>NC_140605.1:21426634-22631634 GCF_057381915.1 Diplotaxodon limnothrissa
AGCCAGGCCCTGCGGTACTGACAGGAGTCCGACTGCTGCTTGCAGAGCAGCACAGAGTAGCGTTCAAAGGACAGGAGAGCCAGAGACACTAGAGACACGATCCCTGCCATAGAGAGACGTCAGGTGAAAGAGCAGCAGTGATCAAACAGGATGCTGATGCATTCTTATTTTTCATAACCAGAGTAGCAGAAACATTTCAAGATAAAATAATTTTATAAAAACATTTTACAAACTATACCCAACAGGATCCAAAGAAGCCTCGTTGTGGGTTTTTTCTTATTTGGATCTTCGTTAGTTTTTTACAGTTTTTGCTCGTTGCTTGAACACTATAAACCCATGCTTAGACTAAAGTAACACAACTTGAAGCTTTTGTTACCATACCCCAAACACATGTACCCATACCTTAAACAAAAGTGCTGCTTTGCACTCTGGTTGCAATTATGCAACACACTTACTCCTTTATGCAACACACATGGTCCTGCATACTACACTCTATTTCATACATAAGACACTTCGTTCAAAAATGAAATTTCAGGGTGCCATTTGGAAAACACATGTATCCAAAATACAAAACACATCGGGTAATTGCAACCACTCAAATATACACCTGAAGGCACTTACTTGCAAAACTGAACACCAATTAGCCAACCACAAAAAGCCCTCAGTTTAGCCAATTCAAGAACTTTGCAAGCATGGATGGAGGGAGAGCAAGAGGAAGAGGAGGAGGAGGTCAAAGAGGCCATGCACGGACCCATATTTCTGATGATATAAGAGCAACTTTGGTGGACCATGTCATCAACCACGGCCTGACTATGAGGGAAGCTGGGCAGAGAGTCCACCCACATCTAAGCCGCTTCACAGTGGCATCTGTAATAAGAAAATTCCGACTAGAAAACAGGTCTGTCTTCATCTCACTGCCTTCTACTCTACTCAGATGGTTTTCATAGTACTGTTCTACAGTTACCATATCAAGTGTACAGGGTATTGCAGGGTGCTAATGCTCCTTTTGCAGCCAAAGTGGTAGTTTCTGTGAAACATACCATGATTACTTATATTGAAGTACAGTGTTGTACAGTGGATGATACAGTATATACAGTGAAGTACTGTAAGAAAAATAAGCAAACCGATGACAATATGTGGTTGTATTTCTCTAGAATGACTCGAAGACCTTCTGGGGGAGGACGCCAACGCCTGTTCACACAACGGCAGGAACTTGCTGTTGTGGACCTAGTGAGGGCAGACAATGCCATCCGTCTCCACCAGCTACGACGGAAAATACTTGCAGACAGGCGAGTGTTCAGCAACATAGACCATGTGAGCATCACCACCATCAGACGCATCTTGGGTAAACACAGCATCACCATGAAGCAGCTCTACAGAGTCCCATTCGAGAGGAACAGTGACAGGGTCAAAGGACTTCGAGCTGAATATGTACGGGTACGTGTAACTGTCCCTTACATTTACAATAGAGTATTGGTGAAGTCCAGTAGCAGCTGAATATGTACCATATCAGTACCACATGGATCCATTCTGAGAGCTACACAGGTACCTGTGTGATGGGGTGAGGGTGCTGTATGTGTAGCACTGTAGTACAGTGATATGTTCCCCTTTTTTTCAGAGAATCTTGGCCATGGATGGAGCTGCACAGCCTCATGAATACATTTTCATTGATGAAGCTGGATTCGACCTGAGCAAAACAAGACGACGGGGTCGTAATGTAATTGGCCAAAGGGCAATTGTGCACGTCCCAGGGCAGCGCGGGGGAAACATCACATTATGTGCCGCCATATGCCTTCGAGGGCTTCTGCACCATCATGCAATACTGGGTCCATACAATAGCCAACACATACTCACATTTCTAGATGCTCTCCATGATATAGTTGTACAGAACAGACCAGATCAGCCCAGGTTTGTGGTGATATGGGATAATGTCAGTTTCCATCGGGCTGCTCTGGTCCAGGCCTGGTTCTCCAACCAAAGTCAACTTGAAGTGGTATGCTTGCCCCCTTACTCACCATTTTTAAACCCTATAGAGGAATTTTTTTCGGCTTGGAGATGGCGTGTATATGACCGCCAACTACATGCCTGCATGCCTCTTCTGCAGGCAATGGAACAGGCCTGCGGCGACATTCAGGTGACAGCAATCCATGGATGGTTTTGACATGGAAGAGGATATTTTCCCCAGTGCCTAGCGGGAGAAGACATTGCTTGCGATGTTGATGAGGTCCTGTGGCCAGACCCCAACAGACGGCGGGATCCATGAGCCCACGTATGCACAATTGTCATGATTTTTTGTTTACAGTATAGTGTTTTTTCTATTACTGTATTATGGGGGTTTTTTTGTTTTGGTTTTTTTTGCTTTATCTGAATTCATGGTACTGCAATGTACAATATTGAGTAGGTCTATTTGCTTTTTTGGTTGTTTGCAAATGTGTCTCCTGAAAATATGCCTTCTGAATGAACAATGGAAATCAAAGACTGCAGTGCTTTATATAAAGTAGACTAGTGTGTTCCTCCTGCTCTGTAAGTGTTTGCATATGATGCAAGTATGTGTCATTTTGTCAACAGAGTTACATTTTGACAAAGGAATGTTAGGTTTTGACAGCAGAGTTTAGGTTTTGAGAGTAGAGTTTCAATTTGGTGCAGATGTGAATGGTATATTTCCCAGTGTTGTGTCATGTTTACTTGTGTTTAGGGTTTTGGCACAATGAGCAAAGTTTTGCAAAATGTGTTCAGGCAACGGGCAAAAACTGTAATGGAATAGTGAAGAATAAAAAATATAAACTACAATAGTGTTCAAAAACTGCCTTTTATGCTACGCTCTCCTTTCCCAGAGTAAAACTGGGCTTCATTAACCTCACTCACCGAAGAGAGCATTGGAGAAGCCATACCACTTGCACCCGTAGGAACCTGTCAGCCACCTGCCACGTACGCTGGCGGAAAAACTGAGGGATGTGCCAAAGATGCAAACGAGCATGTCGCTGATGCTGATGTTGACGAGAAGCAGGTTGGCCGGAGTCCTCAGCCCAGAAAAACGTGAGAACACCAGGAGCACCAGAAAGTTGCCGAAGAACCCCAGAACCAGGACGAACCCAAGAAAGACGGCTGCCGCGGTGTGACCTGCTTGGCTCAGGGCACCGGGGATGTGCTCTGTGCTGAGGTTGTTGTGCTGTGGGTGGGTCACCATGGCAATGAGTAGAAAGACAAAGCAAAGGCGTATGGAGGTATCCTCTTAGAGAAGTAGTTAAACTGAATTCATTGGAGGCATTAGTAGGAAATACATCTACAAGATGTCTGCAAAAGCTTAAATACTCAAGGGGAGTGGGCAGAATGGGGGAGTTGGGGGGGAGATTTGTCTTTTTCTCATACATTATGGATATGAGTTGTATGAGTTGCTGCCAGTTTATTATTTCTTCAAATGAAAACACTGAATACTGTCAAAGAAGAACTTAAACTAAACAAGGAAATACTAAGATGGGCCCGTTTTCCTATTCTTTTTTTTTTTGGTAGATTAAAAAGTGAAGAGCACTTCTATGAAAGGCAACGAATCAATCAAAAGAAGAGATGTCTTTATTTTGTTCTGTTAGAGGCTAATACTTTGTTAAGAACCAGATTGGGGACCTAAATATCTCTGCCAGCTTATCAATAATATAAGCTTTGGCTCACTCAGATGCTGAGCCAGGAACACACTCGGGTCCAAAAAATTCAAGTGAAGCCTGTCAGTGGGAGAACTCTTGGAGGAGAATCCAAGGAAAATGCAAAAACTGGGGAGGTTTGAAGAGGCTGTGCAGAAGGCGGCCAGGCGGTGGAAAAAACTGGTGAACAGGGGAGAAGATGAGGGCAGGCAGGTGACTGGCAGCAGAAGAAAGGTTACTCCCGAAGGAACTGGAACTAAAGGCTAAGCATGCAGAAATGATTCTGGAGCAAAGTATGGAGACAAGCTGGGCTAACACTAAGACCTGGATGCTGGGTTACAAGCTTCTGTGATGCTCTGCAGCAGGATGTGGAGCAGGGCTGCTGTGGAAAAGAAGTGGCGGTAGGAAGTGATGAAGGGTGAGGGTTGAGAGTGGGCATCATTCTGGACGGAAGAATGAAGAAATGACAGGAGATCTGCGGGCGGGAGATCAGCTGACAGATTTAAACATTATTTTTCTCCTGTAAATATAAAAAAAATCATACAGGATGCTGTGTACTTTAATTAAATAATATTTACATCATTTTAAAACTAATTTAGAGCTGACATTATTAGTTATGGAATAATTCAAGCCAACAGCTCTCACTCAAAAGTCGAACTTAGGCCTATAAGATCACTTTGATGCAGTACTACACTTTAACCACTGGAGGGAGCATTTTCTAATGGATGAAAGTTCCGTTAAAACGTCATCTTCGGGTCTTCAGACTATAGATAAAACAAACCTTAACTCTACAGAAATGCTTATATTGTTATTTGAATCAGGCTAATTTAATTAACTATTACATTTTTATATTTGTTTATAAAATGATATAATCAGTGTTGGGAAGGTTACTTTTAAAATGTATTCCATTACAGAATACAGAATACATGCCCCAAAATGTATTCTGTAACGTATTCTGTTACGTTACTCAATGACAGTAACGTATTCTGAATACTTTGGATTACTTAATATATTATCGTGATTTATTACTATTACTGAAGGTCCGCGACTCCGAACTGTAGTAAAGGGACCTCTGACTAATACGGCGGGGTCCCTGTCGGCTCGTAGCCGAAAAATAGCTTTACTTTGTTGTGTGGGTCAATTTTTCTTGCGAAAGACAGAGGCAGGCGTTGAAAGGCTGCTCCAACGGAACTTATTGTTTTCGGAGGAAAACACGAACACGGTGTACAGTCGAGTCTTAATAGCTTACTTACAACTGGGCTCGTAAGGCACTCTTCTTGGCTGAAGTGGTTATTATTATATTTACATGCTTCCAGCTCCCGTTTTTCCTCGATGACAACTCGTACCTTTCTACTCCCCTTTTTCTCCCTCCTCGCGCTCACAGACCCATAACGGGTATGGCAGTCCATTCTCCCTGCAACACGGACTACACTGCCCATGATGCTACATTCTTTAGAGCTATGCTTGTAGCATTCTGCCTGTTAGCTTAGCACAACAACAACAACAACAACGAAAAGGCGCTCTCTCACCCAGGAAACACACAGTCGCAGAGAGAGAGCGTCGCCCTGTAACCATGGCAACCGTAACGCTGCCGCCTGGAACAACAGAACGTAGCTGTCAAACAAAACCCAAACAGTCCTGACCCGCGACAAAATGAAACGGGAAAGTACCGCAGTGTAATCCATTTATTTCAACAAAGTAACTGTATTCTGAATACCACCTTTTTAAACGGTAACTGTAACGGAATACAGTTACTCATATTTTGTATTTTAAATACGTAACGGCGGTACATGTATTCCGTTACTCCCCAACACTGGATATAATTTGCAGTGATGACGGGAAGAGCCTATCCTTGTCTTTCCTGGTGGTGGTATTCTCTGTGTCAGTTAAACACAGTGTTGTTGGACGTGTAGTTTTACTTGTAGTTATAGTGTGTCTTCTGTAGTCCTTTCCACTCAGACTTGTATTTTGTAACTCACTGGAGCTGTTTACAGATTTGTAAAGGATATTGTGATTTTGGTCCAGTGCTCCCAGTTTAAAGTGTTTCTTTTTCTCCATGTAGATTCTGTTCATGCTCTTTAGTGTATTACCTGATATATGGGATGTGGAAAACATCACTTTTGTCTATTTCTAATTATGCTTATTTGAATTTATGTTGTTCTACACAAGCACCCAGGTACACGCTTTATTCATCCCAACGCAGGGGAAATTGTTATTACAGCTTTTAGAATGAAGTTAAAAACAACAAACATAAAACAAAAAGTATAAAAGAGAAAAGGTGTTTTTTTTAATTGAATAAATTAATACTCACAATATGACAAAACAGATACCTTTATAAGATAAAAAAAAATTAACACTACAAAGAAAAAAATAGCATAAATAAAAGAAAATACAAATGTTAGATAATCATACACTTTCTAATATGACCAAAGACTGTGAAATGGATATGTGTATAGTTCTTGTAATTCTGGTGTGTATTGTGCATGCATTTTTTCTAATTTTTATATTTTAGTTATTTATTTATTTTCATTTTAACTGTATGCACTGCTCACAGAGATACTCCAAATTTCACTGAACACAGGTAAAATGACAAATAATAGCATTCTATTCTATTCTATTCTATTCTATAACAAGGTAAACTAAAAATATGTAAAATTCAGAAAAGTAAAAACTGAATTTATATTAAAGTGACCACAATAACAGTATATTCATCTATTTTCTTATTTTGTTTAACAGTATATATGAAATACAAAGTGGTAAAACTTTACATCTATATAGTTATAGATAGTATATAATATATGTGTTATTATACATATAGTTCTCTTACTTATAAAGATATAATTCATAAGACATTAAATAACTGAATATTTTTGTGTTTTTTCATCAAAAAGGAATACACAATTTTGAATAAATTACTTACTAATAAAAAAAATACTTGACTCGTTTTTTCTTATATAAAAATGCCGTTTAACATATGAAAATACGAATAAATGAGAAATACATTATTTATACCATCAGCTAAACCCGAATTATCCCGCACAGGCCAAACATCCCCAGGCTGAAGTGTCCTATAGCAAGGCACTGTCTGTTTACTATATGCAGAAAAACAAAAGCAAACAAATAAAACGAGTCTTCCGTTCTCGTTTGACATAAAAAGCACGTGATTCAATCCGCAAGCGATGCGTGGATCCCGACGCGCCGGTGACGTCGACAGAGAACGACGTTTCCGTAGCAACTGGGGCCGGTCCGTTATAACTGCAGCGGTCGCTTACAACCGGAGCTGATCGAGGAGTGACTGGGGGGGAAGAGTGTCGTCGGTAACCGGACACCCACCTCTGGCTCGCGGCGGGGGGGTGTAGAGACACGGGGGCGACGTAGTATCGAGGCGGCGAAGCCCGCAGCTGTGCGCGGAGATGCTGAACATGTGGAAAGTCAGAGAGCTGGTGGACAAAGCGTGAGTACCGATGAGCAGGTGGAGTTAAACCGCTAAGTGGCTTCTGAGCTAAGCGGTTAGCCGGGCGGCTCGTGCCGGGCAGCATCAGCAGCTTTTAGTGCTGTGACGTCACGGCGGTAGCCCTCAGCTGTTAGCGTCGACTAGCTGGCTAGCTGCCAATCTCTAACATTGATGCTTTAAATATAGATGTGTTTTTTTTGTTGTTTCTTTTTTAAAGCTCTGTCTCTACCCACGTTGCTTAAAAATAACTAAAGTCAGGAGGGGAAAAGCGCGGTGCTATAAACCGGAGATGTATTTGTCTCACATCCAGAGAAAATGCTATCCTATTAGCTAATTTTGCTAGCATCGCTAAGCCCAGGTCGGGTATGTTATGAATGTTTCTATGCGTGCTGCTGCAGAATCACGCCCTGTCCCACCCTACAGTAGTGCCCGCTATCCTTAATGGGCCTTCATGATTCAATATAATATATAGAGAAAGCTAAGCAGTAATCATGGGCATGTAACTGGTCGAATAAATGTATGTGGGCAGTAAATTTTTCCATTGCCTCGAGAAGCTACATCAGTCTGAGGAGGCCCATGTCCCCGTGGTCCAAACAACAAAGCTTGTTAGCCACTAAAACGACATGATCCAGGACCTAATGCTGGTGCTGCAGCCTGCCACATTGTACTGTTTGAACAGTAGATTACGCATGCTTCTTTGTGGTGTCTATTGTTGTATGCACAATGTGCTGCATAATGTGTACAGTCTCTGCACTGCAAGAACAACAGCTTCCTGTCACCTCAGGTCTCACAGAGAAACTGGGTTAGCTTTAGCGAGTTACCCACACTGCCTCAAATCTGTAAACGAAAATTGAGTTTCAAGTTTACTGAGATTATGTAGGTCAGAGAGTAAACCAACTTTTTTGAAAAGGTCCTTTCATTCATCTTTGGCTTATTCTCAAATCATCATATTTTCAGAACATTTTCTGCTCAACCACCGCTAATTTGGCTTAAATTACACGAAAGCTCGAATTTTATCTTTATATCTTAATTAGCCAATACTTGGATATCTTTTATATATCCATCCCAAAAAAATTTATCCTGATCCGTTATTTTATGGTAAGATAGTGAAAACTTCAGCTGTTTATATTTAATAGTTTTTGATATATTTGTTGGTAAATACTAATTTCAAAGTGAGGGAAGAAAAACATGGTGGATTGGGTTGACTATTATACTTTACAAGACATATTTCAAAAGTCTTTCAAATGTGAAGGTAAGATTTCACATTCAACCATTATTATCTCCAAACAGTAGATGATAAAATTGGAGGTAAATCTGTGGTCAAGCTGAAGGCCCACAGTGATTTGAGATGGATCGCAGATCTAAACAGAACCTATAATAAACCAGCCTAAATAAAGTAAATACAATTGTCAAAAAATTGTCTCATAAGGTTAAAAATTATACAAAAGGAGCTAAATGTCAAGGCCAAAGTGGCATCTGGATAATTCTAATTTTTAAGAAGATTTTAAGAAGAGCAGATATAAAGAAGCAGCCTAGGCAGAAATTTCAGCAGAGCTTTAGATGGAGAGATGGACAACAGCTCCCACCAGCTGTTGGTTGTACCTGGCTGGGCATAGTGAATGGCCTTTATTGATCTGCCTCAATAGAGCTGGCAGTTGTGGCTTTCCTTTTAAAAGTCAGGGTGACCTATAACTCTTGCTGTCTGTCTGTATCGCATCTACTGACAATATTACAGCTGAATCTTCCTCTAGCTGGGAAAGTGGCTGAGCTATGAAGGCAGAGATAGAGGAAAGGTTAAAAAAAAAAAAGAAGAAGAAGAGAAAACAAGCAGCTGCTTAGGAATCGAGAAGCGATAAGAGTGTTGAAGATCAGGAAGCAGGAAATAAAGACTATGATAAGGAAGAGAATGAGTGGTGCTTTAAGCTGATGTTCTTTGTCTGTGTTTATTTGCAAAACCAAGCTGTGTCCATTAAAAATGCAACATACACACATGCACACAAGCACAACAGTTCAAACAACCACAGCAGCAGGTGAGCCCTGAAATACAAAGAGGGCAGGAAACAGGCATTGTTTTGCCTTTTTTTTTTTTTTTTTTTTTTTTTTTTTTTTTTTTCTTCACGCACGCACGCACACACACACACACACAAACTTTACTTTCCCACATCTCCCTTTTTGTCTCGAGAATCTGAAGTGCAGCGGTCAGGCTTTTACAAAGTTCATTCATTATTCAGTGAACTGGGATTCTTGTTATCAGAGAAACATTTGTTTCATTCTATTTAACTCTCTTGTATCCTGCATGAATATATGCATGACTTTAGCCATTTAATTTGTTGTTCTTGTTTCTTTTTGTTGATTCACCTGTGCTTGAAAATGATTTATCAATTGCTCATGAAGATGATGTGCCATATATTTGTGTCAACAGCACCAATGTGGTGATGAACTACTCAGAAATCGAGTCCAAGGTGAGAGAGGCCACCAATGATGACCCCTGGGGACCCTCTGGACAACTAATGGGAGAAATAGCCAAGTAGGTCATGTATTCACTCAGAGAGTGAGCGTATGTGTAGTGTAATCTGTGTAAATGACTTGCCTGCATTTGGTTTCTAAGCTTTTTAATGCTGTTTATTGTTTTTTGTATTTGTAGATCTACCTTCATGTATGAGCAGTTCCCAGAGGTGATGAACATGCTGTGGACCAGGATGCTGAAGGACAACAAAAAGAACTGGAGACGAGTCTACAAGGTACTGTTGGATTATTGTTGTGTACAAACCTGACTGAGGCAATTTTGGTCTCATGTCCTATAGGTGTTTTTTTTTTTTTTTGTTTGTTTGTTTGTTTGTTTGTTTGTTTGTTTTAAATCTGACATACTGGTTTACTTATATTTTTGAACACTGTCTGCTGTCAGACTTCATATGAAGAAAATGAACTTAAGCCTCAGTCACGCAGCTGTGGAGATTAGTTTGTGTTTAAGATTTTTAGAAAGAGGAAAGGGAACTTTAACACACTCTGAATTTGAGCATTTTTAGGAAACATTATTTCTCACTAACATCAACCAAATCTGACTCTTAATTTTTATTTAAGAAAAAATAAAATTTTCATCCTGTTTTCGCTTACTTCTATCTCTCTTTTTTTTTTTTTTCTTTTTTTTTTTTACCAGGCCTTACTGCTGCTGGCCTACCTGATCAGGAATGGCTCTGAAAGGGTCGTCACCAGTGCCAGAGAACACATTTACGACCTGAGATCTCTAGAAAACTACCACTTCATTGGTGTGTGTCTAAATGAATTTAATTGTTCTTTGTGGTCCAAAGTCTTCTTAATGTTCTGTGAATTTGAGCTGTGATGTGGTTATGTCTAAAAGAAATCTAGCATTTAGCTTCCAAGACATTGACCCGGGTGGCTGACTCTGGAAGAAAGGTTACAGTGTTGCTCAAAGTACTGTTGATAATAAATGTCACAGCTGTCCAGGTAATTGTCTTGTTTTCATTTCTGTGTTGCATGTGTCTTCTGTGTCCAGATGAGAGTGGTAAAGATCAGGGTATTAATGTGCGTCAAAAGGTGAAGGAGATGGTGGAGTTCATCCAGGATGATGACAGATTAAGAGAAGAGAGGAAGAAGGCCAAGAAGAACAAGGATAAATACATTGGCGTCTCCTCTGACAGTATGGGCGGAGGAGGGGGCAGCTTTAAGAACTGTAAGTAATGTGCTGGGTTTTCTTTGACAGCCCAACTAATAACATAACTTTCCCCATCCAAAAATTTGTAAGGAGATTGTACAAAGCACAGTAGACTTGATTTTATTTTATTTATGAAAATGTTAAACCAGCGTTACCTGTATTATGTTTTTTTTTTTTTTGTTTTTTTTTTTATTGCTGTTAATTAATTCATTAACTTGTATTTGAGTTTGTCTTTTATTGATTAGGTAGATACTATACACCTATCTACTTCTATATCTCATATAAATAGTATAGATACTATGCATGTGCAGTTAGGTTTATACTAGTGGTACCAAAGACTGTTCATCCTTTGTTTGATTCGTATGAAACTGAATCATCTCCAGTTCTGTCATCTTTCCCTTCAGCTAATGAGTTGGATCGGAATAAGTGGGATGAAGACTGGGATAAAAGCAGAGGATCTTTCCCTTTTAGTGAGAAGCTCGGAGAGATCAGTGATAAGATTGGCAGCACCATTGATGACACTCTGAACAAGTTCAGGAAGAAGGAACGAGATGACTCGCCTGACAGAATTAGGTAAACATGCATTCTGGAATAATAATAATGAAAACTGATCTGTGCATGATTGCGGGGTTTAAGCTGCAGAAGATGTTATCACAGTAGCCAACTGAGTGCTCATAATAAATAAACAAAAATGAATGCATGGTCACCCACACATTGAACATCAAATGGTTTAATGTTTAAACCACCGGGACCTGGATTACTCATCCAACCAATAATGTGCACCGACATACAGTTATAGCACAATAACAACGAAACCAAAGAAAAATCTCCTGAGCGCTTATACATCCTTCTTGTGGTTGCCATAGTGACAATGAGGAGGACCGAGCATCAAGAAACGGTAGGCAGGAAGCACTCGAGTTCAAGGATGAGGAGGAAACAGTCACAACAAAGAGCATTCAGATCACACAAGCAACTGAAACCACCACCACCACCACACGGAAGCGCACCGTGGCAGCAACCAACAAGACCCTGGACCTGGGTGCTGCAGCCAACTATACTGGAGACAAGAGCCCAGAGGAGAAGGTATTTGCACATGCTCCTTACCAGATGTGTTAGAGTTTCAGTGTACTTGCACATGTGGACACTTTCCTCCTGCATTCTCTCTAGCCATCAAGCAGGCAGTCTTCCAGCAGTGGCCTGGCTGACCTGCTTGTGATCGACCCTTTATCCAATCAGAGCACTACAACAGGTAAATGAAAACTGCTTTTGTCACTTTTTTTTTTCTAGAATTTTGTATGAGTCAGTTTTTGTGTTGATATCTCCAGGTGGCAGTTCAAACCTCATTGGTGGTTTTGCAGACTTCTCATCTCCTGCAGCTTCTGCCAGCCTCCCGACCTCCACCGGTAAACCTTATTTTAGTGCTGGCTTCATACTGTAGAATAATACTCTTGACGTTTACTACCACTTATCATAGGCATAAATGTCTTGGTAATTTTTTTATTTTTATTTATTTTTCTTGTTCTTTGAACTGTTCTTTTTCCAGGGTGAAATTATTTTAAACCAATCATCTTTAATGACTGGAAAAAAAACAGGAGCTGGGTGCACGAGTTAAATTAATTTAGAATTTTCTCTAAAAAAAAAGAATCACAACTCAATTTTTGTTGTGAGCTCTAGTAAATTATTTATTTACTGGATTTATTTACATATTTAATTATGTATTTATTTATTTTTTTAAAGTTTGCAGGCTGTGATCAGCTCACCTGCTGCTCTTTGTGGATTTACAAAACTGAATTTAACAATATGTAAGCAAATGTCTCATATGCTAACTCGGCGGCTTTACATTTCCTACTGTGACACTATACTGTAGATTATCTTTTAACTAGACCATATACAGTTGGTATTCAGTGAATTAATTGAAGCTTGTACAGCTTAAATGTAGATTGATCTATTATGCTTTATGTAGCCGAATACCGACATCCGCACCGTAGCCACTGTGCACCAGTGCAACTTAGAATTCACCACAGGTACAAGCTGTAAGCTTGCTGCAGGCTAACTTATTTATCCTGCACAAAACTACCCAGTATTTTCATGCAATGTTTGAATAATGCAAAGTTGGTATAAAAGTAAACATTTGTCAGAAATACAAATACTCAAGTAAAGTATGGATACCTGAAAATTCCACTTAAGGACGGTAATGAAGTATTTGTACTTCATTAATTCCCACATTTGGTTTGGGATCATTGTCTTGTTGGAACAACCAACTGTGTCTATGTTTTAACCATCCATCTATGGATTTGAGGTGAAGTTGAAGAATTTGCAGGTAGTCCTCCTCTCTTAGTTCAGTTTTTGCAATGTACCACCCAAACAGCCCCAGAGCATGATGCTACCACCACCATGCTTAACAGTTGGTACAGTGTTCTTGGGTCTGAAAGCCTAACGTTTACTCCTCCAAACATAACTCTTTCTGTTATGGCCAATCTGTACTTCATGTCCATAAAACCTTTTTCTAGGCTTTTGGCTTGGTCATGTAGGCAGCTGGAAATTTCACTTGAGCTTGAAGGTGTCGATTTTGGAGCAGGGGCTTTTTTCTTAGTTAACAGCCACTGCCCATTGCGAGGTAAAACTCGCTTCACTGTGGACAGTGACCCTGGAGTTTCAGCAGTCATTTAACATTTATGCTGAACAATCATTTGACCCTGGAAAAACGGACTGTCAAAGAAATCATTATAAGCCCAAAATTACTGTGATATTTGTGCCCTTGAGTGGATGTAAACTTTGGACTATACTTTTATGTAGACTTTTTTCTTTTTTTGAGAATGTATATTTAGTAACACATTTTTAAAGAAGGATGCAGTAAAGGAGTGGAGCAGCTCCTGTCAATATGTTACAACTAAACGTACCTTTGCCGTCCAATTGGCAGCTGCTGCATCATCCAATGGAAATGGAGAATTTGGGGACTGGAATGCCTTCTCTGCCAGTCCTCCAGCATCATCTAGTTCTGGTCCCTCCCAACCTGTCGCTGACTTGTTTGGCAGCGTTCAGTCACCCACAGCCCCGACCTCCAGTACCACCTCTATTCCACCTTCTGCTGAGCTTTTGGACTTGATGAGTGGAGTTAACAATCAAATAACCAGTCCACATACAACACTTAGTGCCTCTCAGAGCCTGACGTTCTCTCTGGGAGGGGTGACACCCGGTGCTTCTGGTGGTTTACCCACCATGCCCCTCTCTCGTTCTCAACAGGTAGGTGCAGTAACAAGGTGGTCTCATTTTTCTCATGAAATAAAATAACTAAATAAATAAAAATTGGGGGAGGGCACTTCAGTTGAGAATGTACATTTTCAATTATTATACATATCACTATATTTATTTTTGTATTGTGTAAAGAAAACATTTTTATTTGTTTTTCAGAGTTTGGGAGCCATGTCATCTCAGCCACCCATAGGACAACAGCAGAAGGTTGGCGTTGGAGGTCAGGGAACATTAGGGTCAACCTGGTCTGACCCCTCTGTCAACATCAGCTTGGACTTCCTTTCAGCAGGCTTCAACCCCACTAAGACGCCACCCACACTCAACAATATCATCCAGCAGCAAGGTATGTGTGTATTACACAGTATGAGGAAACAAATAAGGATTTTAATTGATGCACATTACAGATTTAATGTAATGGCAAAGTCAAAAGACCTTTTGGATATTCAATACTGTAGAAAAGTTTAAGTAAAGTGAAGATGTTTTTAAATAATAATCCCCTGCATGAAGAGTTAATGTGCAATAAACAGAACGTTACAAAGTTGGTGTTCGTCCATAGACTTGCACTCATTTATTGAAAGTACTTGGCGTTCCAGAGAGGTTGCTCCTGTTGATGGTATGAAAGATGCATGTGGCTTTAAGGGTTAGAAATTGTCTGCATTCCTTTTAATGGCCAGCAGGGGTTGACTTTTAGTTCTAGAGCAGTCAATGGGAGGAAAAGCCCTCAGCTCCCTCACTCTGTGAGCTCAGTAAACCTAATTTCTGATGACTTTATGGGCTTAGTCAATAGTTTCGGTTCATCCAGAATAAAACATGAAGCCTCATGTAACTGTCTTATGTTGTTTGTCATTCTAAGAGTCAGAAAGGCAGTTTATCCCAGGTATGCTCATAGTCTAACAACTTACCAATCAAATTATTACTCAGATAGTGTAAGTCTTCAGTCAGATCCACGCTGTGCTCATCCCATTTGGTGTAAAACACAAAGATGGCAACCATTGAAACGCTCAGCTCAAGGCTTCCTAACTGGGCTTCATTAACCTTTGAGTGACCTCACACTACTTTGATGCTGGCTGTTATTGTTCTGGATATCTTCAGGAATGTGTCATAGTTGCTTCTGTCTCCTCATTATCCCTGTGATACTGACAGCATGGCTCTGTGAGACAAGGATCTGTTGCAGGTGTCGTCCTTGTTGCTGAAAATAATTGTTACTCTGTATGTAGGGATGTTTAATTTTCTGCCAACTGCCCTAAGCTTTTGTGCTGTAATGTATATTGTTTAGAATGGGCCATCTAATGATCCAGTTATTAGATGTTATAATACTTTATAAGTTGTACACCAGAGAATATTGAGTAACTCTCCATATGTGTCCATGTAGGCGTGCCTCCCGTCAACCTGTTGGCCCAGAACTTCGGAGGACTGAACCTCAGCTCTCCGCCCCATGCGGCATCAATAAGACCACCAGCTAATCCTATGATGGTAGGCAACCCCATGACAATGGGCATGCCTGCAACAATGACAACTGGCATGCCTGGCTCCCTGGCCACAGGTATGCCAGCTTCAATGACCGCAGGTTTACAGGGTGGGATTCCTGTAAACCAAAGCATGATGGGAATGAACATGAACATGAATATGGGCATGTCTGCTCCGGTGATGATGGGCAGTATGGCTGGAATGGGAGTTCCAGCAGTAGGGATGGGCCTACCACACTCCATCACCCCAGCTGTGGTCCCACCCAAACAAGATGCCTTTGCTAACTTTGGCAGTTTTGGGAAATAAAGGTTTGTGTTTGTGTGCGTATGTGTGTGTTTGAGTGAGAGAGAGTTGTGTGCGGGTGTGCATGTCTGACTTGATGAGGGAGTGAATTATGAAAGGACTGCTGTACTCGAAGACAACCTTGCATGAGTCTCTTTTTCTGCTTCTGCTTCCTTTGGTGAAGTAATCATTCGTCACCCCAGTCTGCTGATACAGGGGGACGCAGGGGAAAGCACCCACTGGTGCTCCTCATCCAGCGGTAATTAGATGTATGAAATTCTCGGAAATGGAGAGAAGGTGTCATCACAAAGCCTCTAGTCATTACCTCCTTGTAGGGGGTAAAGTCTTCGTCTTTAACGGTTTCATATACAGTATTATTCACGGTGTATCGCTCTTCAGTACAGAAACACTGCAAAATCCTTCCATCTGTATCTGCTCAGAGAAATTAATCACTGCAGTGGACTCCAATAAAAATGGCATTACTGCCTTAACTTTTTATACCTGTGAAATCATGTTCTGTGTGGTTTCAACCAAATTCAGTAGCAGAATAGAATCTGTTCCATCATGCCAAGAGATACATTTTTCCTTCATCTCTTTCACACTGATGCTGTGTGAGCGCACTGCTAATCCTGCCTCAGTGACTTGAGAACCAGCCCAGATTTCAACAGGTTAAAGAAGCGAATATTACAGTGTTATGTAACAGAAGTTGTTTTAAAAAAACACAGACAATTTTTTTTCTTTTTTTGGACAGCTGCAGCAGTCTTTATTTTTTTTTTTTTATTTCTTTGTGCATCAGTACCTGCACTCGTCTGCAGAAGAGAGGCACTTGTACCTCTGGAGTGTAGACAATTCTTAATCTCGCCCATCAAAGGGTAGAAACCTGAACATGTTGAGGTACCACTTGATGCTTATACTTATTCTTGAGCCATATGAGCGTGGATTAATTGCTTTCATGTTTTTTCTCTTTTTATCAGGCTTGTAGCTTTTCTCTATAATGGATGCTCAGTATGTGAATAACATGCCCTTCAAAAGACAACATAAACTAATATCTACTGTAAAATACTCGGAGGAAATTTAAAGTTCATAACAGTCAGTTACTGTTAAAAGTGGCACTTGCCCTGTATTTATATTTTATTGTAGGTGCATCTGACATCTACAAGCCTCATTAAAAGGCTGTCAGTATTTTATTCAGAGTATTTTCCACTCCTATTTTCCCTTAGACCTCCTTGTGATTGTGTCATTTCTTTCTACATATTTCTGTTAGGTCTCTTCTGCTTTGCGTATGGACACCATATATGTATTGATTGCGGGAAAGGGCGGGGCCAATATTTACAAAACTGAAAACACAATCTGCAACATTTTTGTTTGAGTGAGACAATGCTGAATTTTTTGAGACGGCTGCCTGGTACATTTATTTAGAAAGTATTTTTGTCAACTCACACTTCACTTGGGGGTGGGGGTCTCTTGGTTGCTAAGAAAAAATCTGGCCTCACCTTTTGATACTTCATCTGCTTAGTTATCATAAATGGTTATGGAAGGTTTGGGGATCTTGAGTGGAGTGTGTGAGTGTGTGTGTGTGTGTGTGTGTGTGTGTGTGTGTGTGTGTGTGTGTGTAGTTTTCTGTTTGATGTGCAGACACAGCTCAGCAGAACCTCTTGTCATGTTTTTGAGGCACTGCACTCCAAAAGACCAAATCTTTATTTTGTTACTCTTAAAAGAATAACACCATAGCTATTAGTTTAATATTTTATTAGTTGTAATTTTATGTTCATATGGGAGAGCTACTGATGATGTAATTTAGTTAAATGAAATCATGATTTTATTTTATTTTTTTTCTCAGTACAGCTCATTTAATTTGATTGTACCCTATATTTTCTGTAATTCATTCAACAATAAATTAAATGACAACATGAACCGAGAGTTTCCTTCTTTGTGTACTTATTATAGGCTAGTTTCTCTTTGTCTTTTTAAAAACACATTTTTGGTATTTAGATTTGGTATCTATGGGGGACATTGGTGAACTTGAGCAGTCTTCAGCAGTAGTTTTGTTTTTTGAGCTTTTTATGTTTTGTTTTTGTTAAGCCAGTAAACACTACCATACCATCTTTATTCATAAAGCACTTTAACATAAAACCAGAGTTGTTTTGTTTTGTTGTTTTTTGTTTTTGTTTTTTTTAAAAAGGTCAAATTGAGTCAACCCCTTAAAAGACAGCCAAATGCTTTAGCAAATAAATGTGTCTTAAGAGGAGTTTTATGCTCAGAAAGAGAAGAGGCCTGCCTAACGTGCAAGGGCAGATCATTCTAAAACTTTGGAACACTGACCCATGAATCATTCAAGCATAAAAAGGCAACTAACTCAAGAAATGAACCAGTGTCTATGCATAGCAGACAGCTTAGCAAAGGACAAGTGACAAAAAAATACTGACAATAACAGTTTGACAGACAGAATGTTTTTTTTTTTTGTTTGTTTGTTTTTTGCACCAACAAGGTGATTCCCAAAGAGCTAAAAACCAACAACTTGGCATACCTCAGTATGGTAAACGGTGAGTTCTTAAGATTTGAGGAAAAGTTGGGAACCAAAGAAATGTTGTGCCTAATAAAATCCAGTAAAAACCTCAGACAGAACCATATCCACAGAGATGGATTTCATTGATCTGTCTACTGTTCACTGAAGCCTCATCAGAAATGGTTTCAGTGGTAAGTGAACTGGTTCTTACATAGTGCTATAAGAAAAGATTTTAATTCAATTTTATTTATATAGCGCCAAATCACAACAAAAGTCGCCTGAAGGCGTTATGGTGTGTTGAATCAAAATTTGAAATTTGATGTCCAAATCATCAATATGTACAGAGAAAGGAGGGAATTGAGGGAATTATGAACACAGAAATGTACCATCAGATTTAGGTCCACCTAACAATCTGTAAAGCATCTGATTGGCAACAACTACATTTTTTTTAACATGACTTTGATCTCAAACACTGTCCCTGCAGTAAAAGCATATCTGAATAGAAAAAAACATAATAGAGCAATATCAGTCATAAATTGGCCTCCCCAGAGCCCAGACCTCAACATTACTGAAACGGTGTGGGATCGCATGGACAGAGAACAGAACAAAAGCCAGTCAACATCCAAAGAAGCGCTTTGAATTTCCTTCAAGAAGTTCGGAAAAGAGAGTTCAGTCTGTAACAAAGAATAAAGGTCGGTCCAAATATTCACTTTGAAGCTCATTAAAATTGTACAAACTCTGTTTTCCCCCCTTAAAACGGTATTTCCATGCATGTTAGCACATGTTGCAGTAATTCGTTACACCTGTTTCCAATTTTCCTGAAAATTAAATAAATAAAGGAATCAAGGGTCCCTCGAGACTCGAGACTTATTCATAGTTCTGTACATTTCCAGACATGTTTGAAATAGTTTTTAACCTTATAACTTGCAGAATGGTGTAAAAGTAGCTATTTTTAATTATCGCATCATCTTTCTCTCTGTAAAACTCTTAAAACCCATTTTACAAACACATTAGCATTCAACGTTCAGATCTCGCGCTGCGTAACGTCCCCGTTTGGCAACTAACGGTTTTGAATTCGTTCACACGCAATTAAAAACACGCACAACACACAGAGACTCTTCCAAAATAATCGCTACAACAGTCTCACAATGGAAACCAACTCCAAAAGGATAAAACAAGAGGAAGAAGAGGCTGAAGAAGGTAGTTCTAGACACCCGTGGCTAAGTGTCAGCCCGGGTCAAGAGACCTTTCGGGATTGTCCAGTCAAAAAAGAGGGACACCAGAGCGGGATCAGCGGGCCAACTACTCCCAGAAACAAGACCAGTTTGGCCTCAGTTGAAAAAGGTAAGTTACGAGAGAAAAAGTATCCACCTCCAAATGAGTATCAAAAATTATGACGGGGCTAGGTTAGAAAAGGTGGTGAACGAATGATCCCTTTTCAGGTAACAATGGGATGTTTCAGGGTTGTGGAGTTGGTGGATATTTGAAGGAGGAACCCGACCACTTCGCCCGAACCTCGCCCACACAGGGAGATGATATTCCGGCTGTCTGTTTTACCATCCAACCAACAGAGGAAGGTATCATACGTAGTAGCTGTTAACATAGCCTGCTAAATCGTATTTGTATTAAATAAACGTGTATGCAGGAGTGTTTTCAGGACTTTTTCAATGTGATGGACCAGCACAAGGTATTGCGTGTCTTCTTATGAATAAAAAAAAATGAATAACTGTTTTAAAAAGTAGTGAAACAAGTATTTATAACTTTTAAGTGAAAGTATTACTAATACTACAAACAGTAATAATACAAGTACTAAGTAATAATACAAACTGTTTTAGTATCAGAATGTACTTGAACTATCTAAAGTAAAAGTACCACCATTTATTATACAGACCCATGTCCATGATATTGTTGGATCATAATTATTGATCCATTAATGTAAATGTCACTTTAAGTATAGTGGTAGGTAGAATCTATATTAACAACCCAACAAGGAATTAACCTCAATTATGATATACTAGGTGAAAAGTAACGGTATGTATGGAAGAATTTCAAGATCTTAACTTTTTAAGTGAAAACAGGAATCATTTATGAAATCAAAATCACAAACTCCTGGCCTTTCTGCATGTTATTACAGTATGATGCAAAAGTCTTTAGTCATCCCTCATTTTTATTATATTTTGCCAGAAAAAAGGAAATTAGGTGCAGCAATTTATTGAAACGTGCAGACATACATGGAACTACATAAGGGAAAAACTGAGTTTGTACAATTTCAGTGAGCTTAAAAGTCAATATTTGGTATGACCACCTTTATTCTGCAACACAGCCTGAACTCTCATAGCCAAGCTTTTCATATAATTTCTTTAAGTAGTCTTTGGGAATAGTTCAGGCATCTTGATGGACATCCAAAGGCCCTCTTTGGATGTTGGCTGCCTGTTTAGTTCTCTGTCAAATGATCCTACACTGCTTCAATAATACTGACATCTGGGTGCTAGTGAACATCCGAAGCGGGTGTAGGGAGGCCAGTCCATCAATTAAAGTGTTTGACTGTGTGTTTTTCTATCCAGGTATGCTTTTACTCTATTGGGAGTGTGTTTAAAGGTTAAAAAAAACATTCTAAAAATATTTATAAAAAATTCAAGAGAAAATTAACAAAAATTGCCAGTAATATAGTTACACAACGTTTATGTCTCCCACAGACATAAAGCAAATGCAGACTGGCAGAGAC
This sequence comes from Diplotaxodon limnothrissa, assembly GCF_057381915.1. Lineage (NCBI taxonomy): Eukaryota > Metazoa > Chordata > Actinopteri > Cichliformes > Cichlidae > Diplotaxodon > Diplotaxodon limnothrissa. The sequence continues at coordinate 21,447,629 of NC_140605.1, forward strand.
GCAACTGGACACATTAAACGGCCACTGAATGCTTTCATGGTGTGGACTCGCATACACCGCAAGGTCCTGCAGAAAACCATGACAAGAGGCAGTTTTAAAAACATTAGCATTCAGCTCGGGTTGGAGTGGTCCAAGCTTAGCAAGGAACAGAAGGAGCCCTACTTTCAAGTGGCTCATAAACTGAAAAACATCCATAGTCACCAATTTCCTGGTATGAAGCAAAAACCCTAGACTACATGATTGTAAACATTTATTGCAGAGTAAAAGTGGATCTGTTTTCCATTAACACTTGTCTTTGTTTCATCATGCCAGATTACGGGTATCAACCCAGAAAGAGGAAGCACAGAGAATATTTCAACCCAGTGAAATACACAGGACAGGAAGCTACACAGGACAGGGGGGAGCACCAGTCTAGTTTTCCCCCCTTTTTCCCACAAGAAAAGACAACACTGTGTTCAGTTCAGCCCACATGCCCGGTCCCCATCATATCTTCGGCACCCGCTGTCTCCTACAAAGTGTACTATAATCCCTACTACCTACTACCTGTCCCCTATGTGTCCAGTCTGAGTTACCATATTGATTTAGCCAGGTAAAGAGAGAGCCACTTTCATGACACAGAAAACTCAGACTTTTAAGCACTACATAACTCACGAACACATTAATCTTGCGGCAATACACCAACAGCATAAACGTCACAGAGAAGTCCAATTCAGTGACACCGTTTATTGAGTTGAGACCTCGGAGACACGTGGAAATCGTTAATCATGGCAGCAGGCCTGTCGATCAAAGCGACCATGCCGCTAACTCCTGTATCCTGAGTTATCAAAAAGTTCCCACAAATCGATCCTTAGATCATAAGCCAGTTTTTCTATGAGGCTGTAAATATGCTTTTTAATGTCGCTTAGTTGGATATTTTAACATGGCTGTCTATGGCCATCAACTTGCTTTTGGAAGCAACCCCTAGTTACCACTAAAGGAAATGCATTTTTTTGCCTTCATTTTTCAGCACTATAGGGTTTCGACTTGATTAAGTCTTATATCAGTCAGGAGTTCTTATGTCAGGCAATTTATTTATTTTTAATCAACATATTGTACATTAGTGTTACACCAAGCAGCCACAACAAAAGACGCACGGACAGATGAAGTTTGATCCCTTGCATCTGTCTGAATGTAGTTTTGACATGTAGCAACTCCCCATAGCCCAACCTGATCAAGCACCCTCACCCAAACCAGTCACCACTTTTACCATCCTAGTAAGAGACAATGGTAGTGTGTGCAAAAGCTGCTCGCAAACAAGCTGCAGTTAGTGTTACTCATCCAGACACCCCAGGTCACCCAGCAGGTCCGTTATCATTGCTCTGGACAGGTCAGGGCTCTTTGGGCAATAGATGGTGCATAAATGTAATATTAGAGCTTTAACAGAATGTAAAGATTCTCATAGTTGGCAGTTACTGGACATTTTATTTCACTGTCACATTTTCTAATAATTACCTTTCCATGTCTTTATGTATGGCTTTTCTCTATATGTCCAAATCCAAGGAGCTCCATGGAAGAAGGGAGGGCTCACCACTGCATTCACCTGCAGACAGGCCAGATTGTTCCAGCCTCCCTCAGCGGGGAAACAGCGCAGCAGCCTAACAGCACTGAGAAAGTCCTCAGTGGTTCATTCACATTAGAGAGCCACACACAGCCCAGCATCCTCACCAATCAGCAGCTGTCTTCAAACAGAAACGAGGCGAACAAATCTGAGGGGGACATCGACGTGGTTGGACTGTTCTAGGAGATGTTCAGCACACACTGGCTGATTTGCATTTGAGCAAATCAAATATACATTTTTCGCATATTAATAGTTTATTCATTTTTATTCTACTTTTTGTTTAGCTGTTGTCATGTATTTAGAGCACTCCACAACACAAAAAGAAATTGTGCTTTTTTTTATTGCTACTGATGTAAACTAACAGCAGAAACACAGAATGAATGATGTTGACTGCACACATGCTTCAAACAGCAGTGTAATCTGCTGCAATTAGTAAATCAGCAATTCTTCTTGAAACATTTCATTATATACCTATTTCATTACATGAAAGCTCAATGTGCTTAACATAGAAGATAAAAACTACAATGTCTTAAGGCATTCCAAATAATAAAAGTAAAACCACTTTACAAAAAAATAATCTTAACGGTCACACATAAACACACAGCTGTTATAATGGACCTCAGGTCAGGCAGCTTGTTCCAAGGAATGGGACCACAATAACTGAAAGCCCTCTTGGCATACCTGGATGTGATTCTGGAAACAGTTAGTTTTTTACAGCCGCTAGGACACATTTCACAATACTTAGGTCACTTTCGCAAAACTCTTCACACAATTCTCCTAACTGACCTTCAGCTTGGCAAAGCAGTTCATTTCACATTCAAAATGCACTACAACTACCAAAACACTTTATTCAGGTCTCAAATAAACTCATTCTTCCAGAACACTAGCAAAGGTTGACAGCCGACAAACACACTTTGTCACCCACAAAACAATGACCTAAAAAACACTAAAAACATGTAGCATTACACAGTGTTTTCTTGTGTAAAACAAGGACACATCTCTGTTTATAATTTCAATATATGTTACTGGAATGAATCAGACATCATGCAGAATTCGTTACAGTTTTTGCTCGTTGCTTGAACACTATAAACCCATGCTTATACTAAAGTAACACAACTTGAAGCTTTTGTTACCATACCTCAAACACATGTACCCATACCTTAAACAAAAGTGCTGCTTTGCACTCTGGTTGCAATTATGCAACACACTTACTCCTTTATGCAACACACATGGTCCTGCATACTACACTCTATTTCATACATAAGACACTTCGTTCAAAAATGAAATTTCAGGGTGCCATTTGGAAAACACATGTATCCAAAATACAAAACACATCGGGTAATTGCAACCACTCAAATATACACCTGAAGGCACTTACTTGCAAAACTGAACACCAATTAGCCAACCACAAAAAGCCCTCAGTTTAGCCATTTCAAGAACTTTGCAAGCATGGATGGAGGGAGAGCAAGAGGAAGAGGAGGAGGAGGTCAAAGAGGCCATGCACGGACCCATATTTCTGATGATATAAGAGCAACTTTGGTGGACCATGTCATCAACCACGGCCTGACTATGAGGGAAGCTGGGCAGAGAGTCCACCCACATCTAAGCCGTTTCACAGTGGCATCTGTAATAAGAAAATTCCGACTAGAAAACAGGTCTGTCTTCATCTCACTGCCTTCTACTCTACTCAGATGGTTTTTATAGTACTGTTCTACAGTTACCATATCAAGTGTACAGGGTATTGCAGGGTGCTAATGCTCCTTTTGCAGCCAAAGTGGTAGTTTCTGTGAAACATACCATGATTACTTATATTGAAGTACAGTGTTGTACAGTGGATGATACAGTATATACAGTAAAGTACTGTAAGAAAAATAAGCAAACCAATGACAATATGTGGTTGTATTTCTCTAGAATGACTCGAAGACCTTCTGGGGGAGGACGCCAACGCCTGTTCACACAACGGCAGGAACTTGCCGTTGTGGACCTAGTGAGGGCAGACAATGCTATCCGTCTCCACCAGCTACGAAAGCAAATACTTGCAGACAGGCAAGTGTTCAACAACATAAACCATGTGAGCATCACCACCATCAGACGCATCTTGGGAAAACACAGCATCACCATGAAGCAACTCTACAGAGTACCATTTGAGAGGAACAGTGACAGGGTCAAAGGACTTCGAGCTGAATATGTACCATATCAGTACCACATGAATACATTCTGAGAGCTACACAGGTACCCGTGTGATGGGGTGAGGGTTCTGTATGTGTAGCACTGTAGTACAGTAATATGTTCTCTCTTTTTTTTTTTTTTTTTTTTTTTTTTTACAGAGAATCTTGGCCATGGATGGAGCTGCACAGCCTCATGAATTCATTTTCATTGATGAAGCTGGATTCGACCTGTGCAAAACAAGACGACGGGGTCGTAATGTAATTGGCCAAAGGGCAATTGTGCACGTTCCAGGGCAGCGCGGGGGAAATATCACATTGTGTGCCGCCATAAGCCTTCGACGGCTTCTGCATCATCATGCAAAACTAGGTCCATACAATAGCCAACACATACTCACATTTCTAGATCTCCATGATATAGTTGTACAGAATAGACCAGATCAGCCCAGGTTTGTGGTGATATGGGATAATGTCAGTTTCCATCGGGCTGCTCTGGTCCAGGCCTGGTTCTCCAACCACAGTCAACTTGAAGTGGTATGCTTGCCCCCTTACTCACCATTTTTAAACCCTATAGAGGAATTTTTTTCGGCTTGGAGATGGCGTGTATATGACCGCCAACTACATGCCTGCATGCCTCTTCTGCAGGCAATGGAACAGGCCTGCGGCGACATTCAGGTGACAGCAATCCATGGATGGTTTTGACATGGAAGAGGATATTTTCCCCGGTGCCTAGCGGGAGAAGACATTGCTTGCGATGTTGATGAGGTCCTGTGGCCAGACCCCAACAGACGGCGGGATCCATGAGCCCACGTATGCACAATTGTCATGATTTTTTGTTTACAGTATAGTGTTTTTTCTATTACTGTATTATGGGTTGTTGTTTTTTTTTGTTTTTTTTGCTTTATCTGAATTCATGGTACTGCAATGTACAATATTGAGTAGGCCTATTTGCTTTTTTGGTTGTTTGCAAATGTGTCTCCTGAAAATATGCCTTCTGAATGAACAATGGAAATCAAAGACTGCAGTGCTTTATATAAAGTAGACTAGTGTGTTCCCCCTGCTCTGTAGGTGTTTGCATATGATGCAAGTATGTGTCATTTTGTCAACAGAGTTACATTTTGACAAAGGAATGTTAGGTTTTGATAGCAGAGTTTAGGTTTTGAGAGTAGAGTTTCAATTTGGTGCAGATGTGAATGGTATATTTCCCAGTGTTGTGTCATGTTTACTTGTGTTTAGGGTTTTGGCACAATGAGCAAAGTTTTGCAAAATGTGTTCAGGCAACGGGCAAAAACTGTAATATTGGTTTATGTATTTTTATTTTTTTGCACTAAGTAATCCCAAAATACAAGAATTTGTATACACACCATCCACTGATACTATACAATAGTAATGCTAATCTACTCGGTCTTCTCCATTTGGCCACAGGTTCCCATCCACATCACATCTTATGTCATCTAGGGCAATACACCTAGGAAATAATCTTCTGGGATGCCAGAATTGAAGGAGTTGAAAAATTGAAGGAGTAACACCTGTGTAGATGTTCATCTACAATGAGAATCAGCTGTGGCTGGTTAAACTGCATTTTTAGATTTAAAATATGTTTCAATAAAATATTGCTGTTGGATTTTGCTGTCTTATTCAGTTTTGCATTGTGTTATTGTTTTGGCCATAAGTTTAACAGTTTTGAAAACAGTATGTAAGTATATGCAAAATGTCCTGTATGTACAAAGATTTTTGGCAGTTGTGTCTGAGTGAGAAAATAATTCATGAAATTTGAGAGATTTAGTCATTGAATGCATTTTGTGCCAAAACAATGATAACTGATCCTCAGTTTAGCCCACATAGACTTCTGTTGTGCTCACTGTGTGAGGAGTTTTGCAAAAGTGACCTAAGTATTGAGAAATGTGTCCTAGCGTCTGTAAAAAACTGTAAAAGCTCTGCACCCAATAGCCTGAGAAGTCTAATCAGGTTATAGACAATGATCAAATTAGAGATGTTGTGAGGGGAGCCAAACCACTGAAAGCTGCTTCATGAAGTAATAGAAGTATTTTAAAGGTAATTCTACATCGAGAGCCTGTGAAGTGGCTTCAGTATTGCAGAAATATCTGTGTGTGTGTGTGTGTGTGTGTGTGTGTGTGTGTGTGTGTGTGTGTGGGCCCACTGATGATTCGGGTGATCCTGCAAATAGAGGAATAGTCATAACCTGATTTATATATTGTTTTATATGATTTCACAGTTTTTGAAAGTGCCTTGAGGCACCGAATTCACAAAAGCATTTGCTTCAAGGTGCTCTATATTATAAGGTCAAGAACCTACAATAATACACAGAAAACCACAACAATCAGATGACCCCTCCATGAGCAAGCACTTTGCAACAGTAAGAAAGAAAAACTCCCTTCTAACAGGAAGAAACCTCCAGCAGAAGCAGGATCAAGGAGGGGCATCCATTTTTCCTGTCTGGTTTGGGATGTGTAAAGAGTACTGGACCCAGAATTGACCCTTGAGGAACACCTGGTTTCATTCTGCAGCTCTAAAATTACTAATTGAAACATAAAAACTTTTACCCTTTAGGTATGACAACAACCTGTCAAGAACCTGACCAACCTTAAAGTACTATTGGTCTACATTCTACATTCTCAATAAGCTGCAGAAGCAAAACACAGAAACAATCGAGGAGTTGAAAATCCTCATCCTCGAGAAAAAGGTGCTCGTGGAAAAGCAGCTGGAGAAAAAGAAAAAACGCTTCCGCTTCTTCTGGAGGAAGAACACTCCTTCTTTCACTACTGTCGATGCCATCTCTTCTTCCCCCACCTCTGTTCCAGCTTAATTTTCCAACTTTACGCTCTTCTTTACATCCCCCCACCCCCACCTTTTCTTTTTTATTAATAATTGAACAATAAAAACAATTGGCTGCTAATTAAATGTGTCAAATCAATGTCTTTATTCAAGAATACAAGAAATGTGTGTGTGTTTGTGTGTGTGCATAATATACATACTTTACGTGTTGGATCCAAATCCCACAAGGAATTAAATAAAACAAGAAGACAAACAAAAACAAATATTTCTCTCCCTTCCCAGGTCAGGAATCAGGATGAGGAAGAAATTAGGTCAGATCAGTGCAGGATTTTGCACTACTGACATAAAGTTTCTGCTGATTAAAAAAAAGTATGTCGATATTTCTGAAATACATTTGCAAACAAATAACTTTGACAACTTATGTTTTTTCATAAAAGAAAAAAGAAAAATCAGAGAGCAGAGCTGGTAAAACAGCTTAGCTCTGCAGGTTACAGGAGATCAGATGCCAAATACTTTTCATGACAGTCTTCGTTATTGCATAAATCTCCCCTTTTATCATTGATCAGTAAATCACTGCATATAAATTCATCTAACCATTATAATTTCATGAGTAAAGATTCTCAGATGATTGAATGGCGGTTTTAGTAAATGTTGAACTTTATTGTGATTTCTATTTTTAGAATCAATAGCACACATTTTGATTTAGTTTTGCAAGCTGCTGATTTCACACAGATCCACTGCCCAAAAGTGCCTTTGAGTTTTTCATCATTTAACAAGAACAGGCTCAGGCAATCATTGTGTAATTAGGCTTAGCATATGTGACAGTACATGGCACAAAATAAACAAGATGTTTCCATGTAACTAAATCCAGATTTTAGTCCCAATTTTTGTTGACTATAATGAAAATATATACTCTTTAGTATTACATTTGCTTCTGTACTTGGGGTCATTATCCTGTTGCATGGCCTAATTTAGGAGTAGCTTTAGCTGTCAGACAAACAGCCTCACATTTGACTCTAGAAAACTTTGTCATGCAGAGGAGTTTGTCAGCTGCAAGGTGACTATCTCTTGTGGCTGCAGAACAAGCTCTTTTTGAAAAAATCACCACCCTTGAACCAGCATAGTTGACATTTGGTTTGAGGTGTTTGATTCTTGCTGAAGGTACTGCTGTGTATTATGGCCAAACCTCCACTTCGGTCTCAGATGCAGCTCTTGGGTAGTGCAGTTTCTCTGAGCACTGAACGATTTTTGGGGTGGATCTGAATGCTGCAGACTAGCAGACTTGCTGTTTGCTAGTCGGGGCAGGGGCCTTCTGGTCGGAGTCTGGGATGCTGGGCCTCCCGGGTGCTGCAGGACTGTTTTTCTCTTCCCCAGGGAAAAGGATAACATCTCCTGGGGTATAGAGTATGTGTGGGGAGTGTGAGTACAGTGTCCATTTCTGTTTGTCTCCATGTTGGGCGATTGTCGAGTATTTATATATGTGTGCATGAGGGTGGGAATGCATGTTTGTGTACAGTGGGGCAAAAAAGTATTTAGTCAGCCACCGATTGTGCAAGTTCCCCCACCTAAAATGATGACAGAGGTCAGTAATTTGCACCAGAGGTACACTTCAACTGTGAGAGACAGAATGTGAAAAAAAAATCCATGAATTCACATGGTAGGATTTGTAAAGAATTTATTCGTAAATCAGGGTGGAAAATAAGTATTTGGTCACCTCAAACAAGGAAAATCTCTGGCTCTCACAGACCTGTAACGTCCTCTGTAAGAAGCTTTTCTGTCCCCCACTCGTTACCTGTATGAATGGCACCTGTTTGAACTCATCATCTGTATAAAAGACACCTGTCCACAGCCTCAAACAGTCAGACTCCAAACGCCGCCATGGCCAAGACCAAAGAGCTTTCGAAGGACACCAGGAAAAGTATTGTAGACCTGCACCAGACTGGGAAGAGTGAATCTACAATAGGCAAGCAGCTTGGTGTGAAAAAATAGAATAGAATAGAATTCAACTTTATTGTCATTGCACATGCACAGGTACAGGGCAATGAAATGCAGTTTGCATCCATCCAGAAGTGCTTTAGTGATATAGATATATTACAATATATATTAGCAACTGCAAATCAACTGTGGGAGCAATCATCAGAAAATGGAAGACATACAAGACCACTGATAATCTCCCTCGATCTGGGGCTCCACGCAAGATCTCATCCCGTGGGGTCAAAATGATCATGAGAACGGTGAGCAAAGATCCCAGAACCACACGGGGGGACCTGGTGAATGACCTGCAGAGAGCTGGGACCAAAGTAACAAAGGTCACCATCAGTAACACACTACAACGGCAGGGAATCAAATCCCGCAGTGCCAGACGTGTTCCGCTGCTGAAGCCAGTGCATGTCCAGGCCCGTCTGAAGTTTGCCAGAGAGCACATGGATGATACAGCAGAGGATTGGGAGAATGTCATGTGGTCAGATGGAACCAAAGTAGAACTTTTTGGTATAAACTCAACTCGTCGTGTTTGGAGGAAGAAGAATACTGAGTTGCATCCCAAGAACACCATACCTACTGTGAAGCATGGGGGTGGAAACATCATGCTATGGGGCTGTTTTTCTGCCAAGGGGACAGGACGACTGATCCGTGTTAAGGACAGAATGAATGGGGCCATGTATCGTGAGATTTTGAGCCAAAACCTCCTTCCATCAGTGAGAACTTTGAAGATGAAACGAGGCTGGGTCTTCCAACATGACAATGATCCAAAACACACCGCCCGGGCAACAAAGGAGTGGCTCCGTAAGAAGCATTTGAAAGTCCTGGAGTGGCCTAGCCAGTCTCCAGACCTCAACCCCACAGAAAATCTGTGGCGGGAGTTGAAAGTCCGTGTTGCTCGGCGACAGCCCCAAAACATCACTGCTCTCGAGAAGATCTGCATGGAGGAATGGGCCAAAATACCAGCTACTGTGTGTGCAAACCTGGTAAAGACCCATAGTAAACGTTTGACCTCTGTTATTGCCAACAAAGGTTATGTTACAAAGTATTGAGTTGTATTTTTGTTATTGACCAAATACTTATTTTCCACCCTAATTTACGAATAAATTCTTTACAAATCCTACCATGTGGATTCATGGATTTTTTTTTTTCACATTCTGTCTCTCACAGTTGAAGTGTACCTCTGTTACAGGAAAAATGATTCTATGTTTCTTTACCTTCTTTTAAATGTACAAAGATGCCCTTTGTCTATGGTTAGATTAGTTTAGAATTATCCTTTTAGACTTTCCCAGCAGACATATTGTTTTGGGACATATTGTTTTAGATTGTTTTATCTCTCACAGCTTTCTCCCAGCTCTCTGCTGACGAGAGCTGGGAGTTGTTTATTTTATCTGTTTATTATTTTCTTATCCTGTTCTCACTGTCTTTCCTATAAAAAGTGCCAAGCCTCTGTTCACGATGTGAGTTGTTCTCAGCAGCTCACCCGTGTACACGTTTAGCAAAGAAAGTAACTTTGTCTCATTGTGTCTTTATTTCTCCTGGGTTTTTTACAGAGTTTTCCCCCAACATTTCTTGGTCCTTCGGAGCCGGAGCACCTCCATCGTGTCCCATCTCCGTGACCAGTCCACGTTGTTCGCCTGTCGACAGCCCACACACCAGGTGTGTGGAAAAAGACCAAGAGCGTTAAATTCGGGTCTTGGCCAACGTCTTAGAAAGTGACCCACGGTGGTGGGACCCGATCGAGGTGGACCGGACCCGGCGACACTGACCAGGTAGATACAGACACACTGACACAATCTTGCGTAGAAGCGCATTTTAAATTCAGGGAATTTAAAATAGCGGAAGTAGCTCGTCGACTGGTAGCTCTGGGAGCTCGTCGACTGGTAGCGTAGCTCGTCGACTGGAAGCTCTGGGAGCTCGTCGACTGGTAGCTTTGGAGCTCTGGGTAGCTCCCCCAGCTGGGTCTAGACTGGGTCTAGGGAGTAAGTAGCTCTGGGAGCTCCCCTTATCATAAGGGTTCCGGTCGCGCGCGCGTCGAAGCTGTGAATGTGGGTGTGTGTGTGTGTGTGTGTGTGTTGTTTTAATTAACGGAGCAAGCTGAATTTTCACGGTCCAATAAGAGACTGAGCTGCTCCTACTGTGTTTTTCTTTTACTGCTATTCACTGACGTGCTGGTGAGTTGAGAGAACGGTCGAGTTCCGTCTCGTAAAGTTCACACCGCTTTCGGAACTAGTCCGAAAGTCGAGGGGCGTGTGAGCAACCACTCTCGTCTCTAATACCAGCGAAGGTGATAGCAGCTGTAACAAAAATAAGTAAATACATAAATAAGATGGGTAATCAAGCAAGTGAAATTGAAACTCACTCCTGCTGACGAGCAGTGGTGAGAAAAGAAAAGTCCAGGGGCCGGACAAAACAGTCTGTAAATTGAGAGAGAAGACGAGACACTGTGCAGTGCCCACAATCCTTTTAGTAAACCAACACTCATTCCTGCAGCCGCATCTGCAGCAACACCCATATCAGGAAGAACATAATAATCCCTTATTAAGTGAAAACTAGAGATCACAGTAGTTTGAAGTAGTTTAAAAGGGTTGAAAACAGACCCCACTGAGTAGATATAAATATAAAAAGTACGAAATAAAGATAAACAAAGGGAAAATTACAGTAGAAATTATCTTTAGAGTATTTGAAATTAATAATAGCAAGGATAACAACCTGTAAAGTGATATTATCAATGAAATGAAACACAGTTGGCATGATGACCATGCCCACAATGTATAAAATGAATATAAAGCAAATAAGTCACACGAAAATATTTTAATGACATAAATAAAGTATATTAAGGCTGTGTCACTGTTCAGCCAAGGACAGTGTGTGAAAAGGTAACTGTCTCCATCCTGGGAAAAGGATGATACTGCAGGTCATCTGAAGCCCTTGATGGATACAAAATAAATAATATATTATAATAGAACTGCCTGGTCCGCCATGCAACAGAGAGAACAAATGTGACCGCAGATTGGATGAATTCTAAATTATTTGTTTGCTGAATAAGATGATCCTAACTAACAAATTGGCTCAGTAGTAGTATAATGGTACACACTAATAGAATATTATAATATGCTATTGCTGTTATATAAGACAAAGAGGATAATATTAACAATGACATAATATTAATATGAAGAGGCACCTTAGTCGGTTATGATGTAAGGTGGATAATTGTTAAACAGTAGTCTGCATCAAGCTTAAGGTTTGCTGAAACTCAGTGTAATGACATGTGAGATGAAGACAATACAGAGAATAACTAAACTAATGAAGTGCACAGAGGCACTTGACCAGCTTGAAACCTATCATCCTAGAATGACACATTGCTGAGATATAGAGCACACCTATAATAACAACCAATAAGCAAAACCCTGTAGACAACAGCTAAAACTACAGGATTGAGAAGCTGAATTAAATATGTAGACACTGCTAAGCTGATGAGCATGTTCCACATGTTCTTTTTCTTTTTTGTTTCTTTTAGAGCAGAAGCTGCTGTAACACACCCAAAGAAAGACTCTAGGTCTGACCAACCGTCTCAGTCGTGGGCAAAAAGATGACAGTCAATAAAATTCTAAAAGATAATTTATTGACGAAAAATATATCAAGAGATAAAAAAATAAAACAGTCCAGTGTCCCACTTATGAATTGTATAAAAACACACAGTCCCAAGGCCAGAGCCAGCTATGCCACACGGCCAAGTTGCACTCCACATGTTGCCTTTAACAGGGTTAGAAGTTGTCCTTGGAGACCCACCACCCTGCAAGCATATAGTCAGTGGTCACTCAAGCCTCTGCAACTCTGCTGCCTTTAGGCTGTGGCATATAATAGGCCCTGGACTGCACAGAGAGACAAAACGACACACTTAATATAAAATTCATAGCGCAAAACCCATCCATCCCAAACATATCTGATTTCATCACATTACATACCTGCACAGAGAGACAAAACGACACAGCAGTGTTTGTAGTGTGGGCTATAAGTAGACCAGTGTATCAGTGCAATCAAGTACACTTGCCTCTAATTAGTCCAACCCCATTCCAGCCATTGGCTCACCAAAAATGTGACACACACACAAAACCACTCCCAACCCAGTGCAACTTCACACAATAATATGGAGCTGAATTAACACAGGCACATTAGTCTACCATGTTACAAGCTGCATGCTATTAAAAGCCAACATATGCAGACTTCTGCCTTGTTCGGGTGGCAGCATTTTTTTTTTTTTTCTTTTTTCTTTTGTGTCCTGACACGTTTATGTTTTTGTTTTTGTTTGATTATTTTGTTGGTTTTGGAAACTAATTTAAACGAACTTGTGACAATACTTGAGAGTCACAGTGACACATAGTGATTAGGCATATGATTGAAAAATGCCTAGGTTTAGAGCTGTGAGCTATGAGCTGTGAGCAATGCAAAGTTAAATATATATATGTATAAATGGGAAACAACCCTAACTTGAAAGTTTGAAATGTGTGAGATCCATGACTTGTTTGAAAAACTAGAAATTATCTAAAAATGCCTTAAGTGAAAATGTAGTGTTGCATCTATTCTCCCAAACCAAGACAAAAAAAGGAGAAGAAGCATTCTGTAACTTAAAAATAAGGCTGACGTGTTGACAATAGACTAAAACACTAATTCGCAGGTGGCTATCAGGAACAGAGAGGCGAGCAAAGTCACAAACACCAAGGCTGCAGACAGCCACGCAGAAACAGCAGATAACATGGAGACAACGCCTGCTACAACCGTGGAGAGGAAGGTCACTTCACACGAGATTGTAGGAGTAGGCCACAGAGAAATAATGCAAAACAGTTTTGAGGCAGCCACTTACGAACTTACAGGTTTCAAAGGACAAATTAGTTGTACAGTCAGCTGCAGGCCACACAACTGTACAACAATTAACTGCTGAGTGCATGCTAAATGACACCCGCCACATCCACTTTCCAGAAACCAACCGAGTATCACAACATTCTGAGATTTAAACAAACTCCAGGCCCAGATCCACCTTATGATCAGCAAGTGTGGAAGCTAGGAGAACAGCATTTGACCTTACAGCACAGGCCGAAATTGTGTAGGTTACGCAGTAACCACAGATAGTAGGATAATAGAAGCAAAACCACTTTCTTCTTCATATTCTGCACAGAGCGCTGAGCTGATAGCTGTGATTCGCGCATGTGAAATACACAAAGATAAACAAATAAACATTTACACAGACAGCCAGTATGTTTTCTCTGCTGTGCATCATTTTGCAAAAAATTTGGCAAAACAGAGGAATGATTAGACCAACCGGAAAACCGGTTCAGCATGCCAGCCTGCTACAACGCCTACTGACTGTAATACATTTACCACAACTCGCATTGTGTAAATGTGCAGCACACAAAACTGATGGCTCTTTCATAACTACAGGCAATAACTTTGCTGACAGAGCAGCAAAACAGGCGGCACAAATGACAAACATCACATTGATGGCAGTAAACACACATCAGATTCCACTGGATGTGTTGCAAAATGAACAAAAAGCAGCAAGCACAGCCGAGCAGGCAAAATGGCTAAAACACGGTGCAGTTCTGACAAACAACTTAATGATGTGTTATGGCAAGCCAGTGTTGCCAAAATCTCTCCACAAGATGGCGGCATTAGTGACTCATGGCTGTACGCATTTGTCATCGGGGGGAATGACCTGTATTGTCAACTCTCATTTCTACACTGTAAATTCTACACTGTAAATTTTGAAACTTCAGCAAAACAATTTGTCAGAACGTGCATGACGTGTCAAAAACCTCACCCTTTTCACACAATTCATATGGACTTTATTGAGCTAAATGAATGCCAAGGGTAAAAATACGCCCTAGTGGTTATAGATGTATTCTCAAAGTGGCCAGAAATCTACCCAGTGAAAAAGGCAGATACAATTTCAGTAGCAAAATGTATGTCTAAGTTGTAGAAAAATAAAGAGATGATTGTAAATAACGAAGAATGTAATGATGTCTATCAAGTGTCTTGCAGATTACAGCCCGGTGACTGGGTTCTGATAAAGGTGCTCCAAAGAAAAAACTGGAGCGCACCCAGGTGGGAGGGACCACATCAGGTTCTCCTCACCACGCCCACCGCTTGCAAAATTGCGGAACGACCATCCTGGATCCATCAGAGTCACTGCAGGCGAGTAAGTGAGGCCATCTAAACTCAGTCGACACAGGCTCGCCCAACTGTTGTGATCTCGCCCGGTGGAGGGAACAGCCTTTCTGGCCGGGGGGTCTACTCACGACAGGAGGGTGTGTCCTGTTGTCATGAGGTGGTGGCTCCTAATAACTGCAGCGGCCCTGACCCTGGCCGGGCTCCTCATCTTTGCTTCCGTGAGGGACAACAAGTCACGCTATATGAAGAAAAGGCAGACACTGTATGACAAAGGAAAGTACACCAAGTTTCCCCATGGCTACGCCACTAACTTCTGGTGGCAGTTTATGAACACTACAGCTCACTTGAATAATAAAACTGACTGCTATGCATGTACCCATATGCCCCTATCCTCACAGACGTCTGGCCTGTGGCCATACAGCATACCTGAAGATCGCAGTTGGTGCCTGTTGGGCCTGGCAACACATCCAGGCTACGGTACTCTTTGGTCCAAGGCCAACTACAGCATCCCAGCAAAAGCAACCTGGAGGTCATCATCACCCACAAATGTGAACTGTTCCGGACAGACCTACCTACTGACCTGGCCCCAAGCCTCAGACCCACTGCCTGATGTAATTCTACTAAACAGACTGAACGCAGCGCAACTGCCAGTATGTGTGATGAACAATGGATCGCGGGCAGTGGGGGAGCTGCCTACTCACCTATCTACCGGATGATACTACAAACAAAGACTCAGTACCAGACAGGATGTGCACGGACGGCACCAAGCAGTAAAGGAACCAGAGTTTCGCATCTGAGGAGGAGTGAAATTCTTACAGAGCTTGATCCCCGGCATTGGAGTTGCCGAGGTGCGGGATCACGTGGAAATCAACCGATATGCTCTGCTACGACACATCAACTTAACTAAGGCCCTGGGAACGGCCTTAGCAGGAGAACAGAAGGCCATCAGAACGATGGTGCTGCAGAACAGACTGACACTAGACCTGCTAACAGCATCACAAGGAGGAGTTTATCCCTGATGGATACGAAGCTGGAGGAGACATTTATGAAGCTTTGCAGAATTTGACCGTTCTGCAAAAATATATCACTGACCACACACCTGGAGCAGCTACAGCACAAGGCTGGCTGGACTGGCTGTTCGGCGGTTCATGGCTGGCTGCTGTAGCAAAGCCGTTTGTCCTTCTAGGTCTCATCATGATAGCACTGCTCATATTAGTGTTGTGTGTGTTGCCATGTCTAAGAGTAATGATTTTCAAAGATGATAACAACTACAATGACTGCTTATGTTGCCGTGCCTCAAGAAGAACAGCATCCCGTTGCGATTCTGTTAGAGGAACTTGTAATAGCTGCTAATAAATGACGTGGTGATTAAAAATGACTTGTCAAGTGATCATGCACTGATTAACACATTAGTAGTTTATACAGGTACAACATAAGGTTTTCTTATTCTTTTATTTTCTTTTATTTTTTGTAGTTTTAGTTTTATTATTTTTCTTCATTATTACTTTTATACTTTCTTTTACTGTATTTTCCTTAATTCTTTTATTTGTTTCATTCTTTAGCCCACATGATTTACATTTCTGCTATGCTGACATTTTGACAATTAAAAAATTGCTAAAGATACTTAATAAATAACCTTTACAGACAATTGTTGTATACATTTAAAATAAGTTAAAACAGGAGGGAATATGTTACAGGAAAAATGATTCTGTTTCTTTACCTTCTTTTAAATGTACAAAGATGCCCTTTGTCTATGGTTAGATTAGTTTAGAATTATCCTTTTAGACTTTCCCAGCAGACATATTGTTTTGGGACATATTGTTTTAGATTGTTTTATCTCTCACAGCTTTCTCCCAGCTCTCTGCTGACGAGAGCTGGGAGTTGTTTATTTTATCTGTTTATTATTTTCTTATCCTGTTCTCACTGTCTTTCCTATAAAAAGTGCCAAGCCTCTGTTCACGATGTGAGTTGTTCTCAGCAGCTCACCCGTGTACACGTTTAGCAAAGAAAGTAACTTTGTCTCATTGTGTCTTTATTTCTCCTGGGTTTTTTACAGAGTTTTCCCCCAACAACCTCTGGCGCAAATTACTGACCTCTGTCATCATTTTAGGTGGGGGAACTTGCACAATCGGTGGCTGACTAAATACTTTTTTGCCCCACTGTATGTGTGTGTCTGTGTCAGGTGGGGTCTTAGACGATCTGGGAACAGCTCAGGTGCCCTCAGACGTCGGTGCATTGATGGTTCTTGCTGCCCAGGACTGGGCGCTCAGGTATGTACCGGTTCACTACCGGTGCCTGCTTGGCAGGGGCTGGTGCCTGTGGCTCAGTTGGGTCCCTTCTGGGGGGTGGGAGGGTGCTCAGTCTCAGGCCTCAGTCTGCTCTGGATGCTGGCGGAGCCCACGGACACGTCACTGCAGCTCCCTGTGGCTTCTGCACCATGCCTGCTGGTGACCCCACATCTCGGGCTCTCCTCAGCTCTTTCCGGGAGGGTGGCGCGGCTGCCCCTCCGATGGTCCTCCTTGGGCTCTCGTGCTCTGGGGGCTTCTGGATGTCTGGGGCCTGGGGGGCAGAGCTATGGCTCCCCACAACCTCTAGCAGAAATTCACATGGAGAAACCTTTTGAATACAAGCGCACTCATCTACACAGGTGTGCACACAGGTATACACACGGGTGATCACAGACACAAACTATATCTTTCTTGGCTGCTACCTCAAAGCACATCATGCGCTGTCGGTCTTGCGTGCTGCAAAATAACATTCACTATTTAGTATTTATTGTTACTTACACTTGTCTAGGTTATTGCTGTGGTCTCCATATTGTTTTGCTCTCTTTTTGCTTGTTTTCTTCTTTTTTCTCTTCTCTCACTGTCCCTCATCCTCTCTGTTTTTCTTTCCCTCCCTTTCTTTCTCCCTTTCCCATCCCCCAGTCATGTCTGTCCAGTCTGTAATAAATAAAATAAATAAACAATAATAACAAAGGTCAATCAAGTTACCATAATGATCCACTTGGTAAAATTAATTCATTGGGCATCTTTCTTGGCCTTCAGACAATACTTCTGATTGCTAAAGTACCAAACTATTATCTTGCCTCCCAGTATCGATCAATTTGGATCTGGCTACATGCAGAGGAGTGAGGTTCGATGGGTTCCAATAGAACAACATGAGGTGAACCCCATACTATTAAAAGATGTTCTATTTTTAGGTACAAAAAAATGTCTATCCAAGCTCACAAACAATTTGATAATATTAAACACCTTCTGTGCCTGGCACGAATCCCACTCACTTCTGAAAATAAATATCTCTTTTCTTAGAAGGACACCCCTATGGGGCAACCCTGATCTCTCTCATCATATTGCTGACCCAATATTGCGGGGATGGAAGGACAGAAATATTCGAACTGTTGCCGACTTATACAATAATGATACATTTATTGACGTTCAACAACTAAAGGAAAAATTCAAACTCCCAGGACAAAGTTTCTTCAAATTCCTACAAATAAGAGATTGGGTCAAAGAGAAATCCAAAGGGTTATTCCCCGAGATACCAAAAGAAACTCCTCTTGAAACACATCTTTGCACCAAACCATGGAAGTCAATAAAAGGAATAGCATCTTCTATATATGCTATTACCAATGAAAAGTTATCTGACCATAACAAAGCGTCGATAAAAAGAAAATGGGAGACAGACCTGGGCCATGTCTATGAAGAGGTAGAATGGCACCATTTATTGGAACAGGCACAGACCATGTTAATTTCTACAAAACACAGGCAAATGCAATTTAATATATTTCATAGGATATATAACACCCCTTATAGGTTACATAAAATTGATAATAATTATTCCCCCAAATGTTTGAGATGTAAGGTGGCAGATGGTCATCTCCTGCACATGCTGTGGAATTGCCCAGTGATAGAGGAGTTCTGGAGACGGGCCATTGAAATAATCTCAAGGGTAATGGGGATCCAAATCGAACTGGATCCAAACTATGGATTCTAGGTGACACAGGTTCTATTAATGTGAATTATCATAAGAAATATTTTATTTTACTTGCGAGTACTGCAGTGAAAAAATGTATTCTGCTACATTGGAAATCTGAAAATTCTCCAACATTGAGACACTGCACCAAGCACTATTGATCTTCAGGTCAGGTTGATAACTTTAGTCAGAGCTGTTTCTGGCTCTGAAACCTGATTGGCACTTATTAATACTGTGAGATGAAAGGTCTTCATTGAGTTATTTCTTTAAAAAAATAAATAAATAAATAAATATATATATATATATATATATATATATATATATATATATATATATATATATATATTTTGCTGAGCAAATAATGATTAGAAATAGGCTGATAATTATTAATTACCAATGGATCCGCAGAATGATAATAGCACATGTGAGAGAAACAAATCGTTGGCCGTAAAAATATGTTGATAATATTTACTAGTGATTTTAAGATGATATCATGCACTTTTAGGTTTGTGACTACATTTCAGAATGAAGGCCTTCCAGTAAGCGCAGGGCGTTTCCACTATATGGTGTACTGCCACTTCTTTTAAGTAGCGGAATGCCATCTCAACAGGTGTAAATCAAACAAAACACGGACACCAAAACACAAGTGGAGTGTGTGCAAATCTCCAGTGATTAGAATCCGCTTTATTATCAACAGCACGGAGCACCGACTGAACAAAGACATCATGAAAAATGGGACCCAAACGGACCAATGAACACTTTACTGAACGTTCGCAAGAAAGACAATATCCAATCACAGTCCACGCAGCTCGAACTGTATCGTGACTGAGGTCCGCGCCTGGCGAATAGGAAAAGTAGTCACCGCTAAGGGGCGTTTCCAGGAAGAGAGCGGTTACATTTTCCTGTAATGGCGGACCAGGCAGAGAGCGAGACTATCGGGTTCAACGACAACAGGTCAGATAACAGCGAGTAAAGCGTTAAAATGATTATTAATCGTGGGTAATATAAAGCATTTGCGGACATTTAATATGCAGCTGGTCTGCGTTGCTTTAGGTTCAGTAGTGTTGATATGTGGCGCTCGTGCATGTCAATGTAGCCACGCCAGCTAACTAGCTTCCAGCTAGCTAGCCCCCGTGTTGAAGAGCGGCTCGATTTCTGCTCTCCGCTCCCCGGCACGCGGTAAACATGGGCCAGACAGATTAAACAGACAGATGTTTACCTCTCACGCAAGGCCACCCCAATCACCCGGCTTTGTGCTTGGGCTCAAACGTGGCGGTTGTTATCAATTATATCCAGCTAGCAAAAATATGCTAAAGTGATTGGAAAGTAGCTGTTTTAAATAGACAGAAAAAAGGTTGATGTTAGCCCGATTATCACAAGACGACATTTGCTGAATGTTTGTGTTCATCTACGGCCAAGCGGGTATAACCCTGAAGGGTTCAGCATGTAGATATGAGGGAATATAAATACCACAGAGTCTGAATGGACAACCCGTCCACGTCACACCGTCTTCAAACAGCCTTGCATAGCAATTAAGTAAATTTACCCTAAATGATGTCCTTAAGTAGAATCCTAAGGTATTTATAATAAGGAACATGTATCTGTGAAGGTTCTCAGTCATCCAGGTCATCGTAGTCTAAGGAGCTTGGAAAGAAAAGCGTCTGGACTGGACTGAGTTGCTTGAATAAGGAACATGTATCTGAGAGACATAGTTTCAAGTTACTGAAATGAATGTGTTATACACCATCCAGTCAACTGGGGCCTGTTCTTCGTACCTCGCTAAGTAAGTTAGCTGGATTAGATTGTTGACGATTTTGCGTGATCCTGGATCGTTCGGTTCCCCGAAGCTCATCCGGGACTTGCTGTCATAGCAACAGAGCCGTAAGAGTAAACCTGTTCGGGAGCAGGTTTACTTTATGTAAACAGGATTAGATCGCGGCCACGCAGGTATGTCCGCTTCATTTATACGAAAGCAACAGCGATATTCCACCACTGTTTCACCATAAATAAATATTATCAATGTAACTAAAGATAATGCAGCACTTGATCCTTTTATTGATGTCACACAGATACATACAGGTCATTTCCTAAAAAAGGGAAATGTACTATTAACATTCTATTACATGTATGTGATTATTACAGATGTAATTCATATTTCAGAGTAGTAATTGTAAATTACTTCGTGTAATCAAGATGAGAGACCACGGCTATAAAAGCGAAGGTGGATTTGGGAAGTCTGTCGCAGCCATGTCCTGTCCGTATACGCGACCAACCCATTGCGGAAGGTGCAAGATTGATAAGGAGAGTCCTCAGAATTCAGCGTATATTGCGGGATAGACAGGATCCTTTAGCTCAGCGCGACAGTGTGCTCATTGAGAGATATCGATATTCCCGTGAGGGTATTATTTACTTAACCAACTTGTTGACGAGGGGGTGCAGGACCACCACCTGTCTTTTTTCCTCTGCCCTTTTCTTGGTTGCTGTTATGAACAAACTAACAGAGTATTACAGGCCAGTATTACCTTGCCAAGAGACGAAAAGCAATCTAAGAGATAAATATTACCATTCTGTAGAATACTCCTGTATTCCACTTTTACTTGTTCCCATGTTCTTGTGGGTCCTATTGTGGCTCTAATGTGAAAGGGGATATAATATAACATATTATAATATAATATAATATAATGCCATATGATATTGGACAATATAGTGTCATATGATAGATCTACCCTACCGCCTACTGGTGTTGGCCAGAGGGGCCGATGGCGCGATATGGCAGCCTGGCTACAACCGTAGCTGCCTCCACCAGTGTGTGAATGTGGGAGTGAATGAATAGTGGTATCGTACAGCGCTTTGGGTGCCTTGGAAAGCGCTATATAAACCCAATCCATTATTATTATTATTATTATTAAATTACCTACGAGTTTGATTTGTCAGCAACTTTCTGCCAGCCCTCTCTCCTTGCTTTTGCAGCCTTTGCAGTGTTCTCTTGCGTTTTAATTAAACTCTGGAACTCCTGAAATCCCTCACTCAAGAGTTCTTGCTCTGCTGCCGGAAAATACCGTGCACGCCCCTTCGACATTTTCGCCGACCAATCAGCGGGTTGCCGATCACTGTTTCTACTATCGATGCGTAGCCCCTTTTACGACACCCAGTGATGTCACATTACTGCGTCCAGCTGTACTAATCGTCAACAGCAGGTGTGTTCGGGGAACCGGATTAGCGAGCTCACGGTTAGCGCGATGGTTTGGTCTTGGATGTGTCATTTGATCTTGGATGTAGTAAGCGACGTACGAAGAACAGGCCCCTGGTTAGAAAAGCGAGCAGTATTTACAGTCCGTACATGTAAATGTATGTTTATGCATCAGTAATAACAGTTCACAAGTGTAGCATGCAACAGAGCTCATGTTGGTGTCTGATGAATACTTTAGCGATACACTGATTGTGAAATTCTAGGCAAATTCGGATTAAAATGGCAGTTTAGGTGATGGGCAATGGCCCAGAGTTTATTTTTTTATTTACTTATATATATTTGTTTATTTTTTGTGTCAGAGAACCAGAGAAATCTTTCATTTCTATTATAGCATCTTTGAACATTTAGCCAGCATTAAATTGTTGCGACGTAACACAAAGCTTCTGCTTCATATTAGAGTGGTTTTAAGTTGTGCTATTGCTACTTTGACTTTGATAATAGGTCTGAGCACTTCTTCCGCTGCTGTTTGCTGGCCCATTTCTGCAGCAAGTCTCACATTAGTCAGCAGAAAGTGTTTGTATTCATTGCTAACCTTTCCTGGCTATACTGCAGCTTCCTCGGTTGTAAAATTACAATATTAAGATGTTAATATGATATTACAGATGTTATTACTTTTGTAGTGTAATTTATTTTTGGATTGTGAAGGATAATTTGTCATTGCACTGTATAATTTTTTACTGTATATTAGGGCTGTTCGATATAACAATATATATCGAATGACAATATAAAAACGTCTATCGTTTCACTTTACGCTATCGTTTGTTTCGTGGTGTCACAAAATAAACTGTTAACAGCAATATTTTTTCATAGTTTTGATGGTCACTGTAGTGGCTATATTAATTTCTTAAAGTTCTTTCTCTTATATTTTATATAACCACACTACGGATGGACAAGCGCCTGTTTTTATGCGTTGTGGTTAGCAACAACGACGGTAACAGCATCGCGTGTCCGCTTGTTTATGTTCCACATAAACCTTTCACAATAAAGCTCAAGATCCTGTTGAGACTTTTCAAAATAAACTGAATCACGTGAAAGAGCAGATTATTTATGGATGAGAATTAAAAAAGAGCCGCCAGGTGCTAAAAAATAAACCTTAGACTCAAACGTTAGAACAGGCTTTTCCCCGCAGCACGCCGTGTAATAAATACTCACAAAGAAAACGGCAGCCGTTACATCTTATGTCTAAAAATGTATAGTTTCATGCATCGGTTAAAACACTCGACTCCAGCTACATGACGCGCAGCTGGAAACACTTCCTGCAAGACGAGCTGCCCGAGATTCACAGAATTTACAGAAAATGTTACATTTTTGTGATTTATATCGTTATCAGGACGATAGAATTCTTATATCGGGATATGAGATTTTGGTCATATCACACAGCCCTACTGTATATTTAATAATTAAGCTAATAATTGCTTTCTGCACTCTTTTCAAAGGCTTTATTTACAGTCTAGTGTTGATCATAAGCTTTAACTATAACTTTTATTATGTTGTGCCAGAATGGCGCAGCAGGCAGTGCGGTTTCGTGGCCCTGCGCCTGCGCCTACACAGACCCCGGTGTTAAGAGGCCCACCACCACTCCTTAGGCCACCGCCGCCTCCTTTTGGGATGATGAGGGGACCTCCGCCACGACCTCCGTTTGCACGTCCACCCTTCGACCCCAGCATGCCACCAATCCCTCCACCAGGAGGGATGCCTCCACCTATTGGGCCTCCCCACCTACAGGTAACTGCTCCACATTCTTTTACAAGCATGGTTTTCATCATGGAAATGTTACCCTCATGTTAGGGTTGTTAAAAAAAATCAATACTTGATACTCGCAACAATATTGATACCAACAGTCCTGTCTTTCCTTCCTCCATGACACACAACTTCACATGGCTCCTCCTGTCATTACCAGCTGTAGTAGTTAACGTTCATAACACTGAACAACACTTTAAGAGGAATTTTTAAGGTTAGTAAAGCTCCTGTTTCAACAGCATGAAAGTATTTAATAGATAAAAATGTTAACCCGACCAGTGCACACATTAACATTAGCTATTTAACTATTGTCAGTTACCCAACAGCCTTGTTAGCTGTCTGTTATTAGTAACGTGTTGGCTAGCGGACTGTAGTTAGAAAAATGATGAATAATTATTGCAGGTTGAACGAGTGGCTGATCGAATACTTAGCCATGGCAGAGGTGGTTATGGAGAAACAGAAAACCTGGCAGGTTCCTGGCTGTTCAGAGCAGGGAGTGAACCGTAGCCGAGCTAAGCAGAAAGGGAAATGTGATGAACTAATCCGAGCAAATAAAGACGGAAATCTGAAGCGGGAAATCAGGCGGTTTCAGTTCTTAACGCAGAGTTGGAGCAGTGTACATGCTGGATGAGAGCGAGGCTGCAGGCAGATGTGAACTAGATAATTAACTTTAACTTTTTTACCTCTACAATAATTTCTAAAAAATATGTTTCTTTATTTCATGTAGCCAGCTGTGAGGGCTTTTTCACAGTGAGTGCAAGTTGAGGATATGACTTCTTCGCCATTTATTCTGGTGATGTAGGATGGGTTTAAAATCTTCCTCATGGTATCAGAAATGGTATCAAGTATTGTCATGGGTTTTGGTATCAAGTTTAAAATTCTTATATTGCGACAACCCTATTCTGGCGACGTGCTCACAATGGTTTTTGAGACGAAGTGAATTGAGTTATTATTTTAAATTATTGAATACGCATCGATCAGCTGTGTAGCCCCAGGTAGAGTCTGCAAAGAAGAGTGTGTCCTTCTCTGTTACAGCATAACAGCAGTATTAACTCTTAAAAGGAGGGGCAGACAATAAGGAAGCATATGACTAATCTTTGTTTTATAATCTCTTTGGGTTCATGATTGATTCTTTGGTGCAATGTCATTTTTCTCTTGTAAAATACAGTAATGATGCACAAATCTCCCTATTTGGAATCCAAAAAGGCCAATTAGCATCATCTGCTAGCTGAGCCCTCCACTGCTTGTGACTGTGCACTTTTCTGTATCCTCTACAGACACATTATGTTGGAGGATAGAGTGCTTTAACGGGATAATCTAGACTCTCAGTTCTGCTCTTTATTATATGAAAGCTAAATTCTGTGCCCTCTCTTTATTGTGTAGAGACCTCCGTTCCTTCCCCCTCCTATTGGTAACCTGCCACCTCCACCAGGAATGCTGTTTCCTCCTGGGATGCCTCCCGTTCCCACATCTGGAAACCCTGTGCTCAACCCTGCTGAAGAAATCTGGGTAGAGAACAAGACGCCAGAAGGAAAGGTAAGGTGGAGGTCCTATGAAAGCAGATAGCAGGCATCCTCAAGATGATATGTGTAATAAATAAGTTGATTGCACTAAAACAGCTTTAATAATAATTTGTGCACACTTAGTTAAAGCTTATGGTTGCATCAATATTGTCTCTAATTAAAAGTGGTGTGTTGTGTTTTTTTTTTTTTAATGAGATTTTTACAGTTTGCTAAATTCCTTAGTTGGTAGAACAAGAAATCTTGCTTAGCCTGAAATATTGGCTGCTGCCCCTAGAAGCTCAGTCATCAGACTCGAGCTGTCAAGTTCCCATATTGGTTACTTGGTTTTACTTGGTTTGCATTTCAGTCACCGTTGGAAGACAACAAGGCTGCTAATAACAGTTTTTAACATATTTCCACTCACTGTAAATGTTGCTGTCATCTTTTCAGAACTAGTTAATCGGGACCTACCTCTTGAGTGTAGTTATAATTGATAAGCCTATCAAGTGGGCACCTGCCACTCTCCCAGTCACTGTACTACTACTTATCATATCATCTGCCTCCAAGTCTTCCATCCTTCTCTTATACCAACCCACTGCATGTTCTCCTTCACTGAATCTTCTCTGTGGTCTTCCTCTTTTCCACCTGCCTGGAAGCTCCACTTTTAACATTCTTTGTCCAATATATCCACTAACCCTCCTCTGCACATGTCTAAACCCTCTCAACCTTGCCACTATAACTTAGTCTCTAAATTGTCCAACCTGAGCTGGTCCTTCTTATATTTTCATTTTGAATCATATCCTTTCTGGTCACTCTCAGTGAAAATCTGTGCATTTCCAGCTTTGCCACCACCAGCTCAGCCTCTTGTATTTTTGCTTTTGCCACCTACTCCAAACCATGTGTCAAAGCAGGTCTCACTAACATTTTGTAAACCTTCCTTTTCACTTTTGCTGTATTCCCTAAATCAGAGCTCTGCTGTAACAAGATTAAATTTTTGTTATTAATTATTTGTAATGCAATACAAATTGTTCTTTCATTTTTTTGTAATCATAAAAAACTGATTTTTTTCACAATATTTAAAAAAAACTGTGATTGTTTCTCATTCACAGACATATTACTACAACGCCCGGACCAGAGAGTCATCATGGAGTAAACCTGATGGTGTGAAGGTCATCCAGCAGTCTGAGCTCAACCCTCTTCTCGTGGCTGGGGCTGCAGGTTCAGGGGCAAATGTTGGGGTGACCGCCAGCTCAAGCAGTGTCAATACTACAGCAAGCACAGCAGCAGCAGCCTCCCCTACTCAAGCTCCATCCTCGGCCCCCTCCCGCACACTCACCTCCAGTCCAGACTCCATCACCACCCATTCCCCCTCTGCGAGCATAGCAGGTAAACAGCACCTCATCAACATCTCATACTCACACACACACAAAGCAAGAATAAAACCAAAAGTACTTCTTTTTCTTCCCAAAAGCCACCGTTGTAGCAGACCTCCCTCCTATTGCCACAGTGACCTCATCTGTTGCTGTTTCTCCGGTCACTGTGGTGACTGTTTCCACGGTGCCATCTCCTGTTACGGCAGTGCAGACCGTGCCACTGCTGCCAGCAGCCCTGCCTCACAGTGTGGCCCAGCCCACCGCAGCCATACCTGCCTTCCCTCCTGTCATGGTGCCACCTTTCAGGGTGCCTTTGCCAGGCATGCATATCCCTCTACCAGGTGAGAATGAGACACAAAAACCTTTAGTCAAGCTTTACATGTATATACTGTAATGACTATTCTGCCTCATTGGGCCATGTTTTTAAATGTTTTGTCCACCATGGCCTGCTTCTGTTGCTGTAAGGCTGTCTTTTACAGTCCAGGAGGGTTTTTTGTATCTAAGGTCTTCTAAAATATTTGGATGTACACATGATTCAATCCAGTCAGGTGTGCACAAGACACGTAGGGCTGGTTATAGGGTGTATGATTCTCCTGAATGCTATTCTTTGGACTCCAGGCATTTTAGTGGTAATCAAAAGGGAACGTTTGGTCAGCAGAACTGCCACAAATTAGATTTAAATATAATTAGTGTTGTGATTTTTAGCTTTAATTACATTTAAGTAAAAAGAGAAAGAGAGAAAATGTTAGAAACAGCCCCAGATTCCTGCTCTTTTACACTGCATAGCAAAGAGACAGTGATTGTTAGACCTCATTCATGTAGGTCTAGCAGTCAGTCACTAACCATGTGGACCACAGGTTGCTAGGGAAAAATGTGTATTCCCCAACTGTTTGGTTGCAGGCTGTCACATGGTGAAATCAATTGCAAAGAAGGTGCTGCATCTTCTCTTCTTCTTCTTAGTCTCTGAGTTGTAGTGATCTTCCAATCTTCTAAACAAACAATAAGCGACCTCCTCAATCTGCTAGCAACCAAAGCAATAACAAGGAGTTTTTTATGCAGTACCCTAGGGTTTGGCGATTGGACGAATATATCTACTATCGACGATAGTTTTTACAAGGGTGTTATTTATTTATTTGCCCATGAGTAAGTTTGCTAATAATGATGGAGCAGTCAATAGAAAAAATAATAACGCTGTTTTAACTGCACCCTCCTCAGAGTGCGCCCAAATGCTTGTTGATGGAGCTGCAGAAGCTGGTGATAGCCTAGCATACTCAGCTGGATGGTGGACACGTACATGCTCATGCAAGCTAACCGTGTTTAAGTACTCAGCTCGCGCTAAACGTCTGCAAAAGTGGCACACCACTTTGGTTACATCCTTAGGTTTGCCCCTTTCATCCGGTTTAACGCCTAAAAAATCCCAAATTGTCGACTTTATATTTTTTTAGTGCTGTCAGCGTTAACGTGCCTTCATCACGTTCCTTCCCCCTCAGCTTTAATGGAAGGAATTTCCATTTAACCCATCTGGAGCGCAGACTGAGTCAAAATCCCTGAAATGTCTCTGTCAACTCATTTTGGCAGTCCAAATTTTGTTCATTCTGCGCTCCAGATGGGTTGAGAGTGTTAAAAATTTTAATCGTGATGACTGCATTTAAGCTGCATTAACGCTGACAGCTGGGTTTTTGTTTTTGTTTTTTGTGATCAGTCCGTGCATGATCACATTGCCCTGCCCATCAAAAACTCTGCGATTATATCGCCCATTGACGATTGTTGGACTAACGATTGCCAGTTGGAAAATTTTTACATATCGCCCAACCCAACAGTACCCTCATCATGACCGATTTCACCCAGCGACATCCAGCAACTGCTTGCCAACCAGTTGGGGAATACACATTTTTTACTTCCAAATGAAGGTTGCCAGGGGGTCACTGACCAGATTCTAGGGTTGTAGGAGAGCAAAAGATCAGTTTGCGATCTCTCTCCTTTTTTGAGTGTAAGAGATGAAACTGAATAATTACAACAATAAAGAAGAATCTACAGAGTCAAGTATTTGGATACGGCCTCACTCAGTACTGCAGATAGCAACTTTTTTTTTGGGGGGGGGGGTTCTGGGTAGAAACCCAGATTTTTATTTTATTTTAATTGTAACTTTATAGTGCAGTCATAAAAACATTCGCCTGATGTGTGAAAGATCCCCAGGTCAAGACTGGGAAGAGGCACAGATACTTGGGAGGGTTGTGTCAGGAGGGTGTAAGCATCTGTGTCAAATCTTACATGTAGATTCATCTGCGTTGGTGACCCCTTGTGAATAAGGGAGCACCCAAAAGAAGCTTTATTATTGTTGTAAATATTAACAACAAAAGATTTGGGTAGCCAGCAGGCTCCAGCTCCAGCCCATTATTTAGATCTAATTTAAAGTGAAAGGTCATGCAGGTGGATAAATTTATTGCCAGCTAAAATCAAAATTGGCTGAAAGCACACCTCAATTAGGACAGATGGTTTTCAAACGTCAGACTTGGAATCTCCTGATTGACGGTGTTGTTATTATGGATTCACTCTCTCAGATGTGCCATCAATACAGGCCGTACGTTATGTTGTGCAGCTGATTCCTGACATCTTTAAATATACATGAATTTCAACAGAGGCAGAAAAAAAAATCTGGTTGTGTGTTTTGTCTGAACTGGGCCAAACATATACAAGCTCTTACACAACATGGTAGCTGATATCTAGTGTCCTGCTGTGTTCAACCAGATGCTTGCTTGTCCGTTGTTCTTGCAGGTGTAGCAATGATGCAGATAGTAGATGCAACCTGTGTAAAGGCAGGCCCCAGCGCCAACGGTAAACACCCAGCCGCTCGCCTATCAGATCTACAGTAGATCGCATGGTAGTGAATGATGTCTACATGCGTAGTCTGGTGTATATGCAGACCCACAAACAGTGGCATGGTGTTGAGTGCTGTGAACATGGTCCATTGGGTGTACAGTGGTGAAATTCCTTCCATTAAAGCTGATAGAAACAGAAGTTTAATTTTGTTTCCATGATCAGAGAGGGTGATTAGATAGAGTCACGCGCAGTGTTTCATTCTCATCTTGTGTGACATCTTTTCTAGTTTCTTCTTAACTGAATTCTTCCACCCACTTTAAAAAAAAGAAGAAGAAGAAGAGAAGCAAACATACAAGAACATGATTTAACTTTTAATAAATGATACTGACACTGATTCTTTGAACCGGAAGGGGGTAATTTTTTGCTGTTAACTGTTCTAAATTGTTAGATGTTACTGAGTTGTTGGTTGTTGGGGCATTTTTAGGCATGTGGTTGTCGACCGTAAACAGTTTTTTGGGGGGGGTGGGGGTGGGGGGTGGGGTTTAGAAAGGAGTGACCATCTTTATATTTTAAGGGCAGTCTCATTGTTGTGTCAGGGCTTTGGTAGTGTAACGGTTAGGGCTACATGATGTGTTGTTGTGGTCGTCCTCCTTTGTGGCATGGTTGTGTGTTTGTGGTCACTACTGTATTTGTCTGTTTGTGTGGCCTGTGTTCATTGTCATATAGTTGCTTGTTCAAAGCATTTTAGACGTGAAGAGTTTCTTTCACAAAAATCACAATACCCTCTCTTTTTATTTTCC
Source organism: Diplotaxodon limnothrissa (assembly GCF_057381915.1). Classification (NCBI taxonomy): domain Eukaryota; kingdom Metazoa; phylum Chordata; class Actinopteri; order Cichliformes; family Cichlidae; genus Diplotaxodon; species Diplotaxodon limnothrissa. The sequence continues at coordinate 21,477,795 of NC_140605.1, forward strand.
CTCGTCTTGCTCTGCTTGATGAGCAGAGAAACCCTCACACCGACAGTTTTTAGCTTGCAGTGAGTTATTCTTACCTCTGGTTTTACTAAGATGTGGGTTTTTTTGTTATTACTATCACCACATGTTGGTAACAGTCTGGGTCATGAAATCGCCTTCATTAATGTCTAAACTAATGCCATTGTAGCTAGTGTTAGTGGCTCAGACATAAAGATGACACTCAGCCAACAATGGTCTCTCTCTTCCCTGTATGACTGCTGACAGGCATGCTTCCTGGTATGGGCCCGCCTTTAGTTTCCGTGATGCACCCCCAGCTGACGCTCTCGGCAGCTCCTGCTTCCATGGCTGGATCATTGCAGCTCCCCGAGTGGTCAGAGTACAAAACAGCAGATGGGAAAACGTACTACTACAACAACCGGACGCTAGAGTCCACTTGGGAGAAACCACAGGCTGTGTTGGAGAAAGGTAGGCTTTGACATCATGTGTCTTATCCAGTATTATCCTTTTGAGCTATGAGTTTTTCCCAAAACTGTGCTATCTGTTAGCTATCTGTTATCTGTATTTTAAAAAAAGACAGACTTGTGTTCTTTTAAATGCAAATCAAATAGTGGGTCTAGCTGAATTTCTTTTCAAATCCTCTAAATCTTCTAAAATGTCCCAAAAATCTGTAATAACGATTTTTCTGTACTGCAAAACACAGGAAACTATGTTGCTTCAGACTCGTCATTTTTACATACACTCACCCGTCACTTCATTAGGCACATTTGTTGCACTGCTCTATGTAACTGGCCCATCTGCTATCTTTAGGCATGTAGATATAGCCAACATGGTCTGCAGAATTTCGCAATGAGCATCAGAATGGGGAAGAAAGGTGATTTAAGTGACTTTGAACATGGCATGGTTGGGGTAGTGCAAGACAGGCTGATCTGAGTTTTTCAAAAACTGCTGATCTGTTGGGATCTTCCTGCACAACCATCTCTAGAGAATGATCTGAAAAAGAGAAAATATCCCATAAGCAGCAGTTCTCTGAAAATGCTGGGGTCAGTTTTTGCTCTGACATTCAGATGGCAGGGTCAGAATCTGGTGTGAACAACATTAAAGTATAGCTCCACCCTGCCTTGTATCAATACTTCAGGCTTCTGCTGATGGCCCCTTTTACCAAACGAATATTATTTTGAAGCTACAGCCTACTGGAGCATTGCTTCTGCCCGTGTCCATTGCTTTATGATCAGAGTGTACCTGTCTTCTCATGGCTGCTTCCAGCAGGATAACACGCCAGGTCACAAAGCTCAGATCATCTCAAACTGGCTTCTTTAGCATGAAAATGAGTTCACTGTACTCAAATGGCCTCCACAGTGTCCAGATCTCAGTCCAGTCTTTGGGGTATGGTGGTATTTGCGTCATAGGTGAGCAGCCAATAAATCTGCTTCATGCTGTCATGTCAATATGGACCATAGAGTTAAAATAGTTCTGGAGGTTAAAGGAGGTCCAACCTGGTGCCAGCAACGTGTACCTAATGATGTGACTGGTGAGTGCATGGCCACAGTATCTAGTTAGTTTGAAGCTTGTATACACTGATTCCCAATCCTGCTGAGATTTCAGGCTCCAGATCATTCAGTGGAAGAGTTAATTAAATTAAAAGGGCTCATTCTCAGTTTTACCAAACTCATAGGCTATAACCACTTTGACTTTCTTGTCAGACCAGATGTAAAGTCAAACTTAAGTTATCTCACCGTCCGCATTTGTCTGTTTTTTTTCTCCTCCCTTCTCTGTAGAAAAAGAAGCAGAAAAGGCAAAAGAGCGACTTGCCCAGGAGGAAGCTGAGGCAATGGAGATGGAGGATAAGGAGAACAAAATGGAAAACACTAATAATGAGAAGGAGGTATCTGATTAACCACTTGCACTGCCAAGCCAAAACAGATTGAATCCAGTAAACCATCTGAAGGTAGCAGCAACAAAGAACCATTTCTTGTTTTTTTTTCTCTTTATCAAGGAGACAAAAGAAGAAGAGATGACGGAGGAGGAAAAGGCAGCTCAGAAAGCCAGACCTGTAGCCACCAACCCTATTCCTGGCACGCCATGGTACAGACTCTGCATATCATCGCACACTTTCCTTCATGGTATATGGCAGGGCGGTAATATAATGCTGCCCTTTTTTTTCTCTTCTTCTGTGTCTATTAATCTGCTTTAGGTGTGTGGTGTGGACAGGCGATGATCGTGTATTCTTCTACAACCCGACAACTCGGCTCTCCATGTGGGACCGCCCCGAGGAGCTGGTTGGTCGAGCTGATGTTGACAAGCACATCCAGGAGCCACCACATAAGAGGGGTCTGGAGGACAGCAAGAAGACAGGTGTGGATGCAATGTTTTATAAATTATACATTATGTACTGAGAGTATTGATATAGGAAAGGTTTAAGCTAAGAAAAGCATATTAATTATTGTTGTCATTATTATTATTATCATTAGTATTTATTTATTTATCTTTTTATTTGACGAAGCAACAAGAGTACAGCCTGTGGTCCGAATTTTCAGTCAGATGTTTTCACATTTTTGAGTGTTTTTCCTCTTTTCTCTTTCAAGTTATGTCAAGCTTTATGGATTTTCCATAATAACGAGCCACAGAATACATAATGTATTTCTGTTGAAATCAACTTTTTATCCCCTATTTTTTTTTTATTTTGCTTAAAACTACATGTTAGGGAAACAAAAATAAACACTTAAAATATACTTCACGTGCTGCTGGCAACATCATCACACGGCCACTTCTATTCATGCTCAACATTAAGGGGCAAGCTACCATATTCACCTGAATGATAGGTGTCGCCACTGAGACAATACTCCCTCATCAGATCTGATATAGGAAGAGAAGAAGTCAAGACCAGAAGCAAAGACTCCAGTGTTTGTTTTGTTTTTTCCCCAAATTTTTGCAGCATCTGAATCTGTATAATCAGTCGATCTTTGTGGCTCAGTAGGGATTAAAAACTGATACAGTCGTACACTTGTGTCTTCAACCCACCTGTGAGACCTCTGACTTTCACCCTTAACCACCTTTTACTGAACATTACAACGTATCAGTGAACGGAGAGACAGCAGTGATGTAGTTGCACAAATCAGGTGTTTATTTTTTCTCTTTTGGAACAGTAAACCCTGTGCATGACCTTTGGGTAGCTGTTCCACTTTTATACAGTTTAAGGCTAATTACAGTCACCTCTGTTAGCGTGGACTTCACAATGGCTGCACGCTGGTAAAACCACTTTCTGCAACAATAGTCCTGCGTCACACAACAGTTAACCACGTGGCCACGTTCATTAGAGGGACAGGCTCAGCTCTTATCAGTTAGCCATGAACACAGCACATGCCCTCAGAACAAACAAATGCTCAGCTTAAACAGTCCAAGTTGAACTAGTAGTCGTTGAAGTTGTGTGGCACTACCTTTTGGCAGGCAGCCCTCTAAAAAAAACACAAGTGTTGCAGTCATTCTTGGCTCTCTGTGCTCACTATATTTGTGTTGTGTCTGTGTTCACACACAGGTGTCAGCAAGGAGGATCCAGAACTATCCATTGCTGCTGAAGAGAATCAAGATGAGGAGCCAACCAAAGCCAAAAAGAGGAAGTAAGTCCTATCCCTGTGAAAAATTCTTTTTTTCCTTTCTCTTTTTGATTCATTAATCTTTAAAAAAATGATTCTCTCACCACCACCTCTGTTTTTAACACTTGCAGGAAGGAGGACACGAAAGAGGCAGACTCTGAGAAGGAAGCAGCCATGGAGGCAGAGCTCCGAGCAGCTAGAGAAAGAGCTATAGTGCCACTAGAGGCCAGGATGACCCAGTTCAAAGATATGTTGTTGGAGAGAGGGGTAACACATCTTTTTTTTTAAAAAAAGTTTGTTTGAGAGAACCACATGAGATGAATTGTTCCCACTTTTTGAGATTTTCTTTCCATTGCACATGCTCGAAAATGTCAAATCTTTCAGGCTTTTGTCAGACACGTGGTCACCGTTTAGTCTTGTTGTCTTTCCTGCCTGTAGGTGTCTGCATTCTCAACTTGGGACAAAGAACTCCACAAGATTGTTTTTGACCCACGTTACCTACTACTGAACCCCAAAGAAAGGAAACAGGTTATTTTTTTTTGTTTTTACCCTTTTCTCAGTATTTCTCTGTACTGTATTTTTAGCTGTTACACTTTGTTGTGGCCTTTGAGTCATTTTGGTATAATTGTGCTTCAGGTATTTGATCAATATGTGAAGACACGAGCAGAGGAGGAAAGGAAGGAGAAGAAGAACAAGCTGATGCAGGCCAAAGATGAGTTCAGGAGGATGATGGAGGAGGCGAAGCTCACACCAAGGTGACAGGACAGTCCACTTTTACTACATTTCATAGTGGTTTTATGGGGTCAAATCAGTCACCACTACAATTACCCTCAAAGAAAAGTCTTATTACATTACTCGTTTGCCTCTTTTTTACTAGTACCTACTAAGCTCCGTTCAACCATTGGTTTCGGTCATTTTCCATTACAATTGAGTACCTCCTCAATGTGGGTAGGGTCATTATTATTAGGGTTGGGTTTTGATGATCGATTTATCAATTAAAATCGATTCTAGCTTGGATAATGTAAAATTGATTCATTAAAATCCTGAATCGATTTTTAAATATACTTTTATTTTGCCCGAAACGCCAGAATCTCAGGTTAAACTTCACAAAATTTCAACAACCACCAAACAACTAAAACAGTAAATGTGAGCAGGTACACGGATTCTGCACAAAGACTTAAACACAAAGCTCGAACCCGCCGACGGATCAGAATCAGTGAGACGTCGCCTTTCTCACCCGACAGCATGGACATGGTCGGGGCTGAAAGCTGACAGCTCGCTGATTCGGAGGTTTCGGCAGGTCCACGCTTTGTGTTTATGCCCTTTTTGCGCAAGCTGCAGGTTTTTGTCTCTCTCCAAACAATATTGACTGAACCAGCAGCAACAGAAGATCCAAACTACGCTTCACATTTCGCTTCACGTAAACATCGTCATGAATTCACTCTTAGTTTTGCTGTTTTGCTTCCACCACGATAAAATCACACATCATGCAGAGCTCGCTGTCTCTCTCTCTCTCTGTACTTCAAGAACAGTTTCCCATCTAAAAATATTTTTCCTGCATTATTCGCTTGCTTATTACGCACAAGTCTACCGCTGTTTACAGCGCTGTCGGCCGCTGTTTTTTTTCCTTTTACTTACTTCCGAAAAGAGAGCCTCATTTCTGCTGTTCAATAGGCTTCTGAACAAATGTAAACTTTTTAAAATTATGCAAAATTGCAAAACGCTTAGCTGTGTCTCTAATAAAACCTCTGTAACTTTGCTCTGCTTCACTTCAGCAGCATCAGGTAATGTTCATATGTTGATTAATCACTTTCTTTCGTTTTTGATCTACTGCAGAATATTTTTAAGGTCATCTGCTATAAAATCCCAGGCAAGGAAAGTCGCCTTCATGTTTTTCTGTGTTTTATCCTCCGTTACTTTGACACAAAGGCCTCTGCTGTGATGCTTACACTTTTGATAAAGGCTCGCAACTATCAGCTTTCTTTTTATAGATATAAAAATATAGAAATGTACTGATACGTGATCAGAATTATAATGGTAGAATAGAATAGACTGAGGCAAAATTTCCCCGATTCAAATCTAATTGAATGGAATCGTGGATCGAATCGATTCTAGAAATCAGTGACAATACCCAGCCCTAGTCGTTATAGCAAGGTGGTGAGAAAGTGCCGTGATGTAATTTGTATGCAACATAAACACCACACAGTAATGCAGGACATCGAAGCGACATCAGAAGAGAGCTCGACACATGTTGAACAGTTTTTATCCTGTAGCCGCTAAAGGCTGGTCGGCTATGAATGAATAAATGCAGGAACCAGGTAGCGTAATATTTTGAAATTCTACCCACCCCCCCAAAGGTCAGGTCCTTGACCTCAAGGTCAGAGGTCAAGTTTTCTGAAACAGATGCGTGCATCTACTAGGAGGCTAAAGAGTAGCACTGGCAGCCACCAGTATTTTTGCAAGGTCCTTTTTAGACTTTAAATATCTTTGTACCGGGTCGTTTTGCTTCCTAATAATCAGCATTGTTGCTTTTTTGCAGGACAACATTTAGTGAATTTGCAGTGAAGCATGGCCGAGATCCCAGATTTAAGACCATAGAGAAGATGAAAGACAGGGAGGCTATCTTTGTGGAATTCATCACCGCTATGAGGAAGAGAGAAAAAGAGGACTCCAAGTCTAGGGGAGAGAAGGTAAGACTCACTCACACCTCAAAGTGCACAGTCTTTCTTTCTTAGCCTTAAACTCTCCAGAGTTGCGTCTCTGCTGCTGACGTTGTTTTTACACAGATTTATAATAAAGTTTGACGTGTTTGTTTTTTTCTTTAAGGTCAAGCAGGACTTTTTTGATCTTCTGAGTGAGCAGCACATAGAGGGAGGTCAGCGGTGGAGCAAAGTGAAAGAGAGGCTAGAGACTGACCCGCGATACAAGAATGTGGAGAGTTCTGCACTCAGAGAAGAGCTTTTCAAACAGTTCATGGAAAAACAAGCCAAGGTAGGAGCAGCTTTGTGGAGATAATGTCAGGGTTTATGTGCTGATCAGGGTTTATCTGATGTGTTCGAAAGCATTCATTGGAATAATAACTGTTCATGTACTTTTAGGGAGGTGCACATGTAATAAATGTTAACTAACTGGACGTTGACCTGATGTATATGGCACCAGCTCAACCTAACTTGTATTTCTAAAAGAGAGAATTTAGTGCAACATATCGAAAGAAGCTTACACAGACTTCTTGTGATATCACCTGCAGAACGTTGACATTGAGAAGGAGCGAGAGCTGGAACGCCAGGCTCGTATTGAGGCCAGTCTCAGAGAGAGGGAGCGGGAGGTCCAGAAGGCCCGATCAGAACAGACCAAAGAGATCGACCGAGAAAGGGAACAGCACAAGAGGGAGGAGGCCATCCAGCATTTCAAAGCTCTAATGTCTGACATGGTGAGGTGCTCTGCAGAAACACTGGGGTGTGAAAAAACACATGCTCTTATCATGTGTGAGTTTCGTTAAGTTGTGATCATTGTTTGTCAAAAAGTGTTTGAAATGTTACAGTTCATGTGTTGCTTATTTTGGGGATAATCCTACTAGATGGGTTTTTTCCCCCTCTTTGATCCCTTCAAGCAGTTTTTTTTTTTTCCCACGACTGTTTTTGTATTCGCCCTTCAGGTCCGTTCTTCTGATGCAACATGGTCAGACACACGTCGTAACCTGCGGAAAGACCATCGCTGGGAGTCAGCTTCGCTGCTGGAGAGAGAGGAAAAGGAGAAGCTGTTTAATGAACATGTAGAAGCGCTGGCCAAGAAAAAGAAGGAACATTTCAGACAACTGCTGGATGAGACCAGCATGGTAAGAAGTGAAAAAACAGGACAGAAAAAGGTGCCAGAAGTCATTTTATATGCTATATTTATAATACGTTATATATGATAGATCTGCAGCTCGATCACTGACAATTTTAAAGAAAAGGCTGTTGTTTTTGTGTGTGTTGTAGATTACTCTGACAACCACATGGAAGGAGGTGAAGAAAGTTATCAAAGACGATCCTCGTTGTATTAAATTCTCTTCCAGTGACAGGGTAAGACGTTATGGGCTCCAACCCATCTTTATATTATTATAAGATGATAAGAGATTAGTCGTGTTGCAAAAGTACGTCACAAGAAAGCAGTATTGCTCTGTAGTGTGTCTCTTTCACTTAAAATCTCACTTAATGCCACACCTTAGGAGTAAACACCCTGTAGCAGTCTTCACAGCTGCTTCTTATCCTATTCCAGTGTTTTTCTTAAATTTTTGCTACTATAACTTTGCACTGTCCACTTTCTGCTGTGATACAACAGATTTCCCACGTGTGGGACTAATAAACCTTATCTTATCTTATCTTATCTTACTGCCAGTCTAAACAAAAGAATCGGATAATTCAAAAGTGAATTATAAATCCAGTCCTTCTCCATGTCTCTTCAGTCAGCCCAAAAGACGATTTGACTTAAAAGTGCGTCTAATAAAATCCAAACCATGAATCTGAATTTATCAAGAGGGTAGTGAAAGTGATGCTGTATCTCTCGCTCTCTGCTGAATCTTCGGTGGTGTGTGTGGTAATTATTGTGGATAGACTCTCTCTGTTGTTCAGCGAAATGCGAGAAAGGGGAAGTCCAAAAAATTCCAGAGTTCAAATGTCTTAACTTTCGCTTTCAATGTGCTCTGCTGTTTGCAGCATAAAAACATCACCATCGTTTACAGAAGGACAGAAAAAGGACAAATACTCTATTTTTTTTCTTTATTAAAACAGCAATTAATTCATTTTTTGCTTAGTTTAAACCCATGTTGGTTGTTGCCATAAGGTGGTGCTGGATCTCCTGATCACCTTTGGTTGCGAGCTGAGATGCCAAGAATACATTGTGCCAATTAACCTTTTGAAATCCATTACATAGGTGTCACTACAAGGAGGCTTTCTACTGAGTTTGAGCCCTCAAAGTGGTTTCTTACTACAAGCCTCATTCACTCATCACACACACATTCATACAAGCAGTTTTGTGTATCATTTGTGTATCATTCGCACACGCTCACACTCCAATGGATGGATTTGGGGAAGCTTAAAAGATTTAAATGGATGGGGATTCAGATACATTGACATGCAGAGTAGGGGGACCCACGAATTGAACCGCTGACCTTCCAATTAATAGACGCCTGAACCGCATCCGTCCTATTCAAGGAAACGTTTAGATCGAAGCAAACGCTAAATTACAAATTAAATGTCAGCATGAAAAAAAACGCATGCATGAATTCACACTATTATTCAAAGGCTTCTTGTAATCAAATGATTACTTTCATTGTCATGATCTCAAGGACTTGGCAGCTTACGTTGTTTTGGATTCATGGGGTGTTTCTATTCATAATCCTTCCTCTACAATGAAAGCTGCTGCCTGTGGACTGCAAACCTTCTCAACAGTGGCTGATATATCTTAAACATATTATAATGTGAGTTTAATTATTTGTGTGAAGTACACTTCCATTTTCTGGAGTTCTGACTCCTGTTTGTCCTTGTTTGTAGAAGAGACAGCGGGAGTTCGAAGACTACATCAAAGACAAATACATCACAGCCAAAGCTGACTTCAGGACACTGTTAAAGGAGACAAAGTTCATCACATACAGGTCTGTGCTTTGTTTCACATATGTTCAGTTTGCATAACCCGACACAGTTGTGCCCCTTCCTAGGAACTTGTTATAAATAAAGCTCATCTAGTCTTTATTTCTCTGCAACTTTAAGCAGATGGTGTGTTAAATGTTTAAGTGGAAAACTGGTGTGGGTGAAATCGTATTTATTTTTTATTTTTTTATAACGACACTGGAAGATTCTTGCACAGGTTGCATGACTTGAAATTGTAGTCTGCTCAATAGTGAGAATATCTGAATTACAGTTTTTAACCATTGTCCCTGTATCCCCACTGGCCTGCACTCACACTGCGCTGCACACAATTCACACCTGAGTATGCTTTAGTTTGTCTCAGCAGCTCGCTAGTCCTTGATGTGCCCACACAGAGCACAGTGAGGTTCAAGATTTTCAGAATCTTGTCTACAGTGTTAAAATAATACAACATAACAGAAGTGCTACTCCCAAAATAAAGAACACTACAAAAACAAGCCATTCACACAATAATCCAAGCCCTCTCAGTAAAAGATAATAAATAATTTTTAATATGAAGGAGTCGAGAATTAAATAGAACTTCTCATAGTGTATTGCAGTAATGATGCTTGATGTAGCACAGCTGAATAAAAACAGCTCTTTAGTCTACGTGTCCTTGTTTTGATGGACCTGTAGCATCTAGCACAGGTCAAACAGTGAGTGCAGAATGAGATCTGTCTTTAGTGACTCTTATATAAAGCTCTTGAGTGGTGTCTTTGCTTCTGCAGTCTCTTTGATTGCAACAGAAGACCAGAGCCAGTGATCTTTTCTGCTGGTTTTATTACCCTCTGCAAAATAGTTTTTTTATCTGCTGCAGAGCATCCAGGATGCAACGTTGTTACATTTTGTAGCTTCATGAGGACCAATTTTAGAAGTGGTGACATGCTGTCAGTTAACACAGCTATTTTTACTGAAGGCAGCTATATGCAGCATGCCTGAGTCTAACTAAATTGGGCTGACGTCTTAAAAACATTCAGCTCTAGAGCGAGTACACTCCATCCCCGGGACTCGGAGAGGGTGCTGTTCATCTTATTGTATTCCTGCTTGTGAGCGCGCTCTGCCTGTCTCCTTGTGCGCAGGTCGAGAAAGCTCATCCAGGAGTCGGAGCAGCATCTGAAGGACGTAGAGAAGATTCTTCAGAACGACAAGCGGTACCTTGTTCTGGAGTGTGTCCCAGAGGAGCGCAGGAAGCTCATCATGTTCTACATTGAAGATCTAGACCGCCGTGGCCCGCCACCTCCTCCCACCGCCTCTGAGCCTACCCGACGATCTACCAAGTGACCAATCTAATTACTGTCTTGGCCAGTGCTGTACTCCTCCTCGCCCTCCCTTTGGCCAGAGCATGCCCTCCCCTCAGCACCCCTTGATCTCCGCTCTCCAGGCCCACGGCTGGCCATGCAGTGTTTTTTCAGGGGGGTTACGTTGCTTAGATGTGTACCATAGAGATGAACGGTTAACGTCTCTGTGTTATGTCAAAGTGATGAAAAAGCCCTGCAGGGACTAGAGGTTACCTGATCCCAAGGTGACCCTTAACCCCTCACCTCTGACTGACCACATTAGAGGGAGGAGGGATAGCAATGAGGCTGCAGGTTGTGCAGCCACACAGGTGTAAGATAGCCGATGTAAATGAGGTTGAGTGTGTGTATGCATGTGATTGAGGCGTCCTTAAGCCTTACAGATCCACTGTGCCAGGTCATCTTTTCAGCGGCTCAGTGTGAATGTTAGTTTCTGCTCAGTGGTTCACTCCAATGTTGCAGCAGCTTCTCTGTTGAATGAAATAAAGACGACTTCCACTGTTTTTCAATATGCTGTGCTCTGGATTATTTGAAATGTCAAAATCGAGGTAACACTTTATTCTCAAATAACACATGTCAAAAAGTTAAGTCTTGCTGCTCAGCAAGAATCTTTAAGTGCACCGGGACACTTATTTAGGCAGTTATTAAAACTGCAAGTATTTATAAAATACTCCTTAACCCTGTAACAACAAGTGTATCATATTTTAAATGTGTGTTTTTGAAATTTATTTTTTTTAGTGACAAACCTAAATAAATTGTACAATACACACAATTTTAAGTAATATATTGAAAAAAAAAACATATCCCTCCTCTGTACGTGTCCCAACCATCTCAGCCTTGTCTCTGTAATTTTGTCTCCAGAGCTGTCCCTCTGACACAAAACCACCTGAGGGGTGGAAATTTCCTGTGAAAGCAGTTTGCTTTATGGTTTCAGCTGGATGTAAACAGCCTCCAGTGACAGTGAGTCATTTTCTGGAAGGTATTAACTAATGCCAGCATTCCGCCAAGCAAGTGAAAGAGGCAACTGAAATCCAATCTCTCCTTAAAAAAAACTTCACGTTCTATAAGAGGGCACCAGAAACAAAGCAATGAACAAAGATGCGTTCATCTGACAACCAAAAATGCTATATAATATATTTTCTATAGATATCATTAAAGGTCTGCTTTTCAGCGTAATTTGGAAGCAGTAATCTTGAAAACCACTGACATGCACGACACAGCAGTCGGCCGTCTCTGATTGGTCGAAAAAATCTGTTTGGATCACGTGATATTGCCGGACGTAGACGTGAGTGGCGGTCCAACTGCCGCACCATCATCATCATCACCATCCATCCTTTGTGCTGTATTCTCGTCTTATTCGGCCTCATTTACTTACATGTTAATCGTCACTCCGTTGAGTTTCTACTGTTGTGAACGCACAGAGAAGGTAGAAGCTAGCCTCGTGTGCTATTAGCCTAACGGTCGCATCCTCTCCTCTCCATCCGATCATCGCTGCTTTGCTGTCGCTATGGGCTGCTCTTTGCTCCCTCTTTTCGTCGCTGTGTTGGCAGCCCGGTTTGTTGTCGCAGACCCGGAGGAACACGGTCCTGTCGACGGAGCTCCGCCTTCAAAGATAGGCAAGAAAAGCAGTTATTAAACCATCCTAGTTAGCTGTTTAGTTCAGCTAATGTTAGCCTCTCAGTCAGTCTGAGGGCTGATGAATAAGCAGCATCCATCAGGGGTCTCTGATACTGAAGATAAAGGCAAACACTAACCTAGTCTGAACATTGTGTGTCACGTGATTAAGAAAGCTTAATTATAGACACGAGTTATCTGTTAATTTGCTTTTTGAAGCAACCTTTATTCAAATAAACAGGAAGTAAAGCTTCAGCTGTCATCACCAGCCAGGAGGCCCAAAAAACCTAAAGATATGACGGAAAATATAAAAGCACAAAAGAGGAAATACAGCAAATCTTACACTTGAAAAAACAAAATAATAATGTGTTTGTTTGTTTGTTTTTTAAGTTAAACATCAAAGTAATAAATTCCTTTTAAATTCCTTTTTCCTTTTACATACAGTTGCAGTCAGAAGGTTTTCATACTGTCATCATAAGCATGAATGTCATGGTATTTTGGGTCTTTTTATGTTTTTGTTTTGGCGGTTTCTTTCTCAAGGTGAGTTTATTGGCAGAATTGGTTGGTTTCCTGGCACAGACCCAGATTTTAAGCATAGTCCACAAAGTGTCAACAGGGTTGAGGTCAGGGCTTTGAGAAAACCATCCCAGAAGCTTAATGTTAGTCTGATTTAGCCTTTTCAAAACAGTTTCGATGTGTGTTTGGGGTCATTGTTCTGTTGGAACACCTGTGTCCAAAGGTTGAAGAATTAGTCCTTCTTCATTATTCCCCCCAATGTACCAGTACCACTGGTAACAGCCCCAGGCAAAGTATTGATACATCTGAATAATATTTACAATTACATTTGTCTGATAATCCTGGAATCTGCAGTTGTATACAAATGGCTACAAGGGAGCTTCCCAATCGTGATCACTAATGAGAAGTTAGTAGGCCTTGGCCTTGTCAAACTAAACAACATTGTAGAGCCTTTAGCGCCACTTATAAAAGATTTAACTGAGTGTATATATATTTGAATCTGTGTTTAATTTGAACCCTATGTGGATTAAAGAAAATCCAAAACTTGTGCACCCAATTATTGTTTTTTAAAGTCATATGTAAAGATGTATGCTGTACAGTCATTTCGCCCTGAAAAAAAGAACAGTTCAAAGAAATCATTAAAAGGCCAGAATTACAATGACCTTCATCCCCACGATGAGTGGAAGTGCTGTAACAAGAGATCATTTGAGATTAAACAGTATGCCCTATCAATGTGCCCTATTCAACATCTCTATACTTCAAGATAACCCAAAAACTCAAGAAAAGCATAATTTATTGTCCTCATCCTCAGTCCACCTATAGATGAATAGTAAATACTGATGAAACTGTTATTACCCTTATAGAGAGGCCAACAACACCAGCAAACAGCAAATTTACACTGTATTATAGATCTCCGTAAGATTTAAGGCACATTTCATCACCCAACCTCACTCTGTGTCTCTTGCTCTCCAGCTGTGGTTGGGGCAGGGATAGGAGGCAGCGCCACTGCCCACTTCCTGCGGCAGCACTTTGGCCCAGAGGTCCAGGTGGACGTGTTTGAGAAGGGAGAGGTGGGAGGCCGTCTCGCCACCGTAACCGTCAATCACAACGACTATGAGTCTGGAGGCTCCATTATTCACTCACTCAACCTCCACATGCAGGAGTTTGTCAAGCAGCTGGGTGAGTTTATGGACAAAGACATTAATTAGTCACAGCAGAGGTCAGATTTTACAATTTTTCTTTGCTTTTTCAAACCAGGGGAGGGATTCTTGCGTTTTTTTAAATATTCCCCAGCAAAAGCGATCACTTTACAAGAGGAAAATTAGAAACCTGACACTATGTTGGTCCTCCGTGTCGTCCTGTGTTTGCCCAAACAAGGTTTGAAGTATCGTCGCAACGTGGCCGGAAAGATGGCGGTATTTAACGGCGAAGAGGTGATTCTGGAGGAGACGGACTGGTACCTGCTCGACCTGTTCCGGCTGTGGTGGCGCTATGGTATTAGCTTCATACGTCTGCAGATGTGGGTGGAGGAGATTATGGAGAAGTTTATGAGGTGAGTCAGAAATTTTAGTGCCTTGATTTTATTATTTTGTCTCTTCAGCTTCTTTGCATGTTGGACACTTGATGGGATGTGGCAGGGGTGCCGCTACAAACTGCACTGTCAGGGTATCATAACTTTGTTGTGGGTGTCTCTGCAAGTGGAAGCAAAGCTTTGTTTATTTCTTAATGCTCATTTTTTCTCCTGCTTTTTTCTGGTGGCAGTATTATTAGTTGATTAGTGGTAATGACAGGAATGCTCCAAAATTGGCACTGCAGATCCAGCTGAGTCATTCATGCCTTGAGTGCTTTTCTTCCCAAAATTGTTTTTTCTATCTCAAAGATAAGGTCTTGCCCTTAAAATGTGCATAGCATTCCCTTCTGGTGTTGCAGTCAGTGGGGGAAGCCTGTTTTTGAGCTATTTATTGCTCTCTGCGCCTTAGGCATCTGCAGCCATAATAACTGCAAAACCTTGACTCATTGTGTGCCTTTCCGAGCATGAGGTCTGTGTAAATATAGATAGCCATCTGCCTGGGATTTGCCAGAGAGAAAGGACCACTGACATGAAACTTGTCTCTATCCTCCATCAACACAAATATACAGTGTAGAATTGCATGAGTGTATTTCAGATATCATGTCAAATCTTTTGCTTACATTTATATTTCCTCTGCTCAGTTTTGCCTTGAAAAATGAACCAGAAACAGAATTTTGCTTTTTCCTTCCTCCACCACCAACATCTATTTCCTCCCTCAGGAAGTGATTTTTATCTCTTCATCACTTTTTTCTTTCTTTTCTTCTCTCTAAGTCGACAACCACAAGCCTCTATATCTTTCTCTCCGTCTCTGATTTGTTGCCAATAGATTATTGCTGACTGAATAACTTTGAGCAGGAAACGAAACCAAAAAACAAAACAAAACATCTCCATATTGCTCTGTCTACTGATTTAGTCGTTAACTGTTATAATTTGTGTGTCTGTGCATGTGAAATATAGGATCTACAAATACCAGGCCCACGGCTACGCCTTTAGCTCCGTAGAGGAACTGCTGGACTCTCTCGGGGGCAGCGGCTTCATCAACATGACCCGGAGGCCACTGTCCGATTCGCTGCTGGAGCTGGGTGTGTCCCAACGCTTCATTGATGAGGTTATCGCACCCGTGATGAGGATCAACTACGGACAGAATGTCAGCATCCCAGCCTTTGTAGGTCAGCTAAGTGGGAAGATGCAAGCAGCAGTGGAGGAAGAAGTGAAGGGGTGATGAGTAGTGAAGTAAGAGGGCAACAGCTGTGAAGGTGCATTCGGGGACAGTTATGACCTGAACGTCTTCCTTTCCAATTTGGCTCAGGAGAAAGGAAAGGACGAGAGAGGAAAAGAGATGCAGGGTTGAGAGTAGAAGAGGAAGGCAAGGTGAGAGGGGAGCGGGGTGGTCTGTGGGAGTGAGAGAACAGGAAAGCGTGTGGGCAGCTGATAATTGGTTTAAAGCACTTGGCACTGTCTGTTCAGCGCGCGTGTGCTTGTGTGTGTTTCAGGAGCTGTGTCTTTAGCTGGTGCCCAGAACAACCTGTGGGCGGTGGAAGGAGGCAACAAGCTGGTGTGTTCAGGCCTGCTGAAAATGGCCAGTGCTAACCTGCTGGAGGCACAGGTCAACTCCATCTCTCCCATCCACTCAGGTAACGCCATCCTGATGTGTCCTGTTTTTTAAGGTTTTTTTTTCAGCTGTGACAGCTTTACTGGTATTGATTATTCTTTGTGAGTCTGTGTGTCCTTTGTATATTATAATCCACCTGTTGTGTTGAAGAGGGAGCTGAACATAAAAGCAAACATGAAAGAAAGAATGAGATGGTTTGTCATCCACAGAGCTTTTTTTGTAATACAGGAGAGGGACTCCAGTACCAGCTGAGCTTCACCACGGCAACAGGGACGGCATCAGAGCTGTATGACATTGTAGTGTTGGCGACGCCTCTACAGGCTAGCGTCGGGTCTGGAGTCCAGTTTCAAGGTTTCACGCCTCCGTTTGATGAGCTGCCTGGCAGCTATCACAGCACTGTAGCAACCATCGTCCATGGTTACCTCAACACTTCCTTCTTTGGGTTCCCGGACCCCCGTCTGTTCCCTTTCGCCAGCGTCTTGACGACTGACACACCTGATCTGTTCTTTAACAGCGTGGCTAGTGTTTGTCCCGTCAACATCTCAGCAGGGTTCCGGCGTAAGCAGCCGCAGGAGGCTGGAGTCTACAAGGTGTTCTCCCCACAGCTGCTGGAAAAGTCTCAGCTCAAAACACTATTCAGGTCAGCCATGTTCTTCCCAGGAGTTGATCCCATAGTCATGCCTGGGCAATTCTGTATTTGTTTGGTCCAAAGTAAAGCCTGACGGATATGAGATTTTTAAAACCAATCTGTAAGAATCCAATATATTGGCCGATTATGTTCCCTAACGTTTCTTAAGTGTAGTTATGTAAGAGTCAGTTTAGTTTAAAAATAAACTTGATTTGTGGTTACAGCAAGTCGTGGAAGACTCCACGTTTACTTGTTTAGGCTCTGACTGGTTCAGCTGTTGTTTGTGCTTTTATTACATGTTTGAAGGGTATTTCTACCATCTCGTCCTATTGAATTTGTAATGTATCAGCTGTGATAAATGCCAGCGCTGATATCGGTAAATATCAGTCAAGCTCTAATGTAAGTTTTTAAATTTACTATTGTATAAGACAGAGAAAACCAGCAAATATTCCTATTCAGGTAGTGAAATTTAGGTATTTATGTTTAGGGGAGAACATTTTTTGTTATCAGAATCCTCTAAATACATTATAGTTGTTTTTTTTATTTTATTTAAAAAAGTTATTTAGTGATCTTACCACCCACATAGATCATTGGCTGCTTTACTCTATCATACTGTTCTCTTCAATTTTAGGTCGTACTACTCAGTGCAGGTGACGGAGTGGCAGGCCTACCCTCGCTACAGCAGCAGCCAGCGGCTGCCACCTGTGGAGCTGCACCCCAATCTCTACTACCTCAATGGGATTGAGTGGGCTGGTAGCGCCATGGAGATGAGCTCAGTGGCTGCCAAAAACATCGCCCTGCTAGCCTACCACCGCTGGAATAGACAGACAGACATGGTGGACCAGAGAGATCTGGTGCACAGGATCAAAACCGAACTATAACAAACGAATGCTAAGACCCAGATGAGTAATGTGATGTATGTCTGAGTGTATGGACTCACCCAACCAAATTATAAACTTTTTGTGATTTTGACCAGTGGCAAGAGAATTTAGATGTCCATTTATATAATATAAC
Source organism: Diplotaxodon limnothrissa (assembly GCF_057381915.1). Lineage (NCBI taxonomy): Eukaryota > Metazoa > Chordata > Actinopteri > Cichliformes > Cichlidae > Diplotaxodon > Diplotaxodon limnothrissa. Next base: position 21,495,294 of record NC_140605.1, read on the forward strand.
CTTTCGTGAATGTATCGAATTTATTCAGTCAGTACAGTAAGTTGAACATAACCCTGCTGCCTCCTAACTAAACGTAAACATCAAAAACCATAAGTCATTATATTGGCACCATTATAGACTCTGGTCCTGCTCTGCTACTCAAAAGGCCTGTTTCACTTCACTGATTCTCTGTGCCACATAAAAGAGACATGTTGCACTTTTGTTTGTGGATTTATTGCCGATGCTAATTGGCAGTTTCCATCCAAAAATGATGCCGCAAGGACCTTTCCTTTGCCAAGAAATAAGAAAACCAAGCAAATATGGAGAACACCAGCTGGCGTACTGTATACTGTACGGACTGTTAGGAGGTGGTAGTGCTATTAATGAACACCATTGAATATAAATACCAGTTTACGGTTTTGGTACTGCTCTTCTTAAACAAATGTTTCTGTTTCCAAGCCAAGAAAGCGTTTAGAACAATAAGCTGTTGTACAGTATGTAACTGATTTAACTTTGTCATCTAATCAAAACCACAGCACTGCTGCTGCTACTCTCTGTAAATGTAGGGACTGTTAATGGACTGGTTGTTGCCACCAATGAAATCTCATTAAAGTAATCTCAGTAGGATTTCTGTAAATTAATAATTATTCACCAACCCATGGTAGTGGCCACTGGTGCAGTGCTCTATTGTCCCTTTCATCATTATCTCCCCTTCCTGCTGCTTTTGTTGCATAATCCAGCAGAATTTTAATTTTTTTCTTCAGGGAAATGAGCCAGCCAGCTTTGACAGTGGACTGAATAAAAGCAGAGGACAGATCCGTGCTGCTGCTGCTGCTGCTGCTGACCACAAATGTTTCCATTTTCTCGCAAGCATTAAAAGCCTCAGTGGGAAAAAAGCTTTTCTGCTGAGGACTTTAATCATGTAAAGCACACACATGAAAATTTTGGGTTTCACTTTCAGAATGGGGAAAAGGTTTTTACGAAGACACAATGAGAAATCACTGACAGCTGATTATCTTCATGTGACTGAGTAGTCTTGTTTTCTGAATTTCTAATTTATCTGCACTGGATTTGGGCTGAAGTGGATTTCTAGAAAACCTTGTAACTCCAAAGGGCTTCAGTTGATGGATAATGTGATTTCTGTTGTGTGTTGAAAAGTGGCTGATGACACTGATTTAAAACACTGTGATGGCCTCAGAATCAATGTGGTGGAAACTGTGTATTTTTAGCCTTTTTTTTTTTTTTTTTTCCCCAAATTTCAAAAATTGCTTCTTTAGGCAGAACAGTACAATTTGTAGCCCCAGTGCTCGTATATAAATCTTCTAGCGAATACACATCTCAATACTGTTCAGACTACTTGTCTGTGTCAGCTGTAAAGTTCTGATCATGAAAACATGATCAAATTAAAGACGAATGGGGTCTGAAATTGGAATTATCTGGCAAACTCCTGTATTTATGGTCTAAATATTCCCGTCCCAATTTGTGCACTCTGAATAGTACAGTAGTACTTAAATGACGGGGGGTGGGGTTCCTCTACAAGTAAAAATTAGTATAGTCATAAAGATGTAATAAAGCTGTACTGTAAGAACAGAGTGAAAGTAGTAATAAATTGCCCCTTGGTATTACTCATTATACTGTCAGGTCCATAAGTATTTGTATAATGACACAATATTTGCATTTTTGTCTTTGCATAGCACCACAGTGCTGATTTTCATCTTTAGTTGAGTGAGTTTATCAAACGTGTTGCATTAACTGTTTGGAAATTACAGCAATTTTTATACAGAGTTCCCCAGAGGCTCAAAAGTAATTGGACAAACATAATTTTAAATACCAGAATTGTTTTAAATACTTTGATGAAAATCGTTTGCAGTCCAATCCTCTGAAGTCCAGAACCCATGGACATGACCAGATGCTGTGTTTCCTTCTTTTAGATACTCTGTCAGGCCTTTACTGCAGCCGCCTTCAGCTGCTACTTGTTTTTGTGTCTGTGGCTTCAGGTTTGTCTTCAGTAAATGAAAAGCATTCTTTAATAGAGGTCAGATGTTGTAAAGATTTTTTTATTAACCATTGGAAATAATTCTGTCATAATGCACTTTAGTTGTTTTCTGTGATCTTTCAGGCCTTTTGATGTTTCCGAGTTGGTCAGTGCATTCCTTCTTTTTCGCAATGTACCAGATTGTTTATTTAGCCACTCCTAAAGTTTTTCCTGTCTCTCTGTATGTTTATTTTGGTTTTCAGCCTAATGATGTCCACCCCCACAGGCATCAAGTATTTCTTCTTACCTGATATAGAGTTCCAGTGAAGAGCTATCAAATCGAAGGTCAGCTCCAGATCTTTAATCTGGCCATCAATGTGCTTGTCGCATTATTGTTCAATTAATTTTGAGCCTTGGAAAATGAAGGACTGAATAAAAATGTCTGCAGTTCCTAATCAGTTAACGAAATGCTTGTTATTGTCCAAATACTTAACTAACTGTACATGACCTTATTGGTTTGTATACAGCATGTTATTCTTGTAGCTGGCTGGTAAGGCAATTTTACCTACTTGACATCCAGCTGGGGAGTTCAGTCCAGTGATTCCTGTCCTTGGGATCAAGTCCTCCATATGAGAGATCTGAGGGGCTATTGAGGGGGCTTGACCACCTAAAGACTTGATAACAATAATGAGCTGAGGGCTATTTCTGTGCTAGAGGTCAGATGCCTTAATTCACTCGGAACCAACAAGTTAATGTTTAACAAAGTGTTTAATTTCACAAAATGTCATACACTGATTGTAAAATATTGTACTTGCCTAAATGTATTTCTTTTTGAAATGTAAAAATGAAGTGGCATTAATCAACATGTTGCATTTAATCTTTCTGATGCACATAATAATGCATTTTAGAGTAATTTGCATTTTTCTCTGACTGTTAATAGAATAAAAGTTATTCTATTGTAGCGAGCTATTGTTCATTTTGGCTTTCAAACAAGGACACTAAGAAGTCTACTTCAGTGCTGACTATGTGTCAGCAGACAGGGTTTCATTTCTTCTCTATTAATAATTACACATAAGAAAATTGATTTGTTCAATAATGCAAAGTCCTGAAAAACAAGCCTCCTGGTGTCCAGTGAAGTTTTAATTCTGTGCTCCAGTTGGCATATAATCGAAATCACTCTGACAGGGTAAGTACTTATTCCACAATGAATTATTCGTTTTGTTTTTCCTGTCACTGCGTCTGTACCTGGAGAATTGACCTTATCTCCAGGAAGATTACCCAAGGTCCTTTAGTCGTTCTCTGGATCACAGAATTTCTGATGTAGATCAGATCAGATGGTTACTGAAGATAAAGACATTAAAAACACATTTTAATCATCTACTGAAAGAAATGCAATTAAATATATTTCCAGGTTATTACATGTAAACGGATGATGGTGCTGCTGTAGGAAACTTAAGGCAATAAAAGCCATCTCCAGGCTTCCAGCAATGTAATGTAACATATAATGGGCTCTGTAGCTTCTCCTGCTTGGCTTCCTAGCAGCAGGAAAACAATCACACTGCTGAAAATAGAACGCAAGTCTCCCAAGGCTCAACCACTTATGCACTTTTTCGTCATTCAATCAACCGGGTTGATGGGCACATAGCCAACTAGGTCAAACTCTTATAATTAAATATTTATGTGACCATTACCCTGTTTTACAAAGGCTTGATGAGTTATGACCATAGTCATAAATCATCAAGCCTGTCATCATGCACCTTTATATACTTCATAACTCATAATGAATTGACTGAAGATGTTTTCTTCAGATGCAAGGTTCCCCTTGATTTTAAATACTTGGGACATTACATCATTAGTAATGAAAACTGAACAATAAAATATCTCTCCAGTCGTTTTTATAATGCTTTTAGGTTGTTTACACCAGCAGGCCAGACCAGGAAATCTTTTTTTTTTTTTCCAATCTTCTATCTAATTTTGGTGAGCCCATTCCTCAGTTGCTGTAGCCTCAGTTTCCTGTTCTTAGCTGACAGGAGTGGCACATGGTTTGGCTTTCTGCTTCAAGGTTTCAAGTGTTGTGCACTCACCAATGCTTTTCTGTGTGTTTTTGGTTGGAAAAAGAGGTTATTTGAGTTACTGTTGCCTTCCTATCAGCTTGAGGCAGTCTGGTCATTCTCTTCTGACATCAACAAGGCATTTTTACTCAGAAAATTGCTCCTCGCTGGATATTTTCTCCTTTTCAGACCATTCTCTGTAAACATTCTCATCACAAACACTCAGACCAGCCCATGTGACACCAACAAACATCCAACATTCATGCTGATATCACCTTTCTTCCCCCTTCTGATGCTCGGTTCAAACTTCAGCAGGTTGTCTTGAGTATGTCTATATGCCTAAATGCACTGGGTTGCTGCCATGTTATTGGTTGATTAGATATTTGTAATAACGAGCAGATGAGCAGGTGTGCCTAATAAAGTAGTTGGTGAGTGTATGTATCATACAGACACAAGCCAAATGGTTTATCTTTATCTGAAATACATCTACTGATTATAGCATTTTTTTTAGAGAATTATAAATTGCTATTAGACATATTTTAGATGTGGGGTAAGTGGTTAAGAAATTGGACTGATGGATTTACAACTACATGCTTATAAATGCTGAAAAACTAGTTGATGCATTAATTACTTCTAGGGTGGACTGCTGCAATTCATTATTATCAGGATTTCCTAAAAACTCCCTGAAAAGCCTTCAGTTGATCCAAAATACTGCAGCAAGAGTACTGACAGGGACTAAAAAGAGAATCCAGAATTGAATTCAAAATCCTGCCCCTTACATACAAGGTCTTGAATAATCAGGTAGTACCATATCACCCTGTTACAGCACTTTGCTCCCAGACCGCCAGTTTATTTGTACTTAAAAGTAGAATGGGGGGCAGAGCCTTCAGCTTTCAGGCCTCTCTTCTCTGTAACCAGCTTTGAATTTGGATTTGGGAGACAGACACCCTCTCTACTTTTAAGATTAGGCCTAAAACTTTCCTTTTTGCTAAAGCATATGGTTAGGGCTGGATTAGGTGGCCCTGAATTTTCCCTTAGTTACGCTGTAATAGGTGTAGGCTGCTGGGGGATTTCCATGATGTACACTGGCTCTCATCTACAACATGTCTTTGTCCTGTCTTCCTCCCCTCACCCCTACCACTTGTGGTAGATGATCAGTATGTAGTACTATGCAGTATGATCCTTTTCTAGGCTGGCGGAACGATAACTCATAACCAAAAACGTGTGCTAAATAAAGGGATTTAATTGATAACAGTGCAGCTGAGTGGGCAGACACGAGTTGCTCTGAGGATGCAGTGAATTCCTGTGAAATCTAATTTCAGCAGAGGCTCAGAAATTCCACAGAACTCTCTCTCTCTCTCACTCACTCACTCACTCACTCACTCACTCACTCACTCACTCACACACACACACACACACACACACACACACACACACACACACAATCCATATTTCATACTGTTCTCTTCTATCTGATTCTCTCCCATCCCTTACCAGCCTGGCCGAGCTTCCCACAGGCCGTTTGATGTGCATGTGATCTGTTTACTCTGAGGCTATTAAATCAGTGGAAGTCTGTAAGACTGCTGTATTCAGCTGACAGATACAGATGGGAAACAAATTAAAGAGGAAAAACTGACACATATTTGTCTTAGTGAGGTATTGGTCCACCATATGTTACCAGAACAACTTAAGTCTGCCTTGGAAGTCTGCAGAAGAGATCGATGTGATTCTTTAAGAGAGTCCTCTGACTGCAAACCCCCACATCTGAAGACCACCCATCAAACCCCCCCAACTATCGTATTATTAACCTCACTACTGTACTAACATTTTTTGGACTTTCACTTTTTGGACTGAGTAAAAATGAAACTGAAAGAGCTATGTTGTTTCATTTTCTGTTAAAATGACTAATTTTTTTCTGCTCCCTTTCTCTCATCAAGACTTTTAGTTCAGATCAAAATATAAGTCGGATCTTTTTTTTTCAAGGATGTTTTAATGGTAAATTTAAATTTGTTTGTGGCAGTCTGTACCCGTGTTGACACTTGGTGGTTTCTCTTTCCAGTGAAGAGGTGGGTGGAGGCTGCCTGGAACAGTTGGCTTTATGACCCCCTTTTGGATAATTTCTTTTGGAATGAACTCAATGGAGACTTACTCTGTTAGTCCTGCTTTTCCTCAGTCAGAGAGCTGAAAGCTTTTAAATTATATTTTTCAGCTTGCCACTGCTTCTTCGGTGAATCTGGAAGGATGTGTCTGTTCTTCGACAAGGACACTAAGTTGTTTTATCATATAGACTCTTTGTTAAAAAGCTGTTTGATAACTTTGTTTGTTCTTTACTCAGTTAGTCATAACCATGGATGTTCATTTGATCTCGCCAGGAACTCGCATGGCATCTGAGTATATTCTCACTTTATCACCCCATCATTATCACTCCTCAAAACTTTTAAGGAGAACTGTGAAGGGAATCTGTCCGTCCTTGCTCAGTGTTAGTGACTGCACACCCATAGAGTTTCCTGTTTTTATTCAGGGTTATTGACTGATTCATAAAGCCCAACACATACCAAAAATTTGCACTGTTGCAGTCGTGTTTATGTTCTCTCCCTTTATGCCTCTGTCAGTGTTTTGTTTTTTTTTAGTTTTTTTTAGCTTATTTCAGTTGTGTGTTTGTGTGATGTGTTTTCCACTGCCTGACCTGGTTTTGAGTCTTGTAACATTTCAACTGTATCTGAATGTTTCAACTATGTTTTGCAGATAGTTGTAGACGTTCTCTCCTGACCTTCACCATTCATACTGATGGTGTTTTGTTCTTAATGTTTTCAAATTTGGATTCATCACTCCATAAGTTCTTGTGTAATTTGACATACCTCAACCTTTTTGCCTTGTTTCTCTTCCTTATTAATGGCTTCTTGACAGCCACCCTTCCACTGAGACCATTTCTGATGAGGCGTCAGTGAGCAATAGATCATCTGAAGGATCAGATGCATCTCTCAGGTGTTGTATCAGGTCTTTGCTATACTTTTCCCCATTTCTTAATGACATCTGCTACAGATAGACTTTTAGCATGTCCCCTTCTTCTTTTGTCCTCCACTTTTTTAAGGACACACTGCACACTCAAAGGACACACTAAGGATATATCCCAAGTTTTCAGCTAACAGCTTTTTCGGAATCACCTTCTTGGTGCAAAAATGCTATTTTATCTCTCTCAAACTGTGTTATCTTTGGCATTTTTGTAGATTCAGCAAAAGTTTTGTGACTAAAGATTAAAAAAAAATAAACTGGTACTTTGCTAAGTTGTTTGTTATGTGTAGAAACAACACTGGTTCATCCCTTGAGTCAGATGACTTTGTGTGTTTGAATGATTCATAGATCAGAGTTCACTGTCTTAGCAAACAAACACACAAACAAACAAAGAATATTCCTCTGAAAATGCTTAGGTACAAGGACTGGGCCAAAAATGAATGAAAAAGCAATCGGTGTCTAAACAAAAACTTATTTAGACACTGATTAGACCCTTCCTAATGCCTGACGAACAATTCAAAATCACTTTAAACATATTATAGCGAAACACGATTCCCAAGAAACACAAAAAATCTAAAGCTTTCTAAATAAAATGTAAGAAATTAAAATAATAATAAAAATTATAAATTTGGGGATAGTTTCTTTTGAGTGCTTGGTCTCAGTTTTCTAAAGCAGACAGAAGTCTAATAAATTGTTTATTAAATAATGAGCTGAACCTCCTCAAGAAAGTGGGAAACAATGGTGAAATGTTGCAGGATGTTAAGGTCCAGCCTCGAGCTGCTCTCCCATTGGCCCTGCGGCGCACCACGTGGTAAGGCAGTCACGCGCTTTCCAGGAACCCGTCAGGAAGAAGAAAAACAAAACAAACCCGAGAGAGCTGTAACAGCGTGCGGACTCCATTGAAAAGGGAACGTTATTATCTCTAACACGGGACACACACGAGGTCCAACACCGAGAGAAACGTGTGTGGGGGCGTCCTCAAAGTGAGTACGACCGTTTTTCATCCGTTTCGGGGAAAGTTGGGCTTGGCAGCGGATGGGTGTTTTCATCGCCGCGGCGGATTAGCTTTGAAGCTAACTGTCGGTCGGTTGTTGTTGTGTATCGGGCTTCAGCTGGGATGAGGAAGGGGGCGGACGGAGGCCATACTGACTGAGGCTGCAGCTGAAAAGGAAGCGAGACTGTCCAGTTCCGCGTTAAAAACACAACCAGAAGGAATAAAACACGAGCTGTTTGGTTGTTGTTTTTTTCTTCTTTTCTGTTTTTTGGACCGCAGTTTGTTGAGCTCCTGTAGGAAGTGGAGAAATGTGGCTAGCTAATGCTTTACGACGAGCTCAGGTAAATTTCGATCACCGAGCCTAAAAACCTGTCCACAAAAGACAGACTGTTTAGCTGATGTAGTCCTCTAAGGTGTAGTGGGTCAGTTCCCAGAAGTGACTGATTCTGGATCGGCGTGGTCAAAAGTGTACTTATGTAAGAAGATTGGCTTGAACTCTACTTTAAAACTACCTACAGTCATCCTGCACGGCTTGGAATGCACTTAAAACTACACAGCATGCCTTTATATGTGTGGCAGAGCAATTGTAGACTGTTTGGAGGTGTATTTGTGGTAGGAAAAGCCTCGGTAGTCGCGTGAAACCCCTTCTACTGTGACTTTTTGCAGGCAGCCCGAAGTCTCATTAAGGTACACGCCCCCCAATGCACAACACATCGAGAGCAGCTGGAAAAAAACTCGACACAGCCAGAAATTTCCATGTGGTTGAAGGCAAACAGCAGACTTATATTTTCACCGAGGAAATGGCCTTAGTGACGATTTATTAGTGTTATTATATTACTTTGGGTTTTCACCTTGATAACTGCTTTATAGTTTATCGTCTGGATTGGGCACTTAAACGTTTGATTCAGTGTTTCTTCTTCGATATAAATGACTAAACGTGCCCCAGATTGAGTCGTACTGCAGTGCTGCGTTGAGGTTTTGTGGTAGGTGGTGGATTTTACTTTAAATATCTGTGAAACACGGTTATCTAGGCCACGGGCATGTAGGCCTCCAAGTTGTTTATCTTCTGCCTCAACCTAGGCTGAATCCAGGCTGTTTGTGATGAAGCAGCTCGTTTGATTGACGGCTGCGACGGCTATTCCAGGACACGTAGAGGCGGGACATATTCTCAGCTCGGCCAATGGAGGATTGGGATTACGTGGGTGTTGGCACAGAATGGTTAGTTTGAGGCTTTGTTTTGCTTTGCTGAGGATCTGTGATGAGTGCAGTGACTGGTGAGATACTGGTGACATTTATGGGTTTACTGGTGTTTTGTAATAGGCCATTTGTAATGTACACCACTCCGGTATACTCCGATTATTGTTTTGATGCGCACGCTTTTGCAAAACAAATGCATCCACCACGAAGTGGTGCAAATATGTGCATGGAAGACATTTAGTAAGAAGCAGATAGTATTTGCGTCTTTGTGCAGGGTTGATGTTACAAAGCTCACCCTGCATTCATCACCTTTTATCTGTGCTTGATTTTAGTTATGAGTGCTCCTTTTAACAGGATAAAAACATCTGTGTTGTACCATACAGTTATCAGGCCATCATATGCCTCAAATGCAGGGTAGTTTAAAAAAAATGCCTTCAAGCATGAAATACTGATTTTATTTGCTTTTATCATAAATAATTTGAAACCATATGTTATTGAAAGCAGTGCTTTTCATGAACGGATCCTGGATAGCAAAGTAATTTTACCATTGAAGGAATGCTGGGATCAGAGCGCGCCAAACCTAATTACCCAAAAGCCTGTCCTGCAGTGCTGATAGTGAACTTGAGATTGATTTGAAAATATTTTAGACTCGACTGGTTTATTGGGGATCACCAGATTTAACTGTTTTGTTTGTTTGTTTTTTAAATTGTTTGTTTTTTTGAATTTTAACTTTGTTTGTTGCAATCTTGTGACTGCTTTAAGACCTTTAAACAGCTCTTCTTTCTGTATAGTTTCCAAATGATTCACGTTTATCTACGCCTTTCAAAGCAGGCCTGTCGTGGCAGGAGAAGAGGAGGTAGCTGAGTCGCATGAATTTTTGCCACAGTGGTATGCATTACGTTTGTCTGTGACAATCCAATTAATTCAGTTAAGTTTCACGTCTCGTTTTTTTCTTCCGATCACGTGCCCGCCCAGCACAATGACTCTCTGTCCTTCTCAAAGGCAGCCAGCCGCCCTGCAGTTTTGGAACTGCTGTGTTACCTGTAATCTTCTTGCAGGTATGACGTTGTGGACTAAAATCAAACATCTGAAGTGAAGTAGGCGTCAGCCATCAGTGCTTATATATAGTGAAATGATTGATGTTTGTCAGATGCTGAATGCAAAGATTACTGAGCTGCAGGGTTAGTGAAAACACTGTCATAAGATTCAAGATTCAAAGTGTTTATTGTCATGTGTCACAAGAGAAAAGGCATTTCTTTGTGCAATGAAATTCTTTCTTTGCTGTCCACCCACAGATGCCAATTAATATATACAATAGAAATAGAACATATAAATACAAATAGTACAAATAAATAGCTGAAGACAGAAAAGGAGACAAAATATGGAGATTTGAAACAGACGTGTGCAAAAGAGCTATAGCTTAATATGCTGGCTTAATATATAAACATATTCAATTTAAAAAAAAGTCTCTGAATCTTCCCATGTGAAGTTGCTGCGTTAGCTCTTTCTCCGCATAAAGACAACATTTTTTTGCAGCTTTGAAAACCTTTAGGATTTGTATCTGGTTTTTCTGTGCTGCATAGGCAGAGACCATCCTCACTAACTTCGTGTGCAAACCCTGTCATTTTGTTCTATAAGCAGGCTTGAAATATGATAGAAACCTCTCAGTTCAGAAAAGCGAAACAAGAGTTAAGATCTGTTCACTGCGGAGGATGCTGTGGTAAAAGCTGCTCAGTGAACTGAAATCAGTCTCAAGATTTAAAAATCAAATCCTTGCTCATGCTGAAGTTTAAAATAACAGTTTTTCATGGAGTTTGTAAAAAAACTGAACATTGTTTTTCTTAAAAATGCATGAAACTGATTTCCAGATATATAAGAGCAGAGAGAAAGAAATAGATAAACGTCTGTTGGTACATCCTTAATAAACACAGCTGCTTTTCTAATGTTGGTATATGTTTTAACATGGAAAATCTCAAGGTGTAAGATAGTTACCTAAATGTGAAAAGCAACTTAAAGTTATTAATATTTTTCTCTGTCAGAAGACAAACACTGTGATCATTCATCACTAGATGATTCCTCTGAATGGCCGACACATAATCAATAATTGCCAGCTCTAGTGCCAGCTCTGTGCCTGTACCACTTAGTCGTAAACTTATGTATAAATAAATAATCTCCAGCCTTTAAGCACAGTTGCCTGTCAGTGAGCGCTCATACCTAGTTTTCTTATACGACTTATGGATTGGTGACCTTTTCTGATATTTGCAGACTTCCTCACATGTCCGTGCTCAGAAACAGACTGCTGTCTCATGCTTGTTATCACTGTAGGGATCATGGGCTGACTGCTATCAGTAGGTAACTCATTCCAAATAAGACACTGCTGACTGGCCTACTTGGACCACGTCCAGTGTTGTGGAGAACGAGAGCTGTTTGCATGATAGCGCAGCTCATGATTTGAACTCAACACTCAACTCCCCCCTTTTTTTCTTTTTTTAACCCTCAGTGCACTGAACTAATAGGGAAGAGAGGAAACAAACACCACTGGGTTTTAAAAAAATGATTTTTTAAATGCTTTTTTCCACATATAAATGTCTGAAGCTTCAAAGTTAATGGTCGCCTTTGAACGCTACTTTCCCACAAATCTATAGATTTAGTCTCAGCACAGTGACACATGTTGCACTCTCACACTTATAGTCACGCTTTCTGTTTTGCTTTTAATTTTAGTAAATGGTTTTTGGTATTGAAAATGCAGCAGTTTCGCTATCGGCTCATTATTTGCTATCGTTTTAATCATTCAGTGCAGTGATGAGAAACGAGGAGCAGGTGTTGTTGTTACTTTTTAAAATTTCCTTTATTTAACCACAAGTGTAATTATTGAAAATCGCCAAGGCCAAGATGGGTAGCAGGTCAATCAGCAGTGGCTACATACTCTAATAATGCACACATGAATACACAGCAAAGCACACAAAATAAATATACACACATAGGTGAGACACATACATTATAAACATTAAAAATAATGCAGCTTAAAACTTGAGAACATGTTTTAAATGTGGGGGAAACCTTTGAGAGAGGTTTAAAAAAATGATATCAGGGATCTTAAATATTACCCATAAATAACAGCTGGCATTAAGCAGATACACCAGCGTTATGATCAGTTTATGACTGCAAGGCTTACCTTGTTATGTTTGCTTCAGTCATGTGGCCTAGGTGGGTCTGTATGCTGCTTAAATGGGATGAGACATCTCAACATGTGTTATTGTTAAAAGGATATGCTGGCTTGGGCTACTCAGTGCACCACAGGTGTATAAATGGTGCAGGCCAGTGTCTCCATCTGATGGGATACATTTTTAAAATACTCAAATGCAAGGCCCTCTTTCTGAACTATGGCCAAAGTCTTCTTCTGAAGCCTGAAAACAGAGCTGTGCCCAGATCAGGTGCAGAGTCAGATCGTCTGAATTACAACGTGCTAAAAGGTTGTTTTGGTATTTTGTTGACTTCACAAGCTTTAATAAATACTAACAGATCAGCTGTAAAATGTTGCATTCAGTGGTATTTTTCTACTGGTTGACATTTATATCAATCACCCAGTGTTTGTTCATTGTACACAGAAACAAAGACAACTATTTTAAGCATTTTGTAGACAAGAAACCATAGATTTGCAGTGAAATAGCGCTATGACCAAAAAAGCCAAAATTAGTTGCCAAGAGTTGTTATAGAGAACAACAATTCATATTGTAAAAATGGTGTAAAGCGTGTGAGCAGAATGATGCAGCCAGAGTGCATCCTAGCAGCATAATCAGAAGTCATTTACATTACTGATGGTGAGTGCTGTGTTTTATTACTTGGTCTGGATGGGTAAAAGCTGACCCTGAGTTCAGACTCAACCGAGATGTAAACATTATGCTGCAAAAGAATCTGACCTGTTGAGCGACTTTTTCTATCTTCATAGCAAGCCTTATAAAAGAAAGAAAGAAAATCTTTAATGTTCCCAAAAGCAGCCTTGGAGAAAAAACAGAAATGATTGAGCTCGTACAAGAATGCTGATATAAGCGGAGGTTGCTGTGGCCTTAAATAAAGCTCAGTCCTAATGTACAACACCTAATGGAGGCGCTTTTATCTCTGAAGTCCAACCAAACAGAGAGAGGAATTCTTCTTCTGGGTTCTTGCAGCCTGCCACGGTCGGTCATAAATATCTGGCTCTGCATCACAGCCTGTGTCACCCACTGGGTAGTGAGTTGGATTAAACTGTGCTGCTGGAAAAGATTCAGTGCTACTTCGACTGGATAACGGTGGCTCATTTTCCACATGTTTTTGAGGACCTCTGGTTGTGGACACGGGCTTTCTGTTTCCCCTCTGTGATAGCAGCGAGTTTGGATTGATGCTGTTGTTATTGTTCAGGCCATATATGTCATCACTCTGCTTTTTTTTTCTAAACATGAAACCAGACACAGCTGCCCAGGAAGGAAGTGCACATCATGATATGGTAATAAGAGAATTTGTATTTCAGAGGAGGAGGAGCTTCCAAATGGGTGACCAAGGTGGTTAGTGTGTATGTGTGTGTGCAGAGACTTGTTTACTCACATGTGCATTGATGTTGGTGAAGGTGTTGCTTTTACAAATGCATTTGTCCCAGAGGTGTGCACGGCTGTGTATTTTTTTTTTTTTTTTTGCCCACTTCCTGTCTCTATGCAAAAGTGTGTATACATAGCTCAGGGGTGAGAAGTTCATTTGCAAGAGGAAGTGATGTTGTTATCTTGCTCAGAGAGGAGTGTGATTCGTGTGTGATATTGTGTTGACAGATTGCTGCTGGGGTCGTGTCTCCACGCAGACTCTCGTGTGTTTGCTATGCAAAAGCAGCAAAAGGACCAAAGATCAATCTAAATGTTGCCATCATTTGGTGATGCAAGAAAGTGAGCGAATGACAAACAAGCAAAGAATGAACCAAGCTTGATGATGGTGACGGAGGTAATTAAAAAGGTTGCAGCTAAGCTTGATGCGCGGTTGACTCAGAACAGATCAGATTAACTGTGAGCGATTGCTTGGCAGCATTTGAGTTTGACAAAGAGGCTGCTTACCGAATGTTTGATGAGGACAGGGATCAGAAGGTGGCACAAATTTGGTAGAGCGTTGCTGTCTACTTTTCGGTGCTCCGTTTATAGTCCCGAGTCATAGAGACTAATGATCTTTACCCACAATTTTTAGTATTTCATGTGTGTTTGTCTTGCTTGCATCAATTTTACATCATGCATCATTTATGTCACAAAGTTATTTCAGTCTGCTGAATATTTTGGCTGTTGTTTGATGAAACAGAACCGAATTGTTTCTGTATACTTTATTTTGTCGTTTGCTTTAACATTACACAGTTTACCATCCTGCGGTTTCGTTTGAGAACAACAACCAAACACAGCAGCTGTGGTTAAAGTCTACTTCTTTGTTTTCAACTCTTTTGATTTTAATACTTGCTCTCTGTGTGTTCTTCTAACCACAGACCTGAAGCTTACCAAGAACCGCACCAGACCACAACAGACCAGACCTGACCAGGTTGAGCCCAATTATTCACAGTCTCCCTCTCCCCCCCCCCCCTTAATTTATTGTGCTGATCGGACAACCTCAAACCACTGGGACTGGACAGGAGACCCAGAGGTTCCCACCACTGGAGCTCTAAGCTGTGCCTGGCAATGCCTCAGGTAAGAGGTACGATAGGAGGAGGGGAAATTGTGCTGTCGCTGTTGTTGATTTGTTTTTTTCCATTAACCCATAAACCCACGAACAAAAAGTGACTTGATTTTTTTTTATTTTTAAATGGTCTGAATGAACTCTCCACAAAAATCTGAGACAAAACTTCCTGTGAGCAAGTATGCAAAACACCTGTGGACAGACAGAATCGTAGATGTGAAACACGGTTCAGGGGCTTGAAAGAGGAGAGTGACTGACCCCAGTGCTGTATGATGTCTGTAGACCCTGCATCCAAACAGCTGCTGAAGCCAGATGGGCTGACTGTGAGCGACTTTCTCAGTCCTTCTAAAAAAATAAGTGCAGAGTGCCAACTCTGAGCAGGCTTTAACATTTTTGTAATTCTCTGCGGTGCCGAATTAATAGCAACGTAGCAAAGTCAGCTCCCGGAAATGATGGTGTCAGCCTTGACAGTGTTTTTTTTTTTTCTTTTTTTTTCTGCTGTTCTTTTCTCCTGTTTTATTATTCATATTAGATACCACAGGGACTGTTTGTTTCTTAGGGTTTTGTGGTATCTTGCAAAATGTGCAAGTATGTTGTGATTGCAGCGCGTCTGTAGCTGCAATCTTATCAAATAATTCCCTCAGCTGTTAGAGTGAAGAACAGGAGATGCTGGTGGTTTGTTGGGCTGAGACACGTGTTTAACTTCAGCGCTAGAACAAAAATAACAACAGCAGCTCTGGAGTAATATCTGTAGATGTTAACTTTATTGCAGATATATTAGTAATGGGTTTTATTTTAAATTGCAGGAGTGTTTTTACAGTATTTTCTATTGCTGATGGAAGTTTTTTTTTTTTCCTTGATGATGATGATGATGGAAAAAATCAGACAGCTATCCATTATTTTGACATATTAGATCACTGATATACTGAATGTAACATGATTTTTTTCTCATAACCATTAACTACAATATATTATTCTCTGTCAAAGTCATGGAGCATGTCTGGGAGCATTACAGGGTAGCAGGTGCTGTTGCTTCCTGATGCACCTGTCAGTAGCCATGTTTGTGGGTTATACTGATTATTAATCAGATCGGTGTGCACGCAGACACTTCCTCTGATGTTCCAATGGTGGTAAAATTATTCTCACTTTTCATGTCTGTTATGTCGTGTTTCGGTGTCCAGTGTGGCAGTAGAGGGGGAGCAGAATAAAATCACATATGAAAAGTTGTCTGTATGAGGGAGCGGATGGAAAAAAGCCTCCCATTCATGTATTTGATTATGCTTCAGTGCCCAGCTTAAGTTTGCTCAGTTCATAGTTGCGTGTTTGGGCACAATAGCTGCAGTGTTTTTGGTTGTTTTTTTGTTTTTTTTTGTGTGTGCTCTAAATGCAGAAAATTTATTTATTTATTTATTTATTTGCTGTTGACATGAGACATGACTGCACAGTCAGTGCTTTATCTTTTCTTTTCTCTCTCATAAATGCACACTGCTTTCTGTTTTAGTTTTTAGTATTATTGTTTATTGAAATACATCTAATGATTATAGGAAGATTGAATGACAGATAATTGTATTGTGACTGATTATATTATGTAGGAATGATGAGATGCAGAGTCGGTCAGACTATTTAAGAAGTTGAGAAACAGCATGAACTCAATATAAAAGATGGACGTAGCCTTAGGATGTCTCCCGTTGGTTAGGCAAGACTCATCTCATTCAAGATCCCAAAAAGCTGATATTATGTAAAATATACAGAAAGAGTATTCAAGGATTTGGCAGTCATGTAAAACTTTAGGATTAACAGTAAATGGTATGAACGCAATTTTATGCTATTAATTGTGAGGGGCAGCACATGGGGGCAACAATAGACTCACGATTGGGTATTTGGAAAAAAAGAAAAGAAAAAGCTTTTTTTTTTTTTAAATTAAGGATAAGGAGGTGATCACCACTCTGTGAAAGACTGCGTGGGCAAATTGAGCATTTATTAGTGTCACATTGCAAAGACCTGGATAATGTAATCATGTACAGTACAAAATATCCCTAAAAGATTCAACAGATGATGTTGAAATCAAGGCAATATTGACTGGTGATGAGGGCAGGGATAGCTCAGTAGGTAGAGTGGTGGCCCCATGATCGGAAGGTCGGGGGTTCGATTCCCCTGAACAGCTACCCTGAGGTACCCCTGAGCAAGGTACCGTCCCTACACACTGCTCCCCGGGCGCCCAGTGGCTGCCCACTGCCTCACTGAGTGAATGGGTTAAATGCAGAGAGGGATTTTCCCCACGGGGACCAATAAAGTACACTTTCTTCTTCTTCTTCAGGCCTTCGGACAAACAAACAAACAAACAAAACGGCAGACATGACTTTTTTAGTGCAAATCACAGCGTGAGCTAGGGAGCACTTCTGAAACCCACTGTCTGTGAACACTGCATCGATAAATACCAGCCTGTTTTGCACAGGTCAAATGCATTTGTGATGTGATGCATCTGGGAGGTGCATTGGTAACTTGCACTTCTGTGAAACCCTTTCAAATAAGACAATGTCAAACCGCATTCTGCACGTATTCCAAGAGCACAGCTCCGTAGCAAAACAGTCCCGCTGGTAAACTGGTCTGTGTGCAGCAAATGATAGCTTCATCTATCTTTAGAAATTGAAGTCAGCTAAACTGTGAACTTACATAATTCAAATAACTGCACTCAAGTCGGATTTGTGTGTCCACTCAGCTGTTGTACAAACCTTGATCATAATGACACAAAAATACACACAGAAAACACCTGTAGCTTCCTCCGTCTAGCTTATAATAATTCCTGGCAGAATTGAAAGTATGGCACACAAAATGTAAAAATAATGGTAATAACTTTAGTTTTATAGCACTTCTATAGCACAGTTACAAAGTGCTTCACACTTTAGATAAAACCACACACTAAAGTCAAGTATACATGTTCAAACATATTGTCTTACATTCTTTCCTGCATGCACATGTTGAAAGAACGAGAAATATATGGGCGAAGGTCCTTTAAAAATGAGTTTTCATCAGTCGGTTAAAACAACCCACAGTCACAGAGCCGACAGGCTGAAGAAGGCTGTTCCACAGTTTAGGAGCTTTAACCTCAAAAGTGCGGTCACCTCTAAATTTTAACATAGGAGGATGAAATAGTTAAGAGACACTGATGAGATTATCGGAGAGGAATAAGGTCTCAGCAGCAGCTCTGCTGTATACACAGGGTCAAGGCTCACTAGAGCCGGTGAGAACAGCAAACTCCTGGCACATCGTTTTCAGACCCCACGCGGTCTTTCGCTACTCACATTAAACATGATATATAGGTCACTTAGATAACTTAAAAATGTTCTTGTTTGGCTTTTTTTCTGTGTTTTATTTGTTCCTCAGTAAATCGGTTTGGCTGAGATTAAAGTTATAGTTTTTACACAGCTGAATAAACATCAAACAGAAAACTGATTAAACAGAAGTGTGAAATGGTAGAGAATTTACTCCAATGTCCTGTTATATTTTAGATAGCAAGGAGCAACGGCCGAGTTTATTAAACTCCACCGAGACAATCTGCAAATTTCATTAAAAGTTTAATAAACTATCATCTTGTCTTTATTTTTGGTTGACACATACCTAAAACACTTCAGGCTGTAAGTTAATGATAGCTATATAAGAGCAGATGCATGCTGGTGCAATAAGCTGTACGTTTTACGTTCAATGGATGCATGCTTTGATTAGTCGACTAATCGACAAAAATAATCGGTGACTGTTCAACTACCAAAATAATTGTTTGTGGCAGCCCAACTGCACAGCAATTGTAGGAGATACATTTGAAAAGAGTAACATAAAGAAAGAAGAACTGGACCAAGGATTGAGCCCTGAGGGACACCACATGTGAGGGGCACTGATGAGGACATGTAGTTATTAATATGACATCTGAAGTGTCTTTCAGATAGTAATGATTTAAAAAAACAACAACACACATCTGATAATATGACAACAAACATTACAGAACAATATTCTTTTAAACAATAATCTTTTAAAAACTGAGCAACATTAAAAGGAAGACAAAGGTTGAACTGAGTTTATCAGATTTTACTTGTGTTGCTGTGCATTGTTGTTTAATCAAGTGTTCCCCCCCCCCCCCGTGTTTGTTGCAGCCCAGCGTCAGTGGGATGGAGCCTCCCTTTGGGGATGCCTTTCAGAACTACTCGATTGCTGACCAGGCTCTGACCAGCACTGAGCTGCTCGCCACCAGCTCTGACCCAGATTTCATGTACGAACTGGTGAGTAGACACACACAAAGACGTAAGACCTTGGTAACCATGCTTTGAATCCGGCTTCTTTTCGCATCAGTCACAGCTGCTCATGCTGAGCTGACACTGAGTTGCATCCAAATGAAGGATCCGAGTTTAAAGGTCAACAGCAGCAACTCAATATCGTCCCCCATCACAGTCACAACAGCTTTCTCAAATAAGAAGAAGTTATTTTACGGCAGTGAATGTGTGTATATACAGTTATATTGATTCTTGTTAAGTGCTACAGTTGCTCTAAAAGACTTATATATATTTGTCAAAAAAAATCAATATAAACACTGAAAGTCACCAAGATTATTCTAAACATACATACTCAAGTAGCTGAGCTGTAAACTAAGAAGGTTTTGATTGTGCTAAGCCACATTTATAGATTCGCCAGTGGAGACCCAGTCTCTGCCGGCGGGGCTTGATCAGACACAGCTGCTCAAGGGTCAGCTTGGCCCAAGCACCCCCACAAATATCAAAGATCAATATAAGGTTACACAGCACACTGTTTAAGGGGCCACAGAGCAGGAAAGCTGCAGGAAATCCAGTATCGTTCTTCTGATTAAAGGAAACCATATTATAAATGTTCCAATTCTTCTTTTTCTAACCTAACATTGACTTCAAGAAACCTTAGAAACCAAAGTTATTTCATCAGTTTAATTTCTCAATTCAGCATCTTTGCTTCGCTGGTCTTCTCCTGTAAACATTTCAAATTGTGCAACTTGTTTGACAATTTGTTAAATCTGTGTGCGATGTCTAAATAGAAATCACTGGAACAGTCAAGCCAAACTGAATCAGGGCCTGTCATGTAGGGACTTTGCTGATCTGAAGTTGGTGGGTATAAATCGATTAATTTATTTTTCAGCCCGAGTTGTCTTTGACAAGAGTGCAGTGGCACAACAGTGTTACTGTGGTGAACTAATATGTCCCTAGGCTTTTAACATAACACATATAAACAAGCCAAAGTCATTTCCTGTGATGATTTTCACACAAATTATCAGCCTCGCAGTTGGTTAGTTACGGCTAGTTATTAATTGCAAACAGAAAAACAGGCAGGATATCATTTGGGATGAAACAGAAGGCACTTTGGTTTTCTGGGATGCTTCCGTAGAATGAAGCTATCATTTATGTGATAGATAATACCTGTCAAACCATCTGCTGCAATGGCAAAAGGACTTCTTCGCCAAGATTCACAATTGAAAATATTGAGGTCGGACGTGATTCCTCACCATTTACAGGGATTATTTCAGTAATGGTGAGAAATCCTGAGGTTTATAGAAACGTTTAATGAATGCTGCCGTGGACTCGGCTTAACTTCCAGACTGGCGTTTATCAAAGCAGAGACTCGTGTCTAATTGTTTAGAAACTGTCTGACATTTGCCAGGCTCACAGCCAGGTGATATGAAGCACCGCTCATGTTGTCAGCTGCAGGTGTCTGCCTTAATTTACTGTCCTCTGTAGACTAAACAATAGTGATTGACTGCCTCACTCTCAATTTCTTTCACCCTAGTAACCCATTAATGAGATGATGGTGTGCAGGATGACCTTCCATCTCCTTTAGTTAGTTTGTTTATCATTTGGTGTGACACCCATTTATTATTAAAGCAGCACTAGTTAGTCAGGGTGCAGAGTTTTCTAAGCTATTCAGCACAGTGGGGTGTTTTTTCTTCTTTTCTTTAACAAGAGTATTGGAAATCCTGTCTGGGGCTGCGTCAGCATCTTCTGCCCTTTTATGCAATCCCAGACTGATTTCACAATGTTGACATCAGAGCTCTGTGGGGGTTGTACCATCTGTTGCAGGGCTCCCTGATCTTGGTCCTTTCATGCAGGTTCTTTATGGCTTTTGCTGTTTGGGACCGCTGTGTAGTGAATTTCCAGACAGTCAAACACCTGGTTGCTGGCATTATGTGGTGGCTTGTTATCATAAATGTCTTTTATGAAAGTTAACTAAATCATTCAATAATGAAATCTAAGCTAAGTAGAATTTCATACAACATCACCTACCCTACCACCTGCCTTGATCAGCTCTCTGTCTCTTTAAACACTTTGGAGGACTTTAAAGGTCTTTTTTTTAAACTCAACAAAGCATTTAATTGTTACAAAATCTCACACAAGGTCTAATCATCAGATAAAATGAAACGGTGGCACTTCATGTCCAATAGGTCAGCATGACTTCAATGTGAAATCTTCACTAGTCGGTGCCCTTGACTCAGTAACAGAAGAGGAGATTGTGGGAATATTTCACATTCAGTTAGATAGTGAAATGATGACACTGCATGGCTGAAGTTTAGGAGGAAGGTGGTTGGTGGTTTGATCTCTGGCTGCTCCAGTCTGCATGCCAAAGTATCCTTAGGCAAGATACTGAACCTCAATTTGTTCTCCGATGCTTTCATTGGAGTGTAAATGCATGACTGTTGGAAAAGCATTTAGGTAGAAAAAGGTGCTCATATGAATAAGGCATGTTGTATGAAGCACTTTGATTAGAGTAGGACCAGTCCATTTACCATGATCCTTTGTGTCTGGGACAAGGACACGCACTCTAACTTTACAGATCATCCTATCCTATAACAGCTGCATGGAGGTAATTCTTTAATTTGCTGCTCTCTTCAGGACAGAGACATGAGCCACCAGCAGAGCCCCTGTGGGGACAGCATTGTGGGGGTCGGGGATGGAGGCAAGGAGGTTGAGGGTTGCGTGGACCAGCTAATGGGTCTGGGTGAATGTGAGACAGTCTGCAGCAGCTCGGCGTTCGAACAGTGGGACTCCTACTGGGAAGACCTCACCAGGTACTTATGATTTATTCATGTGTTGCAGCTTTTTTTTTTTTTTTTTAAGGCCATGTTAAACAACAAGTAACTGACACACAAAACTTTGACCTCTTAAACTCTGTGAAGCTGGTTTGGTTTGTAAATGAATAACTAGCAGATACTTTATATAGTGCTTTTCAAAGAGTCACAAAGTGCTTTACAAAATCCAATACAGAGCATACAAAGCCAGGCTTAAAAGCAGCAGAAAAATGGAGCAAATCACTGACTCTAAGAAAGAAGCGAAAACGAGAAGCCTTTAGCAACAGTTGAAAATGCATAGGTCACATATTACATGTGTCAACTTGAATATTGAAATCATACAGAAACACATCCAGTGTTTGATCAACAAAGTCCCGTAAAGTTGACTTGGTGGGTTTTTGTGTGTGTGATAGTTTCTTATAAATTATGTAATTTTAAATTTTTCTGTCTTTGCTTTGAATCACGTGGGTTAGCTGACGGAGCAGAAAGTGTTGAACTATTATGAGATGCATTAACATGTTGTTGATCTGGTTTATTTTTCATGTCATTTGCTGCTATTAAGATAGGTAGGCTTCCTGTATTTTTTTAAACTAACATTTAAAATCTGAAACTCACAGTTATGCTGTATTTTTAAACTATTATTTAGATATTTCACCATCATCTTACTGTGGTCACGCCAGGTTTGTAGTATGAGGAGGCTGTAGTGGGCCCCTGCTTTTTATAAGCTTGCGATTGATGATACGACTGATTTTAAGTTAAATCTGGTTTTAGTTAAATCTGTTGTTACGTCTTTCAATGAGCCTCATGAGAAAGGTCAGAAGGCTTTGAAGGTTTGTACAGAAGTAGAACAGTAATTGTGAAGGCCTGTCCTTTTGGTCTCAAATAGACGCAGCAGATGAGAATTTGAAGCAGATAGTCGGTTAGCCGGGAGGCAGGAAGTGGTTTAAGAGGCCTGTAAACAACAAAGTAGCTGGCTGCCGCAGTCTCCTGGGGTCTCAGGTGATGCTCCGTCTGTCCTGCAGCTACCCTGATGTTTTGCTGCCAGAGTAGCTTGTGTACTCCCCTCCCCAATGTTGAGTGCAAACTGAGGGCAGACTACTGTCTCTGAAAAACAAAGTCCATTAAAACCGGGGTGGAATAGTGCTGGTTGTTGCAGGGTTTGAAAAATCTGCTGCATACAGACTTAGGTTTGGGTTGTGCCGAAGTGGAACAGAGGAAACTGCTGTATCTTTTTTTCCTAATGTGCAAACCATACTTTCCAGCTTTGACTAAGAATGTGTGTTTCGGCAACTTCAGATTAATTTTGTTATATTGTTGTGCTCTGGTGCACCAAAATAACGTTTGGTGCTTGCTGGTCTTACCAAACTATAGTTTTCTTCACCGCACTGAAAGTGCTGAGAGAGCCTCAGAGCTTCCTGTTTACATCTTGTGGCATGAAGAGGCTTCACTGTTATCACTGGTTTCTCACTGAAGTTACAAACTTTAAACTAAGTTAAAAGTAAAGTTGAAAAAGAAAGTTGAACAGTTACAGATTTTCTCTGAAATGTTCCAGCTTGGAAAAATGCATTTGTCTCAAGCTCTGCAAAGATAAAAGTGAAAGTGGAAGAGTCACGCTGTGCTGTGCTGTTTAACTGCTATATGACTGGACCATTGCCATCATGTGACAGGCTGCCATTGCAGTTCTAAGTAGAGACAAGTGCACTTCCACATTTAGCATCCCCTCTGTGGGGAAAACAGGTTTTCACTGCAAGTTGCAGTAAATGAATATTTCCATTACTGGTTTTGCTGAACATTTCCAATATTTCCCTTCAGTCAGTTACTCATCTTCAAGTTTCATATATAACAGCAGAGCATGAATGTTTAGCATGCTGAAATAGTGTTTTAGTAGTTTTTCATGAATAATAACTTGTAAATTCTAGTTTTTCTCTGATGATCATGTTGGTCGGCTGATTATTGTATTTGCAGGGTCATTTGCATGATAAAAATGTGCATCAACAAGCTAGTATTCTAAAGATTTAACAAGCTTAGGTTATTCAAATGTAGACAAAAATAGGAAACAGCTGCAATGCAAAGATGTAATGAAGATACTATGACAAGAAGGCGAAGGTTTCCACTGTTGCTAGTCTGTGTCTCTCTGTATTTCACAGATACACACGGCTGGCCAGCTGTGATATCTGGGGCACCAAAGAGGTGGACTTCCTGGGATTGGATGACTTCTCCAGTCCTTACCAGGACGAGGAGGTGATTGGTCGAACTCCGACGCTGGCTCAGCTCAACAGTGAGGACTCACAGCCTGTGGGTGAGACGCTCTACCCTCCCGCTGACCTGAGCTTGCCCCAGACTCAGTCATCCCAGCTTCCCTGTCACAGTAAGACTCTCCTGGTCCCCGGCCAAGGATCAGGCCCTGGCTCTGTTCAACCTTCACCAAGCTCCACATCCTCTTCCCGTCCTTCGCGCAGCCTTCTCCCGGACTTTCCTGAAGGCTCCCAAAGAGCAACCAGACCTGTTCCTTCCAGCACTGAGACTATGGCTAAGACTCAGAGCCACCTCAGTCTCACCCAGGACCATGGTCATGCTCAAATAAAGCCCATGGTGCGTGGAACCAAAATGGGAGCCCCAACTTCCTACAGCTCTGACTTTGTACGCAAGGCTAAAGTCCGTGTCAGTGCTGTACATAAGACCCAAGCGGACATGCCTCCCCAGACGGATTTTGAGAGGTCAGATCCCATTCTACCTCTCTCCCAGCCTCGAGTTGAGAAAGCCTCTACTTCAGCAAGTGCCGCCTTAGTGGGACTACCTGGTGCTGCCGCCGCCAGCTGTTCGGGTGGCCTGGCGAGCTTTGAAAGGAGAGTAGAGGGGACAGCGAGGAGAGAGATGCCTGTAGGCAGGTCTGCCACTGTGCCTCAGCTGGTTGAGGCGAGCCAGGCTCTGGAGACCAGCACCTCTGGGCTGGTGATCAGCGATGGTGTTTGCAGCGGGGCTGGCAGTCTTTTGGTTGTTGAGGGTACGGAGAAGACCAAGGAAGAGGAGCACAACTACTCTCTCTTCATGACCCGCAGCAGACTGGGCAGCAGAGGCCACCCGCAGACAGAGGAAGAGGATGAGGAGGATGAGGAGGATGAGGAAGAGGCAGAGGCAGAGGAAGAGGAAGGAGATGGGTTGGAGCTAGAAGACGAAGACCACGATGAGGGTTTTGGCAGTGAGCATGAGCTGTCTGAGAATGAAGAGGAGGAAGAAGAGGAGGAGGACGAAGACTACGAAGCAGACAAGGACGATGACATGAGTGACGCCTTCTCTGAGCCAGGTAGCTACTCTCTATTTAAAATAGTTAAAGTGATTTTTATTACCTTTATTTTACCAGGTTGTCTGATTGAGATTACAATTTCTTTTAAAAGAGAGACCTGATCAAGATAGGAGCTGTACAACCCAAAACATTGAAAAAACTCTACACGTACAACATAAAATATAAATCCACAACAAATACCCATAACAAAAAGCATTAAAAAATTAAGTGGCTAAGAGTGAGGTCAAGTAATTTGGACATGTGAAAAGGCATGTGTGGTCCCATTTTCAGTAACTATAATCTCATTGAACGTATAAAAAAAATATGATACATTGCTACATTACAAGCAGATGATTACAGTATTGTGTTACTTGGTATTTGGTGTCACCACAATACTGAATACACAATACATCCTTTTCTTTGTCTCTGTCTCTGTTGCATTAATTTCCTCCCCTTCCTTCTGTGTCTCTCTCTTCTGCCTCCGTCAGGCTGTGACATGGAGCTGATGGAGGACATTAAAGGGCTCACAGCAGGAGTCTCCAGCCGAAAGAGAGGAAAGCGCCGCTACTTCTGGGAGTACAGCGAGCAGCTCACCCCCTCCAAACAGGAACGCATGCTCAAGCCGTCCGAGTGGGACAGACACACGCTGCCTAGCAACCTGTACCAGAAGAACGGGCCTCTCCACGGTACTCACACATGCACAACTATATGCGCATGCAGGCATTATTAAAGTCTCGCTTTGAGCTTCAGTTTTATATGGAATTAAATAATCTTTTGCATTTAAGTGTTTCCGACATTTTATTTTACATGCCCAATATCGGCATAAAAATGATCGTATACGGCTTTTAGTGGATAATGCAGAGTGATCAGAGACAGGCTGGTTGGATCGGTTGGATTTTCCACAGCAGCAGCTGTGCACAGCATGTTGCAGTCATGCTACAGTTTGAGTAATCACACTG
Source organism: Diplotaxodon limnothrissa (assembly GCF_057381915.1). Classification (NCBI taxonomy): domain Eukaryota; kingdom Metazoa; phylum Chordata; class Actinopteri; order Cichliformes; family Cichlidae; genus Diplotaxodon; species Diplotaxodon limnothrissa. Next base: position 21,521,492 of record NC_140605.1, read on the forward strand.
GAGTTATTAAATAAATTAAAGATGTATATTTTATTTCACACATTAAAGGACTCCTCTGTTTGCAGCAATGCAGCAAACTATTTGTCTTGTATCCATATTCTTATTTATTCAGTGTTGTAAAGGGAGTTCTTTAAGTTGAATAAAATGACTCATGTTGGATTTTGATCATCATAGTTTCAGGCTTTTAAAAGTTAAGGTCATTGTCAAAAAGTTGCTGTTTGATGATTAATAATTAGGTTATTAATGCATCCCCACACCTGTCAGACCCACTGCAGGTTACCAGCTGTTGGTGCGTAGAAAATCTTTATTTAAAACTAGGGCTTTGCTATATGACCAAAATCTCATATCCCGACATCTATCGTCCCGATTACGATATAAATCACAAAAATTTAACATTTTCTGTAAATTATGTGAATCTCAGGCAGCTCCACTTGCGTGAAGTGTTTCCAGCAGGGCGTCGTGTACCTGTAGTCGAATGTTTTAACCGATGCATGAAACGATACATTTTTAGACATAAGTTGTAACGGCTGCCGTTTTCTTTGTGAGTATTTATTACACGGCGTGCTGCAGGGAAAAGCCTGTTCTAACGTTTGACTCGTAAGGTTTATTTTTTAGCACCTGGCGGCTCTTTTTTACTTCTCATCCGTAAACACTCTGCATACTCTTTCGCGTGATTCAGTTTATTTTGAAAAGTCTCAACAGGATCTTGAGCTTTATTGTGAAAGGTTTATGTAGAAAATAAACAAGCGGACACGCAATGGTTTTACCGTCGTTGTTGCTAACGACAACGCATAAAAGCAGGCGCTTGTCCGTCCGTAGTGTGGTTATATAAAATATAAGAGAAAGAGAGAACTTTAAGAAATTAATATAGCCACTACAGTGACCATCAAAACGATGAAAAAATATTGCCGTAAACAGTTTATTTTGCGACACCACGAAACAAAGGATAGCGTAAAATGAAACGATAGACGTTTTTATATCGTCATCCGATATATATTGTTATATCGAACAGCCCTATTTAAAACCAGATCAAGCAATTTAAAAAAACAGAGGTACACTTGCAGTTGGCTGGTTAACTTGAAGTACCATGTGCACAACTAGTGTTTGTTCATGTTTTCGAGAACTGAAACATATAAAATGCGATTGATGTCTAACTCCTTTGTTTTGATGATCTTTACAAAGGAAAATACATGCTGAAGAAGTCTCGCCGCACAGATGTGGAAGACCTGACTCCCAATCCACGCAAGCTGCTGCAGATCGGCACAGAGCTTCGTAAACTGAACAAGGTGATCAGCGACTTGACTCCTGTGAGCGAGCTACCACTGACTGCACGGCCACGCTCTCGCAAGGAGAAAAACAAGCTGGCCTCCAGGTAAACCACGCATTCATGTGTTCGCTGTGTACACATGACAGCTGGAGAACAGCCATATGTAAAGTCCTGATGACTGCAACAGTATTATTTTCAAAAGGCTTTACCCTCTCGAGCCTGATTGTAATAAAAGATGCTGATTTGAAAATAACCTTTGTTTCTCAGTGAGATCCTCTTTCCTCCTATTGATTAGAAACTCTTCTTTCTGTCTGTGTGTTTCAGAGCTTGCCGTTTAAAAAAGAAAGCCCAATATGAAGCAAATAAAGTGAAGCTCTGGGGACTCAGCACAGAGTACGGTACGTTGGCTCTGACGCTACATGATCTAAATCTTTACTAGAAACAACATCTGCATGTATTTTTTCTTGCACTGTTGGCAGTTCAACGGAAACTTAATAGACAATGATGACAGTGACTGTTATGACATTTTACTTTTTTCTTTTTTTTCTTTTCTTTGTCAGATTAGAAATAAGATCATGATTGATAAGAATAACTAAATAACTGCTCATACTTGTCACCAATTTTAAAAAGAATTGTTACAGTGTCTAACCAGAAGACAAAAGCACAGAATTTTTTGTGAATAATCTGTGGTCAAACTGGTGTTTTCCTGCAGACCGGCTGTTGTTTGTGATCAACGCCATCAAAGAGGAGATAGTGGAGCGAGTGGAGGACTCTTCTCCGCGTCCAACCAACATGTCTGACACTCTGGAGAGACTCATAAAGGAGACACTTGGTGAGAATCGAAAAGAAACACAAGTTAAGCCCGTATTATGCTTTCTGGGGTTTTATCACTTTATTTTAGTGTTGAAGCTTTTTCTTTATACATGCAGATGTTCTGCATATTCACAAAGCCCAAAATCCATGTCAACAGGAGTTTTTATCTTCAGTGTGCCTCAATTGCTTGAAACAACTCGTGAGTCGTGAGGGAAAAGATCCCTGGCTGAAAGTAACATTTAGACAGCATCTGAACACATACAGTGTCTCACAAAAGTGTGAGTACACCCCTCACATTTGTGTAAATATTTTATTGTTTCTTTTCATGGGACATCATTGAAGATATGACGCTTTGATACAATGTAAAGTAGTCAGTGTACAGCTTGTGTAACAGTGTAAATTAGCTGTCACCTCTAAATAACTCAGCATACAGCAATTTATGTCTAAACCGCTGGCAACAACACTGAGTACACCCCTAAGTGAAAATGTCCAAACTGTTCCCAAAATGCCAATGTTTTGTGTGGACAGTATTATTTTCCATCACTATAGAGCTTCACAGGGTGCCACTGGGATCCTCTTCCACTCCTCCATAATGACATCATGGAGACACATTTTGCTCCTCCACCTTCCATTTGAGGATGCCCCACAGATGCTCAATAGGGTTTAAGTCTGATGACATGCTTGGCCAGTCAAGTACCTTTACCCTCAGTTTATTTATCAAGGCACTGATCTTTTTGGAGGTGTGTTTGGGGTTGTTATCTTGTTGGAATACTTTCCTGTGGCCCAGTTTCTGAAGGGAGGGGATCATGCTCTTCTTGAGTATGTCACAGTACATGCTGGAATTCATGGTTCCCTCAATTAACTGTAGTTTCCCTGTGCCAGCAGCACTCATGCAGCCCCAAATAGTGACGTCCCACCACCATGCACCATCATGCACCATCATGCAAGGCAAGACACACTTATCTTTGTACTCCTCACCTGGCTTCCGCCACACACCACTGACATCATCTGAAACAAACAAGTTTATCTTGGTCTCATCAGACCTCAGGTAATCCCCCCTTAGTCTGCTTGTCTTCAGCAAACTGTTTGGAGACTTTCTTGTGCATTATCTTTAGAAGAGGCTTCCTTCTGGAATGATAGCCATTTGATGCACCTCCAACCTCTGCAGCAATGCTGGCAACATCTATTTTCAAATGACAGCCTCTGGATATGACACGAGCACGTGCACTCAAGTTCTTTGGTCAACCATGGCGAGGTTTGTTCTGAGTGGAACCTCTCCTGTGAAACTGCTGCATGGTCTTGGCCACCGTGCTGCAGCTCAGTTTCAGGGTGTTGGCAATATTCTTATAGCTAGGCCGTCTTTATATAGAGTAACAATTCTTTTTTTCAGATCCTCAGAGAATTCTTTGTCGTGATGTGCCATGTTAAACCTCCAGTGACCAGTACGAGAGAGTGCGAGAGCAATTCAACACACCTGTTCCCCATTTGAACCTGAGACCTTGTAAAAGTAACGTCTCACGTGACACCAGGAAGGGAAATGGCAAATTGGACACAATTTGGACATTTTCACTTAGGGGTGTACTCACTTTTGTTGCCAGCGGTTTAGGCAATAATGGCTGTGTGTGAGTTATTTAGAGGTGACAGCAAATTTACACTTTTGTTCAAGCCGCACACTGACTAGTATCTTCAATGTTGTCCCATTAAAAGATTTGACAAAATATTTACAAAAATGTGAGGGGTGTACTCATGTTTGTGAGATACTGTCCAAATGCAAGCACTGCACTAAGCTACATCTTTGCTATCATAATGACCGCACAGCTGAAACGGTCACCAGACATCATCAACAACACAAATATAAAATCTTTTTGTTTTTTGAGTCGGGGACAGTGCAGGAGCAGGACGGCCGCCATCTTGAGCGGCCGAATATTTCTATTCAGGACTCTTTGTCTCTGGTTACAGTTAGTAACCGACACTCTCTCTTGCCTCTTTTGCTGGGCTAGCTGACCAATCTGATCAGGCTGGGTTTTATTAGCATGTGGAGACTTAACTCTTTACCCCATAAAGACAACATATCATTGCCTCCTCTTAATAACATGTTTTACACCTCAGTATGTATTAATAAACACGTGGTTTGATGACAATTAGAATAGTTTCTGGGGTTTTACAAGAGTAGCTGCCGAGGCAGAGTCATTTTGTTCTGTAAGGAGGCCTGAAATATAACAGAAACCTTTCAAGTGAGAAAAGAGAAACAAGGGTTATTGCTTGTAAGCTCTCAAGGCGTAAAGAGTTAAAGATACATTTTTAACTTTTAGTACAGCTACAGCGATTTTCAAGGTTAGAAAAACGAATGTTCTTTGAACATTAAACCATGTAAAACCTAAAATGCAGGACCCCAAATGAAATCGTGGACCTCTAAGTTAGCATAATATGGTCTTTTTACAGTTGACTGGCCACCAATCAATGAGATACTGTAGTTTACGGTGACTGTGAACGATGACTAAGAATAACTTAAAAAACATTTTAAAGACCATCAGAATTAAATTCATTGCAAAACTATCAAATATATTTGATAATGAATAATTGATATAATCAATGATGTATCAAAGTGATAACCACAATAAATAGGCAGATGCATTGATTATATTTATCACCATATTCAGTCAGCTATAACCTTCACAATTAGATAAGCTGAGTACAAGCATACAGCAAAATTGGAAGCACCGCTGAGCTTGGTGTATACAGACAAACATAAACAGTCCTCCAATTAAATAAAAGAGTAATAAAGATGCTTTCTACGCAATGAAAAATAAAATCAATAAATAATAATAAATTAATAATCCTAATGATAGCAGCTTTAATGGCTCAGGTAGGCAGTGAAATTGATCGATACAGTAGACGTATTTTAGTTCAGTTGAAAGTAAAAGTTAACTTTACTTTTAGTATTTAGTATAAACATGTTCTAATGTATCTTTGTATCTGTGTGTGCAGTGCCATCACCTGTTGCTGGGCAGACTTCAGACTTCGTCAACAAGATCTTGGAGAACACAGGACGCGGCGATCCCACTGGCGGACTGGTCGGCCTGCGAGTCCCCACCTCCAAAATCTAGACAGGCCGCCTTCCACTGAGAGCAGTGGACTCAGTATTACGATCGTGCTGTCCTGTTGTAACTATGCTCCCCTCTGCATGCCCCTACAACCCAGACTTTCATGCACATTGTTAGTCACACAAACACACATACCACTTCCTGTGTGTAGGTATGTGTGCTTGTTTTTGCCATGTCATCTGTATGGCATACACCCTAGCTTTCTGGCTCTGCGCACTGCGTGCAGAATCAGCGCATCACAGTTCTCCCAACTCATTGTGAACGTTCGTTGGGGGGGAAAAGCGCCTCTAAAAGCAAGTGATGGTTAGGTGTATAGCTAATAGCACGTCCTAAATCCACTGGTGATGATTAGATGTGTTTAACATAGCATTGTGTAGGGTTGTTTCTGTTGGAGGCTGAGACAAACAGCCGCATGAGCGTAACCACTGGAATACTTTCACACGTTTGTTTGAGGTTGTAGTGACAAAGGACGAATTTACATGAAAAAAGTTCCAGTTATCATTTCTCAGAAGACTTTCACCTCACAGGGCAACAAAAGTGGACTTGAGGTTGTCAAATGAACCCAATCGAGTAAAGCACCTTGATGAAAATGGCCTTGTAAGCTGCAGTGGAAAAAGCGGCTTGTTCCGAGGCGTTACGGGGTGGCAAGAAATATTTTGTATTGAAGGCCTAAATATGTTCATGCCATCCCTGCGAAACAATAAAGCTGAGAGTTATCATTAGAGCTTTTATTAAGCGAGAGGCGTCCTGCTGGTTTGAAGCTCGTGTCAGGCAGGAGGAAGCTTAACGGCTCATAGTTGACCATGTGAAGAGGAAGCGCATGTAGCATGGTGCTTTTTGGCCTTTGTGCTGGTTATAACTGGACTGCGTGGAACAGACCAGTGTGGGATCAGACAGAAAGTGAGGAAGATGATGATGGTGGTGCTGTTGGCGGCGATAGAGATGACATAAACAGTGATCCATCTCCTCCAGGAAACTGTAAATAACTGTGTCTCCCAGCGAACGGCACCGGCTTCCCTTTTTTGTACAGTAGAGATGACCAGGCAGTTTGGTGTGTTCATACTAGTGTTTGATCAGAGTTCTATTCATTGTGCCTTGTGTATGTATGTGTATGTGTATGTGTGTGTGTGTGTGTGTGTGTGTGTGTGTGTGTGTGTGTGTGTGTGTGTGCGCGCGCGCGCGTCTCCGTAAGAGTGAGTGAGTGTGAGCGGGGCTGAACGAGGAGAGGTGATCGGCCAGAACTCCCAGCCTAGGAAAGGACTACTTATAGCGAGTGTGATGAGGGACACGCTGGTGGAGTTTGTGTCTTTCAGCTGTTTCGAAGATATTCTGAATGTACATAAACAAATGGAAGCTCTTGTCGCGTGATGCCACAGAGTCTGTGTATATAGGAGGGCTCTGCAATAGATTACTTTTGGTTTTTGGTACTTTCGTCTTTGGGGATTTTGGGGGGGGGTTTAAGGATGACAGATATTTTTCTTTTAGAGTTACAAAAAAATATTTGCACACTATCTTTTGATTATGTTTTGTACCAAAGACACATGCAACGAAATGGCGACCAGCCAGTTAAAGTAAGGTTTTGCACAGCTTACCTGACGCCGTATTGAATGTAAGATTTGTGGGAGGGTCAGGGACTTCATAGAACTGTGAAATTAGCTTGGGTCCAATTCTGTACAGAAAAGGAACATTCATTTGCTTCTTCTTCTTCTTATTATTATTTTTTGAATCTAAAATTGAACCCCTCTGTTGGCTTCTCCAGTAGATTTATTGCTTAAGGAAGCCCTTCATTCCTGAACTGATTCCTCCCTCCACCTGCTCATTGTGTTAATGGCGCTAGCTAGGATGAATACCAAGAGTGCTACTAGATAAGCTACGTTACAATTTTCTTTTCTTCTTCTTCTTTTTTTTTGCTTGTTAAAATTTCTCAAACAGTAACCAAAATCTTGTGTTCCTGTATCACTTGTTTGATTTCTGTATGTAGATGAGGTCTATAGACAAATATATTAACTGAATATTGTACATAGAAACATTAATGATATATCTATGAATGGTGAAACGCCACTTTTCATGACAATTGATTCATTTTTAAGCATGACACATTTCTAAAGCCTATCCTTGCTTTGAGAAAGTTAGAGTACAACAAAAAACCCAACAGAAAAACCAAAAAAACATGCTCTTGTTATATTTTTGTATTTTAGCTGCCTGCTAGATTTCCCGTTGGTTTGGGAGTGTTTGTTGGTCACAGGTGGAGGTGTTTGGCTGATGGTTTGATCTATAAGCTCCACCCTTTCTGTTATTCTTAGCTGGCTGATTTGAAATACAGAGAATCAAGACAGGATTTATATAAAACACAATGCCGCGAAGTGCTGGTCTACTTTGAGGGGTCTGTGAGGGGGAACGTTGAAGTGCCGCTGTCGGCGGTTCTAGCGTGAGAGCAGATAAGGAGCGAGATACAGTGTTGTGTCAGATGGTGTAAGAAAGCCAGAGCCATCTGAGTGTGGCTGATCTGGATTCAGCGCTGTCGTTTAGATTTTCATGCATACAGCAGCGTGCAAAAGTCTCGGCGCAGATGATCTAACTGATCTAAACAAACAAAAAAAAGACGAGCAATGTAAAGAACTCTAATCATGCAAATTAATAATCTACATATAATACTCGGAATCAGTGTAACAACAATTTTAAAAAAAATCTGGTTGACACTCATTTTTACTCCAAGCGGCATCATTACTGCCACCCACTAAGCTGAAGTAGATTTATGTGGTCGCCTTTTTTTGCTGAGGAAATTCAGCCCTAATAAGAAAGAAAATACACTTATCAGGCTACAGCTTCACCTTTTGGTGTCATTTTGATATAAGAGGAAAATAAAAAGATAATCATTCCATCTTTAACTTTATGCCTTTTCATATTAGTCCGCTATACAGAGTAAAACTTGCCCAGACTTTTGCATGCTGTTGTATTCTGTCTTGAAGCATGAAGCTGGTTGAATTGTGTATTTTCCTGAGATGGTCATCGCTGCCTCTGACCTTGCTTTGCTGAATTGAATCTCCATTAGTCATATCCTTCCTGACTGGTCACAGACATAAAGAATAACTTTGGTTACCAGTTACGGTAAAGTCCTTTAAGGAGATGCTACCTATTCTGGGAATGTTTCACAATTCAAGCAGAATTGATTTATTTGGAGGTCATATTAAAACGAGAAAAATGTGAATTTGACAAAGCTGAATTCAGACTGGCGTGACGTGAGTCTGCTGATGATAAAGTTTGTGTTGTGTGACTGAATAACAGCTAGTGCTACACACACACACACACACATATAGATTTTTTTACTGTTTTCCGTTCCGTCTAAAAAGGGAGAAATGGTGCTTTTTCTGAAACTAGAATGACGAGTATCCATGATTCATATTTGATTCTTAGACTAGTTGTAGCCTAATGACTTGCTCTCCCCTTACCGTCCATAGCTATTTTCTTAGTAGTGATTCAGTTTTGTAAATAAACTATAAGTTAATATGTATCTTCTAAATGTTAAATATATGTATAGAATACTCTATCTTATATGTTTAAAAAAACCGAAAGCACTTTGTCCAAAAAAGAAAAAAAAAAAAAAAAACAAAAAGAAAAGAAAAGAAAAGAAAAGCATTTTTTTCTCTTCCATTTGCTGCTAAATGGCCTGGCGTGAATGCTGCAAGTGTACTTGACGACTACTTGCTTGGATAGGTCTATTGCCTGACTCTGCTAGGTCTGTAAACTAGCGAGGGGCAGGTGTACGACCTGACGAGGGTTAGATCTACACATTTCTGGAGCCATGACATGATATGAGCGCACAAGAGCGTACCATTGCATGGCTTTGGGAAGCCCAGTGTCTTGACAGGATAGGTCTATTTCCTGGTCAGGGACCGAGTGAAAGTATGTTTGTGGTCTTAAAAGAAAACAAAAATTATTAAAAAAAAACCTTAAAAAAAAAAAACAAGAGGGTTTTGATTCCAGGGCCCCTACGTTGATCTTGATGCTGACCCCCTTGGCGTCACGATTCATTTGCCTTCAGTAGAGGTTTCCTATGGAAAAACTGATTCTGCTTTGGCTTCCTCTTCAGGGTGATGTACAGTGTAGACACATTTCTTCAGAGAGCTATATTGTTATCATTTGTAAACTGATTTCTACTTGTGACTTATTGAGGAGGAGGGTTTAGCCTGGGGCGGCCAGGAAGAGCTTGTTTGAAAGACGTTGCTCCCGGCCGCCTTGGGGGAAGTTACTATATCACTGTACTGTATGGCAAGCCAATTACAAATGGAGACTCAATCCGGACACTTATTGCCTTCTTAAATAACTTTTCACACACAAACAAAAATAACAACATGGCAGACAAAGTCGGCTGCCCAGAGTGGGGGGGGGGGCCTAACATTGTTCTGCCGATATGGTAAACAACAACAACAACAACAACAACAACAACAACAACAAATCAATTCAGCCTGACTGGCTCAAAACAACCTTGACTAAAGTAGCAGACGTGATGAAATGTATCTGAAAGAAAATGACTCCAAAGGTTTGAACTGCTTTGGAAGCGATGCTTTCGGGTATAATTTCATCCAGGTCTGGCAAGGGGTCAGCAGTGGTTGAAGGGCCGCTGGTTGACGGCCGGCTGACAAGAGAAGCGTGCGTGTGTTTTGCTGTCGATCACAAGGCTGGTTACAAGAAAGAGTCCTCACAGGTTTTTACATTTAACAGAATAGGCGCAAGCTGTGCAACTTTACATTCAAACCAGGAGACTCTGTGGCATTTTAACAGTTAAGGAAATGAGTGAAAATCCACGCCAGTAAAACTATTCCTTTTATTCTTTTCTGTTTTTTTTTTAAATTTTTATTTCTGATTACATAAATCCTATACAGTCAAATATTAAGCTAATAGAGTGTGTAACTTTGTGCTACTCTTGTCCAATAAAAGCTACGTGGATCCATAAAGCTCTTCTTCAGCAAATCAGGGTAATATCGTTCTTCTATCTGACATATGTGATGACATATATAAAAATCAAAAGAAAGTATATTTATGTATTCCAATTATTGTCGCCATTCTTTACTCTGTACAAAATATTGTGCGTACTGTATGTGTGTGAGAGAGAGTGTGTGTGCGTTATGAATCGTTAATGTCAATCACTATGGTGCAATGCTCTATAAAAGTTAAAAGCAAAGGCCAACAGACTTGTTACAAAAAAAACTCACAAAATGTCACCGTTTTGTCCAAATTTGGTCTTCTTGCAAACACAATCTGCAGCATCTTCCTCTCTGAATGGTTTCCACTCTGATTTCCAGTCGTGATCCAGCTGGGGTTTGTCACATGGTGCTGATTACGTCTCGTTGTCCCGAGAAATGCTACGAGGATTTATAAAAAAAAAAAAAAAAAAGGCACCCGTATTCAGATGTGTTTACAGAAAACACTCCGTGTGACCATTTCATTCAGTGTAACTATGATCAGATCAGACTTCCGCCCAGATCACTTTCACTGACTCACTGTCGGACCAATCAGAGGAAGAGTTGTACTGTTTCTTGTTTAAAACAACAACACCGCTTCTGTGCTATCGACTTGTATGATCGTTATTGTTAAGCGTACCAATACTTCTTTTGTAAAAGCCAGTCTCACGGATTTGATACCACCGCTCAAAGCCACAGAGGTTCTGTTAAAGATCACGTGGATGTAGCTTCATTCAGAAAGAGCAGTTTTGAATGAGTGCAATTAAGTGCATAGAAGTGCTCTTGAGATGATTTTTAATAGGGTAATGCTTTGTTTTACAGTGTGTAATAATTTCCAAAAAAATGTCCAGTTTCCTCCAGTACAGCTTTGTGTAATTTGGTGCTAATTCAGGAGAAAGTATTGAAATCATAAACTTCCAGTTATATTATTGGAGTCCAGCATGTCAGCTCAATGTGACATTTATCTATAGCCAGAATTATAAACAGTGATTATTTACTTGGACTAATCAGTTTGTCTACATGTAAACTCTTTTTTTTTTAGGTTTTGCTTCGTGCTCATCGTCTCGGTTTATTGGCTGCAGTAGATGGCTGTCTGCTGCAGCCAACAACCGGTAGAGACCAAAACAGAGCTACAAGGACAGTCATGTGACCAGTTTTTCTTTGTTTTTAAAAAAAAAAAGATCTTATTGTTCCCCTTTATTGGTACCAAAGTACATATGGTAATTGTTTCCAGGAAGCTTCTTACCCTGTAAAATAGACATTACCATAAAAAATCATTACAGGAATAAAAATGTTAAATGACCTAACCTCGGACTAGCTGTGCTGTCAGGTCTAAGAGTCTGGCTTTGAGGGTTTTTTTGTGTTTTGTTTTTTGGCATTTCAAATGTATATCCTGTCTTGTTTGAACCCTTGTTGCTTGTACAAACAAAACAAAAACATGTACTACTACCACCCTCCACATTTTCCCCTAAAATGAGAACGCAGCTGTCTCTGCATGGCGATTCCCTGCATAGCGCTGAGAGAATCAAGTCTGTGAGTTCCTCGCAGATCGGGAAGAATTCAGGAAAGGGTGTTCATTGTCACAAAGTTGTTGCATGGCTTTTTGGGCTCTCTGTACGCTCTGTTGTATGATTTCATACTTGCTGCTATTGAATGAGCACAAAGAGACATCAGATTTTGGTTTAGGGTGTCCATACCACAGTTACAGTATATTTATACCACACATACCTGTTGGGGTTTTTCTTTTGTTTGGTTGGGTTTTTTTTGTCCCCCCAATCTTTCTTTTTTCCCTCCCTGTGGCAGTTAAAAGACCAACAGCATTACTCACCTTGCACTTGGTTTGTACACTTAGAAGGAAAAAAATATTTTGAATATGATGCCTGCTGAACCAGGTGCCTTAATCAGTTATATGAGAACACAAATCTGCACCTTCTGTCAGTCTGGAGGGGGTTTCCCTACAGAAACCAGGGACTGGGTTTCCCAAAACCTAAACTTGAAGTTCAATAATGAAATGAAAACCTCATCTGAACCCTAAATCAGTGCATTTTATACAATAGTCAACCTAAGAGGCAGATGAGAGCCGTTAGTCATGTCTCGATCGTAGAATAGCCTTGCTGAAGAAGAGCAGAAAAGACAACCTGTAAATTGAATTATTTTGGGAAACCTGGTTCTGTTTTGAACTCTTTCTCTGCCCACTATGCCACGTTATCGTGTATTCTGCATTGGCTGCTGCTGCTATCACCGCTGGTGTGTCCGCGTAGAGAAGAGCAAACTTCCACTGTGTCTGAGACAGAGGGAGACTTGGGCCTGCTTTTTACCTAGACAATTAAAATGCATTCTTCTTCTTCTAAGGTTTCGACACGGAGCACTCTGTTGCTACCTTTTGAGACCTTGTCGAGAGAGGAAAAAAAAAAAAGATCCCAAATAAACGCGAACTTTCCATTTCTTAACTTTGCTATAATGAAGTGCCAGACCCTCCTTGAAGTCAGTGTTGGCACTGAGTCGCAGGTTGCGAATGAAGCGACAAACTGAGCATGGAGGTACACTGTGGTGCTAATCTGTCAGTGGCTGGGTGCTAACATGGCTGTGTTAAATAGCTGTATTAGCCATATTATTCCTTCTGTTGATGACTCTGGTCAGTCTTGTGTTTCTGACTTCTGACCTGCTGTATGCTGATATAGCGAGGTATATAATTCTGCTGCTGCTGCTTTGCTGATGAATGTAGACTAGTCTTCCTCAGCAGGATCATACAGACAGACGAGCGTTTGGCAGAGCTTTTCCTGTTGTCTCAACAGAGGGAGACTCTTTGTCATCAGGATCCAGAAAGATCATGAATGTTGTATCTTTTAATGGCTGCTGTCCTGCTTGTGTGTTTCAATCTTTTTTTTTTTTATTATCAATATGGTTTGATATTTATGCTCTGACTCTATCAAATGTTGCACTTTTTTTCCCTAAATTATATTTTATTGTCATTTTCTCTGATCCCAGTGTTCTTGCCATTTCTTTATTTATTTGTTCGGTCCTTTAATTTAACAATGCAAGGAGACAGTGATTGGAGCTAGACTTTAAAGCTTTCCACTAAAGCAGTCTTTACCACAAGTCAGAGACTTGTCATGAGATTCACAGATCTTAATCAAAGTCACAATGAAACTAGAAACTGTTCATACAAAAATTATATATATTTATTTTTTTGACAAAGATCCAATTAGTATAGAAGAGAATTGGGACCACTGGAAACAATCTTCAAGTTTTGACTGGGGAAAAAAAGAAGAAGAAAAAAATCAAAATCATGAGCAAAAAGTCTGGAAAAAAAACTGGGAAGTATATCTTAATTTTTTCCCTCAACCTATTCTGTAAATAGCTTTTATGTACACACCTGTAATAGCATCTAGAGATGTAAATGTCACTAACTAATGCTCAGTTAGATTTAAATAAACTGAGCTCACCTATCACAAATTGGAAAATAGACACTTTAACATAACGATTACAAACTTAAAAAAAGTCAAATGTGAATCTAACTAAAATTAAGGAATTGTCCTATATTAGTTATTACTTACAAATATTTACTCTTTTTGTGCAAATAGAGTTATGATTGGTGTGACTGAGCTTCATGAGATATTCTCTGCTGACATGTACCCAGACATCCTCTTGCATAATAGTCTAATAATGACTCCCTCCATTAAAGGAGCATTGCAACCATTTTTAAGTTGTAGATGATTTGTTTTCTTACTATAACTTGGCTGAGAAGTTTGATGTCACTGCAGCCAGCAGCCAGTTAGCACAAATACTGGAAACAGGAGACAAAGTAGGGCAGTTCTGCCAGTACTTCATAGTCACAAATGCACGTTTGTTTTTTTAGGTGATATAGATATATATGGGGACTCTCTTTTGGCCAGGCAACCAAAAGAGACTTCAGATGTTTGCTGTGATTAGAGATGGAGACTGAAAATGAAACTTTAAGCAGATTTAAGACTGAAGGTGGTCTAAGGAGATAAAAATAATTCATTATTTTCTAAGTAAACCGGTCCAAGTCAGACTACAGTTTCATTGTGAGTTTGAATTATCGCTGTCTGTGGGGCCCATGAAGCGGAAGTTTAATAAGTCCTGAGAAAAGCTCGGTGGGTCACCAGACTGAACCTTGCCTTTAGGTGACTCTTTGGTCATGACTCTGGGCTGAGGTTCAGGTGCTCCACCGCCACGGAGCTGAGGTCAGGAGTTGGCTTGCTTGCGGTCTCTAACTTTTGGTGGGGAAAATTTAGTTTTAAGGAAGTAAAACTTTACCACTGCGCCAGAGATGTTTTGCCCCTTCTAGGTGCTTTTTTAATTTTAATTTTTATCAGAGGGGCTTTGGTTCGCAGTTGTCTTGTCAGGGAACCCCTGAGATTAGCCAGGGGCCACTAAAGGCTGGTGGGCAGAGACCCCTCACCTTCCCCTTTGCAATGAATGATGGGGAAGGGTTAATCTCCTCTTCCGGCAGACTGATTCAAGCAAACAACCACCCACACTTAATAATAATAATAAAAAAGAAAACCCCTCTTTCTATTTCTACATACGTCCAACTCATCATCCAAACACTGCAATGATTTACATCTCCTTCCAGACTTGCCAAAATGCATGAAGCAAGAGACATTTACCGAAAAAAGACGGCATCTGTTTGGTTACTATTCTCTCTTTATAAATTTTAATAATGACAGACAGACGGAGGATTATAATAGGAAATCCATACAAGTCCAAACATGTAGCGGATGTGGAAGGTATCGGCCATACTGAGCTCCACAGCTACATGCCATTGTTACGATGCTTCTGGTCTTGTATGGTATTTGACTCGATCAACAGCATGGGATCTTTCTGTAGTTAGTCCTGTGTGTGTTCCTCTCCCCAGTCTCAGTAGGAGGGCTGTACTTCATTGCTAAGTGCTCTATAATAGATCTCTTGGTGATTATAATTTCATAAAGAAGCAAAACCTGCAGAAAAAGTGTATCCTGCTGAAACTAACTTGATCCTCTCTTTAGCAATGACGTCTATATTTGTAGTTCACATATATGCCTGTTCAAATACAATATCTTGACAGTTGCTATATTTATGTTGTGTAATAAATGTTGTGCTGGGTTTATACTTTTGTTTTGACTAACTTTTTGTTTAACGTTGTATTTTTATTTTTTATTTTTTCTCTTCTTGGAGGCACAGTGGGTGGCTTTATGCACAGGCATGGAAAAGTAAAAGACCTTTATTTTATTATTATTATTTTTTGGTTTGTACTGTAACAGCCCGATTCTCTTTCAGAGCTTCTGACAGTTTTTGTCTCTGGCTGCTCGACATTCTGCAGACACCTGCCCTGAATCTCTGTTGTGTAATTGTGCCTCTCTCTTTATTTTCTGTTCTTCTTCTTCTCCTTCTTCTTCTTCTTTTTTTTTTTTTTAATCGTTTTTCTCTGTTGTATCAACCAGGAGTTGGTACCACAGCTCTGCTTGTAACCATGTTTGTCTGATTATGTTTATTGATTTTAATATCAAAACAATAAAACCATTAGCACCCCAGTCTGAATCTTGTTTATTTAACTGACCGAGTGTGTGTGTGAGTTTTCCAACCTGATTTTTATAAATGATTTTTGAATTTTTCGTCGCTTAAAAATGTATTTTAAGCAAATGAGTTCATAAAGAGTTCAACAAGATATGCAGGAGAGCATTCCTGAGTACACAACAGATCCAATATTACAGCAGCAGAAGACCACACCAAGACTACAATCAGCATGGGCTCACTAAAATTGCAGCATAAGTATTTGGTGCAATCAGCATGAAAGCATGGATCCACCCTGCCTTATATCAACAGTGGCGGTGCTGTAATGTTGTAGGGGATACTTTCTTGGTACGCTATGGGCCCCTTTGTGCAAACTGAGCATCATTTAAATACTACAGCCCACCTGAGTATTATTGTGAGCATGTCTATCCCTTTACGATAGCTGCTCAAAACTCAGATCATCTCAAACTGGTTTCTTGAACACGACAGTGAGTTCACTGTTCTCAAACCTGCAGCAACTGTGTGACGCTGTCATGTCAGTATGGACCCAAATGTCTGAGGAATGTTTCCAGCACAATCTATATATAAATAAAACGGGATCATTCAAGCGAAGTGAAACTTAAGATCTTCACCAGTGTTTCTGGTTGATTTTTGAGTAATGCCATATTATCTCCTCCACAAGTAGTGCCTGTGAAATGGAAAGATGCCTTTATCCAGCCAAAGAGAACCACTGATAGGAACACTTCTGCTGATGGCTCTAAATTTATTTTTACCACCAGCAAATGTCATTGGGAGACTGCAACTGAAAGCAGACAGCTGCTTCTACTACATACATAATTTCCTTGATTCTTTTTTAAAAAATACTTTAATATAATTTGATGCCCTACATGTACACCGCAGTGGTGTGTGGGATGGCGTCTCTCCCCCTCCCAACCTTTTCATAATGAAAGAAAATGTTTCCCAAAGCAACAATGTGGCTCACTGATGTGTTTATTAGGTTTGGACACATTCAGAAAAGGGCTGCATCTAAACAGGAAGTGCTTATGATTAAGTTCTATTCATGGTTTTATTGTCTTTTGTATATAACAGTATGGAAAAAGACCACATTAAAATAGCTCTTCCACTCTTGTATTGTACATATTTTGCTGGTTTGCTGCTGTTTAGACAAAGCACAAAGTCTATCAGAAAAAGGGAGAAATTTCTGTCTGTGTCTTTGTGTCTATTATCTTGACAGGGTTACTGCTGGGAACACGGATCAGACATGGGCCTCCTTTTTCCTTTACAGGATTTCCACAAAATTAGCTGGTGTAAAAATGACACAAGACCCCCCTTTTCAGTACGTACTGTTAATACTAACACTTAGTAGAAAAGTAATAGTACAGGCTCTATCCATGATGTTAATAAAAAAAAAAAGAGTATATTAGTAACAGCCGAGGCTGAATTAATTTTAGTAGTTTTTTTTAGTTAAAAATGCCACTTTTGACTCTCTAAGTATAGTTTATATATTACAAACTTAAAATTATTTAGTGGTTCTGTTTTATATGATGTTTAAACATTTGAAAACACATTTAAATTTCAGTGTGGATCCTGTCTGTCCAATAAGTAAGGACAAAATTATAGTGGAAGCTGCAGAATGATAAGTAACTGCACTTTTTTTTAAAGGAATTATAAAATCCTATTTAAGTATTTTTTTTTGTTCCATTTTAAGTAACATATTTATTTATTCCACGGATAATTAACATCCGACTACCGTTGGTCCTTCGTCTTTACCTCTTTTGGACCTCCAGCTTGCCATACAAAAACAACAATGGCGTCTTCTGCGGATGTTCACGTCCGAATTTGCGCACAAGAAATTATCAAATATGATCTGGAAATTAAAGCTCTCATTCAGGTAAGGAATGAAGAACGAGCGCCTTGTTTGTCCTTTCATCCTGAGCCATTTCTGAACCGTTGGTAACTCTGGAGAGCTGGCTGAACATGCGCACAACAGGTCTTCAAGTTGAGCTAAGAAGAAGCTAACGTTAACTTTCCGACAGTCAAAAGACACAAAACATTCTTGATTTTGTTTATTTTAATTAGGCAAAAAATCATTCCTGAGACAGTTATAATACTTTTGAGTAATAAATCTCTAATTATTCAAATAACCGAGAGAAGAAAATGATCATTTATTATCAGATGTTATTTAAAAAAATATTTACGACGCACTCTTTGTTTAGTTCTGCGTTCGTGATATCCTAATTAGTAAGGGAAATTAAAATAAGTTAAAACAAATTGTTTTAGAAAATGTAAATAATATGAATATAAAAAAATATATTAAGTTTTTTTTTTTTAATGGAGAAAAATGTGCTAAAATTTATATTGTATATCCTGAGCCAGATGGTGGAACGGCTGTAAGCTGAGAGACACCTGCCCTATCAAAAAGTGACCGCCAGTGTTTCTTTGTCTAATGTCTTTGGTTATATTGCTAAATAGCTCTAGTCAACAGGATTTAAAAATGGATTTCATATATAAAGTAATAAAAAATGACATATTTTGCAAGTATTTTTATGGTTCTACATTACATTGCAATCAATCAAGTCCTTTTGGCCATTTAAAGTATCTTTATACAGCTGTTATATTTGTATAGATTTCTGCTGTCCTCTTGGCCAGATCATCACTGACAGCTGATGTCCATTGGTGAGGGCCAGAATGTAGAACAACCACTAAATCTCTTTTCACCACAGCAGGCAATTACAGTGCCACATCCCCTACTTCCCCTTTCCCTCTCAAGACCCCGAGTTGCTTTGAACTCCACCACTTGGGGGCAGCAGCTCATGTGTAGTGGTGGACACACCATTTCTCAGCCACCTCACACTCTGCTGCAAACTGCTCCACTGCAAGCTGGAGGTCATTGCTCGATTCAACCACCAGAACCACATCAGCAAAAAGCAGAGATGAGATCCTGAGTCCACTGAATTTGACTGCCTCCACCTCTTGGCTGCACATAGAAACTGTCTTCCAAAAAAACTTGTGAACAGAATCAATGATAAAGGGGCAGAGCTGGTGGAGTCCAGGATTCACAGGGAATGAGTCTGACTTGCTGCCAAGCTCTCAGTACACTATGTACAATGACAAAACACTTTATAACAATGGACCAGATGTCTCATACTCCTAAAGCACAAGCTCCTTTGCTCACACAAAGATTTGTGCATTTATGAATTCACATGATGTATGTCTTACTCGATGTGATATAATTATAAAATATAACTAATACATTATATTTAACTCAATGTGTGTGTGTTGTCTGTAGGACATCAGGGATTGTCCAGGACCTCAGTCTGCTCTTGTGGAGCTCAATGCTCAGGTCAAAGAGAAATTCAACAAGCTGAGGCTCAGAATTCAGGTCAGGCCTCAGCTACACATCCACACGGTGCTGCATCTGACAGGGTTTTTTTTTTTTTTTGCTTAATATTGGATCTGTGTCATGTGATGCCATGATGTTGTTGTTTTTTTGTTTCTTCCAGGATCTGGAGCAGATGGCCAAAGAGCAGGACAAAGAGTCAGACAGAGTGGCCATCCAAACAGAGACCGAGAGCCAATGGAAGCAGATGCTGAGGTGTTTAGACGCAGACGCACACAGACACATCTAAAAAAAATAAGCCTGTGCAGCACCAGTCATTTTATTTTCCCCTTGAATCACTTGCCTCGTGTCCCAGTGAACATGTTGTTGGTTTCTGTTTTGTTGCGATGATAATGTAAACTGGAAATGCAGACACAAGCGAGCACTTAAGATGGAAAAAAAATCTAAAACAAAAACTTTCAGTCTCAAAATTGTTTGCTTTTTCTTGTCTGTCTTGTCAGCAACCAGACAGCGTGGAGAAAAGCTAACCTGGCTTGTAAACTTGCCATAGACAACATGGAGAAGGACGAACTGCTGCATGGTGAGGAAAACCACAACACCAGACAGAGGTAAATATAGTTTCTGCCAAGGCTCTGCTACAGAGCACTGTACTACGAAGACAGTTCAGTGTACCCCGAGTTTGTTTGCGTTATGTAGATTCCCGTACTTCTACACCTGGTTAGAGCTGCTGATATGCAGTCTGAACTTTGATCAGTGATTTTTGTATACCTGCAGCCAAACAGGAGGAAATTAATGTCACCTGTATTAATTTACCTGGTTTCTGTTTAGCTGTAAAAGGCTGATGGGGTATTATCGTTACCCTGCCGGGCAGAGGCATCGTACACACCTTGAGAACAAGGCTGCTTAGGATTTTCAAACTGATACCATAGTTTCTGTCAGTAACTTCTATCCTCTACTTCCTGTAGTTATTACCATTACACTGTTTTCTTTCTGTTTTTAAGCCCAGGCCACCAATAATATTTCTGTTTTACACAGATGTGTGTTTATGTTTATGGAGTGTTATCAGATGAATCGCAGTATGACAACTATGTCAAAACAACAGCTAATCTGCTGTACACTGAAATACAGATACACTTGTTAACATCTGTAAAACTATCTTTTGTCTAATGTCTGTGGTTTAAAATGCTTTCATGAACGATTATTAAATAAGATTTTTTTAATTGTTGCTTTTGGTAATTTGTGATTTAAAAAAATTGATTAAAAACTGGCACAAATGAACCAAAAAAGATAAATGAATATAAAAATAGAGTGGCTAGTTGCACTGGTGGTAGAAACACAAGGTTCTAAACTACTTAATGAGAAAAAGATTCCTTCTAGTCTCCAATAAATCACTTTAATATAATCTAATAATAAATTAGGCATGTCAGAACCCATCTGCAGTACTTCACCTGCTCTGTTCTGTGTGTGTGTTTTTGTCTCAGGAAAGCAACCAAGGAAAATTTAGTGGAAACCAGCAGCAACATCACAGAGAGTCTGATGTCTATCAGCAGGATGATGTCTGAACAGGTGAAGCAGAGTGAGGACACCATTGGCACTCTAGGTAAAAATCTAATTTTATGTTTCAGTCTCCTGTCCACATTTCCTAACCGATCCTCCTAAACCCTTAATGCCTTTAATTCTTCGTCCTCCTTATTCAGCCACCTCATCCAGGACGGTGCAGGAAACCAACGAGGAGTTTAAAAGCATGACAGGAACCATTCACCTGGGCAGGAAGCTCATCCTGAAGTACAACCGGCGGGAGCTGACAGACAAGCTGCTCATCTTCCTTGCACTAGCCCTCTTCTTTGCCACTGTCCTCTACATCCTCAAGAAACGTCTCTTCCCCTTCATTTAGTCGGCCGCCTGGGTCTGTTTTTCCTCAAGGACGTGGGGACTGGCTTGGAAGGAGTTAACACAGTGAATTGTAGGAGGTATGAAGTAGAAGCATGAACCACATGGACTCTTAGAAGCAGCACTGAAACTGGACTGTAGCACACAGAGGCGGCGTGAAGTGGGAACGTGTTACTTCTTACATATAATATGCAATATGAAGGGTTGGAAAATATCTGAAGCTCAAGATCCACTTCAGCAGTGAAAGGAGCAAAGTGAGTAAAACTGACATCCAGAGTTTCATAGAAAACATTAAGAAGCCACAGCCTGCCTCGAGTAGATATGGTTATACAATGTATTGTCAAAAGTTTGAACGCATGTTGCAAATGGTCACAGTTGAAGAAGGGATCTGCTGCTTTTTAGCCTTTTCCTTGATGCCTCACACTGCCTCCCTGGTGTTACAGTAAGGACTCTGTTATCCTAATGTGACCATTTCTATCATTCTGGATGATGGGTCTTTTTCAGAAAGCCTGAACTTGAGGAAATTCATGTGTTTACATTGAAATTTACATTAAATTGAAGTAAATACAGAGAGCTTAAAGGTTCAGATGCTCATATTTGCCAAATTGTGTGCAGTTTTTGAAATGTTGATACCTTAAAGCACACTGTAGGTTTCACAATGCAATAAGACAGCATCTAAAGATCAGCAGCCTGTATGCTCATGTAATATCTCTTTGTACCCCTTCAGTCCAGCGTAAAAGGAAGAAAAGGTAGTCTGTGATTCTGCCCTCATGTCAGTCATGTTGAAAGGTTGGGAGTTAGAGACTAAAGCAAGGGACCACTGGAGGCTTGTTTTAAGCCTCGATTGCTGCAAATAAACAAAATCCATCCAAAGAGGTGATCTGCGTGATAAAATGTTTCAGCTTATGCAAAATATTCACGTCCTCCAAGCAGAGGGCAACCTTATTTGAATTCAGCTGGAGCTTCACTTTTACACAGAGATGGGAAGAAAAGAGGGGGACAGAAAAGTGAGCAACATTGTAGGACTCCATCTACTCCTGTTGAGTCATGGTTGGTTTCTGAGCTGTAGTAGTATCTTCTGACTTAACCAGCCTTTAATTCTACAGCTTAAGAGAAAAAAAAAAACAAACAAAAAAAAAACACAACCCCAAAGCGGGTTGCCCTCCTAGTGTCCAGTACCTTTAATTCAGAACTAGTCAGGGTCATGGTTGCAAATAGGGCTGCCACGATTTGTCGACTAGTCACGATTACGTCGACTATCAAAATCGTCGACGACTGATTTAATAGTCGACGCGTCGTTTGAAACTTTGTAAGATCACAAAAGACGCAGGAATAAGTGGCAGGATTTAAGAGTGTAATAACGGACTGAAACAGAAGATGGCAGCATTGCATGTACAAGGATGTCAGCTACCGTTAAACCCCGAAGAAGAAGAAGAAGAAGCAGCTGTGTCCCAGAATTCATAGCGCGGCCCAGCGCAGTTTCCAACAATGGCGGCAGCTAGTTAGTTTTAATGTTACTCTTATTATTCTTTCTGGGTCACAAAATAAACGTTTAACATATTTTCAGGCGAGAATGTAGCTGTGTAAACCTCAAATATCTGCTCAGTTTATCAGGACACCACATATTTTCAAAAGCGCTCCGACGTTTTCGGAGACATCTGTTACCCACTAGCTCGTTAGCGAGCCGGGGGCTAGGCTCACTAGCGCCGTGAGAACACCGGACTCCCCGCAAATCGTTTTCAAACCCACCGCCGTCTTTCGCTACTCAGGTTAAATATATATGAGTCACTTAGATAACTTAAAATGTTATTGTTTGGCTTTTTTTTTTAGTATTTTATTTGTTCCTGAGTAAATCAGTTTGTCTGAGATTAAAGTTAGTTTTTACACAGCTGAATAAACGTCAGACAGCTGATTATCAGAAGTGTGAGATGCTCCAGAATATACTCCAGTGTCCTGTTATATTTTAGATAGCAAGGAGTTTATTAAACTTCACCAAAACAATCTGCAAATTTCATTAAAATTTAATAAACTGTCTTTATTTTTAGTTAGCACAGACCTTAAACACTTAAAGCTGTAAGCTAATGATAGTTATATAAGAGCAGATGCTGCAATAAGCTGTAGTTTTACGTCTAATGGATGATGATCTGATTAGTCGACTAATCGCAAAAATAATCGGTGACTAGTCGACTATCAAAATAATCGTTTGTGGCAGCCCTAGTTGCAAAATGCACCAACCTTTGTTTTTGTTTACTTTTGTTATAAAGTGTGAATGTGCTCAGGAGTGTATTTAGTGTACATTTTTTTTAACCTCATGCCTTCCTTCCAAACTACTGAACCAGTAATCCAGTGAATGATTGTTGCCCTGAAAGGTGTCAGATTGTGAATGTTGAACAAAAGCCCCGTGGGTTAGAGTTCATTTAAAAGTCTCAAGCACCAGCAGATGTCTTAAAACTCAAAATATCAGTTTGAACTGCAGTGCTGTTAAAAGACTTGTTCAACAGGATAGGACTAATTTAAAATAACACACTTCTGTTTGTTCATCAGTATCACTTTATTTTAATAAAATTCAAATAACTGTTCAGAGTTTGTGATCCATTGGAGAAAAAAAAAAAACCCACAACATTTGACACCAGAGGTCTGTATGAAATGTGAACAAGTGAACATTAAAAATACATTTCTAACACATATTGACCTATGAGTGCTTTCCTTTCTGCACACTGCGCCTCATCTGTTTCTCCATGGTACACAATATGACTTTCTCCATAAATACAAAAGCAGATTCATAACTCTGTTCCTAAAATGTTGTGATGCTGTGTAAAAGTTCAAATTGAGCAAATGTTTTTCATGAAACAGTAAAGTGTCCCAGTTTAAACACTTGGTAGGTTTTCTATGTTCAATACTGAATAAAATATAATGCATTCTAATGGTATTTAGATTTTACACAGCGTCACAACTTTTTTGGAACTGGGCTTGTAAACAGGATACTGACTTTGAGCCATGAGCTACACTTGACCTACTGATTCCGTGTGTGTGTACGTCTGATGCTGAGCTGCAGTGGTCTGTGAGATTGAAGTGAGGTAGATAATTGTTCTTCCATCCTTAATGGAGCACAAATGCCCAGCAGATTGAATAAGTTATGATGCATTACTACACTGAATACTTTTAGCCACTACTGCTAGTATTATAGAATTGTGTACTCAGTTTCCATCTGTCTGTAGAGGAGTGACACTGGATTTCTCAGACACAACTGAATCTGGTTCAGTTGTGTTGTCTATATGACTGAGCCTGGGCCCATCCTCTGGTTTAGCCTCTGTTTGTTGCTGCAGGGGTCCCCCAGCAGCGATAGGCCATGGTGCACTGATGGGTGGGGAAGTGCTTTGGTTGAGGGTATCGGATTGGCAGAGGGGGCAGTTTCCGGCAAGGCTGCTGCAAAGCGACCCCCAGTACTGCTCGCATTGTTCACGCAAACGGCGTCCGACCCACGTCTTGACCTCCTCTCCGCACTTCAGCAGGAAGTTCGTCAGCTCCACGTATGGCCTGGCAGGATGCGAATACATCACTGTCATCAATAAATACTTGGCTGTTTTGTCCAAATGTACATTTAGAAAAAATGTCACTTACAGGAAGTGCCAAAAACAATAGAATGTCCCAGTTTTATTCATTTTTCCATTTGAGCAATTAATGACATAATTTTGAATGCATTTATTTGTACACATATCTATCAAAACAATAAAATTGTGGCTGTTAGTAGTTAATTTGTGTGAGTTTGTGTTTCTCACCCAGGGGGAAACATTAGGTGAAACTGCACCAGGTTTTCCACGGTGTCCATGTGATCCCGCAGTGCCAGGCAGAGCTGGTGTTTGGTGTAGCACTCCCTCTGAAGCACGCACACCATCTCCTTTATCGCCGAACACCGCCGGCTGATGCAGCTGAAACGCTGCCGCAGCCCCAATGCCAGGCACCGCAACGTGTCCTTCACAAATGCTTTGCCCTGCGAGAAAAAGGAGAACAGTGAGTGGACGATTACAGGGAAACCTATATACATACACACGATTTCCCCCCCCCCCCACATAATGTTTTATTGCAACCATGTTTTTATTTCCAATAGTCTTTTCTATCAGATTCAAAGACTTTTATTTAGTTTTTTATTCTATTATTGATTTATTATTTATGTCCATGTTTGATTTATCATCTTTTCAGTCATCTATAAAGTACTTTGAGTTGGTCTAAGTTCTATGAAAGTGCTACGCAAACAAAAACAATTTGTGACAGCCTTAAATCAAGGGGTTTACCTGAAGTACTGTTTAGGAAATAAAACCATTTTTATACACAGTCCTTGATTTTTAGAGGCTGAAAAGTAACAATTTTAAAATAAGGAATTTTTTTTTTTTTTTTTTTTTAAGTAGTTGGATTAAAATGGTTTGTAGTCACCGACTGTGTGACGTCTAGAACCATCAGACATCACCAGATGCTGCATTTCCTCCCTTCAGATGGTACGTCAGTCCTATACTGAAGCCACCTTCAGTTTAAGCTCGTTTGTGGCTCTCTTTAATTTCAGTTTTATCTTCAGAGGCTGAAAACCTGCTGACTTGAAGAATATCCCATTTCTTTGCATTGAAGAACTCTTGTGCTGAATTGCTAACGCTACAGCTATTGCAATACTTTTGTTAAATCCCTTGAATTAAAGCTAAAATCTGCACTTGAATGATTTGAAACCTGTGGTGTCCAGAGACCAGAAAACCAAATGCTCTGTGAAAAACATTAGTTTTTGCTGTATGATCTTTACCTCACAATATAAAGTGCCTCAAGGCAACCGTCTTTGTTATTTGGTACCATGTAAATAGAACTGTATTGAAAAATAACTTATGACTTACAGAGAAGGGGTGAGGTTAAATAAATGTCCACTTCTTCACACTCCTTTTTGAGTATGTAAACTAAATATCTTGTAATGCATTTCACTTCATTTTTGTATACTTTAAAAGGAATATTTTTCCTAAATTACATTCTGTACACTGTTGGAAGTTCTAACAGACGCTTGGGGTAGGCTCTGAAAGCCAGACTATCCTCATCCACTTTTACAGTAGAGAGCGAGAGAAAACAAACCACAAAACCAAACCCAAACCACAACATGTTGACAGCCTGGCACAAAAACCGTTTGACCTCTGTGGATGCTCTACATAGATCTTCATGACAGCTGGTGAACTCGCCCAATCGTCAGTGTATTTGGCCAACTGCTCAACTGGCTGTGCATGTACAAAGACAAATTTGAATCTGCGAGTTAAGCAGTGAAGAAAACAGAAAAAAAAACAAAAACACGAACCTGTGGTGCCGACCTAAACAAATTTCAGATTGTCATCTATACCCTCAACAAGTGCCCCAGCAATAAGTGGTGCACACTAAGAGAATGGTAAAGGCCTAAATGCTCAACCCCTACATTGAGGGGATCCGGTGGCTCTGTAATGCTGCGGGGGGCTTTTTGCTGGCACGTATTGGGTCTTAGGGGATCTGCAAATCTCTACAAAATTCTTCTGGGTGATCATCTTTATCATGTTATGAAACATGAAGCCCTGAAGAAGTTTCCTGCAACACTTTATCCTTTAATCCACGACCATCTGTATCAGGTACATTCACTCAGAGATCTTCAAAGAACATCTTCTGTTTCTGCTCAAACTGGGGACACATTAGGCCTGCATCATTTTCGCATACATTTCTATTCTAGTAATGTGGACAGGATGTTCCTGTTCTCTCCTTTCACTTCCCCTCTCACGCTGTGCTGTAACTGTGCTGCCATGCATAACGATACACTGCTTCTTATACAACAAGCATTCCTCACAAATGACCGCAATGATGGAAGGGATTAAATGAAATAAAAACACGCATCCAGATATGCCTTCTCCAACCCTGCCCAGGCAACTTCTGAACTTCCCCTCAGCCTGTCAGTGCCCCACAGGCGTAACGACACAACTGACTTAATGAGTTTATTTTGAGTGTGAATGAATGTGAGACACACTGGCTTATCCTCACCTGCAAGTCGTAGTGTCCAGCGTTGTGCAGCAGAGTAAGACATATGTGGTCCAGCCCTCGGATTTCACAGGAGTTGTTGCTCAAACACTGAAACATCCCACAGCCAACATCAGCTGAACTCAACAGGCAACTCTGGAGCTCCGCTACGAGACACAGTAGAGATCAGCATTAACTTTCCAGGTGAATGTATGTGCCAAATAATATAATATTAAAAACAATACACATCCACTGTCAAGCCTCAGACCTTTGGCCTTCACTTTTCAGAAATTAGTATTGTGCCATACTGCAAATTTTCATATCCATCCAACACAAAGGAAATGCAGGGCCAGTAATAATAATACTTTTAACTTAAACAGGCAGCTTATGTAGGGGAGAGGAGTGTCATGATTTAGTAGATGAATCATCATCCATTTGCAAATTCTGATCACATTTTAATGACCGCTAAATTACTGTGTTTGTTTATTTCCCACAATAATTAATTAACAAACAAAGCACACCTTTCAGCTTTTCATACATTTTGACACTCATGTTTTTGGAGAGGTATACATTTTTCCATTTCCAAAACAAATAAAAATGTATTAAAACAATTCACTGGGCTACATACTGAACTTAAGATAGAAACAAAGTATCGATCCTGTCGAGCTAATATGGATCCACGTTGGTATCGACAGTATCATGTTTGGATCGAGCCCCTCAACTATCAGAAACCTATTTGTAAGTGTACAGAATGTAAATATGAGGATTTAGACATTTAAATGTTAGATAGTACTTTTTGATCAGCTTTCCTTACAGATTAGACACAAAAGCACAACCAGAATTCATACATAAGGCACACTGTCGATTTTTGAGAAAATGAAAGTATTTTAGTGAAAGGTTAGAGTCCGGAAAATACAGTATACGAGTTATGTAAGGTAGTTTGTTTCGGGCCAGGAGACAGCACAGTTTCACACACTCTTCATTTTGCACTTTATGGCGCTGTTGTAAATGGTGAAAATACTAGTGCTAGTTGCACGGCGTCAACACGTTAACGAGGTAACCGCTAACCGCAACGCTAACGCGTTGACGCCGTGCAGCCCCACGCACGGGGCGATCCGCGGTAACTCGTTAACGGAGACTTGTCGCGTTAATACAGTTATGGCGTTAACCTCATTTTAACGAGTGTAACGCTGCAGCACTAAAATAGTAATCTCCAAATGTTCTCTTTTTACAGACCAGCGCCTCTTTGATAGCTGCCGCGTCCATCTTGTCGTTAGCTGCAGGTGAAGCGATGGGGGAGGGGGAGTTGTGTTAGTGAAGGAGAGGCCGAGTAACACGTAGAGAGAAAAGCGAGACAAACTTGCAGTTCCATGAATATAATTATAACGTAACAGTCTATCTATATAAACGATATAGTCACACAGCTTATCTCGTATAAAAATATATCGATATATTTTTAAAAAACTCGATATATCGCCCAATCCTAGCTAGAAGCATACTTTAACGGGTAAAGTTAAGTGGCAAGCCGTCTTGGCTTTATGAATATGAGCTACAAGCATACTCTGATGGGCAAAGTTAAGTGGCAAACCGTCATACTAACTTAACTTTGTGCTGGAATTACTATGACAGCAGAAATGTGCATAAACTACTTACGGTAGGACGTGTTGCCAAAGTAGGATGTTTTTCAGAACACCGGGAAAGGGATACAGAGGGAATGTGCATGGACAGGGTCGAACCACCGGAGTCGCGCATTGAATTACAGTCACCAACAGCACAGGAGGTTAGAGAGGCGCGCACGGCCAACAGGTTGTCTTACAATGAGATTAAATGCGCAATAAGGGGGAGAAAAAAGTAGCACCCCTCAAGCTCTTTTTTTAGGGCCAACAAGGGCCTCGGGCATGTAAAGTTTTCTTCAAAATGCAGTTTCCGACGCTTAAATGCGACCGTTACACGACCTGTGAAAACTTGCACGTGGCGGCTCACCTGTGCTCTGCAAAGAGAGGCGCCTTCTCATCTGGCTCACTTCTTGCTCCAGAACATCATGCTGGTCGTTGGTCAGCACATGACACACCAGCAGCAGAAAAAACACAGTGGAGACAGCGGACGCGTTCACCGGCATCACTGAGGTCGAGTCAGCGTATGTGCGGTGCTCTTTTCTTCTCTTGGTAGAAGTTCGCGCAGCTAGAGCTCGAAGCCTTTGAATAACTTTACTCTGTGACGAGGAGATCGAGGCTATATATATGTAGAGCCGCAGGAGACCGGCGCGTTCACGAAGGCTGGAGCTTGGGTCTCCACCAATCACAGCCTAGCGCCGTGACCGCGCAGCACTTGCGCAGCTGAAGGTTTATCATTGATGAGAGTAAAAGAGGAACCTCCACCCCCTCACCCCAGCAGAAGATCCATGAATTTGAAAACAAAAAGAGACAAGTAGTGATTTCGGGGTTTTTTTTGGTTTCTTGGTTTAAAAAAAAACACACGAAGAAGGACCCACGGAGGACAGAAATGGGATCAGGCAGAAATGGGAAGGATCACGTTGAGCGAACACACAAAAGAAAGTGAATCCCATTCCCATCAGCTCTCCCCAGAAGTGAAAATGTTCTTATAGAGGCCGCTTGTTCCTCCAGAGTCTGCGGGGGTGTGTTTGACGGCTTGCAGCTGCTTTCTTGGCGAGGCGCAGAGGCGTGCAATGAGGAACGTGTCAGACGCGCCCGGGCTGCAGCACATTGAAAGAGCACCGCGTTTTTCCAACTGTGAGGAAATCCTACAGTTTTCCTACATCATATTAGCGTGAAACAACTTCTGCGTAAACACGCAGCATTTTTATACTAAACATCCAGGAACACTTTCACACGCGAAATACTTAATCTTTTATAGATCTCTCAAAAGGCACTAAGAAGCAGCGCAGGTAGTATGACCCGTTGTCCATGAGGACTGCTGCTGAGACTGCACAGCAGCCCACTCCGCTTTTTGAGACATTGTCCCACATTGTGATGTGTTGATCTATGGCTACATCTTTACTGACAACCAAAGAAAATGAGCAAACAGAAGTAGAAGTACCAGTGCACTGCAATAACTTCTAAAGTAACAGTTTTAGAAGTTCTTTTAATAGAAAGTGAAAATATAGATGTGCACAAAAGAGCTATTGCATAGCCTCCATTTACATTCCCAAGACTTCAAGTCAAAACTGATCTAAAGTAAAATATAGTAGCTATAGTTAATTCTCCTTCACATCTTTGATATACTAAACCTATAACCTGCACAGTTTGTGCATGTTAGGAATATCAGACCACCTTCCAGTAATCGCTCCATATTATTTCACCCTAATGTCACCAAAGACACTACTGGAGCTGGAGGCAATACTTAATGATTAATTTGAGAATACTTAGATATTTATCTGTGTGAGACTTAGTTACACATTCAAGTGTTGTTGCCACCTATTATCAAGTTTTTTGTTTGCTTCCCGTGAACAACTGGCCAATCAAAATTGGGTCAGCAGAGACTCAACTAATGTTTAATCAACTATTAAAGAACAACTTCAACTTTTTAACACCTGTCAGCCTAGAAGAAGCAACTTTTGAAACTTAGGGAACAAAATAACTGGGTTTGCATCAGAGGTTAGTGAGGGCGGTCTCTGCCTATGCAGTCACCCTTGGAAAAACCCACCAAATATTCAACTTGAGGTCAAACCACAACTTTATTGAGATAAACTAAGGTGTCTAGACTTTACATTAAGAGAACAGGCAAGGTCGTCAAATGTCATTTTGACATTGGGGAAAGAGTTAAAGAGAAATAAATCCACCAGCACTATCTGATATCAGTTAGAAAATAGCGCCAGTGCTCATATCATGTAAAATCATTCAATATAGCCAGACCCCCTTTAACACTTTATACCAACAGTAACCATAAGCTCGTGTTATTTGAGCAGGAAGGTGGAGGAGAAGCCAAAAAAACCCCAACGTGTAACAGAAAACCTGAAAAGCTGAATACATACATGAATAGCCTGTCATTCACAGCAGTCATGCCCTTACTTTTAAGCCTTGATACAATTTAAAGAAGTGAGTTTTAGCTGCACACGAACCTGCAGAGTTAACAGACGTGAACCAGTCAGAGTAACTGCAGTGGCACCTTTGCATATGCATGTTTAAGAATGTGTACAGCTCTCTCCTTTTACATATATTTTTGCAAAAACTTTCAGCTGTCAGGACAGATTTTTTTCCTACAAAATCATCGTGGCTAAATAGATTCGCAATAATTGTAGTAAAGATTAATACTACAATATAAAAATGGATATGGGTGGATATCAGGAAATCAAGGAGAACCTGTGCAGTCCTGTGTGGATGCAATTTGGTCTAAAATTTGTTGGACAAAGGAAATGATTGTAGTTTTTATTTACAGTGGCTTGCGAAAGTATTCGGCCCCCTTGAACTTTTCCACATTTTGTCACATTACAGCCACAAACATGAATCAATTTTATTGGAATTCCACGTGAAAGACCAACACAAAGCGGTGTACACGTGAGAAGTGGAACGAAAATCATACATGATTCCGAACATTTTTTACAAATAAATAACTGAAAAGTGGGGTGTGCGTAATTATTCAGCCCCCTTTGGTCTGAGTGCAGTCAGTTGAACATAGACATTGCCTGATGAGTGCTAATGACTAAATAGAGTGCACCTGTGTGTAATCTAATGTCAGTACAAATACAGCTGCTCTGTGACGGCCTCAGAGGTTGTCTAAGAGAATATGAACACCATGAAGTCCAAAGAACACACCAGACAGGTCAGGGATAAAGTTATTGAGAAATTCAAAGCAGGCTTAGGCTACAAAAAGATTTCCCAAGCCTTGAACATCCCACGGAGCACTGTTCAAGCGATCATTCAGAAATGGAAGGAGTATGGTACAACTGTAAACCTACCAAGACAAGGCCGTCCACCTAAACTCACAGGCCGAACGAGGAGAGCGCTGATCAGAAATGCAGCCAAGAGGCCCATGGTGACTCTGAACGAGCTGCAGAGATCTACAGCTCAGGTGGGGGAATCTGTCCATAGGACAACTATTAGTTGTGCACTGCACAAAGTTGGCCTTTATGGAAGAGTGGCAAGAAGAAAGCAGTTAACAGAAAACAATAAAGTCCCATTTGCAGTTTGCCACAAGCCATGTGGGGGACACAGCAAAAATGTGGACGAAGGTGCTCTGGTCAGATGAAAACAAAATGCAAAACGCTATGTGTGGTGGAAAACTAACACTGCACATCACTCTGAACACACCATCCCCACTGTCAAATATGGTGGTGGCAGCATCATGCTCTGGGGGTGCTTCTCTTCAGCAGGGACAGGGAAGCTGGTCAGAGTTGATGGGAAGATGGAGCCAAATACAGGGAATCTTGGAAGAAAACCTCTTGGAGTCTGCAAAAGACTTGAGACTGGGGCGGAGGTTCACCTTCCAGCAGGACAACGATCCTAAACATAAAGCCAGGGCAACAATGGAATGGTTTAAAACAAAACATATCCATGTGTTAGAATGGCCCAGTCAAAGTCCAGATCTAAATCCAATCGAGAATCTGTGGCAAGATCTGAAAACTGCTGTTCACAAATGCTGTCCATCTAATCTGACTGAGCTGGAGCTTATTTGCAAAGAAGAATGGGCAAGGATTTCAGTCTGTAGATGTGCAAAGCTGGTAGAGACATGCCCTAAAAGACTGGCAGCTGGAATTGCAGCGAAAGGTGGTTCTACAAAGTATTGACTCAGGGGGCTGAATAATTACGCACACCCCACTTTTCAGTTATTTATTTGTAAAAAATGTTTGGAATCATGTATGATTTTAATTCCACTTCTCACGTGTACACCACTTTGCGTTGGCCTTTCACGTGGAATTGCAACTTTAATTTAAGCAGTTTAACAAAAGTATTTCATTAACTGTTTAGGAACTATGAATATTTTATTACACAGTCAGCCATTCCAGAGGCTCAAAAGTAATCGTACAGACATACAAACATAACTGGATTGTTTTAAAAGGTTGTTTGAAAATCATTTGCAGTCATTCTCTCCCTAAACCCTATATCCAACGGACCAATGTCTTTGTGAAAAAAATTATAGACCTAACTGTACGCGCCCACTCATGTGTGTCTGTGCTATGAGCCATAATTTATATTTCTTGTTAAAATATTAAGCAATGAATTTAATTCCTAAAAAAAAAATCAGATGGTACATTTTGAATAAAGACCAGCCTCCGATGTCGTGTTTTTCTCATCTTGCACTCTATTTGTTGTGGTTAAATGTTTTGACTCGGAGTTTCATCAGTCTCCATACGAGCTAAACAAATACCTCATCTCTCTTACTCTCACTCTACTGCTCAACTACTGGCAGCTTAGCTTCATCTTCACTGCATTCAAGTGGCCTTCAGCAGGACTGACTGAGAAACATTGTGTGTGCGTTGCAGCAGGAGGTCAAGGAAAAAAGGACAGAACGTGTGTGTGTGTGTTCATGCAGGGGCCCAGTATAGGAAGACATCCTCTCACACGGGGTAATATTTGGACATTTGAAGACTATTTTCATTACTTTTCAAGCTGATTCGGCCTCCCACAACTTGTGGTGACCACCCACACAATGACCCTTCACTGCCAACAACAAACATGCACACTCGCATGTTCAAAACAACACCAGTGCACACACATCGCTGTGCAAATAGTATGTATGCAGGGCCTTCTTGTTCTTGCACTCTCATGATAAACACGATACATGTCTGCCTCATTGCATACACAAATCAGACTCACTACTAGATGTAAGATGTTTATGTATGTGTTTTGTACAATAGGTTACAAAACTTGGACAACTTCAGGGATGACATAACTGGTTTTAAATGTCCCAAACCACAATGACTGCATTTTTTTAATTTATGTCACTAATGTAGCCATAATATAATTCAATAAAGTCATATTTTCAGCCAAAGCTTTTATTTTTAATCATTATTGTTTCATCAAAACACCTTAAAGTGAGGTTAGATGTTCCAGTTAGCTCTACATCTCTGTCGTGTTTATCTTCTTTTGCTTTGATTTCTACTAGATATCAATAAGTAAACATGTTTTTTTTTTTATGATTCAGTTGAACATCTATAGATGATCACACGTATCACAAGTACTGTATTGATAGACAGGAGGATGGCGGAGGATGACCAATGGATCTTACA
The DNA here is from genome assembly GCF_057381915.1 of Diplotaxodon limnothrissa. Lineage (NCBI taxonomy): Eukaryota > Metazoa > Chordata > Actinopteri > Cichliformes > Cichlidae > Diplotaxodon > Diplotaxodon limnothrissa. Next base: position 21,555,570 of record NC_140605.1, read on the forward strand.
CAGTGCAAACATACACATGGTGCAAGCATGTGGATCAGTCACCTGCCGAAAACAAGGAGTAAAATCAATAATATTAGCCGCAGTGACACACAAACACACTCACACACTAAGCCGACTGACTGACTCTAGGATTAAAGCCAGAGTTCATCGAGGATTTCAGAGTGACGGGGCTTCTCTTCAATGAAAACCGTAAGCACAAGAATCCCAGAGGAAGGGACACTGCTGCATAAACTTGGATGCTGATGATGCACATGACAAAAAAACATGTTTGAGTTCTTTTTCAATTTTTGCTCCTATAGTTTTGATGGTGTTTTTCCAGTACAGAATAACCATTCATGGTTTATGTATGTACCACACATACACTGCTGCTTTTTTTGGCAACGATTTTCAATTAACACAACCGATTAGCAGTATAAATGTTGGGAATGGTGACAGCCCGTGCACAGAAGACTATAGTGGACAAAAATATATTAGATCCGTAGTGGTTTAGGACTCCCAAAGAGAACGAATTGGAAACAGTTTCGATAAATGGTAGGTGGATTAGTTCTTATATAGCACTTTTCTATTCTACCTGAGCACTCAAAGCGCTGTCCAGGGAGAGTTTTGAAGCTACGGTTTAGAAAAGTTCAGTAACTGTCATGTGTTTGAATATTGTTTAATTCCTGAGTCTGTTCAAGGAAACCTGAAACATTAAGCAGTTGAGGACGTTCCCAAGGATGTCACAGTCTGACGTTTAACATTAAGAATAAAAAGATATTGCCTCCCCGTCGGGGAATCGAACCCTTTAGCTAAACGGCCTAAACCGTTTCCCATTCATTCTCTATGGTAGTGCTAAACCACCACGGATGTAATATATTTTTGGCCACTACGGTCTTCCGGCGCTGTTGCGAGTTTGAGATGCGGCGGCACTTTTAAAAAATCTCCTCTTTTACGTTTCGGGAGAGAAAACGAGTAACTCAACGCTCGCAACACATCCCAACGCTCCTCATTCATTGATCAAAGGTAAGAAACGTCGTTTGAAATAAGAGTAAACCAACAGAATACATTTACAGGTGTATATTACAGGTAACAGGCGTGTTGCGATTGCATTTACGAAGCATCCATCGCTCAGTTAAAGACGGTGGGAGTTTATCTACTGTTGTAAAGTGGCACGGTAAAAAATGAATGAACGTGATCCTTAAATAAATTGCGTGTTTCATTGACGTGTTTTGCCAGTAAATAAACTTTGTAGGTTTCCGACTGCTGTGACACTGACATTACTATAATGTGGTACAATTAAATAACCAATAAGTGTCTTGTTATGAGATGACATGCTAAATGACTGAACCTGCTTTAAAAAATGTATTGCTTTCATGTTGTAATGGTCAGTCACCTTATCAATGCGAAAGTCTGTTTTGATATCTCTAACATGAGCAATGCCCACTCGTGTATGAATAAACACGATAGCTTAAATACATATATGTTGTTAATCTACCAGCAATTCTTATGTGCCATGACTACTAAGCAGTTACCACAAATTTTGCAGATATGCCAATAATCATTCAACCATGAAAGGTTTTTATTTACAGACAGAACAGTTTGTTATACCTGGAGGAAAAAACACTTTTATCGCAAATGTTGTCAATGTTCTTTCAAATTGAGTCTCGTTATTGTTCTCCTGCATCCTGCTGTGTAAACCCAGCAGCAAGATTATAACCTGAAATGTCTTTGTTTGTGTTTGGAATCAATTTTGTTTAATATAATTGTTTATTTTTTCACTGCTTATCAAGATGCAGAAGAAAGTTGCGCCATATCCAGGGAAAATCTCTGTGGTGTTCCGCAAGGGGCCACTTGGATACCTTCTCCAGGACCTGTTAAAAATGACCCCAAACTGCAGGACAAGTCTGCACCTGTGAGGGAGGATGCTGTACATCAGAATGCTCTGACTGTCATCTATCAGAGAGGAGGGGATGAGTCTGACATGAAGGAAGTGCAGGGAGAGTACATTCTGCAGTTTGGAAAGTATAAAGGGAAATCTTTCCGGTGGCTTCTGGGGAAGGATGTCGGGTACACCATGTACCTGATCAAAGATCTCCAGAAGGAAGAGGCTGCAGGGACCTCTGTGGAAGAAGGGCATGGCAAGGAGAGCTTGCATTCATTTGTACAGTATGCCCTCAGCTTTACAGAGATAAAGACTCTTCTGAACTGCAAGACCAGCAGAGTGAGTGTTGCTGCAGAAGCCTCTGAGGATGATCAGCTGGTTGGCTTTGGCTCACGAGCCAAGAGCACCTGGAAGGAGATTCAGGAGTCTCCTTTCTACGAGGCAGAGAGACAAAGATGGGTGGAAGAAAAGAGGAAATAGGGGAGAAACTGTTGATATTGTACATATAGGGCTGCTCAATTAATCGAATTTTAATCTCGATTACGATCTGGGCTTTCAACGATCATTAAAAAAGACTGAGCCGATTATTAGCCCCTCCCTCATGCTTTACTCTCGCGCTGCTCCGTGTGGCAAATCGAGAGCACCTCTCTGCATTTCGAACACGTGTCACAACAATTAAGAGCAGCGGTCCCCAACCTTTTTTGCGCCACGGACCTGGCAGTTTATGCCCGACAATATTTTCATGGACCGGCCTTTAAGGTGTCGCGGATAAATACAACAAAATAAAACTAGTACCAGTACCGAAAAAAAAGATGATTTATTCATAACACATGTGAAAAGACCAAGGAAAACCGAGTAAACGATAAAAACGATAACAAAATAACGCTGAAAACCGATAAAACCCCTGAAAACACCTGAGCCTCAACTCTCGCGGCCCGGTACCAAACAACTCACGGACCGGTGCCGGTCCGAGGCCCGCGAGTTGGGGACCGTTGATTAAGAGGACCCGAGGGAAGCTCGGAAAGCTAAACAGAAGTTATTTGGAGAGGAGAGTGACTGCCGTTGGTTGAAAAGAGAGATAAAACAAACTTCAGTGGTGTGGAAACATTATGGGTTCGCGGAGTCAGACGTGGATCAAGCAGACATAGTGTGTAAACTTTGCTACGGTGTCGTAGCTGCACCACAGAGCAACACTGCAAAGTTCACTAAACATAGATGTTTACATTTTTCATTTATTTTTTATATTGCAAACATTTGCACTGTTATCAGTATTTGCACACTATTTTATATTATTTTTTGACAATCTTTAAAGTCATTATTCAATACATTGTTAAATAAATATCGTCAAATAATTGAGATCTCAATTTCAGTGAAAATAATCGTGATTATCATTTTTGCCATAATCGAGCAGCCCTATGTACATAAGATAGTTTTGTTCTAGTTTTGTAATGTTTATTTTGTTTCTATAAATAAACTGATTGTAAATATAAAAATGTGAATAAATTGTGTTCTGTAAAAATAGCAGCACAGCTCTCTTCTTTATAACCTCTTAGAGTTAACCTGTATGTTTATATACCTGTGTGTGCTCACCATCAGGTAATCAGTTTTAAAAAGCTGTGAGTGCTGCCCTGAAAGCTTACATATTATTTCTAAATCACTTCATGTAATGATAACAAGCCATCCTTTCTCTAGTGGGGTCTCACAGCTTTTATCTTTATAATCTTTCTGGTTGATTTGTAATATTAGAAACATGACTGCTGTCTTTTATCTGTTTGACTATACAGCCTGTCTCAGACATGACAACCAGACAGTGTCTGAAGTTATCTTTAATACATGCAACACAGCTGGAGATAGTCCAGACACTTTCTCACTTCTGATGATAATATTTTTGGTTTAGGTATTGTTGCTTTCTGGCTTGAAGCTTATCTACAAAAGCAGTTCAATAAGGAGAGATCATGTGGAAAAAACGAACATGATTTATTGAGATACAGAAATAAATGTAACTGTTTGGCAGTTAGACTCCAATGACCCATCATAGCAGAAGAAATCTCAGCAGTGACAGGATTTTGCATAAGCCACACCCCAGAGTCAAAATGCTGATAGTAATGAAGATGAAGATGGAGGCTGGGACAGGGTTCTGAGTGTCCACAGTGAGGAGGAGAAAGGAGAGGAGGCGGGCTGCATGGCTGCGGATCTGAAACGCAGAAGCAGAAGAGCAACAGATTTAAACCATGCTCGGTGAAGGCAGGCAAGAGCATGACTGGAATAAAGTAATGATGTCAGTACTGAGTTTGTGCTGGAAAATGAATAGATATAAACTAGCAGTTTATAGTTTTAGCTTTAGTCTTTGTATTAAAAGTTGGATGTGTGCATAATTGTAGACTATATGTCTGGTATGTATCATCTCAAAACTGTGATGATACAGATTAGTCTGAGTTATGTAGTAATGCAGGAAAATTGTTCCACAGGCCATAACACTATATAATATAAACAAAATGATAATCAAATAATAAGAAAAAGCAAAGTGAAAAATAAATGTTACCCACAATAAGTAAATTGAAAATGGTGTTTAACTTTTGATAATGTAACACAACCTTTGTCCCAACCAGGACTCGAACCCGCGCTCAGACAGTTCAGTGTAAAAAAAAAAACCAAACTCTTTTTTTTCCCCCAATGCCCGAAAAGCTGCCATTTGATTGGCTGTTTCTCCGTTTAACCTATACGCGATGGGCCAACTCTATCCACAGTGGGCTAGTATTGCCGTTTCCCCGTTTTGATACGTTAAGTTGTGCACGCCTGTAATGTATATGACGTTTTATGGTAGATGGATTAGTTCTTATATAGCACTTTTCTTTTCTACCTGAGCACTCAAAGCGCTGTCCAGGGAGAGTTTTAAAGCTACAGTTTAGAAAAGTTCAGTAACTGTCATGTGTTTGAATATTGTTTGATTCCTGAGTCTGTTCAAGGAAACCTGAAACATTAAGCAGTTGAGGACGTTCCCAAGGACGTCACAGTCTGACGTTTAACATCAAGAACAAAAAGATATTGCCTCCCCGTCGGGGAATCGAACCCCGGTCTCCCGCGTGACAGGCGGGGATACTCACCACTATACTAACGAGGAAGGTGACATCGGACTCGTATGTTCCAGGACCGATCGTGACTCAACTATGTCCACAGTGGGATAGTATTGCCGTTTCCCCGTTTTGATACGTTAAGTTGTGCACGCCTGTAATGTGTATCAAGTGTTACGTGCAAATAATAGCGGACAGAGATTATAATGACTAGAAGCCTCAACGCAGAGTTCTCTACCGTCAACGAAAGAGACAAAACCTCTTCCAAAACAACCATAATGAACGTATCACGTATAAACTACAACAGCGCCAGAAGACTATAGTGGACAAAAATATATTACATCCGTAGTGGTTTAGGACTCCCTTTCCCAAGAATTGGAAACAGTTTCGGTAAATGGTAGATAGATTCGTTCTTATATAGCACTTTTCTATTCTACCTGAGCACTCAAAGCGCTTTCCATGGAGAGTTTTGAAGCTACGGTTTAGAAAAGAGCAGTAACTGTCATGTGTTTGAATATTGTTTAATTCCCGAGTCTGTTCAAGGAAACCCTGAAACATTAAGCAGTTGAGGACGTTCCCAAGGACGTCACAGTCTGACGTTTAACATCAAGAATAAAAAGTTATTGCCTCCCCGTCGGGGAATCGAACCCCGGTCTCCCGCGTGACAGGCGGGGATACTCACCACTATACTAACGAGGAAGGTGTCATCGAACTCGTATGTTGCAGTACCGATCGTGACCCAACTATGTCTTCAGCGTGGTAGTATCTCTGTTTCCCTCGTTTTGATATCAAGTTTTACGTGTAAATAATAGAGATTATAATGACTAGAAGCCTCAACGCAGAGTTCTCTACCGTCAACGAAAGAGACAAAACATCTTTCAAAACAACCATAATGAACGTATCACGTATAAACTACAACAGCGCCAGAAGACTATAGTGGACAAAAATATATTACACCCGTAGTGGTTTAGGACTCCCATAGAGAAGGAATTGGAAACAGTTTCGGTAAATGGTAGATAGATTCGTTCTTATATAGCACTTTTCTATTCTACCTGAGCACTCAAAGCGCTGTCCAGGGAGAGTTTTGAAGCTACGGTTTAGAAAAGAGCACTAACTGTCATGTGTTTGAATATTGTTCAATTCCTGAGTCTGTTCAAGGAAACCTGAAACATTAAGCAGTTGAGGACGTTCCCAAGGACGTCACAGTCTGACGTTTAACATCAAGAATAAAAAGATATTGCCTCCCCGTCGGGGAATCGAACCCCGGTCTCCCGCGTGACAGGCGGGGATACTCACCACTATACTAACGAGGAAGGTGTCATCGGATTCTTATGTTGCAGTACCAATCGTGACTCAACTATGTCCACAGTGGGATAGCCTGTAATGCATATCAAGTTTTACGTGCAAATAATAGCGGACAGAGATTATAATGACTAGAAGCCTCAACGCAAAGTTCTCTATCGTCAACGAAAGAGACTAAACCTCTTCCAAAACAACCATAATGAACGTATCATGTATAAAGTCGAAACAGTGCCAAAAGACAATAGTGGACAGAAATATATTACATCCGTAGTGGTTTAGGACTCCCATAGCGAAGGACTTGGAAACTGTTTCGGTAAATGGTAGATGGATTAGTCCTTATACAGTGGCGGAGCGGGGGGTGGCTTACTGGGCTTAAGCCCGGGTTGTTTTTTCAGAAGCCCGGGGTCTTTTGGAGTGTATGAACATAAGGAGCTTCTTTCAAAGAAAAAACTCTGGTAAATGTTATTTCATATATTATGCTTTGTATGTTGTTCAGTATATTTCTATGCAAAACAAGAGGAATTTCAATACACAGTATATTCACAATTTAAACCAGATATTTACATACACTTTATGGAAAACGCAAGAACATTTTTTTTCTGTACAACATCAATTTAGAGTAAACTTGTTTTGTTTTGGATAAATAAATATTGAAATATCTTTTGAATTAGTTAAATGTCAGAATAAAGAGAGACAGGGCTGTCTATTTTTTGTCACCTTCATCAAATTTAGGAGTACATGTACACTAAGTTTATTGTTAATTAATAAGAAAACTTCAGACGATTCCATTCTGAGCTGAAGAAGCTTCTGATAGGTTAGTAGAGTCCATGTGAGTAAATTGGTGGCACACCTGTGGATGCATATAAGGCAAAACACAGAGCCTGTTTCTTTGAAATGGGACTGCAGGTCATAACTTCTTACCTGAAGTTCAGTTCACCTGACACTCGGACCGGCGGCTGCCTCGGGTCTCTCCTCCTGCCTCCCCTTCCCTCATCCACCTGCTGGCCTCTGTGGAAGCCCCGCCATAGCCACCACCAAACAACTGAGTTATTTTTACACATCGACCTGCATCTGGCCAATCCACCACCTCTCATTGTTCATGCCATTACAAAAAAAAATAAAAAATAAGTCACTGGGCATATGCCCGGTATGCCCGATGGCCAGTCCAGCTATGTTAACCTGCAACCAAATCTGCAGCTCCATACAGCAATGTTACGACTAACGACTAGATTACATCTTATAACTCATAACTCTTATGTTAGCTGCCCTCAGTAGCATACTGTCTGATATATTCAACGGCTGCAATAATTCTTTAAGTGTAATTTTTTCCTTGGTATTCTAATTTCACCGAAGTTTACTAAACTCAACAAACTTAATATTACTTACCTGGACATTTATTCTGTTCTCATTTTCTTTCACTGAAAAATTGTTTCCTGTAGTGCCGTCTTTCGTGCTTGGCTCTCCTACCTTTGCTAACTACCTTTGCTAACATGATGCACATAGCGCAGAAGCCGATGCTGCATTCACTTACACTCGGATATCTGAGCTTTACCGTGAAAACATAATCGGACATTTGATATTTGATTGAATTTTATTGTTTTGCCTTTGGGGTGGCACCTGGGGTGGCCAGTCTGGTTGGGGGTGGCCTGTGCCCCCCCAGGCCACCCCGCTGGACACACCACTGGTGGAAGGCAACAACTGAAAATATGAAATAAACACACATGTAAGCTGAGACTCTCTAAAGAGACAGAGTTGTTGTTTGGCTTTTCATTTCGCCATTTGTTGATTCACTCGAAGAGCAAGTAATGTAATATGGGTCAAGTGATCTGTTTGACATCAATCTTTTGTGATACACCGTCATATTTGATTTGCATTATTTGTACAGTACGAATGATTTGCCTTGGTACCTGGTCAAACTTCAGTTCTCCTCTGTCTGCCTGGCTGCGCTTCTCCAAGAGCGCACTCGCAGTGCTTCAATTATTGTGTGTAGTTTTTGTTTTGTCAGCCAGGCATCTAACTATGAAAAAAATACACTCCAAAAGACCCCGGGCTTCTGAAAAAACAACCCGGGCTTAAGCCCAGTAAGCCACCCCCCCGCTCCGCCACTGGTTAAGGACCTTCCCAAGGATGTCACAGTCTGACTTTCAACATTATGAATGAAAACTTATTGCCTCCCCGTCAGGGAATCGAACCCCAGTTTCCCGCGTGACAGGCGGGGATACTCACTAGGGGTGGGTTTTTATAATCGATTTATCGATTAAAATCGATTCTAGCTTGGATAACGTAAAATCGATTCATTAAAATCCTGAATCGATTTTTTAATATTAATTTATTTTGCCCGAAATGCCAGAATCTCAGGTGAAAGATCACAAAATTTCAACAACCACCAAACAGCTAAGACAGTAAATGAGAGCAGGTGCACGGCTTCTGCACAAAGACGTAAACACACAGCGCCGACGGATCAGGATCAGTTAGATGTCGCTTTTCTCAGCTGACGGTCGGGGCTGAAAGCCGACAGCTCGCTGATTCTGATCCGCGGGTCCGCGCTGTGTGTTTACGCCCTTTTTGCACTGATCATATGGCTGTTAGTTTTATCTCTCTCCAAACAATATTGACCGAACCAGCAGCAAAAGAAGATCCAAACCACGCTTCACATAAACATCGTCATGAATTCCCTCTGACTTTTGCTGACTTTTCAGGATAAAAATCACACTTCATGCACAGCTCTCTCTCTCTCTCTCTCTCTCTCTCTTTTCTGCATTATTCGCTTGCTTGTTACACACAAGTCTACCGTTGTTTACAGCGCTGTCGGCCGACGTTTTTTTTTTCCCTTTTACTTACTTCCGAAAAGTAAACCTAATTTCTGCCGTTCAATATTGAACAAATTTAAACTTTTTAAAATTAAGCAAAATGCAAAACGCTTAGCCGTGTCTCTAATAAAACCGCTGTAACTTCAGAGGTGATGTTCATATGTTGATTAATGGTTTTCTTTCGTTTTTGATGTACTGCAGAATATTTTTATAAAATCCCAGAACAGGAAAATCACCTTCATGTTTTTCTGTGTTTTATCTTCAGCTACTTTGACACAAAGGCATCTGCTGTGATGCTCACACCTTTGATAAAGTCTTGCGTGTGTCAGCTTCCTTTTAATAGATACAAAAATATGTAAATGTACTGATCTGAATTATAATATTTCTGACTGTCAAAATTTCCCAGAATCGAATCGAATCAAATCGAATTAAATCGAATCGTGGATCGAATCGATTCGGGACCTTGTGAATCGGAATTGAATCGATTCTAGAAATCAGTGACGATACCCAGCCCTAATACTCACCACCAAACATGACTGTATAAATTTGCAACAGCGCCAGAAGACTATAGTGGACAAAGAATATATTACATTCGTAGTGGTTTAGGACTCCCATAGAGAATGAATTGGAAAGTTCGGGACCGTTTAGGTACATGGAAGATGGACCCGTTCTTATTAGGGGTGTGTTTAAATAATCGATTTTCCCATTTAAATCAATTTTAGCTTGAATAACACCATATCGATTCATTGAATCCTAAATCAATTTTTAAATACAAATCTACTTTTCCAGAAACGCCTGAACATACACAGACCTTCAGTGCTGAAAGCCTACAGCACACAGATTCTGAAGCTGCAGGTTTTGTCACTCTCCAACCAAAATTCACTGAACAAACAGCAAAAGAAGATCAAAACTACGCTTCAGGTTTGATAAACATCGTCATTAATTCCCTTTTATTTTTGCTGATTTGCTTCCACCACGATCGCACATCCTGCATCGCTCTTTCTCTCTCTCTCTCTCTTCAAGAACAGTTTCCCATCTCAAATCTGTTTTCTGTATTATTCGCTTGCTTATTATGCATCAGTCTACCGTTGTGTGCAGTGCTGTCCCGCTGTTTTTTTTAAATGACCTCGGACAAGAAAGCATCATTTTTACTGTTCAACACTGGAGAAATTTAAACTTTTTAAAATATGCCAAATTGCAAAACGCTTACCTGTGTCTGTAATAAAACATCTTTGACTTTGCTCTGCTTCACTTCAGCAGCATCGGGTAATGATCATATTGAGCGAAATGCTGCGTCAGACAGCTTCTTTTATGTTAGACTTAACAAAGAAAACTAATAAACGCCATACACCAGCTTTCTTTACACAGAAATTGCTGCAGAGGTTTCCATCATTAAAAAGCGTTACTGTCATTTCCTCTCTGTTAACTGTATTGCCATCTCCTTTAAAGACAAACTGATAAAAATATGGTGTATCCACTGATGAAAGCTTAGCAACTAAGAGGAGGTAGAGAAAGACAAAGAGGGACATGGTGGCAGTTGTTTTTAATGTAAGCACATGAGATGGACAAACTTCATATTAAGCACACACACCAAAGAAAAATCTGACATGATGAAATGAAAAATTATGGCCTGTAAACATGAAACAAATTCATTCATTGCATTGTTCTTCAGTAATTTAGTTTTTTCCCCCTCAGTCTATCAAAAATGAGTGCAGACAGTGTGCAAGCATAAAAAATAAAAATAAAAAAAAGTAACAGGAAACTGGAAAATGTCTATATCATAGGCATAAACAGAGTGAGTGAACAATTGGCTCTGTATTTAAAAAATATATAATTGCTAAAAAAAAGAAAAAAAAAGAAAGAAAAAGTAATGCACATTGGAAAAAACCCCAAACAAACAAAAAAAGCCAGTACCGAAAAAAAATTAACAATCCACACTCAAACGATGACAGTGCACCACTCAGCGTTGTAGCCCTTCTCCCGAAGCAGCCTCACGCAGGAGCAATGACACACTCCTGACTAATCCATTGAATTGGAGGCACAAAACAGCCTCCTCTTTCCTCCTCTTCATCGTCCACCCGTCCGATGCTGCACCTTTCCAAAGGTTAATGCAGCCATACAGAATGTGCAGACCACTAGAGACCAGCATGTGTGCCTGTATCGAGAGAGAGAGAGACTACTCATTTTTGAGCTGCTGTCGACCTTACGCTGTGCTTTGGGTTTTAAACACACACCTCAGGGGGTTTTGGGGCCAGAGGCAGACGGAGCCTCTTGTGGTTCTGTCTGTTCAGATGGAGCAGAGTTCAAACTCGAGGTGCTTTCCTCCTTCCTGTCCCCTGACAGAAAGTCGTGGATGGCTGTTTCTATGTGCGGTCGGAAAGTGTGGTTCATCTTGGGGTCCACGACCTGAGTTATGATCCTGTCCACACCAGACTCCAGCATGCCCGATCTTAAAATACATAAATAAATTATGGCTGAGTGCATGGTCGTGCAAAAGTCTTCAGTCACTTCCTCATTTCTTTATATTTTGCTAGGAAAATGGGAAATAGATACACCAATTTATTGAAGCATGTGTAAACATAAACTGAAATACAATGTTTAACACAAAAACCCAAAAAGTGAGTACTTCAAAAACAGATCATTTCTTTATTTTATATATAACCTGTTCACTACAGTCTTTTTACTAATTTACGTAAAGAAATTAGATGTAAAAAAACCCCAAAAGCCAACATGTGAGTGTGCACTGCAGTAGTGCTGTTGTGGAAGGAAAGCTCTGGTTTGCACAGTCTGCATTTAACTTTATTTATTCATCCTGTTTTGTGGTTGGCGCTACGTTCTTCTTCATTAATATTGAGCGCAGTCTTGGCAGACGACATAGGCGATAAGCCCTCATACCTCCCTGTAGTGTGTTGCAGTTACAAAAACACATTTATGTGGTTTTAGTGTATGACACGTCAACAATGAAATTCCACATCAACTAATTTTTATAGGTGACATTGTCAATTGTGTTAATTAACCCTATTATCAGGCAGACAACTGAAAATCAATGCTGTTCATGTGCTGTAGATAGTTTTTAAGGCTTGCAACTCATTCAGTGTCCTCATATTTTTAAGGACACACTGCACACCATGCTGAGCTACACCAATTTTTCAGCTAATGACTGTTTGGCAGTCAGCTTGTTGGTGCAAAAATACCATTTTATGTCTGTCAAACTGCATTATCTTTGGCATTTTTCATAGATTAAACTAAAGAAACCGGAACAGATGATATGCCAAAAGATACAGTTTTTGTCTGTTACGTGTCAACAAGAAAGATTCATTCCTTGAGTTAGGTGCCCATTTTTTCCTTGAAGGATTCATAAGCCAGTGTTACATAGCTTAACAAACAAAACAATAGTCAGGTACAAAGGCTGGACTAAAAACGAGTGAAAAAGCAGCAAATGTTCAAAGAAAAACTTTGAAAGACCTTCTGAAAGCCTGCAGAACTATTGGTAAACGAAAAAAAGCTCCTTGGAAGTCTGGCTCCTTGGAAGCTCACATGTGTAGTACATTCTAAACAGGAGCTGAAAGGTTGCAAAAAGCTCAAAGGAAACACTCACTGAACAACACTTTGCCTCAGTCCGTTCCTCATCTGGTTCTTGTTGATGGACGGGTTCCAGTTCTGCGTGCTCAGGTGCGATGTGACGAAGTTGTCCACTTTCTGTCGCAGGTTCTGATAGGCCGGCTGACAACAACAACAGCGCGGTAAATATGCAGCAATAGCGCACACTAAGTAACGGAGTACACTGTGCGTTGAAAGTATACTGTAGCCAGCTAAAAAGACACTCTGATAGATTTAGGACAGTTAAAGTGGCACTGACACGGATAACTTTGTTTGTGTCAGGTTAGCTAAAGTTAAACACAAACAAAGCAGAGTTAGTAGATTACCTTTGTATCGACGTCGGCTAAACAGTCCCGACGGAACTCATCAAAAAGACCCCGGTTTTTCAGATGCTCCACAATCATCCCGATGAGCTGCGGGTCTCCCGGTGGGAGGTTGGCCGGATTGACGTTAACATTACCGCTTCCCTCGGCCATGCCAAACCCAGGAGACTATTTTATTACTTACCTGTTAGCTGCATTGAACTAGCCAACCACTTAACTATCCACACTAGTTATTCTACAAGACGTACGTTCGATTCATTGCCCTCGAACAAACTGCGGACAAAGTGATCGTTAGTCTTGCTGAACAGCAGACGCTCTTTTAAAAAAGGTAGAAGCAGAAGAGCAAATCGAATGCCTCCTTTTACCCCTTGTCTTCCACGCACGCGCACAAGTGGCATAACCTCGGATGTACTTCGTTTTAGTGCCGTTGTTACTAACTGAGGGTAAATCAAAACGTTAGCGGGTTGCGCTGAAACGTTCATTTAGAAATTAAAAAAAGAATAATTATAACACATTCAAAGCACAAAGCTGGTTCTGTGGCGGGGATCTGACTAAGATAATCTGCACCGTTAACTTTCGCACCAGCCAGAGCTCACTGTGCCTGGACTATCGCTGTGAAAGGTAACGCTAGCCATGCTGGCTAACATCAACACACTTAATCTAAGTGTTAATCACGGACATAAAAATATAGCAGAGGTGAATGACCGAATTAACCTGATATTAACTCAGATACAGCCCCCTTTTGAAGACGGGCTGTAGGTTTTAGCTCACATTGAATCCAGCTGTCGGTTGTTATCCTTGACATTGTGAAGGATTAAAGCAGCTGGCTGACATTTTCGGCAGTTACAGTATAGTAACAATGATGGTACTCATATGTGATTAGTTGGCTAGGGGCAGTTAGATGGGTGAGTAATATCCATATTATGAACCTGTGCAAGACTCCAGAGCAGGATATTAAATCCAGGCTATTTCGGTGTGATAAAGTTGTCATACAGTGTCTCTCTATATGTCTGAACATGGTAATCTAATGTGTCACTTTCTTGTCGTAGATGAGTGGCAAATCAGATCCCAACAAAGAGTTTATGGAGCAGCTGCGGCTGCAAGAGCTCTATGATCAGAGAAATGAAGATGGCTCAGACCCATACACCTACACCGATCCAGAGGATGGGACTGTGTATGACTGGGATCATGAAAAGAAGGCCTGGTTTCCCAAAGTACAAGCTTTCTTTGACTCTCAGCTTTTCTTTCTTAAGCTTTTTTTAGTCTACATTGAATTGAAGCAGCTTTACCTTATAAATACAGTCAAAAACTTGCTGTTGCTCTTGGGATCATTTTCCTGTTGCATGACCCCATTCTGGCCATGCTTCAGCTGTTGGAGAGATGTTAGTACAGTACAGGGTATTGCACTGACCTGTGGAGTGTTGGTATTTGATACAGAAACTATATTGTTATAGTTTTCTTACTTGGCTATTGGAAGTGTGTAGTTTTCTTTTTTATATAGCATAAAAGCGCTGACTAGTAAAATTAAAGTGAAAAAACAAAGTTATCATTTATTTTATGATAACAGCTTTTATTAGATGTGTCAAAATTGGTCCGAGTTGATTTCTGTGTCAATATTAAGTAGGTTTGATTTGTTCCTCTAGATAACAGAGGACTTCATGGCAGCCTACCAGGCCAACTATGGCTTCATTGAGAAATCGGCTCCAGATGGAAAGAACGCTTCCCTGACCAGCACCAACCCAGCAGCACCCGGGCCTGACAGCAAACCACCACAAAAACCAACAGAAAAGGAGAAACCAGAAGATCCCGCCCCAAACTCGGCCTCAGAGCAGCATGAGACGCCAGGCAAAGAAACCAAACAGAAAGGGGAGAAGAGGAAAGCTGAGCAAGGTAAACTGGCATCCAATCACACACACACACACACACACACACACACACACACACACACACACACACAGACAGAAATATAAATCTAATAAGAAATTGTGCTGCTGTTATTATGTTAATTTACTAACTGTTTTTATACAGTTATGTGCAATTTTTAAGTTGTAAGTGGAATGTCACTCTTGATCAGTTTCCCTTTTTCTGCCCGTAGGATGGTTTGATATTGATGAAAATAAAAACACGAATGTCTACGTGTCAGGTTAGTATCACCTACATATCCTTCTTCTGAATGCCAAGAAGCTGGCGTCCCATAAAGTACCTGACTCTGTTTATCACGTGGCGCTCTCTTGCTCTAATCTTTCTCTCCTGGTCTCTTCTTCTCAGGCCTGCCTCCTGACATCAGCTCCGAGGAGTTTGCAGAGCTGATGTCAAAGTGTGGGATTGTAATGAGGGACCCCATCACCGAAGAGTACAAAGTCAAACTTTACAAAGACAAAGAAGGAAATCTGAAGGGAGATGGTCTTTGCTGCTATCTAAAGGTTAGTCTGTCCTGCTCGGTCAATGCCCCAGACACGCACCATAACTGTGCAAATGTTGTCACTTACTATTGGCAATATTGGCCATAGAGGGTGCCATACGTGGAGCAACAACGTTATTTGTAGTCCTCTTGTTGAGTGGATAGACAAATCTCCTGCTCTTGCTTTCTTTACTCTGGTCAAATGACTGTGTGTACTTGTTTGTGGTTCTCTGCAGAAGGAGTCTGTGGATCTGGCTATACGCCTGATTGATGAGTCAGAGGTCCGAGGTTATAAACTGCATGTGGAAGCCGCACGGTTTGAGCTGAAGGGGCAGTATGACGCCAGCAAAAAGAAGAAGAAAAGCAAAGATTATAAGAAGAAGCTACAGCAGCAGCAGAAGTAAATTCTGTTTTCTGTTCTTATCTGTTTATTTCTGTGTAGCAGGAATGAACTCCTCAGTAGAAGCACTACTGGCCGCTGTTTCTTTATTCTTTGTTTTGTTTTGTAGACAGTTGGATTGGAGGCCAGAGAAAAAAGGAGACGCGAGGAAGAGGCATGAAAAAGTTGTCATCATCAGGAATATGTTCCATCCCAGTGACTTTGAGGTGTGAGAGGAACACGTGTACACACACACACACACACACACACACACACACACACACACACACACACACACACACACACACACACACAGCATTGTGCATTAATCTCTTTGCTCTCTGTAGGAGGATCCACTGGTGCTGAATGAGTATCGTGAGGATCTGCGGAGTGAGTGTGAGAAGTTTGGGGAAGTTAAGAAGGTCATCCTCTTTGATGTGAGTTTGATTTCTGTATTTTGAAGGTCGTGGTAGGAAATTAGCTAAGAAAAAGTTGAGATGAAGTGGATGTGTGGCTGTATTTGTGCTGCAGAGACACCCGGACGGCGTGGCATCAGTTGCTTTTAAGGAGCCTGAGGAAGCTGATGCGTGTATTCTGTCGTTCAACGGGCGCTGGTTTGGAGGAAGGCAGCTATCTGCTCAGCTTTGGGATGGAACGACAGACTATCAGGTAAATAAAGACAACAGAAATATTGAGGTTTTGGGGGTCTTGGTGATTCACAGTCAAAAGCAGTAATACCTAGCCTGTCATATAATTAGCTCCCTGACAAGTTGGAGTAAGTTTCACAATTTCTAAGTGACGTTTTGGTTCCTGCATGAAATGAAATCTGCGAAAGTTTTAATTGTTCCAAGGGACAGATTTCAGAGTCTGCTTCGTTTTCTGTGCTTCTGTTTGCAGTTAAAGCTTTACTTGGTTGTTCTTTCACTTTCTGACAGCTGTAATTGTCTTTAGCATTCTGTTGTACAGTTCAACATGTGCTTTGTGCCTGAAAGTTAGTACATCTTTTTTTTTTACTGTAGTTCATGTACATTATTGTCACTTTTTTGGGTGCTAGCAGCACTTTATTGCATGAGGTGCTGATTAAATTTTAGGGAACATATTTATTTTATTTTAAATGTATTTTTTTAAAAGAATGTTTTGTAATTGTCCTGTTTCATGACCCAGTTTAAGGCCAAATTTAACTATCAGACAGATAGCCTGACATGTATCTCTAGAATAATTTGGTACACAGAGGAGTTCATGGTAGACTCAGTGATTGCACAGTGTCCCATTTGGTATTTATTTAAGTAAAACAGGTTATATTTGAATTATTTTGATACGTTAGACTGCCTTAGACTCTACACATGGTAATATCTCTCGCCTTTCATGTTCTGTACATGCAGGTAGAAGAGACGACACGCGAGCGAGAGGAGCGGCTGAAGGGTTGGTCACAGTTTTTGGAGGGTGGAGAAGGAGAACAGCAGAAGGACTCCAAGCCTGCAGAGAGCAGCACAGCGACAGAACCTAGCGAGCCCTCCAGCACCACTGAGCCAGAGCAGCAACCCAAATCAAAACCGCAGTCCTCAGAGGAGCAACAGGAGGAGGAAGTGGACTCCACTGACAGCAGCCTAGCAGGAAGTGAGGATGAGGAAGCTTAGATACTCTCATCCTCCTTTTATGGCCCTGTGTCAACCAACTAGGATGTCCTGCTTAAAGTGAACTTTGGGAAAACTTCCTGTTGAGAAAGGGAGGAGGAATTTGGACAGTTTAAGCTGTTTTGTAATGTAGAAAATAAAACTAATTTTCTCTAACCTATTTTCATCATTGTGGTTCACCCTGTAATTAGACATGCACTCAACCAGCTTGCTACACCTTACAGCGCTCCCATAATTCAGTGCAGTTTGCTGACACTATGCATTATGGTGACAGAGCTAAATATTAATGACAAAACACAAGAGAGACTGAAACTTTGTTGGATATGAACGTGTTTGGCTTCATTATGTTTTTCATTTTATTTCACATTTGCTTTGTTTCGTTCTTTAATCACTGACAATTTTCCGAGCAGTATTGGAACATAAAATAATCACATGATGGAAATGTGAGATTGCAAAGGGAGAAGCCATCAGCGTTTGCACACACTGCAAAAATCATTGAGCAAAAGTTGTAAAGAAAAAACATAAAAATGGCATAAAAATTGAAAAACGGGACTCCTTGTACATTTATTTTACTCAGCCACTTGGTACAAATTGTAAGGTGTATTTATATTCAGCATATTGCCAAATCTTCACTACAGCTGGCTACTAAAGACATATTTACACTATAAACAACAAAAAGATGATTGCTGGTTCTAAAAAATACTTTTATTAAAGTGATTTTCAAAGACTGAACATTACTCGGCACATCAACGACCTTAATATGAGAGGAATCTTAAAACAAGAACCAGTTAGTGAAGACAACGATGGTGGGACATCTGCTCACCTGCCTCTGTTTAAGAGTCTGATCTGTACTGCTGTGTCTATTTAGTTTGAGACATCTTTATGAAGACAGGGAGGAGAGTCACAGTTAAAACCAGATAAAGGTAGATGCACTGACAAGTGTTACAGGAGACACTCATGTCACAAAGATAGCAGCGATAGATGGGAAGGTTTACAAGATGGTAATGAAGACCTGCTGTGATCTATGGTTTGGTAACGGTGGCACTAATTAAAAGTGACCGGGATGGACATTATTATATCATCGGTGCATTTCAAGTTGAGTGTTTTGGAGGCAAGGCTGAGGTGGTTTGGACATGTGCAGAGGAGGCATGAGGAAGGATCGTTGATGTATTGGACAAAGGGTGTTGAAGATGGAGCTGCCAGGGAGGAGGAAAAGAGGGAGAGCTCAGAGGAGGTTCATGGATGTAGGAGGACATGGAGAAGGT
This sequence comes from Diplotaxodon limnothrissa, assembly GCF_057381915.1. Lineage (NCBI taxonomy): Eukaryota > Metazoa > Chordata > Actinopteri > Cichliformes > Cichlidae > Diplotaxodon > Diplotaxodon limnothrissa. The sequence goes on from NC_140605.1 coordinate 21,574,216, forward strand.
TAGTGTGACAGAGGAGGATGCTAGGGATAGAGTGGGATGGAGGCCACTGTGGCAACTTCTCAAGGGACAGAAGACAGAGATCAAACCGGAGACATGCTACATGGAAAAATGGCTCTGGAGGATTCCCCGACGTGAGAAGCAAAGGAAGAGCTGCAGAAACATTACGAAAATACAGAAGAAATGTGGCTCACCAAGTAGAAAGAGTGGATAAAAAAGGAGTCCAAGCTGGAGGATGAAACCAAACTCCTGTTACAAAATGCTAAACTATGTCACGTCAGCTGATTTCAGAAGCTGGCCTTAAAAAGTGACAGAGAAAAAGGGCATAATGAAAAAGGAGAGAGGTTCTTCTGCTCTTTTGCTTTCTCCTCAGCCCCATCAATCATTTTAATGCTCCAATTTTTTCTTTTTCGCCACTCTGCCACTTTCCACATGCCCCACTTCCTGTCCATCCTTCCTCCTCTCGTACGCCACCAACCTATGCTCCAGTCCTCTCCTCAGCCTTCTTACCCCTTCACCTCGTCTCCCATCATTTAGTAAACTGTTAATATTACAAGTCAATATGTAAAAGGCATTAATCAGTTAGGACCAGAAGGGTTCACCTTGTACAGGCTATCACAGGGCGTGTGTCTAGTCTATTTATTTACTGCAGCTACTTTCCCTGCAGTAAAAAAATTAAATAAAAAGATACTCCCTCCAGTGATGAAAGTCTAGTACAGCATCAGTCTAATAATACAAGGCTTGTGGTAGTTTCCGTCTTCAATCACAGGCTACATAACAAACATGTATTTGATGTAGATCATCTCTGACAAACTGTGGCCGCTTTAAATCTTTAAGAATGCAAACTATATTTGTTTAAAGGCACCATCAGCAGTTTGGGAACACACAGGATTATTTTGAGGGAATCATGTGTTTGCTAAGTATTTGCATTGCAGTTACATGTTGTGCACAATATGTTAAACCAAATGTTTCCATTTCCCCCTGTTTTTTAAATTCTTTTTCAGCCCCGAATCACTGTGAAGGTTTTACATATGCCTCGTGTGAAAACCAAACTTTATGCATGGATTTATTAACAGCAACGAGGACAGCATCATACAAATATATTCGTTGTTCTCATCATTTAATCATGGTTAGTGTAGAACGTCTGCGTGCTACTTTGCCTCACCACTAGATGGCACTGTAACCCTGTGGTCGCCTCTGTTAGCGGACTAACCTCATTTATCGTTGCTCTCTCTCAGTTATGTCACGGTGAAACAAAACAGCGCTGCTTCTTTAAAGAAGAGATTTAAAGTTTTGTAAACAAAAACTATTTCCACTGTTTCAAATCTGACATGTAAAATTTTATGTCAGGACTGTAAATCCACTGTGAGACTTACTAAATATGGCTCTCAGACAGTGGTAGTAAATACTGTACACGAGTAAAGCTTTGAGGTAGTTTGTTGTAATTATGCACTCACATACAGCTACTTCATTAGGTACAACTGTTCACTTACTCATAAATATCTAACAAGCCAATTACACTGCAATGCATTTAGGCATGTAGACTACTGAAGTTCAAATGGGAAAGAAAGGTGATTTACGTGACTTTGAACATAGCATGCCTGATCTGAGTATTTCAGAATCGGTTAATCTACTGGGATTTTCCTGCACAACCCTGTCTAGGGTTTACAGAGAATGGTATGAAAAAGAGAAAATGTGTATTGTTGATTCAACAGTAGGCATCAGCAACTCAAACAACCACTCGTTACAACTAAGGCATGAAGAAGACCATCTCACCTCCTTAGACCTTGGAGCACATAGGCTGTAGTTCCACTCCTGTCAGCTAAGAACAGGAAACTGAGGCCACAGTTCACACAGTTTCACCAAAACAGGACAAAAGAAGATTGGAAAAATCAAAGCTGATGAGTCACAATTTGGCATAAAAACATGAAAGCATGCATATATCCTGCCTTTTATCAGCGTCTCAAGCTGGTGCTAGTGTAACAGTGCACTTGGTACACTTCACACCCCTTTGTAACAACTGAACATTGTTTAAACACTGAAGCTTACTTGAATATTGGTGCTGACCATCCCCATCGTACTTCACAGTGGGCCCATCGTCAGATGGCTGATTCTAGCAGGATAACTTGTGATGTCACAAAGCTAAAATGATCTCAAACTGGTTTCTTGAACAGGACAATGAGTTCTCTGTACTCAAAGGGCCTCCACAGTCACCAGATCTTAATCCAATGGAGCACCTCTGGGGTGTGATGGGATGGAAAATTTGGCTCATGGATATGTAGCTGACTAATCTGCCATAACTGTGTGGTGCTATCATTTCAATATGAACCAAAATCTCTGAGGAATATTTCCAGCACCTTGTTGAATCTGTGCTATGAAGAATTAAGGCAACTCTGAAGGGAAAAGGGTTATCCGACATGGTACCAGTAAGTGTCTGGTGAGTGTATCTTCAATTATATTCACTACATTTATTTGTTAACTTTACGTACAAGTTATAAAGTTTATGCATTACTGGGAACTATAGATTAATTAGACAGCACTAGAAAGGTACCTAATAATTACCATTACTTGTTGTTGGTATTGAATAATGAGCGCTTGTGGTTCTTTTGGTGCCTTATTAATTCCTCTATCACTTCTTCATCCTTGTGCATTTGTTTGCATGTGCAGTTGATCTATTTGTGAGAAAATGTGCTGCCTCAGTCTGAGCCAGGTCTCCCTTGTAAATGAGATGCCTGACTCCAGAGGGACTAACCTGGATAAATGAAGTCCTAGAACAGGCCACAAAGCTTGTAATGTACCAGCGAGTGCAGAAAGTTCACCAGGCCAAAAACACAATACTTGATTTTGAACACTGTGTTCTCTTTGTCTCAATAAAGCATGACTGAAACGTGTTTTTGTTTTGTTTTTAAAAGTAATAAAACGATGAATGAACAAAGAGGTGCAGACAGGAGATGGCTGTGGATCGCAGCAGAGACAGAGGAGGAAATGGACAAGAGCATGTGAGGGCAGGGCCCGTGTTTGCGAGTGTGTGTGTGTGTTTTCTGTTCCCTCGAGTCCACCCTGGAGATCGCTTGGGAAAAAGACCTCTAGGTCTGACTGAGGTCTGACTTGCAGCCAAGAAAAGCAAGACTAAAATAGAGAGAGAGAGAGAGAGAGAGAGAGTTTAAACCTGAGAATCAAAGAGAGAGCTGGAGGATGGCGAGGGCGTGAGAGGAAGGAGGAGCAAGAGAGATGGAGAAAGAGTGTGAACAAAGAGCTTTGTATCTGAGGAGTAATGTATGGAAAATAAAAACATTCACATGGTGTCACACACACGCACACACACACACACACACACTGTTGATTGGAACCATATGCTGACAGAGAGAATAATGGGAAACTGTGAATTGTTTGATTTGTTTTTCCTCTTTGTTGCACTGGGACGGGGAGAGGGCAAGATGGAGGAGTTGGAAGGCACCCATGACCGTAGATGATGATCAGCCATGGGAAATTCTGTCCACTGCATTGCATAGACAGGTCCGGTCCATTAACAGCGCGAACAGGAGGGCACTTCCATTGAGTAAAGGAGGAATTTTAGCAGCCGAGTGCCCAAGAAGACATGCAGTCAATTTAAAATCATGATTACAGGGAAATCTTATACCGAGGCTGAGTTATTTAGAAGTCATTTAGGCTGGCATCAACGACAGAAATACAGAATACTTGTTTTTACTGAAGGAAAGCAGTACATGTGACTACACGCAGCCACATTTCGATGGTGAATTAAGCTCTGCAGAGAGCCTGGGAAGTAAGGAAATTAATGCTCTAATATTTTTTTCCTATTTCACCTCAGCTCTTCTTTCCTTTCTCTTTTTTGGGGGTTTTGGTCGAGAAAGTGTGATTGATGAGGCAGGTCGAGCTGAAGACAAGCACCTGTTCATGACAGCAAACATGGATCAGAAGCCTGTGTGTGTTTTAGAAAAATAGAAAGGAAGTTCTGGCCAGTTAAACTTGTTCCTAATCACAGAAAAATGCAAAGAGGGGAAAAATAGAGGAAGAGGGGGGAAGTAAATGAGTGGGAGACAGAGAGAAAAGTGGGAGTGATTGAAAAGCCACACTGATTTGCTGCAGATGCTCCAGTTTACTGGGAAACTGACACAGGGTTGATCTTTTATAGAAGTGGGTGTGTTTATTATTGGTGCGTGGGTTTGTAAAAAAGACATTGTCCCCCAAATCTAAACCAAAGTTGGACCAGCGGAAAGACTAACAGCAGCTTAGCATTCACAGAGCGGAGGCTGCGGACTTTGAGCAAGGCAAAGAAGGTAAAGACGGCGAGAACTGAAGACGCATCAGTTTGAAAACTTTTGCAAATGCTTTTTTTCTTCTCATCGTAGTGCTGAAAAACATGAAAGCCCTTGATTACATATTGATTTGAACTCAAAACACTATGAACAGACCAGCTTTTCATTATTTGCAAGTACTCTGATCACAAAATGTTTCAAAAATCTTAATCTTGATATGAAATAATGCCCCAAAAAAGTCCTTTCTTCTGACTATCCATCCATCCATCCATTTTCATCCGCTTTGTCCGGGGCCGGGTCGCGGGGGCAGCAGCCTAAGCAAAGAGCCCCAGACCTCCCTCTCCCCAGCCACCTCCTCCAGCTTATCCGGGGGAATACCAAGGCGTTCCCAGGCCAGCCGAGAGATATAATCTCTCCAGCGTGTCCTGGGTCTGCCTAATGTAAGTCTAATATTCGCTCTGTTTTTGGTCTCCACCAGCCTATTTAGCCTGATCATAATCACTAACAAACCTCCAACTTCATGTTATGTTGCTGAATATGAAGTACGCATCAAAAGCTGCCAGTCACAGCTGAAAAAGGAGAACCAAATGATAAAGTTTTGAAGTGCAAACAGTTAGACCGTGTAGCTGTAAAGTTAGAACTGCCTGTGTTTGCTTACAAATAATATTAATATGAAAATACAATCAGAGTCGCTTAAAGGTTCATAAACAGGTTATAGAGGACTTCTGATGTTATTGGATGTGATAAATGGTGGTCTTCAGTGATTAGATGTCTCTTTCCAGGCCTTTTTTTTGCTAAATGAATGAGATCGTGGTGTACGCAGAACTGAATAAAAATACGTTAATGAACAGGAGGTACAGGGGTTTGGACTCAGCATGCAGTAAAGAAGGAATTTCGTGTTTATAAATGTGCGTGGTGTGAACTATTTGACAACAGCCATGTGAACGTTCAGTCATGACTAAGTCTCTCTTGCCATATTCTGTTTTCTCCCATGGGAAATGTGGTGCTGCATCCTGTGTGTCTGATGATGCATCCACTTTTTACATGGAAACTATGACTGTAACACACGCAGACTTGTTTTTGTCACTTTGAAGGACACTGCATTACATCAGTCCTTTAGCCAGCAACAAAGACTTAACCCCGATGTTTCACGGTAAACCGTGAAACATCGGGGCAGGTCTTTCGTGTCCAGTTGGGGAGGAGAAGCACAAACTCTCACTTGGGCGGGTTACAGAGTATATAACTGTTATACAGTTATATAAAGCAAAAATAGTCATAGTTTATAATCTTCTCCTGGGTCTATCCATTTGTTTGCCTTCCCCGTGGTCTTAAAACAAGGCCAGCAGCATTTATTTATAAAATGCCTATGCAACAACTTTAATGGGCTGTATTTTTAATTAATATTCCTCATCGAGTCAGCATTAAATACAACCAGAGATCTAATCCAAGTGCTAGTAATCATTTTGGCATTGAATATTCAGACACTACAACAGCGTCTCTGTTTCTCCTGTGAGCTGGAATCATAACTCTGACCCTTATTATGTCTCCTCTGCTTTAACACTGTGCCTCGGGCCCTTGGTTGTTATTTTAAATCTTTGCTAATTGTTGGACTTTGGCTTGGTTCCTTTCCATCACCTTATGAAATCCAGTTCATGTAATGAATGTGTATTGTGTTCTCTCCCTTTCTTTCTGTGTGTGCGCACACGTGGTGAGTTTTACTGGCTGGCGATATCAATGTATTCGGGGCATGCTTGTGTAAATAGAGTGAGGTCACAAGTGGGGATCATTTCCACTTTCCCTTACATGAATAATATTATTGTAAACTATCTGTGACCTGACCTTTCTGCTATAACTTTCCTGCTGAATAAAAACACATGTGGCCGATCTGGGGAAGGTTGGCCGCCATTCGAACACTGTGTTGCTGATTGATGACATCACAGCTTCCCAGCGTGAAAGTGGCAGATTAGGGTAACTCTGGACGCTCGTAAAGCGGGAGTTTTGTGCTGTATTTTAGCTTCTAGTCATGAAAACAATAGGTGGTTTTTCTCAACAGATAATTGCATGTTTGAGGCATTTATGTATTTATATTCCACTGGTGATTGTCTCTGCCAAGTTGCTCTTTAATTTTGGACACTTTCTAGTGCTTAACGTATGTTGGGTTTGTCAGTGGATGAGCATGTGGATGTGTGTATGAGGGAAAAAAGTATGTCCTGTCTTGAAAACACACAGAGTGTGTAGGGAAATGGGGGATGAGGATGTATTTATGTGAAGTGACGGTGGTGGCTGGGGGCATGATTTCAAGGTCGGACAGGAAATGCCTGTGCAGATGGAACAGTAATGCAGACACACTGAGAATGGTATACAGGAAACAGCCTACTCTGCAGCTGTGTGTGTGTGTGCGCTCGACATTACCAGCAGCAGCTTGCTATTATAGAAAGAAGAAGCAATATATATGTATGTAGTAAGAGTGCAGAGATCTGTGGCATTACACGATGTCACAACTGGAAATGTGAGGCACTCTCTATCGTGCTCTCTTTTCATCCTAAACCGTAGAACAGTTTGACATTTTTTGAGTTTAACTGAACTTCTTGATATTTATCTTATAGTAAGGTCCATATGTTTTTTGGACACACATTTGGGTTTTATTTTGGTAAATTTGCTTCTATACACAACTGCAGTGGATTGGAAATCAATTAAATGAGCTTAGGTTCAGACTTCAGTTTTAATTTGAGGGGTTAGCAGGAATTTTTTCATTAACTGTTAAGGAATCACAAGAATGTTTATACACAGTCCCCCTTTTTCAGGAACTTAAAATGAATCGGACCATTGACTGACAAGCAGTTTCACAGGCGGGTGAGGCCTGTTCTCTCGTTATTTCGTGATAAATTAAACAGATTAAAGATCTAGATTTGATTCAAAGTATTTAACGTCTGTTTAGTGTCTTTTCACTGGAACTCTCAATATGACGTACAAGGAAATGTTGATGCAAGTAAAGGAGGCCATCGTTAGTCTGAAAAACCAAAATAAAACTGTCAGAGAGACAGCAACAACTGCAGGAGCAGCTAATCCAACAATCTCGTACATCCTTAGAAACAAATAATGAAGTGACCAGCTCAGCAACATTGAAACCCCCCTGAAAACACTGAAGGAGATCACTGAAGGGGATGATACAGAATTATTTCAGGGGTTCAGAAAAACAACTTCACAACATCGAATACAGTCAAGAAACACAGATAGTTTGCAACAAAGTGCAAACCACTGGTTACACTGAAGAGGAGCAAGGCCAGATTAGACACAGTTCGGGAAAAATTATTCTATCAGACTCATGTGAGGAGAAAAGTATTTAGCTCGTGATCATCATACATTACAATATCATCTGTCAAACGTGGTGGATACAGTGTTATGGCATGGGTATGTATGGCTGCCGGTCACTAGTGTTTATTGAAGATGTGACTGCTGGCAAAGGTGGCAGGATGAATTGTGAGGTGTACATGACCATACTGTCTGCTCAGATTCAGTCAAATGCTGGAAAACTGATCAGAGTTTCACATTACAAACCTAAGAGTTCAGTATATTCTTCAGTGGCGAAGTTAGTCACCTGATCTCAACACTTGAAATAGCGACGGTGAGTTTAACAGACTGACAGTGGCAGAGTGTCCACACTGCAGATTATATATATAACTTTACAAATTTAACATGTCAGCTATAATAAAATCTATCTCCTTATAAAGGGGCTGTGAACGGGGAAATTTGCTACAGAGACAAGAAATCTTATTTGTACCGCACTGTAGACATGTTTATTTCTGATGTAACAGTGGCTATTTTAATATGGGAGACTTTCCTTTAGAACTGGCCATTGGAGGACATTCGAGGATGCTTTTTCTCCTACTGTTCTGTAGTTCTCACTGTGTACATCTAACATGTTTAGTTTTCTGTCTAATGCTTGAATTAAGCTTTCAAGAAATGTAACTACAGGACACAGCCTGCAACTATTGTGATTGGCCTGTTCAGTACTCTCGATTCCTCCTGTGTGTTTGCGACTACTTTTTCGCCACAGATTTTATATTTATCAGTGAGAGAATAACAATCGTCATCTCATATAAGGAATAATAATCATAGCATCAATATAAGGACTCACAAATGTCAGCAAACTCCTGGAGGGAGATGACTGAAACTGTCGCACCGGATGTGAGGCATTGTGCAAAGGACAAATATGTTTGTCCCCCCCACAAACTGACCACAACAAAGAGTGGGGACCTAGGAGGGACCCCCCCCCCCCAGCCTTTTATTTATTTTTTCTGCTGACTGGCCACATATAAAACACTGGGACATGACCGCATGGTAATTAACACATAATGCACCACACACAAGCATAAGGAGGCGATGGTTACGTTGTAAGCGCTACGAAGACTTCCCTCAGAAGTCCAAATCAGACCTTAGTCTGCAAACAGTGTGGACTCAGCATCAGTTCAGCAAGTAATGTCTGGTGTGATTAAACATCCTGTCTTTTCCACCATCTTCTAATAACTATCACAGTGTAGATGCAAATTTGGGCACATGTTAAGCCAGTTGTTTTCGTCTTCCTTTTTCTATCTATGTAATGGACTGAAATACGGGTCACTCATGCAGGAAACCATACATCTCCCCCTGGGGCAAAGGGGACTTCCCCTGTTAAGTTAGAGAAGCATAGTGTAGTGGCTGAACACTCGAGTGGGGTTCACAGTTGACAGATTTTCATGTATTTATACAGTGAGTGTTTGCCAACTTTAAGACTGGGGCCATGGGACATTTAAACAAAGGTGCTTTCCATTATAACACCCATGACTCAAAGGGAAAATATGCTAAGTTTTCTGCACTAAAAGGACAGTGTAAAATGTGGATTTTAGCACTAATATCAGCTGGTAACGTGCAAATTAAACACGTGATATATTTGATTAAATTAGAGTATTTCAGGAGGTACTTTCTAGTTTAAGGAGTAATTAAAAGGGCATGCACGCAGACACACAAACATTCCCTCACTAGGTCACTGCTTTGATTGACAGACAGACAGGTAAACCACAGGGCATTCCAAGGCTGCTCAGGTGTGTGCCTGAGTGTGTGTGTGTGTGTGTACATGCTGCAGGCTCATCACTATTCATCAGGCTGCGCTGTATTTGCGTCTCATCTACATACTGGTCCAACAGGGAACAGATTAGCATTAGAGAGAGAGGAAGATGGAGGAAAGTAGAATCACTTTAATTTTTAACAAGATGATATGAAGGAGACACAAAGACCCAAGTACTGCTGCTGCTGCTGCTGACAAAGCCAGGAGAGAGAGAGAGAGAGAGAGGGCCGGGTGATGCTTGTGAGAGTGTGGGAGATGGGGGGAGGTGGGGTGTGAGACGGCTGAGGTAAGGAGCACCACTGGCACCGATCACGAGAGAATGAGGGCTGTGGAAGTGGAAATAAACAGCGGATCTGTGTCTTCCAAATGAAAATAACTTTAAAGACAATCCCGTGTTAATGTTGCACATTGATCTCTCCGTCAGTGTGCCTCATTCGTTCGCCACTTGCGTTTGTAGGAACTAGGCAGAACTCACATATTAAACGTTCATAAATAAATAAGTGGGATAAACAATGTAGCACAGTCGCAATGGAGTCAATATCTCATTAGTGGACTGCACACAGGCAAACATGCATAAATAATTCCCGAAACATGTTATTTACCATAAAATTTGAGAGCCTCGTCGGCTGCACTGTTTTTGTGTGACCTTCTTTTTTTATACGTGTTTCATTAGATTCTTGTCAAAAGAAGCCAGAAGTAGTGACAGTAGAAGGTGCTGCACCTGTGTGCATATATTTTTCTCCTTTTACAAAATTGCAACTACACACTGAAATTTATATATATATATATGTATATATATGTATATATATGTATATATATATATATATATAGCACTAGGTGCGGTGACTCCCAAGCTAGGCGAGTGGCTCCAGCAGATCCCGGGAATAACATCGGAGATCTCTGTCCAGAAGAGCGCAGTCCTGGGAACAGCTAAGATACTGCGCAGGACCCTCAAGCTCCCAGGCCTCTGGTAGAGGACCCGAGCTTGAAGGATAAACCGCCCGCAGGGGCGTGCTGGGTGTTATATATATATATATATATATATATATATATATAGCTATAAAATATGTAGCATAAAAATGTAGCAAGTGCACACTAGATGTGAACAAACATATGCATCATGAATGCAGTCATAAGGTTGCCATTCGGTGTTTTATTGAACTGTCATGTTCATAAAGCCTCATCCACAAAAGTGAAATGATTTGCTCATTCACATTGCTTTGTTTCTGATAGTTAGGTAATGCATTTCCTGCCCAGTCATATGCCAGTCAATGGTACTCTGCACACTGAATGAGAAGCATGTTTATTGTTCTCCTTGAAGTTGGGAAGAATTTAACCGTCGACCTCACTGTTTCACTTGCCACTGGTTATTCTGTCCATCATCACTTGACTTTGCTGCATCCCATTCACTTTCCATGGTCTCTGGTCTCCATGACACTGCTCATCACTACCCGTGGCTGACGGGCCTTTAGAGTCAGCATAATTTACTTGATTGAATTCAAATGATTTATTGTTCTTGGGATGACAGTAAAAATTGAGAAAACGCAAAAAATATTTTACTCAAGTAAATATGAAGAGTCCAGTTCAAAAAGTGCATGTATGTATTCACAGTATTTTCATCAGTGATGAAAATAGAGCTCAGATTCTTGTATGCATTGCGCATAGATGAGAAATTTCAGTCGAGAGTATAAAAATAAATGAAATCCCAGTTTGCTCCTGTCACTTCTGAACGTGCAGTAATAAAAACTCTAACTTCTGACCTGTCAAACTGTTGTAGTCTTGGACAAAGTAAGCCTCTTGGGTTTGTGTGATGTTAGAAGCATGCTCATATTTCCATCATGAGTGCATGAGGCCCTGGTGTGTTCACATCACTGCCCTGGAAATTATTAGTATCCTCCTCTCCCCTTCTCATCTCTCTTTGACTCGCACTCCCTCCATCTTTGCCACGCCATCGCTACAGCCCCTATGATAGACCTTGATCTCCTTTCTCCCTCCCTGCTACCTTTGTGCCACATTCAAACCTTTTATCAATATACAGCACGTCTCGTCTTCCTCTCTTTCTCTCTTTTCATGTAGTTTAATTCCCCTATCTATTTGTGTTTCTTTCATCCCTTTTTGCTCTCAGCTCAGTTCCACACTCTTACCATAACAAAGTGAATAGTTTCTCCAGTTAAACCCAAAATTACCATGCAGGCTTGTTGACCGGCAAACTGTCAGAAAGAACATTATTTCAAGAACATACCCGTAAAAACAATTAAAAGTGTCGGAGTAAGGTGTGGGAAGTGACATTGCAGCTCTTCCCTTGTTACTTGTGTCTAAAGGAACATGACAACAGGCTCTCCAGTGATTTCTAGCCCTGTTTTGTTACTATTATATATTATGAAGAAACAAAGTATGTGTAGTAGTACTTATGTAGTTGATGTTTCTTTAAAGTTCTGTGTAACCTGTTATATTGTTTTTACTGTGTAGCCAATACAACACATTCATGTACTGCTGCGACAAAACAGCAGTTCTCTTATCCTCAAAGAAATATTAGTTTTATCAATATCTGTGAATACATGTGAGCAAGATTTTAAGGAAACTAGAAGATGAGTAACATCCTTGTTACGTCCTGTGTCATTCTGGCAAAAATGTCTAAGCATCTTGTTTGCTTATGTCAAAGGAACTTTTCATTTTGGTGGCAGCGACTTGTTCACTGACAAAAATGTAATGGATTTGAACTGCATACAGACTTTTTGGATGTTATATATAAAGTGTTGATTCAACAACTGCATTAGCTCAAAACGAATCTTCAGAATCTTCAAAAACATTGTGACCCAAGCCACTGAGGAAAAAGCAAGTAACTAAAATGTATTTATTTAACAAGAAGCTGAGATATATAGCCTGGAGCTTTTCCATTTAGTGCTCTGGATGTACATGTGAGAATGCTTATAACAAATTCTAATGTGAGCTCACTTACTAGAGCGTGTTAGGAGTCAGCATTTTGTTTGTTTGTTTTGTTTTCCTTTCAGTTTTGTCCATCTAAACTGGATCATATTTGTAAGAGACTACAGACCTGCTGAACCTAAAGCCAGACCTTGCTGGATCACCCTCCTGAAACTATAGCCGTGTCCAGACCAGGTGTTCACCAGTAACTACATTTCCCTCCTTTTCTACTGACATGCTTAAAGTATGATCTAACTTCTATATAACTATATACAGCTATGACCGCTTACATGAATTCATTGCATACATGTGGCCTGATGGGTATCTTTAGCTCCACCACTTAAGGAAGCTGTGCAGTAAAGTGCAAATATGATGCATATTCACATCATTCACAGGGATTTGCATGGCCTAATCCCTGTGAATGATGTGAATTTTCATGCAGAAAATTTACAAAACATTTTTATGCTCTATCCTAATTTCTCGCCACATTTATTACTACTTCAACTGCAGCTAACAAAACACAGATTAGAAATAATCAGTCTATTTGTAGTTTTTCTATCATTAAGAATATTAAACCAGGAAAAATAATTTCACTTTGATCTTTGAGTGTTTTCCACATCTCCGTCATCACTTTTGCAGTTTTCCAGCTCTAATGTGCAGCTGTCATGTTAGAAATAGACATCGCCACAGAGAGCGCACTGAGTGGGAATTAATTACATAATTTATGGATTAATCATTTTCTGCAGCATTGCTCTTTTATTTGCAGCTGTTCATGTCTTATTCTTCATAGACAGGTTTCCCCTTCCTCTGAGAGTCAGATGACTTGCCCAACGCCCCCTTTTATGGTTAGTGCACAGATGCTGCAGCAGAAAGCCTGAGGTAAGAGAGACAGTTGAGAATAACTGACCAGGGTTTTTGATTTGTTGAGTCAGCTAAACTGTGCTTCAGCAGTGGTATTGCGCCAGCTGTCCATCCGCAGCCCGTCGTCAGCTTCGGCGTGCTCGTCTACCTGCAGAGTGCTGTCTACCTGCAGTGCTGTCAGATGGGGACAGTGTCAAAGATAGGTAGTGCAGTCTGTCTTCGGGCTACTCTCGCTTTTGCAGTGGAGAAGATTAAAGTTTTAACTTACAAGCTGAAGTAGAGTGTTACAGTGAAAAGTATCCACTGCAGCCGATTTCTGTGCTTTCCATTTTGCCTTTTTTTAAGCTTGTCACATACCCGGTGAATTCCAGTGTCACTCTATTTCCTGTTGTCAACCAGTCAGCAACATCCACTTCGAACAACATGTTGGGATTTTGGAGGACTGCATGGGACCATGTTTACATTGGTTGAAAATATGACTCCATGGACTTTCCGTCTATATAAATGGAAACAATTTTGGTACAATAAATTAAACACGATGCAAAGAAAGTCTGGCTATACTGAACTCGATTTGTAGTACCGGTACATCACTTTGCAAAGTACGTCTCTTAATCTCTGGTGATATGAAAAAAGGACTTTGGGTATCACCAAACAGAGTTATAAGAAAACAGTATTGCCAAAAGTATTTACTCGCCTGTCTTCACATATAAACGAACTTGAGTGACATCCCATTCTTAATCCATAGGGTTTTTTTTTTTAATGTCGGCTCGACCTTTGCAGCCATAACCTCAGCTTCAACTCTTCTCGAAGGCTTTCCATAAGGTTTAGGAGTGTTTAAGGGCGTTTCTGAGCATTTTTCCACAAGTGCATTTGTGAAATCACACATTGACGCTGGACCAGAAGGCCTGGCTCACAGTCTCCACTTTAATTCATCCTAATTATGTTCTATTTAGTTGATGTCAGGACTCTGTGCAGGCCAGTCAAGTTCTTCCACACCAGACTTGCTCAGTGCACAGTCATGTTGAAACAGGAAGGGGTAACCCTCGTCCCCAAACTGTTCTCAAAAAGTTAGGTGCATGAAATGTTTCAAAATGTCGTGATATGCTGAAGCATTAAGAGTTCCTTTCACTGGTTCTAAGGGGCTCAGCCCAACTGAAAAGCAACCCCAGACCTTAATCCCTCCTTCACCAAATTTTACAATTGGTACAATGCAGTCAGACAAGTACGGTTGTCCTGGCAACCGCCAAACCCAGACTTGTCCATGAGATTGCCAGACAGAGAAGTGTGATTCATCACTCCAAAGAGGACGTCTCCACTGCTCTAGAGTCCAGTAGTGGCATGTTTACAGCACTGCATCCAGTTCTTTGCATTGTGCTTGATTATGTGAGGTGTGGATGAAGCTGCTCAGCTGTGGAAACCCATTCCATGAAACTCTGTGCACTGTTCTTGAGATAATCTGAAGGCCACATAAAGTTTGGAGGTTTGTAGGGATTGAAATTTCCACCTCAGCCCTGCTTTGGGATTTCATGTGGCTTACCACTTCTTAGCTGAGTTGCTGTTGTTCCCAATTGCTTCCACTCTGTTATAATCCCACTAACAGTTGACTGTGGAATATTTAGTTCTCTTAAACTCAGTGGAGTGAGTCACATGCTGTCCCTGTCTAAACACACAGCAGTTAATATGTAAAACACCTCTGCAATCACCAGCAGACAAACCTTACCATAAAGGAGTGTCTTGGAATTGTGAAAGTCAGTCCTCCTGTGCCCTCTGTGGAAGTATTAGATTTGGGAGTTTACAAACAATACCCTGCAGCAATGATGAAAAGTTCCATTATTTTGTTTGTTTGGAAAATACATTTTTATAATACGGGAATGATGGCAAAATGAGGAGTTAATGGGTTGCTCATATTTATGAACCAATAGAAAACCCTCACCTGATTCTCTGAAGCTCCTCTCAGCTTTTGTTAGTCCACCGTTAACAGCCACAGAAAGCAAACATCTTTAATGAAAAACTCTGAAACAAGCAAAAACAAAAACCTGCCTAGCAGCAAACAACAGCCAGACGCAGTGAGTGGTCCTGAACTTGCTGAATGAAAATTTCCTCTCAATTTTGCTGAATCTCTATTGCAGCTTCTAGCATGGTTGTAAACACATTAATGGCCAGTGGTGAGTCTATAGAGTCAGTATCCAAAATACATAAGTTTTGGAGGAAAATGTAACAGTGTGGGGACAGATTTGTTATGAGTTTTAATGCAATGCCTGATCTACTGCTGAAGTCAAAACAAAATCAAACCTTTCCTGTTTTTTGTTTACTTTCACTACATTTAAACCCATTAGTCTGCTTTTTTGTCTTAAATTTATTATCGAATTTGATTAATTTGCAAAGGTACAGCTAGCACCTAATGTGGCCTGTAGTAAATAACTAGCAAACAGTTTCAGGTATTGTAGTTCTGTGATTCTATACGTTCAATAAAAAACATGGTATTATTGTGAAATGCATGAAATAATCATAAATGGCCCACTGTGGATTAGTCACACATGGTAAAAGATATAAACTTTACGCTGCTACTTAATAGGCAGAATCCCCTTCATTAAGACACAACAAACATACAACAAGTGGCTTAAATAAGTAAGCTATGATATATATGACTCAGATATGTTCTGTGGCTCTTTACAGATTTCTTGGATTTAAAATTGCTTAAAAGTGTCTCTTATGATAGGAAAGCATATCAAGCCTGGCCTATAGCAGCTAAACAAAACACTACAAAAGAACAGTGTTATTATTGCATGATTCAAATGAATCATGAGGATGATAAAATAAAATAATAATAAATAATAAAATAAAAAATAAATAATAAAATTTAGCCCTCGTTCTCCCCACTGAACCCACTTTTATTTTGCTTTTCACTCGCTTGTAATGTTTTCTCAGGTTTTGTTTGTTTTTTTCATGCTTCCATTACGAGTAAATCTAATATTATTGACAGTATAAGTGACGCGTTTGACTGCAGCTAAATTTGTCTTTGATATTGTGATACTTTGGCAGCTTCACATTCACTCATTCTCCATTACATTTATAATCTTTTTCCAAGTCCCACATATCAGTCCGTCTTCCCTTTGGGCCCCTTGATGATGATCTAGACCTCATCCTCTCCACACACACACACACACACACACACACACACACACACACACACACACACACACACACCATTCATCCCTGTGGGCCCCTTGGCTGTGGTGCTACCCCGCTGTAGTGCCACTCCTAAAGTGTCGAGGCTCCCTGAGGACATGAACTGGATGGTTGTCCTTCAGGGGCTGGCACCAGCATGTTCTCATCTCGCACACACACACACACACACACACACACACACACACACACACACACACACACACACACACACACACACACACACACACACACACAAATGAACACTTTTACCATCCTCTTCAGACAGCAGTGGTCTCAGCGGGGCTGCCCCAGAGCATGCTGGGTACCTGAGAAGCCAGCGATACCAGGGCAGGGCCAGAATGTTAAGTGGTGCGAGTATGCATGTGTGTTGCCTGAGTGGGGTCAAAATGCTAAGTGGTAGATTAATCAGTAGTAATTGTGTGTATGGTCCATTAAGGCAAGGGCTGGCTGACAGACAAGGGTGCGACAAAGAAGGGTGAAAAAAAGGGGAAAAAATAGCGATGGGTGTGTTTCTATATGAATGTGTGCGCGTGTCAGCCAATAGAGAAGTGAAACTAGTAGAAATAGCATTTTAACTGTACAATCCTTTCTATGGTGCTCCATGTCTTTTTATAAATAACCGTTCTTGTTTGCTTTTCGTGCACCCCCATCATCAATCTTCCTCTCTTTTTTAGAAATTCATCCAGCTGTGCCCAGAGCTGTTGCGAAGTTACTCTCCTACTTTTAGAAGCAGGAGTTACTGAACAACGGTCACCACTGGAAAAACAAGGCTGCTTTCCGCTATCTGTCTCACTCCTTCAGAAACACAGACACACACACACACACACGCATGCATGCACACGCAGACTCACACACACACACACACACACACACACTCTACACCTTTCCCCCAGTGATCTCTGCTAGCTGATTTGGTATTCAACTGCTGTTGCGGGCCCAGCAGGCCTAAAGCTCTCTTTGTATTGTTTTATTACCCAGGGGCTTGGTCTTGCCACACACACAAACACACATGCACACACACTTTCTTTCGAGCACAGATAGCATACAAGTGCAAAGCAGGATTAGCATATTAGTGTATTAGCATCCTGTCTGTCAGTTGGCTCTGTCTGGTTTTCTTTCCTTCACACGCTGTAAGAATGGAGAGGAAGAGTTTCATCATCAGGAGGCAAAGAAGGAGAAAATTTAAGGAGATAAGGAGGAGGAGGAGAAGAAGGTGGAAGGGTGTTCACTCCTTTCCAATAGACAGATGGTCGTCTGACTCCTACTGAGTTGTCAACAGGCCAAAAGAGAAAGACAGAGAGGAAGGGATTGAGAGGAGGAGAGGGAGAAAGATGAACCTTTCCTCTACTTTTTCATCTCCTCTTTCAACCTCTCACTCACTTTGGCTGCCAGCTTCAACTGTTTTTATCCATCTCTCCCCTTCTACCCTCCATCTTTTTTGCAGCCAGCCATCAATCTCTCCATTCAGGCCTCTGTTTTTGTCGCTCATCTGTCAGAGTTTACTATTTTTCTTCTACACTTTGTCTTCTTCTTTTCTGCGTTCATCCATCTCTTTCTCCCTCCCCCCCTCTCTGTTGATGAAGCTCTCTGCCCCAGTAGCGAGTCATCTGGCCAAGTTTGGATATATTTACCAGACAAACAGAGAGCAAAAGAAAGAAAGAAAGAAAGAAAGAAAGATGAGAAATGTAGGGTCAAACAGTACAATCTTGTGGGAGAGTAACTTCAAATCTAAAATGAAAATGTTACAAGCCACAGTTGCATTTTTATGTTAGTGATAAAACACTATTTATACAGTTCACCAGTTTGTGGAAAGCAATTATAGTTCCTCAAATACTGTCCTTAAGTGTGGCATTTGTTGCTGAGTTAAAGACTTCAGTTCCACTTGACCTTTTGCTTCTCTATGAATTCACAGTTCGAGTTTACATTGACATTAAAAACATACACTAACAAATATAAATACATGACAGGCTAATAAATAACACAACATTTTAAAGATTATGACATTGAATTTCAGATATATTTTAGTTTCATAGCAGATTAAAAGAACAAAGCCAAACTGATCCATTATTTTTGTCACGGTCCGCTGTGACGGACCGAGTGGAGAATGCGTGTAATGGACCCAGGTGCGTACACAAGTGAGCAGACGGGAGTGAGTTTTAACAAAAGGCGAGCCTTTAATATGGCTGAAAACAAGGTGTGCAAATACAGCAGGGATGGCGTGGCTAAACAAAAACCTAAACTGAGAACAAACTATGGTGAGGCTATGGCTTGGAAGACAACAGACCAGGCATGGAAACACGGAGGGTGGGAACACAGACGACGCGACACAGACTGTATGAAACACAGAGACTAAATACACATGAGGGATGATCAGGGGAAGTGGATGCACACGGGGAACACAGGTGACACTGATAATCATAACAAGACACGGCAGGAGTGAACGTAACACTGATGGGAGATGGGCAAAGTAAAGCAGGAAGTACACAGAGGTTCAAACAGGAGGAGAGAGAGCACGGGGAGAACGCAGACATAACGGGCTGGGGAAAACATAGAATAAAACACAAAGAGAGACGAGGGCTCATAAATACACAGAGGGGCACACAGGGGGTAAGAGTCACGAAGGGAAAACACATAAGGAACAACGTAACAGATCAACCCAGGAAGCATGGCCTAAATAAAGAACAAAATACAAAGATACATGAAAACTAAGAATACTGGGCCCACATGGCCCAGGACCATGACAATTTTAAACATAAAAAACGTAAACTGTAGAATTCTTTGCCCTCTTCTCTGTACAGAGCTAACGTCTTCATAGCCCTACATGTGTGGACCCTTAGCAGAGGACCCAGCTCTCACGTTTCAAGTCTTTTTTGTCATATACAGATAACAGCATAACATCATTAGCTGTAATGAAACTCGTTGACTTCTCAAATTTAGCTCAATAAAAATACACGTCATACTTTTAATATATTGTTTTTGCAACAAAGAGCAGAAATCAACACTGCTCAGTGCAGGCAACAGTTTTCCAGTCTTCTATTACCTCATTTTGGTGATCCTGTGTGAACTGTAGCCTCGGTTTCCTGTTTCTTAACTGACAGGAGTGGCATCTGATGTGGTCTTCTGCTCCTGTCGTCCATCTGCTTCAAGAATTTGTCGATTCATAGACGCTCCTCTGCATACCTCGGTCATAATGGGCAGTTATATGAGCTCCTCTCGCCATCCTATCAGCTTGAAGTAGTCTGACTATTCTCGCCTGACCTCTGGCATCAGTAAAGCATTGTCTGCTGATAGTCGTGTTTGAAAATACCAGCAGATCAGCAGTCTTGCATTTCTTCCCAGAAGATGATCTCGACCATGTCTGCTTGCATAAATGCACTGTCATGTGATTGGCTGAATAGATGTCTACATAAACAAGCAGGTGCACAGGTGAACCTAAACACAGGTTCACTTGTCAGCATCAGTCCAGCATCAGGTTGGAACAGTACCCTAAACTAGCCCAAATACCATACTTAATAATATATGAGTCATTTTTGTACAAAAAGAGTACTTTTACTTTGAATTGAATTTATTTACTTGTTCACATTCATTTTCGTGTATGTGTGCTTTAAAAAAAATCTTTAAAACTTTTATTACATTAACCTATTAGAAGCTTACTGAAGGATTCAAATATTGCCATTGCTGCAGAGAAATATGAACACACTGACACATTAAAAGCTCCTCTTGCTGAGCATTTGTTACCTTCATGAGGAAAGGCCGTGAGCCTCTTTATTTTAGATTATATATAGTATATGACTCTGTTTGACAACAATAACAACAGGGGGCAGTGTGGCTCTGTCCATCACACCCTTCAGTCTGCCAAAGCACTCTTTCAATGTACAAGACAGTGCTTTACACTGTAATAGAATACAATATGATTTATGCATATTTTAAAGCAGCTTGATGTGATCTTTCCAGCAGCTGGAAATCTCAATAGAGGCAGCGCTAAAGAGTGACATAAGTCTCGGTTTGACCTATTTTCTACTCTTGTTGTCATAATGAAAAATGCAACAATGTAGTTTGGTAGTTTGCACAAACAAAGGCGAAAATAACACAGTTTTCCTTTGGCGCCCCCCTTGAGCTAAAAAGGGTAGAATTACTTAAGAGAAAATTTGAGCCAAAAAAGAGCCGACCTCTTCATGATTCAGTGTCTTTCCATTTCGGGGGGGGAGAAATGGATTTTACATGTTGCAACCGAGGGGTCAGAAGTCATAAAAGAAATCTGAAAAGCATTGTTTTAGAGCCAGTTCTGTAGCAACAGGCGCTTCGGGGAAGTTTGTGATGGTTTTAATCAAAAGATAATCACTCTTGTTTATACTGTGACTGCTCCAAACACATTTTGAGGTGATTTACTGCAAATTCACCAGCGATATTAGCTCAAGCAAAATAAGTTAAAGCAGTAATTAGTCTTGAGATGTTGATTGGCCTTTTATTTATTTATTCTTTATTCTGTTACAGACCGTAGTCGTCTCTGCCCACAATCACATTTTGTTCATGCATTTAAACGTTTGTGACATATGAGGGGTGTTGGATGCTATATGATATTTACACTAAAAACCCATCATATTTATACGTGTGGTGGTGCTTTCCCTCGAGAGAACAGAACTGACAGTTTCTGATGCTAATATTACCCCATATGAACATACATCCTTTTATCCACCATATGTGTGTTTGTATTCATTAGCACTTGCTGTTAGAGCTTCATCACAGCTAAAAAGGCAGTTTGTTTTGTAGCAGTGCAAGAGGTTTTGTAACTCCCAGGTTGTGCACGCACACTGTTTGTGTTAAAGTGATTTTGTCAGCTTAGTATGGTAGCAGTGTGCGTGCGCGCGTGTGTGTGCTTGCACATGTATGTGTGAGCACTTTTTTTTGTCTGTGTGATGTACTGATGAGAAACAATAAAATGACAGCCATAAGCAGTGTAATGACAGTGTGAGACTTCTGTCACTTTTCAAACAAATTTGTGTGGTGCGTGTGTGTGTGTGCCCGTGTGAGATTGTTACACGTGCGCATACATGGGTGTAGGTGTGTATCGATGCGTGTGCGTGCTGTCATTTATTTGTCATCTGCCAAGTAAGACAGAGATATCTTTTATCCTTTTCCTCTCATCTCATCCCTGATAGAGAACGTAGTTGTGTTTGCACAGAATTACACACATGTGCATGCGCGCGCGCGCGCACACACACACACACACACACACACACACACACACACACACACACACACACGCACAATACGTTGGTTGTTTGTCTCGAAATGAGCTCATAATTATACTGCTTGTTTATACTTTGTCTGCAAACAGAATGCTACAAAGTGTTGAATCCTGTTTTGTTTTTGCTGAACAAAAATAGTTTGCTTTGTCTCTGTGTAATGATGCTCCACATCATTGTCACACATCACAGTGTAGCAGCAGCACAGAGTGAATATGTCTGTGTGTGCAATATGCACGTTATGTAAAGTGAGGTTTTTGTCTGTATGTCTGTGTGGTGCACATCTGTTTCCACCAGTGCGATACTGTGCTGAGGTTAAATGTTGTGACATTAATAAGGAAAAACTGTGGATACTCACCTCACCCCCCGATTGTCTTAACGTGTCAGAGGTGTTTGCAACTTTTTCTCACTCAGCTTGTGTCCTGTGCGCTCTTGTTTCACAATAGGTGTTTATAACTGCTGCACAGCTCTGCAGTCTTACCTACAAGGCTGAGATAAAGAGCTAATTGGAAACATAAGCATTGTCTCAATGTAATGATGTGATAATTTGATTCTGAAGTCTGCAATCATCTGCAAAAACCCCCACCAAAAAACCAAAACAAACAACAATGTGCAGAATGTTTGGACATTAAGTGTAATCGAGGACATTGCACAGAGAGAGGCAATAAAATTATACCGGTGTCTGCAGACAGCTCAGCCTATGACTCTTACAACTGACCAGAAACTCTAATAGCATTCATGCCACTTCATCTGGTCAAATACAGGGAGTGCAGAATTATTAGGCAAATGAGTATTTTGTCCACATCATCCTCTTCATGCATGTTGTCTTACTCCAAGCTGTATAGGCTCGAAAGCCTACTACCAATTAAGCATATTAGGTGATGTGCATCTCTGTAATGAGAAGGGGTGTGGTCTAATGACATCAACATCCTATATCAGGTGTGCATAATTATTAGGCAACGTCCTTTCCTTTGGCAAAATGGGTCAAAAGAAGGACTTGACAGGCTCAGAAATAGTGAGATATCTTGCAGAGGGATGCAGCAGTCTCAAAATTGCAAAGCTTCTGAAGTGTGATCACCGAACAATCAAGCGTTTCATTCAAAATAGTCAACAGGGTCGCAAGAAGTGTGTGGAAAAACCAAGGCGCAAAATAACTGCCCATGAACTGAGAAAAGTCAAGCGTGCAGCTGCCAAGATGCCACTTGCCACCAGTTTGGCCATATTTCAGAGCTGCAACATCACTGGAGTGCCCAAAAGCACAAGGTGTGCAATACTCAGAGACATGGCCAAGGTAAGAAAGGCTGAAAGACGACCACCACTGAACAAGACACACAAGCTGAAACGTCAAGACTGGGCCAAGAAATATCTCAAGACTGGTTTTTCTAAGGTTTTATGGACTGATGAAATGAGAGTGAGTCTTGATGGGCCAGATGGATGGGCCCGTGGCTGGATTGGTAAAGGGCAGAGAGCTCCAGTCCGACTCAGACGCCAGCAAGGTGGAGGTGGAGTACTGGTTTGGGCTGGTATCATCAAAGATGAGCTTGTGGGGCCTTTTTGGGTTGAGGATGGAGTCAAGCTCAACTCCCAGTCCTACTGCCAGTTTCTGGAAGACACCTTCTTCAAGCAGTGGTACAGGAAGAAGTCTGCATCCTTCAAGAAAAACATGATTTTCATGCAGGACAATGCTCCATCACACGCGTCCAAGTACTCCACAGCGTGGCTGGCAAGAAAGGGTATAAAAGAAGAAAAACTAATGACATGGCCTCCTTGTTCACCTGATCTGAACCCCATTGAGAACCTGTGGTCCATCATCAAATGTGAGATTTACAAGGAGGGAAAACAGTACACCTCTCTGAACAGTGTCTGGGAGGCTGTGGTTGCTGCTGCACGCAATGTTGATGGTGAACAGATCAAAACACTGACAGAATCCATGGATGGCAGGCTTTTGAGTGTCCTTGCAAAGAAAGGTGGCTATATTGGTCGCTGATTTGTTTTTGTTTTGTTTTTGAATGTCAGAAACGTATATTTGTGAATGTGGAGATGTTATATTGGTGTCACTGGTAAAAATAAATAATTGAAATGGGTATATATTTGTTTTTTGTTAAGTTGCCTAATAATTATGCACAGTAATAGTCACCTGCACACACAGATATCCCCCTAAAATAGCTAAAACTAAAAACAAACTAAAAACTACTTCCAAAAACATTCAGCTTTGATATTAATGAGTTTTTTGGGTTCATTGAGAACATGGTTGTTGTTCAATAATAACATTATTCCTCAAAAATACAACTTGCCTAATAATTCTGCACTCCCTGTAGTTACTTCATGTAAGGAGGTAACCTGCCTCCAAACAAACTTGGACTGACTTGTCATTCTCAGAAAAACTGGTGACTGTTAGCATCTAATTTCTAAAGGCAGAAAAATGTTAACATGTTGCAATCAGTCTGAGTCAGTCTGCACCGATGAGCACAACCCATCTCTGATGCATCTCTTTGCAATAGTGGACTCCTCTCAGCTGGTTGCCAACTGGTTGTGTTCTTGTTGTATGTTTATATAAAAGATTACCGAGCACCTATGTCATTTGGCAAAATCAATGTTCTTCAGTAATCATGACTTGTGACGTAAATGTTTCTGTATGTAGACGCAACAGATTTGCAGCTTTTGCTGATTTATCACAGTTAATTGTTATATTGTCACAAACACATTGTGTGTAATTGCCAACTTTACCCCATTCAGTTGCAAACTAATATGGACTGACTTTAACAGCTGTTTTATAGCCATGCATCAAAGTTGCTTTGAAGATGGTAACTGACTGCAAGTGGTTGCACACCTGCTCTCTGTGTTAAATACAACCAGATTGTAAGTTCATTGTACACTGTTTCAATCATCAGTGTTGTGCTGTGATCGTCATTACCATTGTCCTTAGTGTGAATGTAGCATTATTAAAAAGTCCACTGATTTTCTTTCTTAGCCAGAGAGAACTTTAGCTATTGTAAAGCTAGTATACTATTTCCTATACTAGCTTTAAACAAAACAAGTAAAATAACCATAAGTGGATCGCTTAACCTCTTAACATTCACCAGTTCAACCCATCTAGGGTCAGGGTTAAGTGTTCCCACTACTTTCAAAGAACTTTAAACTCAGCAGCTAGCTGCATTATCTAGTTTCTCAAAACTGCATCTTTAGCATGTAGCTAAAATAAGACCCAGCCCTGATCTGGTGGATGTTTAGGGGAAACAACATAAATATCCCTACATTCTAAGAAGGAGAACATGCACAAGATCCTTCTTCAGTAGTGAATGTTACAACAAGGCTAACAACAAAGTTCACAAAAAAAGTGTGTGGTGATGAATCTGCGACAGAAAGAGGTACTGGTAGAAATGTATGATGCTACAAGCCTGTGTGCGTTCAAGTGTTTTTTATTGCTAGTTCAGTGTTAGCATGTTGCTGTTGGAAGAGCTTGGAGAGATTTGATAGTGTGTTTTCAGCAGTGGAGAGTTGTTTCTGGCCTGTGCACAGTTTTCACAGTTTTCCGTCACATTCTTGTTCTTTTCCCACAGTAAATTCAAACTTTTGAAGCTGTAGACAGTTATTTTTGTACTTCTACGTTAACAGCGGTAAAGGCAATTGTTGTGAAAGCTGCATGAAAAGACTGGCACTATTTACCTTTTAGTTAGGACAAAACACAGCCATCTTCATCATTTCACTTATACTCCAGGACTCTAGCTACATGTTGGTTATAGTCAGTATAGCAACGAAGGTATACTATCTGGTAAATTTACGTGTTTCTGTGGAAGTTACACAATTAACTTTGACCAACCTGGTGGTACTTTATTTATTAATCAAGCAGACAATGATCATTGCTTTAACTTTTCCTTATATATCTTATATGTAACATATTTGAGTTTTTTAGCTACTGATGTGGGTTATATACATCAATCAGCTCTACTTGGTATTCAGGTGTGTGTGTGTGTGTGTGTGTGTTAGAGGCCTTCTGTGGTCTGTTTATGGTAGATTCCAGCGCCTTACATACATATTCATAACAGGAAATGGGAATGATGCCCAAATATGGAAGAATGCGGCTTACACGAACAAGACGATGTCTGTCAGAGTTAAGTCAAGAAATGCTGGCATGCAGAAATACTCCCACGTACACAGAGTCTCTTTAATGCTAATAATTGTAGGTACAAAACTTCAAATCAATTTTAATCAAAGAGGGAAGCTAGCTGCACCACGAGGTATGTGACCTTAGATGTTTGCACTTTTCTTTCTTCCCTCCACCTCATTCTCGCTCTATTTTCTACCCTCCGGCTACCTTCTGGCTGTCCCTTGAGGCGTCTTGGTTAAATGTGCTTCTGCTGGGCCAGTTGTGGTTTGTTTGTGTCTATATGTGTGTATGTGTGTGCATTTTGTTCAGTAAGTTTGTGTTGAGGCTAATAACTGTATTAACAGTTATGGACTTATAGACCATTTGGAGGACAAGAAAACAGGGTGTGGGAAGATGAACTTAGAACCAGGTACGATAGACAGACAGATAGATAGATATATAGAGTACAGAGAAGCCACTCCCCTGTCAGCATTTACAGGCAAATTTCCCTTGAGGACCATCAAATGTAGCTTGGGACGACAGATGGAGCAGACAACGGAGTATTTCTTTTCCAAATTTGGTGGTGTGTCTGTTGGACTTGTTTGGGGTAAAACACAAGAGAGACAACACAAGTGAATTTTGTTATTGATGTTTTTGCATTTCACAATCTCATGGCATTGTCATGACAAATAAAATTAACTGCAGTGTAAAGGGCTGATGCAAAACAAAAAAGGACTAGGTCCTCTGTAGTTGGTTCACTGTGTAATCCAGGATTTAAAAAATCTGTCACTTATGTTTGTGAGATACCTTGTCGTGTCGGTGCCGATGTAATATTAAATGCCAGGTCTTCTTTTAAAGAGCAAAATGCTCGTGTGCCACTCTCATCATAACCTCTGTGCCTCTCAGTATGAACTCCAGTGGACGCCTTGTGCATATCCGCGTGATGCGAGCAGCTTTGATAAAAAACCATCCATCTCAGCTTTGCCCTGTTCACAGGTGTGTTACATCCTCCTTGCAGATGATGTGATAGTTGCAAAAGCTGTAAAAGAACAGTGATGGTAGAACTGACAGAAATAAGTCAAGATGATGGAGGGATGGTAGGTTTTCAGAGCACGGAGGAGACATCAGTCTTAGTGCACTATGAATAGACCTCTGCAGCTGTCCTGCCTTCTCACTCAATAACACACACACAGACACACAGACAGACACAAACATACACACATACACTTACATGCAAAGGCTTGTCCTGGGTGGCCACAAATGAATGGCTGCAGCTGCCCTTAAGATTTGCCCAGGACCTGATCTTAGCATCAAGGCACTCTGCAAGTTCAAGAGTAAGGCTTATTCTTCCCTTCAGGCCACTGAATGCTGAACACATTATGGAAACCATTAGACTGCTGTGTTTAAACCCCTGTTTGTCTGTGTTGTTTTGGTATGTTTACACAGCATACTGGGAGGAAAAAAAGGGCTTAAGACTGGTAGTCTGACACCAGTTTGTTTGACGAACTACAGCCAAACAAAATGATCAAGTGTGGTGCTGAGCTAAACCATAGACAGTATAAAAGATGGATGTACTCCTGTGACGTGGTCTTTTCGCTGTTGTCTACTTGGAGTTTTGAACCTGAAAAATGTCATGTTTCAGGCTCAGGAGCTACATCCATCTTTATATCATATATATTCTATAAACCAAATGAAATCCCCTCTCTTTTATGCTCTGTCTTTATCAAATTAAAGCTGATATAGAGATGAAAACAAAACAAAAAACATGAATAAAAGCATTTTGCCTGGACTAGAGAGTAGAAAACGCAAACGTCTGGTCAACCACTTGGGAAAGCAAACTCTGGGTCTGTGAACATTTTTGCCCATGCGGTCTATGCTAAACCACCCAAACACTAGGTTATCTGATATTCTGTAATCCCCATTTTTCCTAATCTCAACAAAGCCCGTTGAAATGTCAAGACCAAGATTGATTCAGGGGAGGTTTGATACAGTCTTAAACTCGTCATTTTCCATTCATGGTGAGCACTTTTAGTTCAGTTCAATTCATTTTTATTTATATAGCACCAAACTTTATATTGTAAGGTAAAGACCCTACAATAACACAAAGAAAGACAACCACCTATGAGCAATGACTTGGTGACAGTGGGAAAGAAAAACTCCCTTTTAGCAGGAAGGGAGGGGCAGCCATCTGCTGTGATTAGATTAGATTAGATTAGATTAGATTAGATAGAACTTTATTAATCCCTCGGGTGGGTTCCTCTGGGAAATTCGATTTCCAAAAAAGCACAGCACCGACAGAAGTTACAGAGTTACAGAATATTATATATATATATACATATATATATATATATATATATATATATATATATATATATATATATATATATATATATATATATATATATATATATATATATATATACACACACACACACACACACACACACACACACACACACACACACACACACACATATATATAAATACAGAGACAATATAAATAAAATATATGAAGGGGATAAATAGAATAAATAGGAATAAAAATAAAAATAAAAATAAAAATACAAGTGAATTGCACATTTCAAGTATTGAGTCTATTGCACCGTTGACTATTTACAAAAGTATTGCACAAAAGGTATTGCACAGTGAGGTGAAGAGGCACTACAGCTTAGTTGTTCCCTCCTTTGTCCTCCTGTTTCCCCTCCCTCTCCCCTCCAGGGAGGAGTTAAACAGTCTGATGGCGTGTGGGACAAAGGAGTTTTTAAGTCTGTTAGTTCTTGTCTTTGGGAGAAGCAACCTGTCACTGAACAGACTCTTCTGATTGTTTATGGCCGTGTGCAGAGGATGCCCAGCATTGTCCATAATGTCCAGCAGTTTCTTTAATGTCCTTTTCTCTGCCACTGTCACCAGAGTGTCCAGCTTCATGCCGACCACAGAGCTAGCCCTCCTGATCAGTTTCTCCAGCCTGGATGAGTCCTTCTTTGCTGTGCTGCTCCCCCAGCACACCACAGCATAGAAAAGTACTCCAGCAACCACCGACTGGTAAAACATCCTCAGGAGCTTCCTGCAGATGTTAAAAGACCTCAGCCTCCTGAGGAAGTACAGTCGGCTTTGGGCTTTTTTATACAGGTGCTCTGTGTTGCATGACCAGTCCAGTTTATTGTCCACCCACAGCCCGAGGTACTTGTACTTGTTGACCACCTCCACCTCCTCCCCCTCTATCTGAACCGGCAGTGGACCTGCTCTAGACCTCCCGAAGTCCACAACCAGTTCCTTAGTCTTTGAGGTGTTGAGTTGCAGGTGGTTTGTGTGACTCCATGCGACAAAGTTCCTCACCAGACTTCTGTACTCCTCTTCCTGATCATCCCAGATACACCCCATGATGGCTGTGTCGTCTGCAAACTTCTGAATGTGGCATAATTCAGAGTTGTAGCAGAAGTCAGAGGTGTACAGGGTGAAGAGAAGAGGGGACAGCACAGTTCCCTGTGGTGCTCCTGTGCTGCTGACCACTGTGTCAGACGTGGTGTCCTTCAGCCTGACGTACTGTGGTCTGTCGGTGAGGTAGTCGGAGATCCAAGCCACCAGGCAGGGGTCCACCTCCATCCTGTTCAGTTTTTCTTGAAGCATACAGGGCCGGATGGTATTAAAGGCACTGGAAAAGTCAAGAAACAGGATCCTGACCGTGCCTTTTCCCCCATCCAGGTGTGAGTGGGCTCTGTGTAGGAGGTACAGGATGGCATCCTCCACTCCGACACCCGCCTTGTATGCAAACTGTAGTGGGTCCTGGGCATGTTGTACCTGTGGTCGGAGGAGGTTGAGGAAGAGCCGCTCTAGAGTCTTCATAAGATGTGACGTCAGTGCCACCGGTCGGAAGTCATTCAGCTCATTGGGCCGGTTCTTTTTGGGGACTGGGACGATGCAGGATGTCTTCCATAGGGCGGGCACTCTCCCCAGTCGCAGACTGAGGTTGAAGACTCGTTGTAGCGGCTCCCCAAGTTCAGCAGCACACGCCTTTATGATGGATGGAAAGAAGATGGGGCAAGAGTAGAAGAAGAAACCAGAGATTAATAATGATTAAATGCAGTTGTGTACTGAAAAGAGATGAAGAATGGGAAGAAGAAACAGTGATGCATGATGGGAATGTCCCAGCAGCCAAGGCTTACTGCAACGTAACTGAGGGATGATCAGGTGATCCAGTCCTAGCTATATGCTTAAGAAAAGTTTTAAGCCTAATCATAAAAGTAGAGAGGGTGTGTGTCTCCCAAATCAAAACTGGGAGCTGGCTCCACAGAAGAGGGGCCTGAAAGCTGAAGGCTCTGCCTCCCATTCTACTTTTAAATAACCTAGGAACCACAAGACATAACATCTGTCTGACACAATGCTTTGCTATCAGTCAACAACACAAATCTATGACTTTTTAAAAGTTCATTTAAGGTAAACTAAGTACAAAAGCCTTCACTGATCACAGAGTTTAATTAATCTTAAAGTCCATGTTCAGTGAAGCGTTCTTGTATACACATTTTACCAAAATAGCTGCTTAAGGCTGGTCTGCTTCTGCCACTGATCCAACTTTATAAATAAATTGAGAGGCTCTCAGACTTGAGTGACGATAAATAACCGACATTCAGTACTCTGGGAATGAACCAGAAAAAAGCAACCCCCCCTCTGCTGCTCTATTAAGTTGTTTTGTCACTCATTACAGGCTTCATAATGCATTGCAGGAGGGGCTCTCGACACAAGACCATGTCCTGCAACCCTGAGACCAAACCTGGCAACCCAGATCGTTATCGTACCTGACCTTACCACCCTGATAAACATCACAGCTGTTACACACAACGGCTGCTCAATTAGAACAGCGCACAAACACGGACATG
The DNA here is from genome assembly GCF_057381915.1 of Diplotaxodon limnothrissa. Lineage (NCBI taxonomy): Eukaryota > Metazoa > Chordata > Actinopteri > Cichliformes > Cichlidae > Diplotaxodon > Diplotaxodon limnothrissa. The sequence continues at coordinate 21,604,776 of NC_140605.1, forward strand.
CAGTGCAATGTGACACATGGTCAAACAGACACACACACATACACACATTTAGTTCATGTTATGTTATAAACAGTACATGCTGTAGTAATTTACAGTGTTGTGTTAACCTCAGCTACATTAACCACAGCGACAAAAATTGGTGCTGCCACCCACGTGAGCCTGTCTGGGGTGGTGGTGGCGGTGGTGCGGGAGACACAGTGAATTTAACTAATTCTGCTGATTATACCATCATTTTTTTGGAACTCTCCCTAATGAAGAGTTTGGGTCTCCTTGCAAGTTTTAACCGTACTTACAGCACTTTCTTCTATAAGCACATTTGCAGAGAAAACGCATGCAGGCACAGAGAAAAAGACGTCATCTATGGTTTGAACCAGGAAGCTTCTTGTTGTGGAAGATTTTCATAGCTTACATCTGTTTGAATCAAGACACGTTCCTCTTTAGTTAAATGTGATAAACTTTTGGTCCAGGCTTTCAGCTGTTAAAATGCATAATAAGAATATAAACAAACATGATCATGTATTGAGAGCCACCTTCTTTCTTTTGTTTTGCACTTTAGGGTTCAGTTGATCTGATATTTTTAATTTCTTAACCATCTAGTTTGGCTGCTGAAGATGTCTGTTAACCCCTTAATGTCGAGTTTATCATATTTGATACATAAAGTTTTTTTTTTTAAAGTTTTTGAGACTTATCAATGTAATTCTTCCCCCTAAAAAAGCTAAATAAATTGCACAGGAAATTTTTTAAAATGCTGGCGTAGCAAATATTCATAATAATGTATGGAAATTCAAATTTTAAATAATTTTTAGACAAATTTGTCAGATGGTTCAATAAACTCTCCATTTCCCCCCCAAAATTGAGTTTTATGCCAATAATTTCATGGTTCAGGCTTTAAAGGGATATTCACACTTCTTTGCTACTGTATATAATTTCTGTTTCTGCTAACAAAATGTGTTTCCGAGTTGTACACTTTATTTTTGTTAACATGAGATCTAAAAGTCTCTACAGCTACAGCTTCTCTTCAGCTTTATTTATTTATTTATTTTCCTACATCACCTTCTCTCCTATGCCGCATGAAACATGTGAAAGCACCTCCTTATTCTTAAACATGAAAATGAGGCCCATGGGCTTTCTGGCAAAAATGCATCCTGACAATCTCTACAGCTTCAAACATTCAGTGTGAGATCTCACGAGGGAGTGTGTGTGTGAGTGTGAGTGTTTGCACATTTATTCGTGTATGTTAAGTGTATGTTACAGTGGGGGATGGCAGGTATGGGGGGTGGCTGGAGATGCAAAAATCAATCTTTTTAAAATCTTAATTGCTTTTCAAAAAAAAAGAAAAGAAAACTCAGACAAAGAATGAATCACATGCTGTTTGATTTCAATGATTTAAAAGCGGTAATGTTGAGATGTCAACAACTGTAAATGCTTATAATCGCCTCCCTTAGTCTGTGATTGCATCTTTCAAGATAAATTTCCTTTAACAGTTGTCAGCAGAGAACAACATAGATCTGCAAAGCCATTCTTGATATCACTCACAAAAGTACATTCATTTAATTATCCGGGTTAAAAAATCATTTTAAAAAAATCACCGTTTTCTGTTCTGGGTAAAAACAGCTTAATGCTGCTCTGTCTGTTCCTTTCCAGAGCTTAAATAACAATACATGTGCTTGAATAGACAAGAAAGATGCAAATTTAATGCGTATCTTTATGTGTACATTTACCAAAAACTTCATGCCTGTCCAGAAATCTCAAATGGGAGAAATTACACACAGTTTGTAATTTGGACAGATTTTGTTTGAGTCACTCATGTTGTGGAAAAATGTGTCTGAGCTATTGTGAGATGAACTAACAATAGTGGTAATTTGACATCCTCCATGGAGGCGATCACTTATTAAAACATACTGAACCTGAGGCATAGATAAATATAACCATCTTGTAGTTGCTGTCTGTCTTTCTGGCCATAAACAAAGTACCATGGACAGTATAAAAGATGGACCATGATGACACCCTTTGGTAAATTTGTAAAACAACTGCAACAAACAAGGGAGTGGATGGGAAGTGGACTTGATGTTTTATTCAGGATGTCCTGAAACTAGCAATAGAGTGCTTACCAAAGCCATGGAGAAAGAGCTATTTTTACCATAAACTTCCATAAAATCAAAGGTCTTCATAAAACAGAATAAGTAATTCTCTGTTGGTGGCCTGTAAACTTTGTACATCTTTTACACCATCTGTGATAAAGCTGGTGCTTTTCAAAATAAGAAAATGTATTAAATTTGTGTACAAGTTTAGGGCGTGTGTGACGGTAATGTCACAGTATGCACAGCATGTGGCTTTCTACCTGTGTCTTGAGCCACTCTCAGTTTTTTATATTTTGCTTCTAAGTAGCCAGATTTTCGTATCATTTTTAAAGTGGTCTTGAGCAATATTTTTCCAGTCTTTCTAAAGGTCTTTCAAAAAATTTTCTTAACTTAACCCTTCAGTTGATCATCTACTGTTCAATCAAGCCTCATCAGAAATTGTCTCAGTGGAAGTGTTGCTTTCTTAATGAAGGGCAACATATGTATCCCAGATTGCACAAGAACTGGGATGAGAATCAGTGGCAAAAGGTCTTATGGAGTAATGAATCAAAATTTCATTATAATATTTATGGTGGGGAGAAAGGTACAACAATGAGTGTCTACAGCCATCTGTAAAACATGATGGAGGCTACATTAAGTTTTGGGGCCAGTGTTTTTGGGGATAATCTCAAAATTGATGGAATTATGAACACAGAAAGGTATCATCAGATTTTGTTCCACCATGCAATTCCATCTGAAAGTTTCTGACTGGCATGTTCCTTCATTTTTCAGCATGACAATGATCCCAAACACTGACAATGCAGTAAAAACATCCAGGGTTAGAAAAACACACAGTGGAGCACTATCAGTCATTGATTCATCTCCCCAGAGCCCGGATCTCAACTTTAGAAGTAGTGTGGGATCATCTGGACAGAACAAAGAACAAAAGGCAAAACCATCCAAAAAAGAGCTTTGGCTGTCCTTCAAAAAGCCTGGAGAACCATTCCTATAGACTGCTTAGCAAAACTAAAAGAAAGCTTGGCTAAGCAAATTCAAGTGGTGTTGAAGAAAAGTCATACTAAATGTTGACTTTCAAGCTTGTTATAATTGTACAACATTTTGTTTTTGACTTATATACTGTGTTCTCATGCATGCTTGTAAGTGTTTTAATAAAACAATACATCTATTTCCCATTTTCCCAAAATATAAAGAAACGAAGGCTGGCTCAAGACTTTTGCACAGAACTGTATAGCTTGTCTTTAAGCAGATTTTGTCAGCTCAGTAGTAAGATGCAGCCAGTACATTTTTTGAGTGTGCAGCTGGTAGGGTAGGATCCAACCTGCGAGTACTACAAACTCACGCATCAATGTATTCATGAGTCATGTGAAACAAGTAGGTCCTTTACTGAGTAGAAGTAGCTGGATTACAGTGATAAAACACTGTTACAAGTACAGTATGAGTTCTGCACTATAAATATAAATAATCAGTATGTAGAACAGTATACATCAGTCTGAAACTGACCAAATTATGTATATCAGTTTAATGACGCTACTGGAACTATTTTTTTAAAGTAAAAGTGTGCTATAGCCTTAAAATAAACAGATGTGCTAAAACACAGTCGAGGCCGTGAACTGTTGTTTGGGTTACTTTTGTTGGGAACAAGTGTTTGAACTTCCACAGCAGCTCAGAGTCAAAACAGGAAGCTCTCAAGAGCTTCATTACTGGGTCCTGTTACAAGTAATACTCCAGAAAGAACACACACACACACACACACACACACACACACACACACACACACACACACACACACACACACACACCTCTAGTTATTTGGTCTGAGTGGTCCTGTGCCTGTGATTGTTTGGTATCTAATTAAGTTGTGCTTTCATCGCAACAGTTGCTGTGACCACTGCATAACCTGACAGAGTTGACCATTTACATTGCAACATTAGGCGCACACACACACACACACACACACACACACACACACACACACACACACACACACACACACGCCTTAACATATCATCAACCCCATCCTCCTCTACACGCCCCCTTTCAGGATGACCTCTGAAGTCAGCAGGGTGTGTGTGTTTCAGTGCGCCACATGTGTCTGCTGCTACTGACAAACGAGAGACAAGTGATGACTGAGATTATGCAGGGCTGTGACTGGAGGACAGACCACCACCATCCCCCCACACCCAAACCCCAGTCAGCCTATTAATTTTTATTTATTGTCACATGTGTCAAACTCCAGCCATCTGCCGCCACAGAAGGCTGTAACATTCTATAAAACATTTTTACAAATACTTCCAAACCCCAGAGAAACCATATATTTCTTTTGTCCTGCTGCTCTCGTACTCTTTGCCAACCTGTTTGACTTCCCCCGTGTTTTATGTTCTCCTTTTTCCTCAGGCTTTGCTCTGTTCCCCTGTGCTGACTGAAGGAGAGTGGACAGAGCTAACCAAGCTTTTACTGCCTATTTCCTTCTCACCCACCTTCCTGCTTTTCCTTGGTCCCCCCCAAAGTCTTCCAGAGAAAACACAGCTTAATGGAGTTTACGAGCTGATTATTGCATTGACACACTGCTGGCTACTCCCCTACAGCGCCACAAAGACACAGACTCTCAGTACCGGTCGCTGCGATGCGGGAGAGAGTCACAAGTTTACCTGTCATCTCACATTAGTAACAGTCCAAACGACTGCTCAAGCCACAGAGGAAATCTACTTAATGTTGTTCCAAACAGGAAGGTATATAGGGTTGCATGCTTTTAATAAATGTCAGTCCATTAAGCACAGATAGTTCTCAGTGCTGTTTAAGTAAACTTAGACACGACAGTGTTTCTTTTAGCCCACACAACACCATTGCCAGCTATTAAAATAAACTCTGAGTAAGTAGTTGAGAAAATAGTGGCCAATGAGCTGACAAACAATTAGGGCCAGTTTTCTGAATTCCGAGCAAGCCAAGCAGCATTAGACAAGATGTCAACCATCCTACCACATGATCTAACACCTGCCTCTCGAAGCAGCTAACTGCCACCCTGGGAAACAAGTGTAACACACCCAGTGAGAGACTTTGTAGTGGACCAGCTGATTCTAATTTTGAATCATGTACTAGTCTGAGGGAAACCCATCCTGGAAGGAAACATCAAGAAATTCTCCTTGCATTAAGAAATATCCCCAAAACGTAAATGCCCTCATCATTTTATTTCCAACCTTACAATACCTTCAATGTAACTCTTAATCTTTGCTTTATTTTTAAGAGACAGGCATATGGAAACTAGTCACTGTACTAACCCTCCCCACTCTTCCACTATAAAGCTCATGCTCTCAAGCCATCTTGCTACCGTCATAGTAAAAAGAAAGTGCACCCTCTCTCATTTCAAGCCATAATGAAAATAATCATTTAAAATGACGTAAATACAACCAAATATAACACACCAAACTGCGCCATTATTTATTAATACAAACATTAAGCCAAAATGCAGAAGTAGTGTGTGTGAAAATCTAAGTACATCCTTACTGCTAATCAGCCACGTGCTGCTAATCAAATGCACTTCATTAACTCATCATCAGCAAGTGTTAACGCCTCTGTAAAAGCAGGAGTTTTTGCAGTTTGCAGGTCTGGAGCAATCAGGTTTGTGTTAACACAATGAAGAGGAGGAAAGACATCAGGGATGATTTCAGAGAAGCAGCTGTTGATGCTCATCAATATCTGGAAGGGTTACACGGCCATTTCAAACAATTTAAGCTCCATCATTCTATAGTGGGGAAGATTATTTACAATGAAAAAGGATTCAAGGCATCTTTTAGGCTTGCCAGGAGTGCATGTCCCAGGAAATTCACCCCAAGGTCTGACCAAAAAGCAAAAAGAATCAAATAAAAATAACAAGAGTTACATCTTAGACTCTACAGGCATCAATCAGCAAATTAAATGTTAAAGTTCATTAAAGTACAAAAAAACAGGGTGAACAAGTATGGCTTATTTGGAAGTATTGTCATACAGAGTCATACAGAAAACAATTAGTCTAGTTATTGCTTCTTAAGGTGGCTCTACAAGGAACCAGTAGAAGGAGAATACATTGGCAGGGCTGGCAATCACATATATTTTCCAGTAGAATTAAAATAGAAACATTTGTTTTGCACTTTCTTCTTATTTTTCCTCTAAAAATTAATAAAACTACACAAAGAAAAAAACATTCTTCAGCTGAAACATTCACTAAAAGCAGAACTTCATTTATTTTGAGGGGTCACATGCCAAAAAAGGAAATTAGAAATCATGACTTTGAGTTTAATCTAACCAAAATATTAAAAATCCAGCATTTTCTGTCTTGGCTTAAAGAAATATTAAATAACACTTCATCAGATTTAACTCTTCCTGTTACCAGGCAATATTATTTTCTTGGATATGACGGAGTTCGAGTTATAAATGGGAAATTCCCAGCTGGTATGTAGGTCTCACAACCTCTGTGGGTTTCAGCAATTCCGGTCAGAAAGAAATGAGGCAGCTGCAACACATTAGTTTAGCTAATGTTTTGATGATATTTGGAGACATGAGAACAGGAAATCATAAGGTACTGCGCCAAAGTCATGAACCACGCATCATTTCTTTATATTTTGCTGGGGAAAATGGGAAATGGGTGCAGCTATTTATTAAAACATGTGCAAACATAAATGGAAATACAGTATAAAAAGGCAAAAACAGGGTCTGTACAATTCTAAACATCTTCAAATACTCTTCATCACATCTAAACACTCTTCTTCAAGCTTTCTTATAATTTTTTGAAGTAGTCTTCATTAATAGTATTAATTAATAGTATGCTGGTTGCCTTTTTTTCTGTTCTCTGTCATGTTGATGTCTGAAATCTGGGGAGGCCGATCCATAACTGATAGTGTTCAATTAACTTTTCCTATCCAGGTACAGTTAGAGCCATAAATATTTAGAAAGTTTTGGTTCTGTACATTACAACAGTGAATTGAAATTGTAATGTTCTGCCAGGTCTTTACTGCAGCTGCTTTCACTTACTGTTTGTTCTTGGGCCTTTCTGTCTGAAGTTTAGTCTTGAACAAGTGAAATGCATTCTTAACTGGGTCAGGATCAGTGACTGACTTGGCCATTCGAGAATATTCAACTTCTTTTCTTTAACAATCTCCTGGGTTGCGTTAACTGTTTGTTTTGGGTCATAGTCCATCTGTATTATGAAATGCTGCCCAATCAGTTTGACTGTGTTTAGCTGGATGTGAACAGACAGTATGTCTCTGAACACCTCAGAGGTTATTCGGCTGTTTCTGTCCTGTGTCACATCATTAATAAACACTGGCAGCCATGCACATCCAAGCCATCACACTGCCTCTGCCACGTTTTACAGATGATGTGATATTGTTTCAATCATGATGGCTTGTTTCACCTGCATGACGAGAGCCTTTGACCACATGTTGTCATGGTAAAAACTTCCAAATGCAAGCACAATACCTTAAATCAACTTCAGGCCTTTTATCTGTTTAATTGATAATGACATAACAAAAGAACTGCCCACACCTGCCCACAAAATAGAGTCCAATTACTTTTTGTCCCTTTAACAAGAGGATGGCACATGGCAAGGAGTTGAAACTCCTGTCTCAGTAAACAGGTAATAAAACCTGTGTCGGTGTCCAAATATATATGGATCTAACTGTATGCACTTCTTTCAACCTCCACTTTTCCAGCTGCCTCAAATTTTTCAACGACACACTACACAACATGGAAATGTTATAGTAGGATTTTAACAAACAGCTCTTTAGGAATCACCTTGTTGATGCAAAAAAACCCTCCAAAAAACAATTTCCTGCTTGTCAAACTGTGTTATCTTTGACATTTATTTAGATATAACTCAGGAAATGGGAACAGATGATGTGTTTCTGTGACAGAAAAAAGCAAAAAATGCATTCTTTGCTAAGGTGTAATAAATTATCCCTTTAGTCGGGTGCCTTTTTTATTCTTGAATGATTCAAAGGTCAGTGTAAAGTACCTCAAGAAACATAAGAACATTCTTCTGAAAATAGTAAGGTACAAGGACTGGATGGAAAATGAATGAAAAGCAGCTAATGGCCAAAGAAAAATTTTGAAAGACTTTTTCCACAGCACTGTATTTCTGTGCTAATTCTATGAATATTAGTGATGTACAGAATTATTTAAAGTGTGCATTTAAGTGTCATAAATGTAGGATGTGAGCGTTCACAACCATTACAAACATCTGGTGCATTTTTCTAAGTAGTTGATTCAGCTGACATTACAGAGTCAGTTCATTGTACAGGGAGTGCAGAATTATTAGGCAAATGAGTATTTTGTCCACATCATCCTCTTCATGCATGTTGTCTTACTCCAAGCTGTATAGGCTCGAAAGCCTACTACCAATTAAGCATATTAGGTGATGTGCATCTCTGTAATGAGAAGGGGTGTGGTCTAATGACATCAACACCCTATATCAGGTGTGCATAATTATTAGGCAACATCCTTTCCTTTTTTTTTTTTTTTTTTTTTTTTTTAAATGACATCAGAAACAGCAGTATGCGACATTACGTGATGGCAGAGCTTCAGTTCATCCTTTGTCATTTTTTTTTTTTTTTTTTTTTTTTTTAATAAATAGGACAGGGGGAATGAATGAGAGAAAGAGGGGGAGAGAAAGAAAGAAAACCAAAGGGGAGAAGAGACGGTGAGAAGGGGGGGGAAGAGAGAGAGAGAGAAAAAAAAAAAAGAACTCCTGGGTCACCTGTATGGAGAAAAAAAAAAAAACAAACAAAAAAAACAAACAGAGGAGACAGCAAACAACAAAGAGCAACATAATAATAGAGAAAACAAAGCACCATCACAATAAACTAGCTAGCCATAGATATCAATATTTACTAAATAATAAACGATATTGTGCAGCACGCAAGATAGACAGCGCACAGTGTGCTTTGAGGTAGCAGCCAAGAAAGCTTTAGTCCGCGTCTGTGAATACCCATGTGTGCATACCTGTGTGGATCAGCATGCTTGCATTCCAAAGGTTTCTCCATGTAATGATCTGCTAGGGAGTGTGGGGGGGCCACAGCCCCGTCCTCCAGGGTGTGAAGCGGGTATGGAGGAGATCAAAACTCCAGATATCCAGAGGCCCCCAGAACACAAGAGACCATGGAAGACCAACAGAGGGGCAGCCGCGCCACTATTCCAGTAAGAGCTGAGGAGAGTCCCAGATGAGGGCTCGCCCAGCAGCCGCGGAGCAGAAGTCAGGGGGAGTTGCAGTGACGCGCCCGTGAGCTCCGCCGGCCCCCAGCTGCGCCTGAGTGACCGAGCCCCAGGCCGAGAGGCCGGGGGCACCCCACCTCCAAAGGGGGCCCGAGCGAGCCCCAGGCCCCAGGCCCCGACAAGCGGCCGCCAAGGAGTGAGCCGGTGTGTACCCGGACGCCCACCCCCAGACACAAAGAACCACCAACACACCGACACCTGAGGGAGTCCGCCACCGGCAGGGGAAGTGGTGGTGGGTGGAGATAGGCCTCCAAACCTTGGAGGGCCTGAGGTGTCCCCAGAGAGGTGGCGTCTGATACCCAACCTGACATATAGACACAGACATACAGGCACACACAGACACAAACATCCATTCCCACCCTCATGCTCTCATATGCACTCACTCCACACTCAACCAACGTGGAGACAGACATAAAGAGACGCTGTACACACGATCACACTCCCCAAGCGTACTCTACAAACCGGGTCTAGGTACCCTTGCCCCTGGAGGGGGGAATTGCACCCAGACCCAGGTGGTGTTACCCTTTTCCCTGCGGTGGGGAGAGGCAGACCACCCCGACTCCGCAGCAGCAGGGAGGCCCCACACCCCAGACCGCAGTCGGACGGCCAACTCCTCCTACTAGCCCTCCCGCTCCAGCAGGCCGCAGAGAATGGGGGTGGGAGAAGACTCCAAACCTCCCTCCACCCGCTCATTGTAGTGTTGATGCATATGTGTTCTAAGGTGCAATTAAAACCCAGGAGGGCATGGAGCTACCTGCCATGGAGCAGCAGGTAAGCGCATAGTCCCTCCTGCTAGCCCTCAATCCTTTCCTTTGGCAAAATGGGTCAAAAGAAGGACTTGACAGGCTCAGAAAAGTCAAAAATAGTGAGATATCTTGCAGAGGGATGCAGCAGTCTCAAAATTGCAAAGCTTCTGAAGCGTGATCATCGAACAATCAAGCGTTTCATTCAAAATAGTCAACAGGGTCGCAAGAAGCGTGTGGAAAAACCAAGGCGCAAAATAACTGCCCATGAACTGAGAAAAGTCAAGCGTGCAGCTGCCAAGATGCCACTTGCCACCAGTTTGGCCATATTTCAGAGCTGCAACATCACTGGAGTGCCCAAAAGCACAAGGTCAGAGACATGGCCAAGGTAAGAAAGGCTGAAAGACGACCACCACTGAACAAGACACACAAGCTGAAACGTCAAGACTGGGCCAAGAAATATCTCAAGACTGGTTTTTCTAAGGTTTTATGGACTGATGAAATGAGAGTGAGTCTTGATGGGCCAGATGGATGGGCCCGTGGCTGGATTGGTAAAGGGCAGAGAGCTCCAGTCTGACTCAGACGCCAGCAAGGTGGAGGTGGAGTACTGGTTTGGGCTGGTATCATCAAAGATGAGCTTGTGGGGCCTTTTCGGGTTGAGGATGGAGTCAAGCTCAACTCCCAGTCCTACTGCCAGTTTCTGGAAGACACCTTCTTCAAGCAGTGGTACAGGAAGAAGTCTGCATCCTTCAAGAAAAACATGATTTTCATGCAGGACAATGCTCCACCACACGCGTCCAAGTACTCCACAGCGTGGCTGGCAACAAAGGGTATAAAAGAAGAAAAACTAATGACATGGCCTCCTTGTTCACCTGATCTGAACCCCATTGAGAACCTGTGGTCCATCATCAAATGTGAGATTTACAAGGAGGGAAAACAGTACACCTCTCTGAACAGTGTCTGGGAGGCTGTGGTTGCTGCTGCACGCAATGTTGATGGTGAACAGATCAAAACACTGACAGTATCCATGGATGGCAGGCTTTTGAGTGTCCTTGCAAAGAAAGGTGGCTATATTGTGAATGTGGAGATGTTATATTGGTTTCACTGGTAAAAATAAATAATTGAAATGGGTATATATTTGTTTTTTGTTAAGTTGCCTAATAATTATGCACAGTAATAGTCACCTGCACACACAGATATCCCCCTAAAACAGCTAAAATTAAAAACAAACTAAAAACTACTTCCAAAAACATTCAGCTTTGATATTAACGAGTTTTTTGGGTTCATTGAGAACATGGTTGTTGTTCAATAATAACATTATTCCTCAAAAATACAACTTGCCTAATAATTCTGCACTCCCTGTATTTTCACTGCACTGGAAGGCAGCTCACTGAGGTCTGGTAAGGTCTTCAAGGGGAAAACCTTTTCAGCCAAAATGATTGACCAGCTGTCAGGAAAAGTTTGTCTAAGCTTCTCTATCTGCACCGCAATTCTCACGGGTACGTTATGCTGTCATCATCAGGTCTTACATGGCACCTGTGACCTGTTGATGATTTCCACATTAAAAGGAAAGACCATTCACACACAGCTGTCTCCTAATAGACATATCTTTGCACTGCAGACAGTTACAGAAGGCGGAAAAGTTGTGGATAAAGCAATAATATCAAAGTGATAGAGAATATTTTGTAGCTTTCTAATACATGAGAGACTTAAATGGAGCACAGATGCAAACACACCTAAATTACATACACACACGTAGCTGGTGGTGCATTAGTGTGCATCCTGATGCTGTTCTACAGTCAAGTCTCTGTGCCTCACTGTAATGTAATAAAACTACCGTCTCACTCCCACACAGACCTGCCTGTGAAGCAAAGCACTCTGGGTAGATTCACTACAGGGTCCCCTGAGACACAATGTGAAACCGCTGAAAACGGTCCTCTGTACACACACACACACACACACACACACACACACACACACACACACACACACACACACACACACACACACTGCACTTGCTCACAGAGAAAAAGGGAGAGGAAACATTTATGAATAAACAGATGAGGGTCCATTAGATGTAATGTTATTATCCAGCTGCCTGAATTGTGACCTCGCTCAGGGTGTGTGTTTATGTGCGCACCAGAGACCGAGAGTGATAGAAAGGTTGTGAGACTATTTTGGTAGGCAAGGATATTTTTTAAGGGATCCTTTTTCAAAAGCAACACATTAGCCCTTAGCCTTTTGCTGGGATGACCATGTCGATCATCACTCACTGCCTAGTTACCATCTCAGACAAGTTTTCACGGCTGTGTAGTTTGTAGGCGATTTCTTCACCCCCTGGTCCACCGGAGGGTTTTTGGTTTTGGTTGCCTTTTTAACTTTAACTTGTTTTCTTGGTCTACTCGTCTTTGGTAGGTCGTTACCCACGGAAGATCATATGACTTGTTGAGCTAGGAAAAACACAGGTGTTACTTATAAGATTAACAATGACTGTTAACAATTATTGTGTAACTACAAGCTTCACTGCAGCAGAAACCAAAACAGCTACCTCAGTTGTTTTGAATTTAGTTTTTACACCCATAGCACATGTTCTGTGAAAAGGCATGCTATAGTAACTGAAAAAAATTGCTTTGCCTTTATCTTTGTACAAAAAGCAAGAACATAAAGCAAACTAACATGCTTCTCTGAGTCATTATCCATACTGAAGAGGAACAATAAAAAAAGAATCAATAGTGCGTGAGTAGTTTATTGTAAAACTTTATCATAAATGTTAATGTGAAATTACTGAATATTAAAAGCAACCTAAAAACGCTTCAATCTCAACAGTACAAATGTAAAACGCAAACATACCAAAGGAAAGCCAAAGACAACAACAGGAGGATAAAGTGAACTCTTTACTCTCTTTACTGACATTTAAAAGTGTTGCATGTGTCCTGCACTCTGATACTGGAGCTGTGCAGCCTTCGCAGATAATGCAGGCTGACCTTCTGCAAGGGACTAAAGCAATACATACATAAAATAGAGGCGACAGTCAGACATCCACAGTTTATGTATGAAGTATATTTTTAATTTCCAAAAAATAATTGATTTAACACAGTTCAGTGCTGAAGTATTGATCCTATCGCACTAGTGTCGATCCACTATCAACACTGGTATTGGTATCGATACTACTGATATTTGGATTGATCCACCCACCTCTACTCTGTGGCATCCTTTAAAAACAGCTGAGAACTCTAAAATCTATTCAGAGAGGCATTTGAATAATGTCATTGTGTTTGTGGTGTTTTCCTTGGTTGGTCTTTTTAATACCAAAAGACTTTGTGACTGGTTCCTGTCTTAAAAACACATTTACTTTCTTACTAAATGCTGCTTTTATCAGCTATATTGCTGATTTTGCAATACATCCATCATGACATCTGCAGCTTCTTTTCTAACTTTCGGGTGTGATGGAGTAGGATCTTTAAGACCACTTTATTTAAATGTTTTGTCAGTTCCACTAAATTCATGTACACGCCGGAAATAAAAACTAGCAGATGTTAATGTGCTTGGGACTTTTTAAAAGCACCATAAACACATATTAGATTTTTTGGGGGGGATGCTCACATATTTGCAAGGGGCCACCACAGCAGATGGAAACGCATATTTGATTTGGCACAGACTTTTATGCTGGATGCCCATCCTGACATAAGCCTTCAAGGGATTGGTATCTCCTCCCCCTTTAAAAAAAGATCTCTCAAAGATCTTTAGGTGGACGTGTTAACCACCACGCTATGGAGCCTCTAAATACGATACAACGACGACTTTTAAAACGATGACTTAAAAGAAAAAGCATTTTAACATAGCTAATAATAACTGTGCCCCTGTGAGAGCGATTTTACTGTTTCTTATGTAACAGTAAATACTTAATCCGAATAATGTTTTCAGTTTTCCTGTTTAAAGGTACCTGATGTTCACATGCTGCATAGGAACCTTGATTATCCTTGTTTTTAGTCTTACTCCCCTCGAGTGGAGAAGCTGCGGCGTGTTCGAGATGATGACGATAATTAACCGATAAACATAAAAATCCTTTACAGTAACTCATAATATTGCTGACTGTGCATGTGTGTGAGGAAAGGTAAGAGAAGGTGTGTGTTAATGCTGAGAGGAGGACTAAAGGGCCATTTATAGCTGTCATACGCTGACAACCATTACCCCTGCATTTACAATGCTCTCAGCACACACTGTCAGGAAGACTATGCGCACACACACACACATGCTCTTCCCGCTCTACCTTACAGAGCCTAATTATCGACACCTCTCTCTGTCGGATGAAACAAAAAAAACTGCTCTATTTTCAGACTGATGGAGTCTGAAGTCTCTCTGTCGTTTCTCTTCTTCTTCTCCCCCTCTCAGCGTCTGTTGTCGTCTCTGCGCGATGCCTCACCCGCCGCCCACCCCCTTATCTGGCGTTTGATTCTCGACTTGTTAAATAAGACTCAAATTAAAACAGACAATGAGGAAAGTTTCCCCCTCACAGCCACTTTCATTTGTTTTGATTGTTATTCAGAGTCATGGATGGCGGTGTATGTGCGTAGCGTGAAAATGGCAGCAAGTGCCATCTTGTCTTTGAGGCCTGCTTCATTAGTTGTCAAACAGAACAGGCGTGCTCACCCCTGGCCCTGGAGTGTGCATGTGTGTGTGTGTGTGTGTGTGTGTGTGTGTGTGTGTGTGTGTGTGCATGCTGGGTGTTTGGGATCAAGTGGTATCTCTGCAGCTCTGCAGAATTTGTTTTATGGGAGGTCAGTTCAACTTATCCAAACCCTAATTCATTATTTGTTCCTCTGCCCTGATGTAGCAGTAATGTTATATCACATGTGTGTGTGCATATGTATTTGCGTATGCATGTGTGTTAAAAATAGTAATTTATTTCCACATGGCATTTCTGTCTTGTGTGTTCAGTTTTAGTTGGACAAGGAGTCCACACAAAAATTGGATCTAACCGTTTAACCAGCATTTACGTGCGTGCATGTGTAGCTGTGCGAGCACGTCCACTTATGTGATTGTTGGCACTCTCTAGTGAGCAGATCACCTTTCAGAACATTCCAGAACAATATAAACATTAATATAAAACTGAGCATGCACGTTCTTTCAAACACTCGGTGCTTGGTGAATAAACCAGCGAGAGAAAAGAGTCGATAGATTTAATTTAGTCAGAGCCAAAGCTGTATGGACGAAGCGAGGAGAAGAACTGAGATTAATTATAACCTCAAAAATATCCTCAAGTAGCAAAGTTGTCCTGGTAAATTCCTCAAAATCTAAGTTATTCAATTTCATATCAGCTGGTTTCATTATTCTCTGTGGTAGGGACTACTTTAGGCTAAAGGCCAAATGTGTGGTTCATTCACTGACAGATACATCGGTAGGAGTTTATTTTGCCAAAAAATGCTTTAAATATAAGTTCATGTAAATAGTGTGAAAGTATTTTTTAGACTCACCTATTCTTAATGCAGCCGTTCACACTGACTGCGTATTTTCACAGGACAAATTTGCGTCACTTATTTTTTCAGATCAAGCTCGATGGTTCTGATTTCTCACATGTGAATAAACAGATTTGACCAGTCAGATCACTTTATTTGGAAACAAGTATGCTCCTAGCGCCAAATGTGCACTGGTACTGATTATACAATGCTATAGAAATAGTAAAATAATACTATTTTACCTCACACGCACAGCTAAATGCTGCTCCATGTCAGTAAGCTCTGAAATTATTCCTATGCCTGCTCAGATGAGGTCCCAACTCTGCCAACAACAGCTCAAACTGCCCCACTGACGACTGAAACCAGTGATTCAGCTTCAACTGCTGGATCAAACCATGAAATTCTCCCTGCTGCTGCCTTGTTGATAGAATTTTGTGAACCCAGAACCTCCATTTCTTGTTTAGAAATGTCAGGATCAGGATATATGCTACATGACAACATTGCAATATATCAAAATTCAGATTTTAGTGTCATTTGTTGCAATGCACTCAGTATTTAAAAGACTTAAGGGCTCCTTTGCATATAGATGCACTAATTCAGTTATTCATCCGAGTATTAGCATCACACTTATACTAGCTACATGGCAGTACAGTATTTGGCATGACTTTTTTAAAATAAAAATGTAATAGTTATAGCCCCCAAATCACAAATTTATCTTTACTGTTTATCCTTTGGACACCACCAAGAGGTAACCCTTATGTCTCTCTTCTGAAGTGAGTGGTTTCTGTCATATTTCAGGCCTGAAAATGGCTGGGCGATTTCTTCCTATACAGCTTACTAGTGCTATCCTTGGACAAGCCCAGAACCCGTTCTTATGGTTGTCTCACCATGCCTTTGTTAATGTATACTGAGGTATCAAAATTTGTCATAAAGGGTACCGGGGAGGTCGTCAGATGTTGTCTTTACGGGGGAAATGAGTTTAAAGCATGGCTGTAATGATCTCACATGAGATGATTTCCTTTCTCTCTCTAATAACCTAACATATAAGGTTTATTTTTACACCCTGTAGCGAAGAAATTTGGGGTACTTCATACCTGAAAGGAATAACTGATGATAAGCTTCCTTTTTTTTTTTTGGATAGTACAGTTTCATAAGTGTGGCATGTAGATGAGTTTAACAAAGCTATACTTTGCATTAGGTAGTTTAACAAAACCTAAATTCCCAAGCAAAGATAATAGGTATCAGGACATCGGCTGAGTAACAGCTAATAGAAAGTTATGATGAACATGAAACAGATTTACAAGAGCAACACTGGAACTGCAAATGAGGCATGTGGGCATCATTAATCTTGTGAGGTCAGGAGTTAACATAGCTCTATTTATTTTAAGATAAGATAAGATAAGATAACCTTTATTAGTCCCACACGTGGGAAATTTGTTTTGTCACAGCAGGAAGTGGACAGTGCAAAAGTTATGACGCAAAAATTAGAATACAATAAGAATAAATACAGTACACAGCTGTACAGAATAGAATAAAATAATATACTATATACAGTAGAATAAAATAGAATAAAAATATACAATAAGATAAAAATAGAATACGAATGCTATATACAACTGAGCACTCAGTGCACATGACAGCTGCTCATCAGAGTGCTGAAAACTTTAAACTTGATCCACTTAAAAATGACACCCAGGAGGAGCATTTAAGTCTCATAATGTTCAGTAATGAAGATATAGAGAAATAATTGTAGTTTCTGGCCAAAACAAATGTAGATAGCGAATATCAAATATTCTTTGAGATAAAATATCCACAAACAGAACTCCATTTGCTAATCTGTGTCTGTCATTTATACATAGGCTCTTTAATACAGACATTTTACCGCACATTTGACATTGCAAACCATTTTATCTATAAAGCAATACAGGATAAATCTCCAGCTTACCTCTGGATTTCCTTGCCTGTCTGAGTGCCAACTGTTAACACCTATCTAAACTTGCTTTTTATTGTGCTGCAGGTTTTGACTGATCTGGAGAAAACAGCCTCAAAATAATACTTTCAACATATACTTCGTACGTATACATGTTATTTTTTAATTTAAAGTCAGTATAAAAAAATGTGGTGAAAGAGAGATGTTGTTGTTTTTCGTGAGAGGCTCCCAGTACTTGTTGTTGCCTTGTTATCTCATGTCCTTGCTTATCTAATATGTTGTGCATTTGTATTGTCACCAATCTTGATCTTAATGGTACTTAGTAGTGAAATGAAGGTAAATTTAAAAGTACACTCAAATAATAATTAGTGCTATAAAACAGACTTATCTACAGATTAGGAACAGGCAGTGCAGGAGCTGTCATTATTATCAGTGGGATGAACCACAGTGTAGATGACAATCCACCAGCAGATATGCGAACACCACCGTGTGCACAAACACTACATACAGTCAATAGTGGAGGCTTCACAAGCTTGTTCAGCACATTTAAAGCATCCACAACAAGTTTAAGTCTCTTCCCAGAATAGCTCACTTTATTTGTATTCATGTAACACTTTTCAAATGAAAGTTGCAAAGTGCTTAAAAATAATAATGATTATATGATGATTATAAAAAGGCAAATGATGAGATGTAAACTGGGATCCTCATGTAAGGAATTTGATAGTTTGTGGGGACTGAAAAGACTCGAACACCTTTAAAGACTAGATGAGCCTTTGGGACCAACAAAGTCATTCTGATGATCGTTGATGATAGTTTCTTCTTCACTCATGTTTTTCACTCGCTATGTGTTCATACACCACTCTGCATTCAATTATTAGTTATTATTCATCTGCTCTTCCAGTGTTTTTCATTGTGACTCTCTCCCATCACCCCCAACCGCACACATCAGATGGTTTTCCCTATAACTGCCTGATTCTGATGGGGTTTTTTCTTGTTAAAAGGGAGTTTTTATTTCCCACTGTCACCAGTTGCCTGCTTATAGGTGGTAGTTTGATTGTTGGGATTTTCTCTGTATTATTGTAGGATCTTTACCTTACAATATAAATCACCTTAATGTGATTGTTGTTGTGATTTGACTCTCTCTCACTCTATATATATATATAACTGAATTGAATTGAGTGATACCTCATTGTCATTGCAGACTAACAGCACTGAATACAACACAGTATTCTTTTTCAGTCGTGCAAATCTCCAAAAAGTTTGCAATTATCAAAATTATTTAAACCTGAATAATATGAAGTAAATCTCAGGCCCAGTGCCGTATTTATACTGGAAATTACAGGAGAGTGACATCAATCATGGTGTCAACATATACATACTGACATGGCAGATAAAAAGCGATGAATTTTGAACATATTTACATAACTCTGAGTAACAAAATAAAGATTTAGCGCTTTAAAAAAGAAGCTGGGGCAGATCTGGAGAACTGGCCTCTTTTATCATCCACATCACTTCTTTACTCTTACTCATTTCATCAAACATAGAGTTATTTGAACAGCTCAATCCCTTAATTTGCTAATATTGCTAATATTTACTAACATTATTTCAGGCTCCCTAATGTGATATTCACATTAGTAAAAAGGCAGTTATACTTTGTCCAACTGGAAACAAGTTTTCTGACACATTTCAACACCGCCTGGATTATGTTTCTGTATAATCATTCAGCTTTATGTCTTGAACAACACTGATCTCGATTTATTTCCTCAGCACTGTTTTGAAAAGTACTGAGTAAATACACCAGAAAGACCACAAGTTGTTTTAAACATTGCATTTGAGAGAAAAGTTGGGGTCTTTCCCAATGAGGTCAGCACAGGGAAATTCTTCTGTGAGCCACTCGAGGAACTGAATGATATTTGATGCACCTTTACAACCACTTTAACAATAATGAATATGTATGAGTATATGAAACATTTGATTTTTGGGAAAACAGTATAAAAACAACATATCAAATAATGAGAAATTTGTTTTTTAAATGTGTTTTTGCTTTATTTAATTGAAATTTTTTAAATATGCACACAATTTGACTTTAATACACAGCAAACCAGACCATATTTACCAGTGTACTGCATTACCTCTAATTAGCTTTTAGCTTTTTTCCTATACAGTCATGCTGCTGCTTGCATGCCCAAATTATGGAGTTACAGACCCACAACTGTTTGATGGTGCCTAGACAACTTGTTTTGAGAGTGAGACTTTTTATTTTCTTTCTTCTTCTTTCTATTCATTTTGTTGTTTGAGAGGTGCAGCTGGTCCTGTACTGATGAGGGCAGTCTGACTCTTTTATTTAGATCCACTCAGTTTGAGGTCATGAATCCACTGTGATTGTGAGCTGCTAACCTCTGGATGTCATTGCACTCAGCATTTTTATCCTGAATTGGTTGAATTAAAAATGGCAGTTTTATTAAAATTTTTGTTTTCCTCTCATGACTGTTTCAGTCACTTTGGAACCCGATAGACACGCCGGTCCACCGTGTCCATTTCACGCTTTGCCTCTCCCTCTTTGAGCTCTCTGGCTTTTAGTTAAATATAGGACTTAAATGATTTACAAATCATTGTATTCTATTTTTTTTAAGTGTTGCATCTTTTTGGAAAAACAGGGTCATACACTGGCTTCAACATTTGGCTTCTTGTTGTTTGTACTTGCTCCAATCTCATGATCAAACTTAAAATAACCATCAAATAGAGACTGACCAAAGTTACATCACTTTGTGAAGATGTTCTTACTTGAAAAGCAAGAAACTGGTTCTCAGTAGGACACACACACACACACACACACACACACACACACACACACACACACACACACACACACACACACACACACACACACACTGAGTCCAAATGCCAACTTTCCATTCCATTCATCACCTTTCCTCTCTGGTCCCACGCTGCTCTGCTGGAGTAAATAAATAAACAGAGGGAGTGAAGATGTGTGTAGAAGAGGAAGGTGATGGGAAGGCTATTGGAGGAGGTATTAACTCAATCATTCATCAGCTCATGTATCAGACCGCCCTTCCTATTTATCTCTCTTTGCAGGGTGCTGAGAGACTGGATGTTTTCCTGAGTACCTTCTTTTCTCTGGCTTCGATTCTGTCTTGACGTTTACATCTCCATCTTTCCCTCCTCTGTCTCTACTGTCTGCTCTTTCCAGAGGATAGATCATGGTGAGCATGCAGCCAGTAACTCAGCATATCAATCACAGTGCTGCACTGAGATGGCTGACTGGAGAGCAGTTCAGTGAGTGATGCCACTAGGAGGCTCCACTCCATATTCACCCAGGAGTTCTCATTTCAGAGCAGTGAGTTTCTGCCTGTTTTAATCTGCACCACAGACATTGGACCTGACTTCTAATTACTGCACCACTTTGTCCCACAAAGAATAAGAAACATATTTTGTGTTATTTTTGCTTTGCAATGTAATGGCCATAAAAAAGAGCTTTAAACTTACGAGATGAAGTTCTGTTTAAACAGGAGAAATTAACCCTCAACTTGATGATCTTTCTAGTACCCATTCTTTCACAGAGCTTCGTTTGAATGTTTGTTCATATTAGAGTCTTTTATTTGCTATAATATATGAAATTCTATTTATTTGGACTCTTTTTAATGTTTGTGTACTGATAAGTTGGATAATTTGATGTATTTGGGTTTTTTGTTTTCAAATCTGGCTTCTTATCACCATTTCTTTTTAAACTTTACAAGGGACACACGGATAGCTGTCAAGGAGATATTTGCCACATCACTGTAAGGGAATATTTATTGCACTTGGTGATAAATACAGTTACAGTGATAGCTTGTGGTTGACGCTGGGGTTTTGTCATGATTTTCAATTTTAATTCACAGTTTTGCTAGGTTTAGGAAAATGTTCCGATTTGTCTCAAAACACACCTTTCCATGAATGTTACTGAGTTTTAACAAAGCCCGTTCTTGCAGAAAGACCTGAAGAGAGACATCTTTGTACAACAACTACCTGGAGTTTGTGTTTATTTTATCCATGGTAAAGTCCTTTTAACAGCTTTGAAGAGAGTCTTTCACATATAGAAACCATCAGGAGGTGAACTTTGTACAATGTACAAACGAAAGAAATCATTAATTTCATAAGAGAAAAGATGCATTGTACCAAATGTAGCTACTAGCTAATTTCCATTTGCAGAACTGTTACATTGCTGGCTGTAAAGCTCTTTTCGCATGCTTGTTGTCTTTATGCTAAACTACTATAACTGTAGCATGCTAAATATTTAGCTTAGTATTTGTGATGCAATGTGAATGCCTGAATGTCTTGGCCAACCAGTCTACGTGTGTTTTGGTGAACAGAAACAAGTTGGACTCAATCCCAGTAAGAGTTGAACTCCGCCTGGGCTGCCCTTTGTCACAGATTTTGTTCAGAACTCTTACAGTTATAATTTTTAGGCACAGCCAGTGGGTGGAGGGTGTTGGGTTTGGTGTGTTTTGGATCTCCTTTTCTTGGCTTCATTAAACAACGACCTCCAGTTTGCATTGGAGTGCTTTGCAGTCAGGCATAGGTTAGGATTGAGTCTGATTGATGACATTGGTTGGTGTAGTGTTTGCAGTGATGTAGATGCTGTATAAGTCTGTTGTGTTATAGAGAGAACGGAGTGTGAAAGAGAAGCTATTGATTTACCAGTCAATCCTATGGGTATGAGCTCTGGGTAGTGACCAAAAAATTTAAATCACAATGTCACAGTGTCCGAAATGAGCTTCCTCCATAGGGTGACTGGGCTCCCCCTTAGAGGTAAGGTGATGAGCTTGGTTATTCAGGAAGCTCTCAGAGTAGCACCACTACTTCTCCACATTGAAAGAAGACAATTGATAAGTTTTGCCTCCTGAGTGCTTCTGAAGTGAGGTGTTTCTTGCATGTCCAACTCTTGAGGAGGCCCTGGGGTAGACACAGGACACGTGGAGAGATTACATCTCTAGACTGGTTTGGGAACGCTGTGCCCGGCCAGAAGAACTTGGGGGAGCTGGCTTACTAAGAGGGAGGTCAGGCCTTCTTTGCTTAAACTGCTTCCCCCACAACCTGAACCTGGATAACTGACAGAAAATGGACGTATCACAAGTCTAGTCAGTTTCTCATTAAGCTTTCAGCAAGAAAACAGATCTGCATATTTCCCTTAATGTTAATCATGATGGAGGTTATTGCAAGCTATATCTAACTGATTGACACATCCTGCTCTGTGACCACAGACATGTTGTAAGCTGCATATTTGTAGAACTGGCTCACTAGACTCACAATGTACCACTTTTCTTTGGGGATATCAGTTCGGCCAAATTACATGGCTTATTTCAGATTATTTACAGGTAAACTACACAGAGTCAGGTCTACATGCACGCTAGACTTACGTTGCGAGTGCTAGCAGCCCTCATTCCATTATGTGGCGGTGGCGCCAGTGTCCGGCAGCCTCGCCTCTGTCAGTGCGCCCCAGGGTGGCTGTGGCTACATTGTAGCTTGCCATCACCAGTGTGTGAATGTGTGTGTGAATGGGTGGATGACAGGTTGTGTAAAGCGCTTTGGGGTCCTTAGGGACTAGAAAAGCGCTATACAAATACAGGCCATTTATGTATAATTATGCAGTCTATATGTGTAATGGTGTATGGGTTTGTGTTTGCATGTGAGTGTGTCCTGGCCTGACGTTTTAGTTTTAAACAAATGTTTTGTTAGAATGCAATGTAATGGCCAAATATGAATAGAATTTCATAATGCACAACAATAATTTTTTAAAATCAATCTTCTCTTTCTGTTTATCTTTCCTTTCCTTGTGTCTTCCAACAACACACACACACACACAAACATGCACACGCACACAAACTGGTAATGAAGTAGGTAGTGCAGTCCAGCTCTCTCTAAAATACAACACAATTACGACAGATTACTGTGCAATAGCTTCCACATGGTTCACAGAAAGTGGGACTACCACCCTCACAGCGAGTGTGGTAGGTACTTTCCTTTTTACCGCCATCAGTACAGCTACCAGTGTATTCAGTGCACTCTACTACAACATATTCTGAAGTGGACAAATCTCATGCACAAATAGGGGGGAAGGCATGTTGCAGGTCTGCTTGTGATTTGTGTGTTTTTACGATAGAATTAAAGTCTGTTGGTATTAAATCGAAAACATAAGCTGAGCTTAGCTTTTTCTCAGTTTTTGTAAACATGGCAGCAATGCATTAAAAATTTGTTCATGTTGCATTCAAACACAGTGCTGCCAGTCAGAGAGGAATTACATTGCCAACTATCCAGATGGGAAAAAATCCACCTCTGGAACACGCACTTCCATTTCAGCACGAACATCAACCGTAACAGAGGTGCCAGACAATCACAGTTCACTGCAGGTGCTGATCAGAAATGCTGGAATCCAAGGGAGGCCAAAGAAACACCTTGAAAAGCTGATCGAGCACAGCAACGTGTGCGATAGTGAGCGCTGACATGCAGCTGCTGCACGAACTGTGTGTGTTGAAACTTTCTCCCCACAGAATGGCATAAGAAGGCAATTATTTTATATGATCTGCCAGAGAGCATCATGTAGAAATACTGCCCGAAACACTTTTTCAGTACCGTGAGTATTTTTAGTGTGGCTGTCTGCCGGCAGCCATACTACCACACTCGACTTACATGGCCACAAAATATGTATAGCATGTGCACAGTTCAGTTTGATTTGCGTAGCATATTTCATTACAGAAACAACTCAATGTATTTTCATGAAAGGGAGACCGATAATATTTGACATACCTGGTTTAAAGCACATGTTAATATTAATTTAAAAACAAATGAATGGCATGCTTGTGGTTGTGCAGAAAACACACAATTACTGGAGTAATATGTGATTCAAACAAGCAATCTTGAGAGAGAATAGCTATGATTCTTGCATTATTTGAGTCAGCAAGCAGAACCCCATATCACCTCCAAAATAAATACAATTACAGTATATTTTGATGGGCTCCAGGAATGTGTATAAACCTGAAAAGTCTGCTGATGTGAGGCCACTTAGAGGTTGCAAAGTGTCAGTATTTCTTCCTGCTAGACCTGAAGACAGATTATTATAGTGTTCTGACTGCCTGATTTAAATCGGATAAGACAGCCTGAAGGATTTGAGACTTAAGAAAGGGAAGATAAAAGGAGGGCATGTGTGAGATGAGCGTAAATGTCTGCACTGCACCTGGACAGGTGAATGATGAATTAACCCTTCAACCAACCGCAGGAGAGCAGACCTCATCAATCCATCAGCAGAGACAGCCGACCACCAATCACACTGCAGGGTGGAGCAAAGATCTGCCCTCTTTCTAGCTGGATACTCAGACACAAACTCTGTACGAGCGAGGCTCACAGATTTAAATCAACTCGAAGAGAAAGAATGCGGACTCAAAGTAAATGAAACACACAACTTTCTCCTAAGATGAACTCACAATTTCGCGCTCCTTTTTCTTCCCCCGCAACAAACAAACAGACATTTCTCAGCTCATTTTTCCTGTGCTTTCCCCGCCGCATTCTCAGGCTGTCCCACTGCAATGCCAATGTTTTCGGTAGAGTAACATATCAGACCTAACCCAAACCAGAACCTGATGCTGAGGCTGCAACCACAGGAGAAAAACAATGTAAGACTTCAGGGACCCCCACAAGTCCAGGAGGCATATGACCCTTCTGTCTTCGCCAGATTTGATTTGATTTAGTCTTTGTGTTACTCCGCTCTCGTAGTTTGTCTTTCTGTACCTTGTGCTCCTCAGTGGTGGTGATGTGTGGTAGACCTCAGACTATTGTGTTGCAAAAATGAAAGTTTTTCTAAATAGACCCCAGTCTATTCTATTTATGGGAGACGAGCAGGCCGCAGCATGTTTTTCCTAACATGCAGATTACATTCACATCTGCCTTTTATTCTGTGACCAGGGTTTTGCTCATTTCTCTATTTTTGTTGACCAGCAACTGTAGCAAAGTAAAATAATGTGTACTCTTTTTGAACTTTTAAACTAGTAATTTAACGGATTATTTAGCATATTGTAACTTTCTTGTTTTCTCAGTTTGAGCCAGAGTTATTCTCCTCAATGCAATTTAACTTACAAGTTACAGTAACTGCTGCTGAGAAGTGGAGAATTGGCGTCATTAGAATGGAAAGGAAATGAAAATTACTGAATAAAGTGCTTTTCTAATCTTACCGACCACCTAAAGCATTTTTGACTACAAGTCTTTATTCCATGCACTTTATCTGTCTCACATTCACGGCCAATTTAGAATCACAGATATACCAAACATGCATATCTTTGCAGTGTGGGGTGGACCCAAAGTGGTGGGTGTAAAGTCATGCAAAGTCTGTGCAGAAGGGCCCCATCTAACCCCAAAACCTATTTGCCAGGAGGCCAGTTGTAATGAATTTTGTCTTTTGGTTGGCATTTTGATACAATCACTTTTGATTTACCCCCAGAAAAAGTCAGATGGATCATTTTGATATTTGCTAACTACGTGTCCTGCAGTTAAGATGCTTGTTTGTTGTTGTTGTTTTCTTCCATTTAATCATTTCTCAGATGTCACTATTTTTTTTTGATAAAGTTGTAACATATGCCAAGTAGTAGAATGGTTTTTTTTTTACATAGTAAAAAAAAATATTGATCGCAAGATTGATTAAACCTACAATAGATAACTTTTGTTTCTCTACAGATTCTAAACGGTGCTGTGTGCTGTGTTATGCAACCTATAAAGCATTATCAACACACCACATAGAGTGATGAGCACATAAAAATAACTTGTCTTTATTGATCATATCTACATCAGCCAGCGCATATTGGGAATAGGAGAGCCACCGATCGGTTTTCTATCGCCCATTTGCTGGGATTAAGGGCACCCTCCGTTTGCGAGGTGCGCCTGCTGCTTGAGGCACAGGGAGGAGGGGGCGGGGCGGCGGCGGATTCTCTGGCTGGCTGGAGCAGCGTCTAATAACCAACTCGCAAAATAAAACAAAAATGAAAACAAACTAACAAACACGAAAACACCAGACATTATGATACAGACTTATAATTTGCGCCGATGTTTTTTCGAAATTCTATACACGAAAAGTGAGCGCGAAGTCAAAGTAAACTTTGTCATCTCCGCTACATACAGTCCAGTATACAGAGAGACGAGACGACGGGGCTCCAGTTACAGCAGTGCAAGTAAACAAACAATAAATATAAGAAGAGTAAGAAAATAAATATACATTTTAGGACCAGGAGTAAAGGGACCAATAACAATTTAAAATTTATAATTTACAGTTTGCTGATTTAAAGTCTCACACACAACCCGTTGAAAGGGGAGGGGGGCCGGCTGCTTCCAGATAGAGCACATTTCATTCATAATGATGTAAATCCAAGCCCATTATGTATTCATGATTTGAATCCTGGGTTGTGTGAAATCCCAGAAATACACCTTAGACAAAGTGAATCTGTGAACTAAGGTGTAGGTCTATTAGGTATGTTGTGGCGATCCTCGAGTTGGGGGATTTGTGTTCATACTGGAGTGCAAAATTAAAACCAAAATGGACAAGAAAAGTTCAAAGCCATCAGGTGCTCAGTTTAGAAAAAATAGAAAAGAAGAGGAGGAGAAACAGCAACAGATACTGGTAAGCAGATGTGTCGTTGGATAATGGCAGGTCATCCTGAAACAATCAGAGTCAGAATCAGAATACTTTATAAATCCCTAAGGAAATAATGTGGATTACAGTTGCTCCAAAAAGAAATGGTAAAAATAGCAACAGTAACAGACTAAACTCCAAACAACGGTTTTATGTTAATGTATAATCCTTAATATTTTTTATGTGTGTGTGTGTGTGTGTGTGTGTGTGTGTGTGTGTGTGTGTGGAGGGGGGGCGCCAGAGGGAGTGTTCGCCCGGGGTGCCAAACAGGCTAGGACCGGCACTGTCTATAGATGCTACTTTTTAGGCTTACTTAATGCTAACAGGCAGATTTTTATTTTTATTTTTACTTTGGAAACAGAATCCACAGCTCTGTTTTGTCTGTGGTTGTTTCTTGATAATTTTCAGACATTAGCTCATTGTTGACTTGCTGCAGGTAGCTTAGCAACACGGCTAATGCTGTGCAAAATCCTAAAAAGGCACATTTAAAATCTAATAACAAATTTCAATAGTACACTACAGTCATAGGAAACTGCTGAGTTAATAGCCATGTTTTGTTACTGATCAGGAGGAATAATGGCTGTCTGTCTGTTTTGAAGCTCCTTAACTATCTATCGTGATGGGAAATGTGCGATCGTTGGCAAGTAAAATCGACGAGCTCTCAGCACTGGTACGGAGTCAGAGGGAGTACCGAGAGTGTAGCCTGATGTGTTTCACCGAATCATGGCTGCACCAGGTCATTCCCGATGAGAATGCTTCCGTGGAAGGCTTCCACACTGTTCGGGCGGACAGGGACAGCATCGCTAGCGGTAAGCGTAAAGGAGGGGGGCTTGCTGTTTTAGTTAACAACCGGTGGTGTAACCCTGCCAACATAACAATCAAAGAAAGGATTTGTTGCCCGGACACTGAACTGTGTGCTGTTGGACTCAGGCCGTATTATTTACCCAGGGAATTCTCTCACGTCATCTTGGTGGCTGTTTATGTTCCCCCCTCTGCTAACCCCACAGCTGCATGTGACACTATCCACTCTGCCATAGCTCGGCTACAGACTCAGCACCCGAGTGCCTTTATTGTGATCTCGGGTGACTTCAACCATGTATCACTGGACAATACACTACCAACATTCAAACAATATGTGGACTGTCCCACCAGGGGAGAGAAAACTTTGGACTTACTGTATGCTAACGTCAAGGATGCATACAGCTCCTCCTCCCTCCCCCCACTTGGTAGGTCAGATCATAACCTGATTCACCTCACCCCCCGCTATGTGCCAATTGTGAGGAGGGAACCTGTGACCACCAGGACTGTTAGGAGGTGGTCAGAGGAGGCAATAGCGGAACTACAGGGCTGTTTCGAGGTGACCGACTGGGAAACACTCTGTGAGCCTCACGCCGAGGACATCAATGGGCTTACTGAGTGTATCACAGACTACATAACTTTCTGCACCGACTCCATTGTTCCAGCTCAGACTGTTCATTGTTACCCAAATGACAAGCCGTGGGTGACTAAGGACATCAAAGCCCTCCTCAACAACAAGAAGAGGGCTTTCAGAGGGGGCAACAAAGAGGAGGTGAGGAAGGTCCAGGTGTTACTAAAGGACAAGATCAGAGAGGCTAAGGACAATTACAGGAGGAAGCTGGAGTGGAAACTCCAGCAGAACAGCATGAGAGAGGTGTGGAGGGGCATGAAGACCATCACTGGATTCAGGCCAACCAACAGCAGGGGAGCTGAGGGAGGTGAGAATAGAGCCGACGAGTTGAATCTGTTTTTCAATAGATTCGACACCACAGTGTCTGCTCCTACCCCCACAACCTCACCTGCAGTCAGCCTGGAATCCAGAACCACACCACTGTGCCAGCCTCTCTCTTCACATGTTGCCTCCTGTGAGATTCCTGACACCCCTCCCCCACCCATCACCTTCACTCAATACCAGGTTGAGATGCAAATGAGGAGACTTCACTCAGGCAAGTCTGCTGGACCAGACGGAGTGAGTCCCCTCGTCCTCAAGGCCTGTGCCCCCCAGCTGTGTGGAGTCTTTCATAAACTGTTTATGCTGAGTCTGAGTCTGCAGAGGGTCCCGGTGATGTGGAAGACATCATGCCTCGTCCCTGTACCAAAGACGCCTCGTCCCAGTGGCCCCCAGGATTATAGGCCCGTGGCACTGACCTCCCACATCATGAAGACCCTGGAAAGGCTCATCCTGGACCAGCTGCGACCCATAGTAAGACCACATCTGGATCCCCTTCAGTTCGCTTATCAGCCTCGTCTCGGAACAGAGGACGCCATCATCTACCTGCTCAATCGTGTCTACACCCATCTGGACCAGCCGGCGAGCACTGTGAGGGTCATGTTTTTTGACTTTTCCAGTGCTTTCAACACCATCAGGCCGACCCTCCTGGGTGATAAGTTAGCAGCGATGCAGGTGGATGCTTCTCTGGTGTCCTGGATTGTTGATTACCTGACAGGAAGACCACAATATGTACGTCTCCCACAGTGTGTGTCTGACAAGGTGATTAGCAACACAGGGGCACCACAGGGGACTGTCCTCTCCCCCTTCCTCTTCACCCTCTACACCACAGACTTCAGCCACTGCACAGAGACCTGCCATCTTCAGAAGTTTTCTGATGACTCTGCGGTGGTTGGATGCATCAGCAGGGATGATGAGACAGAGTACCGGGCTGTGGTCGACTCCTTTGTCACGTGGTGTGAGCAGAATCATCTGCAGCTCAACGTGGCAAAGACCAAGGAACTGATCGTGGACTTCAGGAAGACCAGGAAACACTTGACCCCTGTTTCAATCCAGGGGGTCAGTGTTGACATTGTGGAGGACTATAAATACCTTGGAGTACACATTGACAATAAACTGGACTGGGCTAAAAACACCACAGCACTTTACAGGAAGGGCCAGAGTCGTCTCTATTTTTTGAGGCGACTGAGGTCCTTCAACATCTGCCAGAAAATGCTGAGGATTTTCTATGAGTCTGTGGTGGCCAGTGCGATCCTCTATGCTGTTGCATGCTGGGGGAGCAGGCTGAGGGTCGCAGATGCCAACAGACTTAATAAACTGATCCGTAAGGCCAGCAATGTTGTGGGGATGGAGCTGGACTCCCTCAAGGTGGTGTCGGAGAGGCGGATGCTGTCCAAGATAAAGACAATGTTGGATAACACCTCCCACCCACTCCATGACATGCTGGTCAGTCACAGGAGCTCGTTCAGTGAGAGACTGAGATTACCGAAAAGCACCACTGAACGACACAGGAAATCATTCCTGCCTGTGGCCATCTCCCTGTACAATGCATCCACTTAACACACTGTTTGCTGCTACAACTACACATGTTTCTTTTCCAAATATTTATTTATAAGTGACTTATGTATGTATGTATGTATATATATGTATATATTGTACTATTCTTAGTTAGCGTATTGTCTGTCTTGTCTTAATGTTGGTTTAAAATGGAGCACTGTAACAAAAAATAATTTCCCCCAGGGATCAATAAAGTATTCTGATTCTGATTCTGATTCTGATAACTCCCTAAGCTCTCTCCATTGTGTGAATGCTTGTCTCAGGCTAACCCTCACTTTGTCTTCTGCTACTCTCTATCTTCTTCTTTGCTGCTTCTTCTTATAAAGCAGCTCCTGTTCTTTGAAATGGCTGTGTTTTGTTAAGGTGTTCATTTATCTGCAGGTATCCCCCAGTATCTCTGAACTACAGTTACTGTAGTAAGCTAAAATGAAAAACGAAACAAAGCTAATTAAAAACTAAAACTAGATGTCAAAATCATTTTATTTAACTGATATAAAAATAAAAAATAGACTTAAAAAAAAAACTAAATTAATTTGTGAGCTTGTGAAAACAATGTGTTAATATCCCTAGTTTCAGTCATAATAAATCTGATATATAAAAAAAAGGTTATCACAGTTTACCTGATGAGG
This sequence comes from Diplotaxodon limnothrissa, assembly GCF_057381915.1. NCBI lineage: Eukaryota > Metazoa > Chordata > Actinopteri > Cichliformes > Cichlidae > Diplotaxodon > Diplotaxodon limnothrissa. The sequence goes on from NC_140605.1 coordinate 21,635,831, forward strand.
CTGCTGATGTAGGGGTGTTTGATAAGACTCTGAATGTCTACAAGACTGTCAGTTGCTTTCAAAAAAAAATCTGTTTTTATTTTAATACCCTGATTTTCTTGAATCTTACCTCTGGCATATGCCTGCCATTCCATAATACTTAAAAAGATTAAAACGAACCCTGAAAATAAACACTAAAACTGAATCTCTAGTGTTAGCCAAATACCAAGTGGTGCTTGGTAGTGATGTACTTCGTTTTTGCTGTAAATCAGACCTGATTAATAATGGGAAAATTCCAGTCTGGTGGCAGCAATGACAAAAAGATTTATAGGCAACCAACCTAAATGGTGATAGCGTCATAAAAAGATTTGCAGGGATGAGCAGTACTTGATTGCATGGTAGTTTCCACCACTGGTAGACACAGTGACCAGAAGCATGAAAACAAAACAGACGCTGTAAACCAGAAATATGAAATAATAAGAAAAGAACTGCTGAAATGATTGGTTACAGTCTGTTATAGGTGTTGTTGTTGGGAGGCTGTGGTTTGTGTCGTGCATTAATAAAGTGAAAAATTAGTTTAAAATGAGTTTCTAGCTCATTGAGTGGAGATTCCTCAGTGTGTGGAGCAGTTTAGGTCAGTGACAGACTTTCTCTGGCCTCTCAGGTTTCTGTTGTCATATTTCTGGGAAATTGATGCAATGTTTGGAAATCAGGCTGCAGTCAGGCAGGGTGGATCTCACTTTCAGTTTGTGCGTGTGTGCATGTGTGGTGTGTAACAGTATGTGTGTGCAGTGTCTGTGTCTTCTGTCTTCACCAGCTCTGTTCAGCCAGAAATGATTATGTCATTACGGCATTCAGAGGATGCGAGGTAAAAGTGCGCGCGCACACACATACGCTCAGTTTCCTCTTGTCCTGGTCTCTGTCAGTCATGCACTCCGCTTTCACTTCTCAGTCTTCTGATGTCATTTGGGAGTGGATTGATGGGCAGAGGAGGACAGATACACACACACACACACACACACACACACACACACACACACACACACACACACACACCTGCACACACACATACTCTGTCTCACACACACAGATCTGGTGGGGTGTTAATAACAAATTATGAGTTTTTAATGCCTAACACTGTGGCTGATCCAGAAAGAAAAGTCAGGCCAGCTAGCTGTTAATCAAACCCAACTATAAATGTTCCCTTATGTGTGTGTGTGTGTTTTGCTCACCTCATTTGTGATTCCTGTGTCTACACAAACACAGTTTACAGCGGGCGTCAGATACACACGCATGCTGCTTGTGCAAGCAAACACTCAAACAAAAACAGCATGGAAGAAACTTAGAAGAGAAATTAAAAGACTGGAAAACATGGAGGAGAAAGTCAGAATGAGAGAGGGGAGGGTTAGAGGAAGAGGTGAAGATAAATACAGAAAGAAAGTGATGCAGATAATAGCTTCCATATGAGAATGTCAAAGCTTTTTCCTCCTTGCTTCTTGCTGCAATCATATCAGCAGTCAGGCTTCATAAATTTGAAGTATGCAGCGAGTTTCAGGATCCAACTTCCTTTACATAAACACCCCTTAGAAAAACAACCGAGTTGGACGTTACTGTGTGAGTCTGTGTGTATGTGTCCGCTAGAGTGAGAGTGCACATCGTATGCTATTCAGATATGTGTGTATGCGGTTTTGCAGACAGAATGGATTTGGTATATGTGTGTGTAAAGTTGTCGCTGTATAAACAAGATTTTTAATATTCCTAATGATGGCGATGATGAGCTTTATTTGTTTTGAACTTTTTTCCCCACAATTTTATGCAACGATATGAGCAAAGCAACAGGATATTGGACACTACATTGAAAAATAATCTTGCCCCCTCGAACCAGAACCGACGCGCCCTTTAGAGGATGAAGCTTCACATCACTTCCACATGGAAAACAAAAACATATTTCATTATATCTCTGCATTAAAAGCATTGCACATTGAATGACTTGTGCTTCTTTTGACTCCGATTCTATGACTTTTGACCAGGATTTCTACATCTGTTGCCTGTTAAACATTGCAAACTAATTCGAGCAGTTTGGATTAAAAAAACTTGTTTAAATATTTAACTGAAGCGCCACTGAGAAAAAGAAAAAAACAGATAATGATAATAACAAATTAAGTTACATTAAGAAGGGGGTGCATGTCTATAAGAGTGTAGCTCTGCACTGACGGGTTAAAGTCTAAGACAGCAGATGAACCGTTCAGTCCCTGGTGATATATTGTTCTGTGTTTGCTGTAGCAGGAGAGCAGCAGGAGATTTAACCTTGCACAGTGTTTGGTGTAACACACTTGAGCCATGGTGCTCTGAAAGAGGCTCCCAGAGGCCGCTGTGGGGGTCAGGGGAGGCTGCAGACCTCCTGCATGAGCACTCAGCTGGCAGCAGCGAGCTTTTCAGAAGGCTACACTGGGGATGTGTTGAGAAACTAAAAACACTAGGAATGTGTGTGTGTGTGCTCTGAGCTCCCTATGCTCAAACATTCACACATTAGCTAATATCAGGAGTTAGGTTACACACATGTGCCACACACGCACACACACACATACACCCACACATCCCATGTCGACTGGGCAGAGGCATTATTCAGTTGGCTCCGGTTCAACACCAACACTCGGAGAGATAGAGAGGATTATGGAGGAGTGAGCTCTGCCCTGAGAGGTTAGAGTGATGAACGCAGCTTGTAAATAAATGTTTGTTTTGCTACTTTTTTAAAAATGTGGGTTGAATAATATACCGTAATCGTAATTCAAAGTAGGCTCAGGTCAAAAATCCTTATTTAGTGTGAATGTTGAGATAAAACTATACAGAGGCACCATAACCGATGTGGTTGAAGGTATCCTGTAACAGGAAAAGCACTTTATTTGAAATAAATTTGTAAATTTCCAGTCAAGAGGTAGAGCAGGTCATCGAATAATGTCAAAGTGTGTTTGTTACAGGCAAATTGTATGTAAACTGTTTCACACTGCTTCGCTGTTCCCATACAACAAATGTGAAAGAACACAGCGCGTCCTGAATGAATGGCTGGCGCTTGCACAAGCTTGCATCAACTTTGGACGTGTCAGGATGATGATTCAGGGACTTTTCACCACATTGACTGAAATTTGTGCCATGGACCACAACTGGTCCTGTTGGTCTGAATGTAAAAGTGTGGCTATGTCGTGCCATCTTTCAGCCCATGCAGTCATTCCTTGCTCAAGTAATGCAGCTACATCACTTGTTGTTGTAGGAAGGCTAAGAACACTGAACACTGTCTTCATTTTAAAGCTCTTAAAATCCAGAAATAGTGACAGGTGATTTTTGTAAGTCTAGTATGGACCTGTGATGCAAAAGTGGATTTTATAATCTGTTTCATTCCTTTTCATTTGCACAATTGCACACTGATATATGCAATAGATCCAATGTGGCTCTAGATTGCAGCCAATCCTGTTGTGCTGCTGACATACAGCCAGTGATGACTAGGCTCAAATCACCAATTGCTGCTACTGTAATGCTGGTCCATTGTTTTCTTTTAAGTCCAAACACTAAGGCAAACTTTTCCAACAGAAAAAAACGTCATTGGAATGAAGACAAAGTCTTTAGAAATATGTTACATCAACATTACATCATTAAAAGTTTCTTCAGCTGCTGGTTGAATCTGTTCCGGCACACTTGGTGTGAGTGGATGTACAGATGTGAGTTTATCCTACAGCCTTCATTCGTCTGTTTTTTCTGTAAGGTGAACATTAACTCATGACTGTAGCATTTTACTTTTACATCCAGTCTTTAGCACATTTACCGGACGAACAGTGCGCTGTGGGTGGTCCAAGCATGTGTCTATGTGTTCTGTGTTACCCCCAAGGGGTTGAGATGACGTCACTGTAGACTGACCGACACACACACACACACACACACACACACACACACACACACACACACACACACACACACATGCAGACAGAGTCATCACCATGAAAAGCTAAAAGAATTTCCTTGGTTTTATGGTGATTATTACAGTGAACTCATTCTTACTCATCCTCGTCCATTTCCACACAGTTTTAGGCATCAGCTCATCTCAACTTCCTGAAAGTGGGTGATGATATCACTTCACACTGAGTGATGATGCAGCAGATCTAAAAAAATACAAAAGCAGCCGAAAAAATATTTTGCCCATAGATTGAATTTAAAAAGTAGATGTTTTTAAAACTTGATACTTTTATCTGCAATCACGCCAAGTTTTCAAATCTCTAAACTATAAACTGATAATTCATATTTGTAAAGTTGTACTGTAAATACAGTACTGTGCCAGAGTCACATGTTTCACTTCCAAACAAACTGACTTTCTTGTCATTTATAAAGAGGTCTTGAACCAAAGTTTATATTTGGACATTGGCTGATTTTTGACAGATTTTTAATCCAGTCTTTGTATCTGATCATTATCATGATCTTTTTTGTTAAGTCAATCAGGCACACTGACACAGCACAATAAAGAGCACCTCATTCAAGGAATGAACCTGTGCCGTGTCTACATGTAACAGACATGCTGTTTTCCAAAGAACTGGAGGACAAACGCAGAAGTGGCTGGCCTAAAAACTACCTACAGCCTACAGAAATGGCTTGAAATGCGTAATAAATATCTCACAGGCACTGACCTCGCTTCCACCTTCACTTGACTTATTGAACACCTGTGACATGTGCTGGAAAAACAAGTCTGACCCGCCAAAGATACACCTCACAGTTTCGAGGACTGCTGCCTGTGTCTTCAGAGGTTTGGAGTCTACGGTGAGAACTGAATGAAGAAGGATCAAGAAAATCGTTTCCTCTTCTTTACAATTACAAAATATAGTCATTCACATTTTGCCGACAGTAACCACAGTCTGGACATCATATCCGAGACATCTGAAGCCATAAATCAGTCATCGCAAGTTATGGTCGCTATACTGTCACATTTTGTCCAAAGCTCATGGGAGAGATACCACTGCCTGTGAGGGAGGGGAGGAGAGGGAGGTGAAAATGTGTCAGTGATGAGAAGGAGGCAATAGCGGGAATAGATAAAAGAGGCAAATGTGAATATATTCACAGGAAATGGAGTACTAGGCGCAGGAGAGAAAGATAATTGTTTTGAGTATTCGTTTCAAGTCCCAGCTCAATTTCAAACCCTCCACTTAAGTGAGTGGGTATAAGTGTGTGTGTATGTGTGTGTTTCATTAAGTGTGAAACTGTGTGTTACAAGTGGTTTTGGAGTGGCATCAGTGAAGAGTGCCATCACCTGTACTTAGCTTTAGCATCCATCATTCAAATGCACACGACAAACCATTAACACACACTGCTGTTTTATTGTTCTTCTGGTCTGCATTGCTAAAACATACAACAACATCGCCTTTCTATCTGCATCGAATCGATTGCTAATCACCCTTCCTTCCAGTACCTCCTCTTCTCTTCTTCATCTGCTATTCATCCTCTGCTCCATACCTCTCCTCTTTCTTTATCTGTATGTTATTGAAATAAAGATTAGATTACTTTTACTGCAGTGTTAAAAAAGAAGTTAAAAACAATAAATATAATACTAAACATGTAGATGTACAACTAGAAGGTTCATACTCCAGAGGAACCTTGGCTATCATAATAATAATAATAATAATAATGGATTGGATTTATATAGCGCTTTTCAAGGCACCCAAAGCGCTTTACAATACCACTATTCATTCACTCTCACATTCATACACTGGTGGAGGCAGCTACAGTTGTAGCCACAGCTGCCCTGGGGCAGACTGACAGAAGCGAGGCTGCCATATCGCGCCATCGGCCCCTCTGGCCAACACCAGTAGGCAAGTGAAAAAATATCTCTCACAATTCTATTTTCTTTAACAAACTTTTATTTTTTAGGGAAGATCATGATGAAAACTTCTAAACAAATCCCGTCTGTGGGTTCTGCCTGCTTGTCTCTTGTTGGTCCTCCAACCTGTGGGCAAGACCAGAATCATAACTTACAATGACCTGAAACAGAGCGTTAACAAGAGCACTCAGAGAGCATAATTCCCCCCAAAGGGCAAAGGCTCTGTCCATGCCCTTTCATATGGGATATTACTTGATATGGTTTCTTCAATGTTTTTTTTAAGGTAAACTTTGACCTTGGACCATAACTATGAAGGTCAAGGTTAAATGCTTGTTGTGGGTAATATAGTTTTTACTCGGTTTTTACTGATTTTCACATTTGGTGTGACCTTGACCTGATTTTGTTCAAAATTAAATCAGCTCAAACTGTTATTAATATCAAAAATCACACAAAATCTGAAAATGACATTGGCTAACAAACAGACATACAAACAAACAAAGGAGAAAAACAATGAAAAGTGTCCTCCAAAGCCACTGTCTGTGTTTCTTTTTCTTCTTTTTAAAAAATCTTTGCTGGATTCATTTTCACTTTTCATCCCTTCATGGAGAACTCCATTCCTTTCCTCTTCAGGCTAGTTTTTCAGCCAGTCAGCGTATACGTGCATTCAGTCTTTTGAAGGATTGCACACAAGCTTGTCTGCATGTTTTTAAGGGTGATTCACAAACATTGTGGTGTTTTCTAAACACAGGCATAGCCAGCTAATTTCAAAATCAAGTGCCACCCCCAAAAAGTTATTGTTAAATATCAGAGCTATTAACAGTAAATTGCTTGCTTCAAACATTAGTAATTCAGTTTGTATGCTTGACTTAAAATTTTCTTCTCCCTTTAATTTTTACCTTGACAATGGGCCTACCACAAAGACATATGTAACAGGGTCACTCACAGAAAAAGGTCTGACTTCGCACCTAATACACATTCTCGTTTTCCAAATCCCAACAGTGCCTTTATCTGTCTGTCCACAAACTTTATCATCAAGAGTTGAGCAAACCAGTCAGCACAAGGTACATCTTAGGCCCATGAAGGTTCTTATCTATATCAAATATTATGATCATGTTACCAAGCAACCACCTGTCAATCAGCTAAAATGTATGCACGTATAACATCATAGCATCATATAATTTGAATTTAATGATGAGAACATCTAATTTATATCGACCACTGGATGATATCTTATGATGCCAATATGTTGCCTGGCAACCACGTAATAATGACACTAAAATAATTTTTTAACAGTAGAGCAGAACCTGAGCGTTTTTGGGAGCCCAGTCAGTATTCATGTATCAATATTTACTTAAACAGCATAGCATCTTCCCAACAATATTGTATTAGTCATTATTAAAGTACTGCACTAGCCATGTACAAAGACTTAAGCACTGATGATTTCTTGTGGACTATCAGTTTCCATCACCCAAAGATGCTGGATGCGAGAGAACAACGTGGTCTTCAAACAGGAATTTCAAATAGGTTCCAGTAATGCAAATGCAATTGTAAATAATTTATTAACTTTTGTACTGCAATACAATAAAATTAACCACCCATTAAGTTACAGAGAGTTATTGTAAATAAGCCCTCTTAATATTTAATTACTTTTCTTCATCTTTATCATGCCCTCCAGGTATTTGCTGCAAGTCTCACCTTTTAGTCACCCGAGTTGCTCCCTTGACCATTTGCAGTTCAAACAAAGACATATGACTTTGTTGTTCAAGATATAGCCGAGGATTTAGATAAGGCTGGGCTGGTGTTATGAACTATTCTCCTCAAGTTTGGTCTGGTCTGGCATGTGTAGGATGAAGCTGGTTGCCTTTCTCAGTTTTTTACATAAGTGAGTCAGCAACAGTCTGTGTATTCACGGTGCTGCAACTGTCAACTATCACCTGTCCAAAAGTGAAGATTTATACCTCAAAGATACATTAAAATATGCATTTCAGTGAATGGAAGACATCTGTGGCTTTTCACTAAACTTGAATCAGTACTTGTGAATGAGTAAATTTGACTAATTCACAGTTCACATTCTTTAGTCCAGATTCAGAAAAAAATAAAGCATACATGAATTTTTTATTTCTACACATACGGGCACTTTTCACCATCATCATTTGTGGGCAATAACGTTTCTCTGTGTGCTGCTAACAGTCCTGGTTTTGGTGTAAAACTGATTTTTGATGTAAAACTGATTTTTTTAAACAATTCTTTTTGACAAAAAATAAACCTCAAAGGACGGCTTACTGTCGTCCTTTACATGCTGTGTAAATAAAGGTTTCAAATCAGCTGAGGAAGGAAGCAGGGAAACAGAGTGAGAGAAGAGGAGTGCTTAGGTTTTAGGGAGTGTGTGTCTGTGTGTTTCTTCATGATGGGGTTAAGTGCACCCGGAGTGTGATGTAGTGATGGAGGGAGGATGAGAGGGATAAAAGAAAGAGAAAAAAATGAGAGGAGAAATCCATTAGCTAATGGATGTCTTCAGTTCTGTCTTGTCAGACTTGGTATTATCACACAGACACACACACACACGCACGCACACACACAAAGACACACACACCATCAAACCGGTATGTTCTTGTGCATTGCGAGTGCAGTTAGCGCTCAGACAAATCAACTGCACTCCTCATGTTATGAAAGCGAGACCACAAATAATCTCAAATTCAACTCACATGCAATCTATGAGATAAAAAAACACATATTTTAAAGTATGTGTCCACACTTTAAATATCTATCATTGTGTGTGTCTGTGTCTGTGTGTGTGTGGGGGCGTGTGCATACATGTATGTGTGCCATGAGACAGAAACTAATTGGTGTCAATAAGACATCTGTGGCTCCTCTTTGATTAAGCCTACAGGCAAGGAATAGGAGAAAACACCTCACACTCTTTTTCCCCTTTTCCCACACTCACAGCCTGCGGTCATGCTGATAGCTAACTCCAGGCAGGGCCCATCTGTCTCATTACGGAAACGGGTCTCACTAGAGAATTTGTATTGTTTATGAATACACACACACACACACACACACACACACACACACACACACACACACACACACACACACACACGCACAATGTCTATGACCACATTATTGGCAGTGCTGGGGAGCCTTGCTCAACATCAGAGCTGCTGGAGACAGAAAAACCTTGAAGTTACAGAAAAATGGTGAAGAAATAAAAGAAAAAAATAAATAATGAAATGAATATACCCACTAAGTGAATTCCTTCTTCTGTCTGTGAGTTTTACAACAAGTTGTGTAATAATTTAACCCAGGAGGACCTCACTGGCTGTATGTTTTTACTGGCACGGAGCAGGACATTTAAAAAAGAATCTTGTGTAAATCATATTTCAGCTATATTATTTCACTCTTCTCCTTTGGTTTTGCTTTATGAGTGTTTTGATGCATGTCATTGTTTTTTAAACCTTTCAGTCTTCAGCACTATGAAACATGAATGTTACAGATAAACGTTGGTTGAAACAATAGTCTATTATTGGCTGCTGAAAGTGTTGTGAATTTGACACTTGAGGACAGACAGCAAGACACTCTTTGAGTGCTTTGAACTACATGTTCTCAAAAGGGTGTTCATAATTTTTCTTTTTTAAATTGATACATGGTAAAAAACATGGATGCTTCTGCGACAAGAAAAAATAAATGAAATGCCTTACACCTCCATCCTATCTGAAACTATCACCATGTGATAGCCGTGGTTATGGTTACAGAAAAGCTTCTGTAGGTCAATGAAAAAACGACTTTCTGACTTGACCTCTGTGAACACTTTCCCGATGAGTTTATGGTGTAACGTCATTCATTTTGAATGACGCTGAAAAAAGTAACGCCGTTATTCCCGTCACTGGTGGTTGGAGGATGTGTTTGTGCTGGGGAGGTCTAAGTCACTGGCGAATGAGTGAGCACTTTCACAGTCAGACCAGTTCAACTATAATAGAAATGCTCATCACAAGTGCATGATTTATTTATTTTTTTAATCAAACATTGAAATCAAATGTGTCTCAGCATTGAGTTTATCTGTGCTAAATGGTTTTTACGTTACAAAAATTCTGTATTAGGCCACATTCACACAGGCCTAGACGCTTTTTTCACTAGCTTGGGAAAAATGTGTACTCCTCGATCGTCTTGATTAGAGATTGCTGGCAATCACTTGGGGAGCTCTCCCATTGTTTGCTCGTGGAAGACACAGACCTGTCTGCTAACACTTTTAGGAAACTATTTGCGCTAACTGGAAAAGGAAATCAAAGTACAAGTTGAACCTTTCGAAACATGTTGATTAAAACATCTTAGTTGGAGTGTAGTAGCTGCGTGACCACAGCACTCTGCTAGTGACCAAACCAATCACAAGGAGGTTTAGGATGCAGCAGCTTTTTTGCAAATAATTTCACTTAGCACTCTCTGCAACCTCAAGCAACCATTCCCAAACTGATGGCCGTTGCTAGGTGGCCTTCACTGCTTAGCCAGAGGCTTGACGAATTGTAATTTGCAAAATGTTGGAAAGAACAGGACAATCACCATTTCTGATCAACAAAACCTGATTAGCGAGAACTGTGTGGTCAAAATTTTTGTATCATATTATTTGTTTTGAATTCTCTGATGTAATCATATCAAAACACATACCAAAAGTTGATACATTTTTAGTTTGGTTACAGTTCATGCACTGAAATCAGCAAGAAGCGTGCGGTTAGATTGATTTTCTGCAAAAACGTCTGCAAAATTTGCACAGTCTGCTGTGTAGTATGGTGTAGTTGAGAGAGAACCAAAATTATTATATCTTAAGTGTGTTTATTTGAGTGGAAAGTTCCAAAATGCACCAGCTGAGCTGATATTTTGATATTTTCTTCATGGTAAGTTACATAAGACTATGACATGCCTGAAAATGATGAGAAACTACACATCGGACCCTTCATCAATAATACTCACTGACTACACCAGGACACTTCGTCTGTCAGTATCAGAGACAAATATTTTGGCATGGAACTGTTTATTATGACTCAGCAGTGAAATTGTGCTTTGTTCTTCTCTTCACAGTCAGTAGGAAAAGGATTACTGTGTAGAAGGTGACATTCAACTTTCAGTATAGTTGTAGCATTCAAATATTTCACATTTCATATATAATGAAATACAGTAAAGATTATTTTTATTTTTGAGGCTGCACAGTGGTGCACTGGTTAGCTGATGGTTGTATTGTTTCTAGTGAGAAGGTTCTGCATTGGGGCTGTTTTGTGTGGATTTTACACGATTTTGCGTTGGCTGTGTAGTTTACTCCAGCTTTCTTACCCAGTCCAAAACAATTATTGGTGGTTCAAAATTGGCTGTGTGTAAAACTTGAGTGTGAATGATAATATGTGCCTATGTATGTAATATTATGTTAACTACTCCCTGGCCAAAGCAGTTAGTTACACTACTTGCTACATTTCATGCATTAACACATAATTCAAGTTATAAATATAAATCTTACAGCCCTGACAAATATTCCTATCCTAATGATGACACACATACACGCTTTCTTTCAGTGTTTGAGTCTGAACTCAAAGCCAACAACACAAAACTGAAACCCAGCCCAGAGAGACTTCAAAGTGATTGCGATTGTGATTCTGCTGTAGAAATAGATACAGGGAGAAGTTGAGGCTACAGTGCTCCAAGTCTGACTGCTCACTCACTGTCTTTGTTACCTCCTCCTGCTGTTTAGATGTCCTGCCAACAAGTTTTTTCAAAAAGGTCTCAAAGACTTTAGAGTCAGACCTGTTACAGATCGTCAACTTTTCTTTATTATCAGGTGTGTTTCCAGAATCACTAAAAACTGCTGTAATCAAACCTATACTGAAAAAGGACAATCTTGACAAGACACAAATGAACAACTACAGGCCGATCTCAAATCTCCCGTTTTTAAGTAAGATCATTGAAAAAGCAGTTTCTCAACAGCTCAGTTACTTCTTAAAACAGAATAATTGCTACGATGCCTTCCAGTCAGGTTTTAGACAGAACCACAGCACTGAAACCGCTCTGACCAAAGTGTTTAATGACATATGTCTGAATACAGACAGTGGAAAAATGTCAGTCCTAGTTTTACTGGATCTCAGTGCAGCATTTGATACAGTTGACCACAACATATTACTCAAACGACTGGAGAACTGGACAGGTCTTTCAGGAACTGTACTAAACTGGTTCAAAACATACGTAGAAAACAGGAAATACTTTGTATCAATAGGTAACTTCACATCTGAGCAGACAAGTATCACATGTGGAGTTCCCCAAGGTTCCATCTTGGGACCCCTTCTGTTTAACATCTACATGCTCCCACTGGCACAGATTATAAAGAACAACAAAATAAACTACCACAGCTATGCAGATGACACACAAATATATATCACAATGTCACCAGGAGACCGAGGCCCTGTACAGGCTCTTGGTAAATGCATTGAGGAAATCAATGACTGGTTGTGCCACAATTTTCTCCAGCTAAACAAAAACAAAACTGAGGTAATAGTCTTTGGCGCCAAAGAAAAACGATTACAGGTCACCAGAGAACTTCAATCTATACATCTAAAAACCACAAACCAGGCGAGAAATTTGGGTGTAGTGATGGATGCAGACCTAAACTTAGAAAAACACATTAAGACAATAACAAAGTCAGCTTACTATCACCTCAAGAATATATCAAGGATAAAAGATCTGATGTCTCAACAGGACCTGGAAAAACTAGTCCATGCATTCATCTTTAGTAGGCTTGATTACTGTAACAGCATCTTTACAGGTCTACCTAAAAAATCAGTCAGACAACTACAGCTCATTCAGAACTCTGCTGTTCGAGTCCTCACTAAGACCAAAAAAGTGGACCACATCAGTCCAGCTCTGAGGTTCTTACACTGGCTGCCTGTCCGTCAGAGGATAGACTTTAAAGTTCTGATGCTGGCCTATAAAGCTCTGAATGGTTTAGGACCAAAATACATCAATGACCTCCTGACCCAGTATGAACCATCCAGATCCCTCAGGTCATCTGGATCCGGTCTTTTATCAGTTCCCAGAGTCAGAACCAGACACGGAGAAGCTGCATTCAGCTTTTATGCTCCTTATATCTGGAACAAACTCCCAGAAAGCCTCAGATCAGCTGAAACACTCAGTTTATTTAAATCCAGGTTGAAGACTCACCTGTTCTCAGCTGCATTTGAATAAAGCACCAAATCCACACTTTAAGCTTAAATTTCAAAACTTACATTTAACTACTGATTTTATCTACTGTTCTGATTTTATCTGTTTTGATTTTATATACTGTTTTGATTGTTTGTTTGTTTGTTTGTTAATTAGTTAGTTAGTTTATTTGCTTGTTTTAATCAATTTTAAATCATGCTTTTTATTTGTTCTTGTTTCTAATGTCTCTGTAAAGCACTTTGAATCACCTTGTTGTTGAATTGTGCTATACAAATAAACTTGCCTTGCCTTGCCTTGCCTTGCCTTTGTTACCTGCTGAATATCAGGTTCTGGCTGCTGGGCCTATTTCAGCACACACTCAGCTTTAATGTCAGTCAGTTTTTGGATAGCTTTGTGTCCCTGCAAAGAGCAGATGTTATGTTAGCACCAGTGGAGAAGTTTCTGTCCTGGATGTAGTTTGCAATTCATCATTACCCTGTTATCTAGTCATGCAATAAAAACAGAAGTCATGTCCATATCTCCTCTCTTCAAAAATTGCAGATCACTCCATCATTTTCCTCCCTGGTGAACACAAGCTGAAACCAGCTGATTGTAGTGCAGGAAGAGGAACCACTGTAACTAACTATAATGTGATTACTGAATTTAGCACAGTAGTATATTACATTATTACATAACTGTGTTATGTGATGAGATTATAGCAATGTAAAGTTACAAAAGAACATATTACATCTAACACCAGAGAGTTCATATGAATACTAGAATACTCCCAGGCTACTAATTTTCCTTCATTTTATTGAAAATATATAGAGGAAGCAACATAAAGTCAAAACACGAGTGGCTGCTAGGGATGGGAATCAAGAACTGTTTTTTCAGACAACTGCTTCCCAGCAGAAAGACTACACACTACAGTGTGGATATGGACATAACTTTCATTTTCATTGTACCAAAGGAAGAGAGCACAATAGTAAAGTTTAAACTGCATCCGGAATGGAAACAACCTCATTATGCTGCTAACACAACTTCATCTGCACAGACTGCATGCTAACGCTAAGCTAGCTAAGATTGAAAGTGATTTTAAAGCTGAGTGAATGCTGACCCCAGCCCAGCAGGCAGAGCCTGAACTTCAACAGGTAACAAAGGCAGTGATGAGCAGTCAGGCTACAGCTTCCATTTCTTCCTCTTCATAATCTTAAAGTAGAATCACTGTGGCGATCGCGTTAAAGTCTCTTTGTGCTGGTTTTCATATTTGCTTTCTGCTGCTGGTTTTGTGTTCATACCTAAACACTAAGAGGATGATCATATGTTTTTCCCTAATCAGAAGAGTGATTTGACCATATAAAAGAAAACTGATGGCATACAAATCTCATTATGCACACAATCTCTCCTTTTATGGTTATGTCCAAAGCAACACTGAGATTTTTTGGTTTATTTTTGTGTAGCAGACTGAAATACTGCTTTTAGCCAAAGGCCAAGGACATAAAATTTAAAATGCAGCCGTGGGGCATGATAAACAAGTCTAGGTATATATTTCTGAAGCTTCCATCGCTCTGCTTTAAATAAATAAACAATGAGGGAGCAAAGCCTGGACTTTCTGGATGTATGCATGCTTCCTTTGTAAGACACCCTCTATTGCCAATATTGGTCAAGTTTCTGTTCAGTGATAGTGTAAAAGGTCATATCAGAGACAGAGTAATAACAATGTCCAGCATTCATCAGTTGCATTAATACTGAGTGTTTTCAGATAACCGGTGGAGACCTGTGTGTTTGGTGGTTTACTGTCACATGACAGCCCGTTATGAAGTGTGGATTTAGGACCCAAATGTAGGATGCAGAATCAGACAAAAGTTAATTCACACTGCACCTTTAATGCAGGTGGATCCATAAGGAAAAACACACAGAATCTAATGGTATCACTTTATAATATGGCCCATGACAAAATGTTTAATTCCCCTAGACTCAAATAGAATTTAAACGTATTTTATTTGAAATTATGATTATGTTCATGATTGCGATTAAATTGGCCTACAAAGACTTATGGGTAAATATACAGTACTAGAATAAATGGTTAATTATCATTATTATAGTTAAGTTTTACCCAAAGAAGAAATAATTATACCGTAAGTAATAGTAAGTACTGTGGTTTTTTTCAGGAAATAATTATACTGCATAATTTCCTTGCATGTGTGTGTTGCGTGTTGCATTCTATGTGGCACTTTAGAGACAGTAACCGACACCTTTTCACAGAGAAGAAAGAACTTTAATTAAATATAGTGAGAGTCAAAAAGTTATTTTACACTTCAAAGTTCAAAATAATGAGAAAAAAATCATCATTATCATCTTTACAGTAGTTTCCTCTGTACTCTTCCCCTCCATACTGATACTGCTGATAACGTGTGTGTAGAAGATGCCCACCACTCTAAGCCCGAACGCAGACAAGCCATGAAAAGGGTGTTACTTTTGTTAGACAAGTGCTTTGGATCTTACTTCCTTTGACAAAACGCTCTATTTAGACCTTCCTGTACAGGTATTTATATATGTACTATTAAAAAAAGCAACAAAAAAAACATTCCTCGGCTTTTGAACGTCACTTTTCTTTCAGAGGAAAAAGATGACAGACAGTCACACGCACTCACAGGCACTCCAGAAACAGAACAGTGGTCACCAGACCCATATTTGAGATAAAATAAATAGGTGGCTCATTTGATTTAAAGGGTAAGTGAAGGGAAAGAAGAAAAAGAGGGCAAACATACAGATTTAATATTGCAGGGGGAGGGTGAATGAACAGAGGAAGGAAGCAAAGAGAGGACATAAAACCCGCTAAAGCAGGAGAATTTTCCTTTATCCCTTTCAGCCTTCATTGAGCAACTTTGTTCAATCCTAAAATCCATCAAATGGAAGACAAACACGAATAATCATAAGGACATATTCATAAACACTACATCTACATAATGCAACAAAAAATGGTGCTAACTGTAACAAGAATGGTACAAACGACATGACAAAAAGAAAAACATCCGCCTCCTAACGCAATATAAAAGTACACCATGGCTTGCTTTAGTTTGATTGAAATTAGCAGTGGAAGTATGGCTTTTAACAACAGACACTATAATACAAAAACAAATAAGATTAATTTATAACATTTTAATCGTGACACGAGACAAATAAAATAAGGAACACATCTGCGGCTCTACAGAGGCGATTTTCAGGATTTTCCTTCATTTTTTCAGGGATTTTTCTTTTGCTTCCTGACATCTCAAAGGTTAAATTTTAAGACATTCTACGTTTTGCTTTACTGACTTACTGGTTACTGCCCCTTGGCTGAGGAGGTGAATGTAAGAATTGAAGCGTTTTAAGTATGTTCTTCCCTGTTTTTTTGTAGTAACATTATGGCATTCTAGGTCCACATCACCCCAGGCTATAATTACAGATGACATCTGTATATTAAATAAGTGATTTTCTGTTCAGTTCAGAATCAAATTCATTTTCAGCTTTCTGTTTGAGGCAATTGCCAAAAGTGATGTCACAACTGCTGGAGCACTCTTTTAGTGTCATTTCAGCTTGTCATACACTTGTCGATTTTTGTACCCAAGGGAGGGGATGGGAGCAGGTTGAAGATATGAGTGAGAGATTCCCAGACGAAGAGAAGAATGAGCTTGAAAAGATGAGACTTTCCAGAGAAAACCTATCCGGTCGTTAAGTGATGACATGACGAATCCTACTTCCGGGCCTAAAGTAGTCTGCATTTAATATGGCTTTTGTGTTGTTAACATGTTTAATGTTATGTATTTTCTTCTATTTAATCTCAAAAAGCTCCTAAAACAGTCAGTGATCACTGTTCATCTCCCTCGGCTTTTATTACCGCTAATCATTTATTTAAGCTCAGTTTTTAAAACCTTAGGATGTAACTACAGCCCAGCCCATGCAGCAGTATATGAATGACTAACCTCGTATTGTGGATGGATTATCTCAGTTGTTCTCCTGGCTGAAGTTTGGTCCTTTTACAGCATCCTGCCATGCGATTACATTTGTTCCTGACCACCCAGAACACTCACGTTAACTTTTATCGAGTGGGAAAAAAAGTTAGCTTGTTTATATTATGCTAACATAGCTGTGTCGCTAGCGGTCACGTATCACATCATTATATACCAGCTAGCCAAACTTCAGTAACCCTACAAACGTCACTGCTGTTTAGTTTTCTGTCTTCATTTATGTTGGAAGTGATAACAGAGCTGTACGTTTTAATTTGTTTCCAAAACTCCATAGTCAGGACATGCTATATTGTATTTAGATAGAAGCTAGCGAGCTAACTTCCTGCTAACTTCTGACTCCGTTAAATGTCATAAATTCCGTTTTCATGGATGCCTGGATGTTAAACTCGGTTGTTACACCTGGTAGAGCAGAACACTGATCATTTTATTAAAGATAAAAGACTTTAGACAATTTTTCAACTCTCAGTAATGCCATAGTGATCGTTTGATATATGGACCTGCAGCGGAGTTTAGGCCCAGACACGGCTAGTGACGTCAGACCAGTGTTGCCAACTCCTCAGTAAGGAAAATCGCTATTGGTTGTCCTAAAAGTCGCTAGAAGTCGCTAAATGACATCATCGCCTAATTTGCATATATGGTCATGCTAATCTAATTGTAACCTATGTTGTTGGAGAGAGAAATAACATCGTGGAAGAGACATAAAGTGAGTAAAAAACGTCCTAAATGCATTTAGAGTTTATTTAGAACTACAAATTAAATTTCTTTTAGCAATTATTGTTTTTTCTTAATGTCACAATTCCAACCCTGCTCCTTTACCCGGGCTTGGACCGGCAAGTGACCGGAAATAGGCACTCTGGTGGAGTTACTTTGTGTGTGTGTGTTTATAAGTAGTTTTAAACCTTGTGATCCACAAAACAGCATAAGAGTAAAAGAGTAAAAGAAGAACTGACTGCATTACAGCACCCGCTGCTTGTTCAGAGTAAAAGAGATACGCGCTTTCACGTCTTTTTTAAGGGGTCTGAAAACTCGCTAAATATAGCAATAAAGTCGCTAAGTTGGCAACACTGCGTCAGACTTAACGACTGGATACCTACGTCATGGCTTTTTGCAAATGGCGGGACCTATCATTCAGGACGAGCACCAATATAAACAGTGACTGGGCCGTTGTGACATCACATTTGACATGTTACACAACCAGTGCAGGGACCATAAAGCATAAACCTGGCTTAAAGATGTGCTTGTGTGTTAAGCACAGACAGATAACTTAAAATGGCATTTTCATTTTTTATGATGTGTGACAAGAAACATCATATTAATAATTGTGGCGTAAGACTGTTTAAGCATAAATGTCTCAAAAAGGGCTTTGGCAAAAATAACATATTTTAAGACTTCAAGACTGTAAAAAACACACACACTGCAGCTAGTTTTTACACAGCGGGCATTTAAGACATGTTGCTGGCTATTTGTTCTGCGCTGCAAAAAATGCCATTTTTTTATACCTCAGGTCACAAATAGTGCAAAATACTGAACCGATGAGTCATCTGAATGAAACATAAACATCAGAATTACAATATGACGTCCCTATCAGGATTACACAATATATCAGGTTTTTTTTTAAATGATGTAACAAAACTATGAATTACAGGTTAGTGATGTCGGCGATCCTTTCATTCTCTATATGTGCATGCACAACTTTTTAATCATTAGTTATTGTTAATTTCTTGCTCTCCTGTGTGTTTTGTCCTCTCCTCCTTCCCTCACCACTAACATATTGCAGCAGTCGGCTGCCACTCCTTAAGCATGGTTCGGCTGGAGGTTTCTTCCTGTTAAAGGGAGTTTTTCCTTCTCACTGTCGCCAAGTGCTTATACATAGGGGGCTGTCTTATAGTTGAGGTTTCTTTACGATCTAAAGCCCCTTGAAGCGAATACTGCTGTGATTTGATGCTATATAAATAAAAATAAAAAACTGAATTAAAGTAACGATTAAGCACAAATACAACTTGGTTCAGGTGGAATGAAGAGCATTTCTTTGTTAGTATTGCATGTTTTCTTGACCTATCCTAGAATCACACTTGTATTACTGCAGTCACTACAAAAACGTAAGCTTTCTTCATTTGAGCGCAGCTGCTGAAAGGTCTAATGTTGCTGTTCTTCTTGCAAGGACTCGTTGGCATTTGTTTTCACAAACACTTTTTGAAAAAAACGATTGTTCTTAATCCTCAGTTGCAATGTTTTGAACTTGACATTTGTTGCAGCGCAGCACTTTTCCCACTCAAGTTTCAAATCAAACTAGATGAGAAAGCAGGCAAGGAAAAAAGAAGCACAATCTGATTGGCCGGCTGATAAAAAAACAAAAAACAAAATAACAAACACAGCAAACCAAAAAAACCAAAGAAATATTTTTCAATTATGACAAAACTCAAGAAAACAAATCTCACACATCTAAATAAAAGTCTAAATTGCAGCAGTCTTTTAAGACATGTCCTCCCTCTCATAGAGGTCTCTGCGGCTGTATGCGTCTCAACCAGTTGCTGTAACAGGGATAATTGAGGGTAGGGGTCAAATCCTGAGCAGTGAAGCTGCTATTGGCACACAAAAATAATGTACTACTGTGTGGGAAAGGATCTGTGATCATTTGTTTCCTTTTTACATGCATCTACTGTCAAATCTATCTTCTACTACAAGTGAAGCAAGTCTGGTGGCTGAAAGACTGAAGATGCAGGACAGATGTATGTAGAGGAGGCTCAAAGTAAACTTCTTAAATGGCTAAAACTGGAGCATCAGATGCGGATAAGAAGCTTCCTCTTTTTTCCTCTTGGCGTGGCAAGGATTTGGCAAAGAGAAGTGAAAGCGTGTGTGAGTGTGTGTCTGGTTTGGCTTGTCTGTGTTGGCTGGATTTGACCCTGTGACTTCATCATCATTTTGACTCATCATCACTTCATCATTATCAGGTATGCTTCACATTTTACTCCTTCATTAAAGACAAAACTTCTTAAATAGAAACCACCTCGTGTAGGTTACAGTTAGAAGATGATTATCACACATAAACTGTTGCGTGAAAAGAAAAAAAAAGTCAACAAACACTCATGGGAGGAAGTGGATTCTCTCCAAAATAAATACACTTCCTGTGTCCTTGGAGAGTTGTAAGAGGCGTGGCCGTTCTCCTATAAAAAGCATCAAGGTGTACAAAGTCTAAACAACTTATTTTCTTGCAAACAGTTTGTTTTTTGTTCTTCTTCTTTTTCTCTCGAAGTTGTTTTGTTGTGTTAGAAAGGGCCTGAGTTGGGTTTGTTCCTTCAAATCGGGACAACTCCTTCCATCGCCGACCAGAGTCAGACTCACACTGAAGCCTCCACCACGATCAGTGAGAGTGTGCTTGGTTCAACTCTCTCTCTCTCACTCACACACGCACACACAAAATCATGCACACACACTTTTACATGGGTGGGACGATCATTCCCGGGATTGCTGCTGGGTGGGAGAAAGAGAAAAAAAAGAGAAAAGAGGGAGAGGAAGGAGGGGAAGAGAAGGAAAAATTAACTGTTAAAAACACAGCCAAATATTTCATCATCATAAAAAATCCCCCCTTTAAATACATCAATATGTTTTCCCATCTGCGCAGCTGTGTGACCGAAGCGACATTTAAAACATCAATAGACAAATAAATCAGTAAAGTGGTGCGGGGACGCATCTTTTAAGCTCACACACATTTAATTATGCGCAGCAACAGTTGGCATATTTTAACTGTACGTTTGTACGTGTGCCTGACAGATTGCATCATGGCATGTGCTGCCTTTAAACCCGAGGGATGGGTGTCAACATGTGAGAAGCAGAGCTCAGCCCAAAAGTGACACACACATACATGTCGCACACACAGAGCCGCGTTTACATCACTTCAGAGGACATTACTTTGGACATTATGTTCACTTCCTGGAGAATTACCCCAACCGTAACCACAACTACTGCTTGCCTGACCCCTACCTTTGCCCTGCACATTATCCTTGGTGGGCCCCTGTTGCTTTGAATACAGAGGTATGTTCCCATGAAATGTGCACAGCAAACTGGAGAAATTATTAAGTGAACAGTTTTTTATTTCACAGTGAGTGAAAACTATCAAGAAAAAAAGGATTAATTTATTTTAGTACCAGCATGACAAAATTGTTTCAGTAAAACCTCCAGTTTTTTCCTTTCAGTCACACACACACACACACACACACACACACACACACACACACACACACACACACACACACACACACACACACACACACACACCATGGAGCAGGTAGACTGACTGTAAAAACTGTCAAGAGAGTCGAACAGCTGTCATTGTTGATCGCTCCCTAGTAAGCTGCTAGTGTGTGATCACCCAGTGTCTGTGACAGAGGAAAGTGTGTGTGTGTGTGTGTGTGTGTGTGGAGCTGTAAGTGGGATGTGTTTATTTCAGCTGTGCTTTGAGGCTACGCTTTGAGTTCCCACACCCCCGCACATGCTCACTCTACACACACGCTGACATACAGCTACACAAAGCCAGTGATGTTGAGCAATAAATTTTCCACTCCAAATGTCTTTTTTGGGTGGGGGTCTTTGTAAATATCTAACTTCCCATCTTTCTTCCCAGCCAATAGGAAGACAGGGAGGAGTTACCCAGCAAAACAAATTTCTTGATCTGTACACGAGAAGAATGAAGAGTTGGCGATGAGGCGGGAGAGAGGGAAAGAAAAGCTGTACAAGGGTGAAAAAGCAGGAAAGTGTTTGAGCAATCGTTCAGTGGAAGATGTGAAACACGGCAATGGTTGCTTCAGTGAAATTAGTTGAGTAAATGTTCCAATGTAATGAGTTAACAGAGCTGAAGGAAGAATCAGTAGAGGAACATACTTCAGGTGAAGGCCAGGCCTTGTAGAGAGCTGGCTGTTGAGTACTTGCTAGAGTCCACAAATGTTTGATCTGGTAGAGAGAGGAAGGGAGAAATGATAAGGGAAGGGTGGCAGTTCAGAGGAATAATAAAGAGGGGAGGTTAGAAGTAAAAAGAAAAGACAGGAAAAAGAACTGAAAATGTTTTAATCCAAACTATTAAGCAAAACAAAAATAAAACTTAGATACAATAGTTTAAAGTTTAAAAAAAAAAGCTATTTAAATAGTTTAAACGTGGCGTTCTCAAAGTTTTGGTCACTGCTTGCCAATTTACTCTTAGTTACACAGGCCTAGAGACAGCCTGTTGGCAACCATGGCGCTGCTCCCAAAGAGGTATTAAGGTTTCCAGATGTGACAAATGCGCACTTTGTCTGCCATATTGGACATGATACATTCTTCAAATGGCTAGCAGTGGTTGCTGGAGGTTGGTGACTCTCACAAATCACCAAAGTTATTGTTGCTGTCGGTAGTTTTTCATGTTTGTCTGCAAATACTTGCTAACTACTTGCCGAGTGGGAGTACAACGTGAAAAAGTGCAACACAAAATGGTAAAAGAAGGTTTGCCTTCAAAGTAAAGGTTATACCTGTAACCAATATGGTTCAAAACACGTGACATTTACTTTAAAGTCAAACAATCGCCATTTCCAGTTTGCGTTACACTTTTCACAGTTTTGCTACAGTTTGGAAAGTAGCTGGACGGTGTTTGTAGACAAGACCGTCTACAGCAGGGGTAGGCAACTCCAGGCCTCAAGTGCTGGTGTCCTGCAGGTTTTAGATCCCACCCTGGGTTAACACACCTGAATCAAATGATTAGTTCATTACAAGGCCTCTGGAGAACTTCAAGACATGTTGAGGAGGTAATTTAGCCATTTAAGTCAGCTGTGTTGAATCAAGGACACGTCTAGTTCATGAAATCAGTCTATGTGACTGATTTCAACTAGGAACAGGCAGCAACCTCCAGAAACGTTAAACCAGCTGGTTAGGTAGCACATACCTTTCCATAGCAATGGCAAGCTGGCATCAGTTTGCCAACTAGTCTCTAGGCCTGTATGGCTGAGGCCTTGGGGAACCAAAAATATTCTGAGGGCTGCAAATGTTAACATCCAACACAGTTATTTAGCGTTTGTCTGATTTAGGGGAAGGTGGCTGTCATCTTTGTGGTTGTTTATGGCGTTTTAACCTTTATAGAGACTGCAACATTTCTTAATAGCAGCTGTATTTGTAAGTGTTGGATAATGTTTAGTCTGCTATGAAACAGAAGAGAAATGTTGCCTTGGTCTCATTCTGAGCTGCTATATAGCACAATGTGACATGAGCTAGGACTGAAAGAAATACAGCATTGGATTATTTTCTTGTTGCACTTGCAGCTTCATAAAATGCTGCCACTGACCCATTAACTGCACTTTTATAACACTGAATTAAAGTTCCGCGTTTACATTTTCCTTCCTTTTCCAGTCATAAACTTATGTTGGTGTATAAGGGCTATTCTAAGTGGCAAGGGACGAGAACTTTCCAGATTCAACTTAAAGCTTTGGAAGGGATATTTTTATTATTCAAAAGTGGCAAAGTTAAGAGAGGAGAATTAGTTTAGCATTTTTTAAGTTGGATAAGCCTCATTACACCACAGATATTGTTGCCTGTAGTGTTTCAGGCCTGTAGCGCAGAAAAGAGAAAATTAATACTAATGAGTGAAAGTCATTTTAGCCCAGAATCACCTTATTACCATAAGCATGCAGACTCTCGAGACTCTGACTTTGAATTGAATCTATTTGGAATAGCATTGTACCCATTTTCATTACAATCCAGTCAATAGCTCTTCTGTTATTTCACTAATAAACAGGAACGCCACAGGGGATGTTGGGACCAGTTTGGACCAAAGAAACTCATTAATCTAAAATATTTAACCCTAAAACAGTGTGTGCATGTGCTCACAATGCAGTAAGGATCTGAGAGGAGTTAGAGGATGATGTGACAGACTAGTTGAAAAAACAGGAACGAAATCATCCTAAACTCATGTGCTGGGGAAAATCCTACCTCGAAGCACCATATGATAGACTAACATGCTAAATTACCTTGAAGCCCGTTGCCGTTGGCACTGGTGCAGGAGGGTGGAGGGGACGACGAGGGCCTGACTACCGGAGCAAAGGCGGACTTTTGTTTAACTGCTGCTGACACCATGTTGGCTGGAGAGAAGGAGAAGACACCAGAAGAGGAGGAGCAGTTGGAGGGAAGAGAGGTGGAGGAGGCCATAGTAGGACTGGATGGAACAACTGGAGAGACAGGAGAGAGCAGACAGAAATTAAAATAAAAATGATTAAAGCTTCAGAAACTAATAGTTGATTCTCTTTTGAATGAAATGGGAGCACCTTCTTCCCTATTTGAGATATAAAGTGTGCTCATGGTGTGCAAATACAGGCAAAATTTGCTTTTCATTGTAAACAAATCAGGTTCCAGAGTTGTCAGATGTCCATCTATTGCATGTGGCTTAAAATGAACTTCATGGGAAGTGTCACCAGATGGTTCCAGTCTTCCAGTTTACTCTTCTCAAACAAAAAAATCTCGCTTCTCTCTACGTGGCTCCACTCTTCCCTCCCTCTCTGCTTTTTTTTTTTGGTCTTTCCTTTCTGCTAAATGGAAATGGGATGCAATTAACCAACAGAGGGAGAAGAGGTGTGGCTGTCAGATAAAAGGCACTCTGGGAAGGAGGGAAGAGATGGACGGAGGACAAAATGGAGCGATGAGCCGTGAGTTGGTGATTGTTTTTGAAGACGCTGTGACAGAAAGCCCCATGGGGGAATCTCCACACAGCACATCTGAGACTTTCACTTTCTGTCCACAGGCATTTTGCGCGTGCGCGGTTCAGTATGCGTTTGTATGTGAGTGCATGGTGCTGCTTTCATCTGTGAGTCTGAAGGTACTGATGGTGTATGTGGGCAGTGTGGAGGACCTGAAATTAAATGGCAGCGGTGCAAACACATTGTAAAGGTGCACAGATCCACTCACTAGCATAAGGCGAGTTGGCTGCAGAGCCATTGAGGAAAGTGGGCGAGCCTCCCAGGTTGGTCATGCCGGTGTTGTTGGCGTAGCCATTCATGGTGCTGGTGACTGAGGTGTAACTGGTCTGCTGAGGTGTGGAGCTGGGCACATAACCGTGGGGTGACACACTACTGCTGCTGCGCACAAAACCTGCTGGAAATACGGAAAAAGGACTGAAGTGATGCTAATTAAAATAATTTATAATACACATCTCCACACACGGGAAGTTTCAATTTAGCATTTCCCTGGTTGCAGAACAGAACTCCACAGAAAGTGGAACAGTGGAAGCATGGAGTGTGTGGACATTGAAGATTTCCAGGGCTTCCAGTGTAGCCAAAGAACAGACTTCCCGTTCCATGTATTGTTCTTTTTTTATAAATTAAAATTTAAAATAGTGAATAAACAAAACTAAATTGGCAATGGGCCTGAGGTAGAATTTCAGAAAATGAAACCCCTCTTTTGCTTTGCACAGTGATTTTTTGTCCTT
Organism: Diplotaxodon limnothrissa; assembly: GCF_057381915.1. Classification (NCBI taxonomy): domain Eukaryota; kingdom Metazoa; phylum Chordata; class Actinopteri; order Cichliformes; family Cichlidae; genus Diplotaxodon; species Diplotaxodon limnothrissa. The sequence goes on from NC_140605.1 coordinate 21,661,281, forward strand.
GCCAAGAGGAAGATTGACATGGTTTGGACATGTGCAGAGGAGGGAAAGTGGATATAATGGACATAGGATGTTGAATATAGAGTTGCCAGGCAGGAAGAAAAGAGGAAGACCTCAGAGGAGGTTTGTGGATGTAGTGACATGCAGAGGTTTGGTGTGACAGAGGAGGATGCTTGGGATGATCCACTGTGGTGACCTCTATATGGAGCAGCCTAAAGAGGAAGAAGATGTAGCTGAAGCCTGTTTAAACATGATTGGTCAGTAGGTCAGGTAGCTCCAAACAGAGACCAGAGATTTTGAGTCTTGCCTTCAGATTCTGTATATAAATATATATAATAAATATATATGTTTATAGAGATTAAATACTATGGGATGGCTGATAAAGAAACAAATATCCTGCCTTTGATTTAAAACCAAAAATTACAAAGTTCCCTTTAAACCGATTTTAAACATGTTCCTGCAAATATGTAATAAAATGAGCTCATATGGTGTTTTTAGGCTGCGCTGTAGCGATGTTAAGTATTTAATGGCAATTACTAAACAGCATGATGACAAATTCTTACCCTGATTGGCTTGTGAGGGTTCGGATACGTTGACGGACAGCTGCCCGGTGAAAGAGTTGACTCCCATCATGCCACTGTGAGTTGAACTGGAAAGCTGGGTGTGACCTCGAGGAACGCTGTAAAGAGCTTCTGCGATGTCTGCTGCACGTTTGAGGATGATCTCCTGCAGGAAGAAGAAAGCGCTTTAGAATAAACACAATGGCAAAGTACTGATTTCCCTCTTTCCATGCGGTGTGTGTATGTGTACCTGGTTATTATGAGGCAAACCATAGAGGGCTTCCACCAGGTCTGCTGCTCTCTTCAGAATGACCTCCTGACACAAAGAGAGAGAAAAGTTGAAGACAGCAGCACGTATTACAGTTAATCACCTGTAACTGTCTCCTTCTTTCTACTTACATTTCCTTAAGAGACGGGAAGTATGAAAAACCTTGAATCCATAAAGTAAAATTGAGCTTCACACACATGAAGGCACACCCATAATTTCCACTTATAATAGTTGCTAAATGATACACATGTGCATTCCCTTTCCCCTTACTTCACATCCATTTTACCATCTACTCACGATAAACAAATTGCTCCTCAGTCCTTTTAAAGGCAGATTACCTGCTGTCAAGTCAAGTGCTTTTATGTGCCTGTGCATCTTAATGACATCTTAAGGTGACAGGTATTTAAAATATACTCTGAAGTCAATCTAAAGTGCTGCAGGCTCTTCTGCTGTGCATCTCTGTTCAAAATAGACCACAGTGTGAGTAGTTTTGGTCTCGTGCTGCTCTATTTGTTTAACAGGCCAGGTGACCAATAAAGCCAGATTAAGCTAGTTTTCATTCACATTTTCTGGATCTTGTGATGGAAAGTGCAATCAGTTATTTAAGGATTTGATGCCTTCCCCTCCCCCACTTGTTCATGTCAGTCCTCCCCACACCCTCCCCTTCCTCTGCTTTCCTGGTCCAGCTTCAAGTGTTTCTCCTCCACTTCCTTTTTGCCATTTTGCACACATGCTGGGAATCGTCTCCTCCGTCTTCCACTCCCTTTTGCTCTTTTGCCAAGCCTCTTTATTGTTTCTCCTTGCTTCCTCACCCGCCCGCCCTCTTGGTTTCTTCCTCTTTCTCTCTGCGCCCACCCCGGGGTCTAAGGTGTCTTGTTTAACAGTTAATGTGTTGTCGTTTCCACAGCGTGAGGCTGCCCGGTGACAGAGAGAAAATTACTCTGTGCTTCACAGTATTAACCTGCACCGTGTGACACGCTCACACACGTACTTACAGTTGGCTGCATGTGTGCTCTCCTGCGAGTTTGTGCCTGGTGGAACATATTGCCTCTCCATCAGTGTGTGTCTGTGTGTGCGTGTGTGAGGTCACAGAGCCAGTCAGCAGTTTTAGTGTGCCTGTCCACGGTGCTAAATTCAATCTCTTACACATTATTATGGTCTGGCTGCCTCTCTGTTAACCTGTCATTATTAGACTGGTGAGCTGAGACACACACACACGCACGCACGCACGCACGCACGCACGCACGCACGCACACACACACACACACACACACACACAGAAATCTGATCCTGACTGTTCGAGTGGTTCCAGTAAGGCCAGTAGCTGATAAACGGGAAGGAAAGATGATCCTCTGGTAACATCATCATTATCAGGTCTGCAGGCTTTGGCTGCTACGTGATTCAAGTGTCTGGAATCGATGCACTCTGAATACTTTGTTCATATTTAGACGCACACATACATCACCTAATTAATCTTTCAGGTTGTGCTTGTCCGTAAATAGGAAAGTATGTTCGTCAGATTACCTCCTGGCTAATACAGATAAGTAACACTTCCAGCTACGTTTAGCTGACGTGAATGAGACTTAACGGGTTGTCAAAAAGCCCAACGATCCAGTTTTGACGTCCTATGGGCCTCGACAGCCTGCAGCCGCTTCAGAAACTAGGTAAAAAGTTCAAATTTGCTTAAAAAGTTGCACATGTCTAAATATTCCAGGTTTCCGTTTAAAAACTGCTCATCTGGTGATTTACATGTAAAAGTTTAGGTACAGAGAGTGGACTTTATTACTTATTTCCATAATCCTGTCCAAGTTTAGATGTTTGCATGGATGTTTTTGACATGCAAATCACCAAATCAAAACTCACTGGGGTGTTTTTGGATCAACCACCTCCTTCGTGTTTCTGCCCATCAACTGCTGTCTCGGCTTACTGCGGATAATGATGAATTATGACAAGTGATGGAAACCATCTCTGAAATGTTTACTTGTTAACCATGAATCCTTTTGTTTACTTTAATTGCTGCAATAAAGTCCAATTTTACAGCTTTTTATCTCTGCTTGATTCTTTCTTGATCATGCCACATTTCATCTATTGTCAGGTATTTATGGAATATATACCTGACAAGCACTCATTTGTCATTTCAATTTTGTGTGTTTGTGTTTTGTCACTTTTCCAACTCAACATTGGATCGAATAAAGGATGCAAGTCCTTGATTGAGTTTATATAACTGCTTCTCCAGACTTTTGTAACCTTTAGCATAATCTATTCCTGTCTGTTTCGGGTAAAAATGCAGACAAACAGTTCGTCTGCCAGACTCACAGAGAGAGAGAGAAAGGCGGGAGGTGAGCTAAAGGGAAGGCAGATCTGCTGGCAAAGAGAAAGAATAACAGGAGGTGTCTAGGTGCTTTTACTGTCTGAGTTATGACCAGCACTAATGCGATAACCATACATTACACACACACGCAGACACACACATGTTGTATGCATTAGGACCAGGAAATGCTGAGCCGAGTCTCTGCGGGGTCAGATGTGTGTGTAACGTGCGTGTGCCAGGCCGGCACAGACACGGCACACACATGACTTATTCCTCCCTAATGCTGGCACATTAGCTGCCCGATCCGCTTCTAATGCGCCATTAGGGATGCCGTACATGCAGGGTCACACCTCGCAGTGAGATGATGTCATACTTTACATGTGGACTCACGGGAGATATCAGGTCCGATCACACACAGATACAGAGGTACTGACGTGTTCACTCATACACACGTCCTTTAGGGAGCGTTTCTTCTCTTGCTAAAAACGCTGCCAGATAGTGTTAGTACTTGAGGCTTCAGATTTTATTTCTTCTCATGGGTGGTGAGGTGGTGTCAACAAAGATATGTGTGACACACACACGGATTTAGAGTAGTTTCAAATATGTGTGTTCATGCATCACCACAATTACTCATAATGGTGATGCTGATGACATGACCTCAGTTATGTACGACATCATCAAAAGGAGTTGCATAGCAATGTCAGCTGAGTGAGTCACCAGAGGAAGTCACCACTCTTACAAGGGTGACACATACTGGTCAACCTTTAAAACCATGAACACCCAAAACCTGAACTTAAGGAAAAGAGAGAGACGTGTCTGTGTCGAATGATCCAACAAAAGGAAAATATGCTTCCCAAATAACCGTTTACCAAGAAAAGAAATGTGTGAACTGCACCAATTCACTTCCATTACGACACTGAAGCATCACCTGTTCATGTCTCTACCTTATAACATATACCACCATCATTGAGGTGACTGTTGTTGTGATTTGGCTCTAAGTAAGACTGAATTGAAGTGAATTTGTGGACTTTACTTTTGAAGCCTCGAGTTGAGCGTCGCGTCACACCATGAGGGAGGAAGAGGCAGAAACACTGCATTCTCGGGTCCACCCTAAAGCAAACCCAGACTTATCATCTTTTTTACTCTAGCAGGGAGGATAATTTTCAAAATGAACTTAATGAAACTTAATAGAAAAGTTTTTACTGAGGTAAAACATCGAGTGAGGACTGAGCAATCACTCACACAGATGACGAGCAGTGGGTGGGTGATGTGCACATGCAAAATTTGGCCCTTGATTTTACAAAATGTATCTTTACCCCAGATAAGAAGCAAGATTATTATCTGAACAAATATAACCTTAAAATGGCGATCTGATGGGGAATTCTCATAACTATTCTTCAGGTTTTATGAATTAAAACCAGGTTAATGTTAAAAACGATGGAAACCACTATAGAAAAGTCGCTGACTTTTCAAAATAAAATGACACTCGTGATGTTGAAAACACAGCCTACTGTATGTGTCTTCAGGCGTAACGGTCCATATGTGCGTCGCTGTGTACAGAAAGTGTACGTGCACGTACATATGGCTGGATGTTGAAGAGATCACAGTGACACAAACTGGCAGCTGAATATTGCTGTGTGTTTGTGTGTGTGTGTGTGTTTGTGTGTGTGTAGCCAACAAAATCCCCTGAATGTTCACTGAACAATTATCGAATCGGCTGTCCACTGGTAATCCTCTCACACACTCCACTGCCCCGCCTGTTTGTCTGTCCGTCTGTCCGTCTGTCTTCTTTTTAGGCCTGGAAACAAACTCCTATAACTTCGATAAATGGGCTGATCGATTCTCAGGATGAGCAGCCAAGACTGTGGTGTGTGTACACGTGTGTGTGTCTGCATGTGTGTGGCTCTGGCGCCAACCGAAACACCCCCACTATATTCCATCGCCCAAACTTATTTCGCTCACCTGCTCACATGCACATACTCGCCATCATTATAACCATTTTCATATTGTTCTCTTATGTATCCAGCATCGCACTAACAGATAAGACAAATCCCCATGCAGTCCCTCCCTCTCTCTCTCTCTCCCTCTCTCTTTGGTGAGCAGCAATAATGAAGTCTCAGTTTGATCGACCACACGGCTACAAAATGATGAATTACCCAGCGACGGCCACACACATGCATCACACGCACAAAGACACACTCACACACAGAAGCAGATACAAGCATGTGCGATGAACCTTGATCTAAAGTGGGAGCACTGACGGTATAACACAGTTAATAACAAAGAAAGTACAGACTGTATTCAAATAAAGTCTGGCTTTAAAAGCTTTCTGTCATCAGAATGATCTCTTTCTTTTTTTTGTAAATTGGCTCCACAGTGCTGTAAGCCTCAGAGAAATGCATGAACAGAGGTGAGGGGGAGATGGGATTGTACACTTGTTTTTCTCAGACTTTTGTCAATCATTGTCTAATTTCAAAAGTGATCTGAACTCATTTGCCATGTTTTTCACCCTTTACCCTGTGCCTGAAGAAACTGTGACATGTCCCTTGGTGAACAGACGCTTATTATCTTAAACCTCACTTCTCATGCTCCCGAAGAACTTCATCTTGATCTCACCATGACTGAAAATCTCTGGGAGATGCTTCATGTTTGGCTTTGATTAATTCTTTATCATCTGTTGCTTCAGTGTGACACCTGATCAATGCATGGCATTACTTTGGTTGCTCTGATTGTAGCTTTATATAAAAATATTTTCCATGGCTTCAATAATGAGCCTGACCAGTTTTGATGGGAGTAAAAAAATAAAATAAAATGAAATAAAAAAAACAGGCCAAGAAAAAAATACTTTATAGTGCTTTGGGGTCAGATGTGATAATATTTGGTTCTAAAGGTATTTATGGATACATTTATTTGCTCGGCGTGCTCATTTGTTTTTTTTTTAACTGACAAACTTAAGCCAAAAAATGAAAATATGTCAACTAAGGCCGAGATAAGGCAAGATTGTTCAACTCCCCCTTTAAATATTTCACTTTTCATCACTTTTCTCATGAAGAGTTTTTTGGATTAAGGAATGCACACCTGCTATGTGCAAGAAGAAGAAACAGAAGAAAAAACTTAATTAGCATCCAGTGTTGCCAGTTAGTTAAGTGGCAATTTTGTCACATTACCAGCATATTTTGCAGAAAGCTTCAACTCAAACACAGCAGATTTTTCAGTGTGGTCTAAGTTTATTATTCCCCCCCTTTTCGATTTCATGTGAAACACAACAAAACAAGCTGGAAGCATTATGTATTACATGTTAGCAGGGCGTGTCTCTTGCTCACAAATTAAGCAGAAAGTCCGATTATGCTTGAAAAAGTGAGTCAGTCACTTCTCTGACTCAGCCTTTACCAGAAGCTCCTACTAACATCACTTATGGTATTGCACGCTTCAGGTTGCGAACCTCATTTCCTGCACAGATTTTTCTGCAGCACTTATTGCATTTATAGTAAGCTGAAACAGGACAGGCCTGCTCAGAAAAGCTTTTAAAAGAGTTAAATCTTCTCTGATGGGCTGGCTTCATTCCTCATATCCATCCCTGACTGCGATAACTTTTTGCACAATGTATGCTGTATTTATGTTAAGCCTTAAAAATGCAAAACACATTTTCAATCTGCCCAGTGCAACACAACAAACAACAAATGGACCATAGGTAATGAGTTACACTGAACTATCTTAGAATTGCCTGCATACGCAGACCATTAAAGAGGTGCCTGTTTAACCAGTGCAAAAATATACTGAAATTAACTGTTCCTATTCTTGAGAAGTATTGAACCATTGGCGTCATGGACCAGGAGAGTGACTCACAACTCACAACTCACAACTCACAACAGTGAGCTGCATAATATCCCATTGTTTGGGTTGTAAATTGATTTAAATGTATTCTTTAAAGCAGTGACTTGAAAAACTTGTCCAAATAACAATCATACTACTATATCACCCATGATTAAATGGTTAAGACAAAATGTTGATGGTCATACCCCTACAGCTGCGATCCATCCTCAGACAAGACTATGAATATTTGTGCACGGTGAATATAGTATAGGTTTGAGTAGGGAAATAGCATGGTTATGGGATAAAGCGAAGATAGAGTTAGGCGGCAATGTTAAGAACAGATTGTTGCTACCGTAGATTACATGGACAAAAGTACTGGGCTGCACCTCTTAGATCCTACATCTGAATTACATTTAATTTTAGATGTTTTTCGGTCCATTGTCACTGCTGTATAAAATCAAGCATGTTCTAAAGAGCTCACTGAGTTTCAGAGTGGTACTGTAGTAGGATGCCACCAATGCAACAAGTCAGTTTGGGAAGTTTCCACAGAAACTCAGACACAAAGTGACAGACCGGGTAAAGTTACAGAGTGGGGCTGCTGAGTGCTGAGCTCCAGTGCATAAAAACTGCTAACGCTCTGCTGATTCAAAAGCTGATAAGCTACAAACCCCCTTCAGCATTAAAATCAGCACAAATAACGTGGTCTAGGAGCTTCATGACATGGGTTTCCATGTTCGAGCAGCTCCTGGGGGTGTTATCACCAAACTAAAGCAGAACTTTTAGGAGAAAGTCTTTCCACTTGGCAGTCATCTTAAAAAGCCCCTGGGGAGTTATCAGCAACAAGGACAAACTTTTATCTCATTGAAAAAGGAGAAAGCTACAACTTTAATCTTAATGATCAGTTATATCAAAATGCATGTATGGAACTATTGCTGATATCTGAGAAAAGTTACTGACTTTGCCACAAATAAGGTTTTAAAAGTTTTCCCGCCTTAAAGGTCACATTTTGTACTGTACATGTGACCATTTTTTTTTTAAAACTATTTTACACCTTAATTTATGGCGCAGATATTATCTGTGTCTCTGGCTCATCTCAGCAGAGCACTGTAAACCTTAAGAATAAGAAAAAATGATAATTACACTCAGCTACATGTTCACTATGACATCCAGGACCCCATCCAGGGTGGCTGTAGAGCAGGCTGTAGGTAGTAGAGCAGGTCACCTACTATAAAGAAGGTTGATGTTTTGATCCTCATCATCTCATTTCTAAATTTGACCGTACTGTAGGTTTATTAGCTTTTAAGCAACAGTGAGCTCATTACTGTTTACCATAAGTGAAAGCAACAAATCCACCAGTTATGTTTATTGCGTAACGTATTGAACACGTTCCCACGGTGATGGTGGACATTACATCTGATTGATAACACATGTGGTTGATCCAGGGTGTCACCATGACCGTGATGACACAGCTGTATCACCACATCCATCACATCGTGACCAGCGCCCACTCTTTGATGATGTCACAGCAAAGACAGCCAATCATGGACTAGTTCCAGCAGGAATGGCGAACCAATCAACAGCAGCTGTTTACAAGGGCATGACCTCTGCCTTCACAGATACACAATTTCAGACTTGAAACAGGTCGACTTGTGAACACACACACACACACACACACACACACACACACACACACACACACACACTTTGAGAGAAGTCATCCTGCATGTACAGAGCAAGATGACAGAGTTTGGTATCAAAGCGGAGCTCATCGTTTGGTGCTAATTGTTTACATCTGCTGAACCTTTAAACACGCTGCTTGATCTCCAGCTGATAAACAAATAATCAGATATGACTCTCTGATCTGGAAGAGACTCAAGCACTCACCCTGTAAATGTGGAGCTAAGAAACTGACACACAAAGGGTTCACAAAGAGGTAAAAGAACAGCCCACAGGAGATTTAAAAACACATATTCTCGTCAGAAATATAAAAAACAAGCATATACAAAGCAAATAAAATATAAGCACAAAGTTCTTTCATTCACATCTTTGTAAAGCTACAGTTTCTGTCCTTTTTGAAATATCCCTAAACAAAAGACAAGTTCTTGTTTTATTCTAAGTCCAACAAGCTGTGGTACAAATGGGCAAGTTGTGAATGTGAACTGTTTCGGTACCTTTGGCAGCCTCTCAGGGTCACCAGGGTGCCGAGGAATGACCTTCTGTAGCCTCTGGAAGCCGTAGTCGATGGTAGGTTCGTTTAACGCTGGAGAGGACAAAGAGAAACAGAAACAGAGGGAATAAGTAATATGGAAATTTCCTGAGAACAACTGGAAACACTCCATCTCCAGTGTTGACATCATGCTGCACTTGTGGGTGTAGCTGGAAAGTTTTCTGACATAAACCCATAACTCAATAACTGGGAGTTTAAATCTTTCAACTTTGCACCTGCATTGAGTGTTTATTCAGCCAATCAGTGGCTACAGAAACAAGCTGTGGACACAACTCTAAATCACTACCTGTTAAATTCATGCTGCAAGCTTGTCAGCACAAAGTGACACTTTACACATTATATTTGTGTCCATCTAAATCCATCTTTCAGGCTAGACCTCCACCAACTCCTGCTGGATATTACAGGCTCACTCTAATATGTCCATCACTTAGCTGCTAACAGGAGGGGAAAGCACTTTATGGCTCTTTATTACCTTCAAATTTCACGACTGGATCTTACCACTACTGTACGGAGGAGGAGGATGCTTTTTTCAGATTTCAGGTTTTTTTTGGTGCAGGAGTCTCTTTGGAACTGATTCAACCAAGCGACAGCCAACGACCTCCATCAACCCTCACCAACAAGTCAGGGAAAACAGATTTTTATCCCTAGCTACTGGAGGCTAAAAGGGGTGCCCCAACTAGTCTTTAGGCCTTAGACTTGGTTTGCTAAAAATAAAATACTCATCTGGTAAAGGCAGACCTAATTCATTTTAGCCCTCAGATAGATATTGTGGGTCTCTGTAGCTACTTGCTTCTGTATATGTTCCTGAAGGGAGTCTCAGAGACAGGTAGTATTTATCTATTTTACTCTAAATTATGTGATAGACATGCAAGTCATGTAACTCATATCTTAATATAAAAACACAGATTGCATCCTTTAAAAAGCACTTTACCACAATCCCAAAGGCTTCCTGTCACAACAACAACAATATTGTAGCTTCTTTACCACATTTTTTTTTATAGGCTACACATGTATGATAAGATTTTCCATCAGCCTTTCACTTCTTGTTCCACCATCTGCTGTTTCTAGAAATGTCAGCTTTGCTTTTTTCCATGTGCTTTTAACCACTTTTACGGTCTGAAGCAATTTTGCTGATTTGCAGCAAAATCCCACTGGTGTCATATATTGTAAAATGTACAACTAGGGACTGGTCATGAACCTTGAGAGATAAAAACAGAGCTCACTCTCACCTCTTGCTTTAAGTCATCAGGAAGATGACTTTCCTACAAGATTTACATTTAGCAGAATATGTCTGTGTGTTTCTTGGGGGCAAAGTCAGACAATAAACTCATATTTGTGTAAATTAATGGTGATTTACGATAAACCAAAAATTCAAAGGCCTTCCCATTCATCGCCTCAACCTCCTAGTAGTTCAGCGGATAAATGATAAGTCAAAAGATGCTATCCTTTTCTCAAAAACAACAAGTTAGAGTAGCACCTTTAATGCTCTTGTTGCCGGTGCTCAGCCTGAGCGCGCATAAACAGACAGAATCACAACATCTATGGCAATCAGCACGGGGAGATCTCACTAGAGAGGAGAGAGGATGACATCTCATTTTGTGACATTTTGTTCCCAAGGAACATGCTGGTATCAAGAAGCGTTTTTTGGGGGGTTTTTCTGGCAAAACTGGGTTGGAAAATAATGAACCTGCTCAGCATGAGCCAACAGAAGCCTGGAAGTTAGAGATGAGGGCTTGTGACTGAGAGGTCGGCAGTTCAAAATCGGGCTGGGAAACTGTAACTGAGAAAAATACATCTCTCAGCAACTACTGTGGATATTCTCCCGAAGCAGAACGCTGTTAAATGTTGAATGCTTGACTTCAGATTTTAAATTTATAAAACTTGAAGAAAGCCTAGCTGTTAAGAAAACGTGATGAATTAAAGCTGAATTGTGTTTCTTCAGATGCATGTAAGAGAACAAAAACAGGCCAAACAGACCTGTTTCTTTTATGCCTTTATTCTACACTCTGGGCATCACATGGGACTATAACGTCACTGAGTAGCAACATCAAATTCAAGTTTAAGATCACCGGTCACTTTATCAGACACACTAATATCAGGTATGACTCCCTTGTGTCTTCTGAACTGCTTTAAGTCTTCACGGCACAGATTTAACAAGGTGCTGGAAACATTTCTGAGAGATTTTGGTCCATATTGACATGACAGCATCAAACAGTTGCTGCAGTTTCATCCATGATTTCAATCTCCCTGTTCCATCACATCCCAAAGGTGTTTTACTGGATTGAAATCTGTTGACCGTGAATGCCATTTGAGTACAGTCAACTTATTATTATATTCAAGAAAGTAGTTTGAGATGTTTTGAACTTTGCAACATGGCGTGCTATTGTGCAAAGAAAAAGCCATCTGAAGATGGGTACACTGTGGTCATAAAGGGATGGACATGAGGCTGTGACAATGCTCAGTTGTCATAGTGTCCCCTAAGCCTTTACATTACCACAGCTGCCATGAACAGCTAAACTTCAGCAGGTCGTCTTGACCACATCTACAATCCTTAAGGCATTAAGGTGCTTCCATGTGTTTGGCTGATCAGATATTTACTTTAATGAGCAATTGAACATATGTCCCTGATGGCAGTGAGTATATTTCTGCACCACTATTTGAGACATCTACAGTTGCCTTGCATAGTTTTAGCTTTATTTATTAAGGTTTTACCTCTGCAGAGCTACATAAATATAATCTACAATAAATACATACATACCTTAAAACATAAGCATTAACTCTGGGGAGGCGGCCCAGTCTAACTGATATTACACTGCCATTATTAATGGTAGCAGACCTGATAGAGTGCAGGCGGTTAATGCAAATATGTGCAGAGATGGATAAACCTGGTGCAGTCGCTAATGGTGTCAAAAGCACTTGTATGATAATAACACTGCAGGTGTATAATCTAAAGGGTTTTAAAGAGCGTTTAGTGTTCACTTTAATGTCCCAATTACAGCCCTCTGCAGTCTTTACACAATCAATATGTCACTCAAGTAGAGACATGAAAGCTCTGTCAGTCAGGATGACGGCTTTAAAGGATTTTCTGTGTTTATTTATATGTGCTGAACATGTGTCTTCACCCCATTTTTCGACCCATGTATGCTTAAGTTGAGTTAAAGAATAAGTGTAGAAAAAAAGACAAAGACAAATGGACACATGAATGGATGCACAGTAGGTGTGGGCTGCAGAGGGTGTGTCTGCACGTGTGTGATGTCCAAGTGTGCAGCTGCAGTGATATCGGGTACTTTCCACATCCAGCACTATTAAATTAGTTGCAGCTGAATATCTTGTGTTGTTTTCTAGTTTCTGTGTGTGTGTGTGTGTGTTTTAGATATATGTCTGTTTTATTATCACATCACACCCAAGTTTCTGGTTTCTGTTATGTCCTGAACCGCAATTTGTTAGCAAGATAACTTCATAAATTGCAGAGCTATAAAAACACCAGATGTTAAACTGTCATGGACAGTACTTCTCCCTGCTCCAAGGAAAGTTTTTGGACAAATTATGATTTTTAAGATCCACATAGGATAATTATGTGAACATGATGGAGTGGTCTGGAAGGAAGTAGGTCAAGGAGGAGCAGAAGAGCAAGAAGAAATGAAAGCAGAAAAGAATAGAATCAGGTGAGAGGTGGCGAAAGGAGTGAAGAGAGCTTGTGTTCAAGCAATAAAAACAAACAAAGCCGAAAACTAAACTTAGTCATAGTTGAGAAAAACAAAAATTAGAAAAACAGCTGCCTAACAGTCAGCGGGATATCAACTGCCAAAATTAACTGCCAGTGTCAGATCCACGCTCCCTGTACATCTCTAGAGACGATGCCAACTGTAATATCACACACACACACACACACACGCACACACACACATTCATGTACAAATATACAAAAGCATGACTTTGAGCGGTTTCAGTACCTTAGGCCTCAAGTATCTCCAACTGACTCTTTATTAATAGAACTAAATGTTTTTTTAAGGTGGGAATGTTTGCGTATTTATGGATTTGCGTAGTTACATGTACAGTTTGTGTGAATTTTGAAGCAAAAAGTTCAGGTTTCCCAAAAGATTTAGCAGTTTCTTAATGCACAGAAGCAACAACATCAAATCAAATCAAATCACTTTTATTGTCACATCACATGTGCAGGTACATTGGTACAGCACATGTGAGTGAAATTCTTGTGTGCGAGCTTCACAAGCAACAGAGTTGTGCAAAATACAATAATGATCACCCAACAGAACTCACTCCAGTGGTTACACATCAGCTATAAAAGGCATTAGTAGTATCAGATTAGGTTCACTTACCATAGAAATGCTGACAACTACAATCAGTTGGGGGGTCTCCAGATGCCAGTTTTGACATAAGGACATAGAGTACAGTGGTGTGAAAAAGTATTTGCCTCCTTCATGGCTTCTTAGTTTTTTGCATATTTTTCACACTTACTGGGTAACTGGGTAAATGCAAAATGACGTTTTTAAATGATGATTTCACTTATTAAGGGAAAAAAGTTATCCAAGCTTACCTGTCCCTGTGTGAAAACATAACTGCCCCTTAAGGCTATTAATTGGTTGTGCCAACCTTAGCAACAAGAACTGCAATCAAGTGTTTGCAAAAACTGGCAATGAGTGTTTCAAGTTGCTGTGGAGGGGTTTTGGCCCGCTCTTCTTAACAGAATTGTTTTAATTCATCCACACTCAAAGATATCCGAGTAGGAATGACCTGTTTAAGGTCAGACCACAGCACTAGATTTAAGTCCAGGCTTTGACTAAGCCACTGCAGAACCTTTATTTAGTTTTTTGAGGTGTTCAGAGGCGGACTTGCTGGTGGGTATCAGATTATTGTCCTGCTGTGTAATGTAAGTGTGTTTCAGTTTAAGGGCAAGAACTGATGGCCAGACATTCACCTTCAGGGTTTTTTGGTAGAGCAGAATTCATGGTTCCATCTTTTATGGCAAGTCTTCTACACCCTGAAGCAAGTGAGACCTGCAGGTCTTTAGATGTTTTTTTAGGTTCTTTTGTGACCTCCTGGATAAGTTGTTGATGCGCTCTTGGAGTGACTTCGGCAGGCCGGCCACTCCTGGGAAGTTTCATCGTTCCAAGTTTTCTCCATTTGTGGATAATGGCTCTGACTGGAGTCCCAAAGACTTAGAACTCGCTAGTAACCCTTTCCAGACTAATACATGCCACTGACTTTGTTTCTCAGTTGTTTCTTTACATTGTTGCATGATGTGTTGGTCTTTGAGAGGAGATCACCTTTCGGCGCTTTTCCCTTTCTGCTTGGTTTATTATTTGTTTAATGTTCAAATTTGTCAACAATATCTGAAAATGTGATAAATATGCAAAAAGGAATCAGGAAGGGGGCAAATACATTTCATAGCACCGTGTTAATCCAATGATATGAGTTGTGTCAATGATGAGTCTAAAAAAAGATAAACAGCTTCAAGACGGTGGACGATTTGGTGACACTGAAGCTTGAACCTGTTTCATCTCGACAAATCCTGCCACCCTTCTGCCTGTGAAATCATCACTGCATGACTCCCTCCTCTCCCCTCCTCCTACTCTCTTCCGCTTCACCTCCTTCCTTTTTTCTTAACTACACCTTCTGCCACTTTTATCCGTCCATCCATTCTTCCACCGCCCCTCCATCCTCCAGCCTAGTTCTTCCTCCAGAGTCCAGAGCTGCCATCAGATCAATACTCATTGAAGTTTCATGAGGACAGGCCATCCACTCCTGTTTCACAATAAAATGTGAACAGAGGAGGGAGACAGAAGAGAAGACGTGGGGGTGGTGTATGTCTAGGATTTCTCATGTGCATTTATTGTAAAATGGCGATGTTTTTCTAGTTATCTTTGGGTGGTGTTGAAACAAAAGAATGTGCAGAAAGAGGAAAAACAATGGGGTAAAGAGCAGGAGGGGAGGGAAGCGAGTGAAATTGGGTGGGTGAAAGGACAGAGGGGACTGATGTAAAAGGAGAAAAAGAAGAAGAAAAGGAGGAGGAGAAGAGGAGGTGTGGTGATATTGATTCTCTGGCCAGCCAGCAGTTCAATACCACTGAATTATTGCTTCATTCTTCTCCTTATGAGATGAGATCTCTTTCTCCCGAGCTCGTCTTCTCTCTGTGACTTTCCGTGTGTTTGTATATGTGTCTATGTACGATGAGTGTATCTGCATGTGTGTATCAGTATATGTGATCCACTTATGAGCGGATCGATACTTTACAATCTGGTTTTAAAAATCCACCTTTCTTCCTATGCACCCCCCCCCCCCCCCTTTTTATGCATCTCCAGCTTTCTGTTTTTAATCTCTCTATTTCTCACTTCTCCTGTCTCCAAGCGAGGTTGTTTGGAAAAGTGAAGAAAAAAAGTGTAAAATTGTCACCATTTTTCAAATTTCTCTAAAAGTTTCTGAGCTTTCTGAGTTTTTTTTTCTTCAGCTGTTGATAATAAATCAGCTCTTTATACGAGTGTGTGTCCACACATGCGTTCATAATGCCAGCATTTATTGATTGTCACTTTGTACCTTTGTGTGTTTATAGTTTATGGTATGTGATGTCGAGAATGTTAATTTTTCCCATCGGGCAGATGAGGCAGCCATACGGCACCATGTGTGCATGTAGGGTGTGTGTGTGTGTGTTTGTATGTGTGTGCGTGTGTTTGTATGTGTGTGCGTGTGTTTGTATGTGTGTGTGCGTGTGTGTGTGTGTATACATATGTGGTAGACCATCTGTTTACCAGACTAGTCACCATCTTTCCCTCATATCACTCTGATTTACAATTACTTTAAACTCCTGCCCCTGTTTGAAAGTGTGTGTGGTAAGTTGTGTAAGACATGACCCCATGTAAGTGTGGCTTTGCGTGCGTTTTTACGTGTGGTGTGTGCGTGCGCGTTTTTTTGCACATGTGTGCTCGTGAGTATGTTTAATTGCGCAGCCCTTACACCCAGAGGCAACCACAGCTTAAGCGCTGAAAAACCACCACAGCCAATCAGCTTTCACCACCCTGACCTTTCACCAGTGACTTCTAGCAAGGAGTCAACCTCGAGGCGGGATCAGGCAACCGCACTAACGGATCGCGTTTCCTGGGTCACATGTTGAAGCCATTAGCCAATCGCAAGGTCACGAGTGGGTCATCTGCGCCCAATAGGAGCAGCAGTTAGATGCCAGACGGACCAATTACCAGCCGGCTAGCCTCAGGGTCACAAAGATGTTGCGTCTGAAGAACACTGAAGCAAGCTGGAGATCTTTTACAAAGGAACTACCTTTAAAAGAAACTCACATCGCCTGACATTTTACTCCTCAAAATTTTGTACAGCCATCATCTAACAAAATCCTGATTGTGGGTCTGCCATTTAAGCTTATAATTGCTGCTTTTTTTTTGTGGTGATAGCTGCGATTTCACACAGAAGCCCATTTTTCTTAAATTGTACAATCCCGACTGGTTTAAAGCAGTGAAGTGCTTGCATTTGTCCTTCCTTTTTCAGTTACTTCCCTAATACTGTTCTTCCTCTATGACTTTTTGTTGGGCATTATCATGGAATACACATCGAGCTTAATTTAATCAAATAAAGCACGCAAAGCTGAAATGCAGACTTCATCACTTTCTTCTCACCTCTTGAGCAGGAAATATTAGAGATTTTATGTACTTGTCCCCAAGAGTAAAACTCACATTTATTCATTGTAAGTTTTTTTTCCATCTTCATTGATCATGTTTAAATCCTCCTGTAATGTTGGCGTCATTAAATGTCTCAAGACTCCAAGAATTTCTATGGCAGCTACAATTCCCCCCCCCCTGTCTGTGAATCTGTGAATGACGTCATCGTTATGGTGTGATGGAGCCATGTTGAGCGGATCAATACCAGACATCACATCACCTCCATCCATTTCCACATGTATGTGCAAAGTAACACACACACGCATGCTTTCTCTCCTTTTCCTGCACTACTCCGTTTAGCAGGAAAATGCTCACTCAAAGTCAACAATCCGGTCAGAAACGTGTGTGTTTGTGTGTGTGCGTTTAATGTGCGTTAGTAAACTGGGTGTTCTGGATGATTTCACTAATAGTTTCAGTATGGAGGGCTATAAAGAGCAGACTGTTTAATTGTAGCTGGTTTTAACGAGCCTCTGATTATGGCAACATTCTAACGAGTGTGGGTCGTTAATGTTGACTAATCTACAGTCATTAGTTCAACACTGTCTGGCCTGAGAGTGAACTACAACTCATAGATGTTATTCACACACACACACACACGCACATTCAGACACAGTCTCTCTGAAACATGTACAAACACACAAATGCACATACAAAAGCTTATATATGCAAACACACCTTTTCACTAACCTACAATGACAAATTAGACAGTTTTCATATTAGAAGAAGAAAAACATATTTTAATTAAGACAATACAGTAAATTGTATGTGTGTGTAACTGTGTTCTTTGAACCTACCTGTGTATATGAACCTCCCTGGTGTGCCTTTGCAGAACTGTTTAGACTTGTAAGACAGAGTGACCTCTACAACCCCAGGGATGTGTCTGGGAGGCGTCTGCACCCGGATGGCATGTGGTGTAATCAGCTAGAAAAGCAAGGAACAGAGTACCAAGAGTCAAATCACCCGAAGAATCAAGAAGAATGAAGTATTAAACATCGGGACACCACAGCACCTTTAGTTCTTAATGTTGTGCAGCTAGGTTTTCTCTATTCATGAAAAATATCTCCACTGATAAAAAAAAAAAAAAAGATGTTTCCTTTAAATCTAGTAATTCAGTCGCAGATTTAAATAAACCTGCATACTGAAGCTTTGCTCTAAACTTTATTTTAGTTGTTGGGTTGGAGATTGATCGCTTGTTAATGATGTGAAATTGATCTCTAGCTGACCTGGTTTTATATTTGAATTTAATGCATTTTTGCATTAGTCTGAATTTGAAGGTGGCATTTGGAGCAAAACCACTGATTCCTTTTTTCATTATTAGCTAAGATTTAAAATGAGTCATAGAGTCGTCATCAGCAAGTGTGAGCACCTCTATAAAAGCAGAGGTTTTGGCAGGTTTACTGGTCCGGAGCGTTCAGGTGTGTGTTAACACAATGCCACAATCTTGCCAGGAGTGGTCTCAGCAAAGTCACCCCAAGGTCAGACCATGCAATGCTTGGGAAATTGTGAAAGTGCGCCCAAGACTCTACAGCCCTCAGTTAGCATGTTAAATGTTGAAGTTCACAACAACATGATCAGAAAAACACACAGAAAAAGAAATAAAAAGTGTGGCTTGTTTGCCTCTTTCTAAAAGCCTCTGTCTAAAAAGAACATGGCAACATGGCTTAGGTTTACAAAGTTGCATCTGAACAAACCACAAGACTTCTGGAACAATGTCCCTTAGACCGACAAGACCATAATGGAGATGTTTGGCCATAATGCAGAAATACCAACTGTCAAACACAGTAGTGCAGGGGTGATGACTTGGGCTTTTCTTGCAGCCACAGGACCTGGACACCTTACAATCATTGAGTCGACCACGAACTCCTCTGTATACCAAACGTTCTAGAGCAGCGGTCCCCAATCCCCGGGCCTCAGACCGGTACCGGTCCGTGAGTCGCTTGGTACCGGGCCGCGAGAGTTGAGGCTCAGGTGTGAAATGTATAGTTTTCAGGGTTTTTATCAGTTTTCAGCGTTATTTTGTTATCGTTTTTATCGTTAACTCGGTTTTCCTTGGTCTTTTCACGTGTGTTATGAATAAATCTTCTTTTTTCGGTACCGGTACTAGTTTTATTTTGTTGTATTTATCCGCGACACCTTAAAGGCCGGTCCGTGAAAATATTGTCGGGCATAAACCAGTCCGTGGCGCAAAAAAGGTTGGGGACCGCTGTTCTAGAGTAAGATGTGGGGACATTCGTCCAACAGCTAAGTTTTGGCCCAGTTGGGTCATGCAACAGAACAATGATGGGGGTGGCAAAATGGTGCATTAGTTATGTCTGTGAAGGTTCTCAGTCATCCACGTCATCGTAGTCAAAGGAGCTTGCAAAGAAAAGCGTCTGGACTTCTTTAAGTAGCTTGAAGACGTTTCACCTCTCATCCGAGAAGCTTCTTCAGTTCTAAGGTCAAATGGTGGAGAGTCCCAGATATAACCTAGTGGGAGTAACCCCCCACAGAGGGACAAAAGGACCCCCTGATGATCCTCTAATCGCCTGAGCCAAGGTGTGAAACTGGGTGTGGGCCCCAATCAGCCAGAGTTTTGGGTGTGTTCATTGTGAAACCTGGCCCCACCTTATCATGCGAATTCCTGAGGTCAGA
This sequence comes from Diplotaxodon limnothrissa, assembly GCF_057381915.1. Lineage (NCBI taxonomy): Eukaryota > Metazoa > Chordata > Actinopteri > Cichliformes > Cichlidae > Diplotaxodon > Diplotaxodon limnothrissa. The sequence goes on from NC_140605.1 coordinate 21,680,770, forward strand.
TGGCCCAGGATGTGAGTGGGCGTTAAGGCGTCTGGGAAGGGATCTCAAAACTGGATTATAGATGGCAGAGAGTTGGTGTCGTAAACCCCCGCCTCTGTTCAAAGATGGTCGCTCACAGTGGACATAGATGGCTTCTTTCACTCCTCTTTCAAACCATCTGTCCTCTCTGTCCAAAATGTGAACATTGGCATCCTCGAAAGAGTGTCCTTTATCCTTAAGATGCAGATGGACTGCTGAGTCTTGTCCTGTGGAGGTGGCTCTTCTGTGTTGTGCCATGCGCTTGTGAAGTGGTGCATTAGTTAGCACCCTCACTTCACAGCAAGAAAGGCTTGGATTTGAATGCACATGATGTGGCCTTTCCATGTGGAGTTTGCATACTCTGGGTTTTCCCACAGTCCAAAGACATGCATGTTACATAAACGGGTGATTCTAAACCAGGGGTGGGCAATTCCAGGCCTCGAAGGCCGGTGTCCTGCAGGTTTTAGATCTCACCTTGGGTGAACACACCTGAATCACATGATTAGTTTGTTACCAGGCCTCTGGAGCACTTCAGGACATGTCGAGGAGCTAATTTAGCCATTTAAATCAGCTGTGTTGGTTCAAGGACACATCTAAAACCTGCAGGGACACCGGCCCTCGAGGCCTGGAGTTGCCCACCCCTGTTCTAAACCGTCCGTAGCTGTGAATGTGAGTGTGATTTATTGCCTGTCTCTTTGTGTATAGCTTGTGGTAGACTGGCGACCTGTCCAAGGTGTAACCCACCTATCGCCCACTGACAGCTGGGATCTGTTCCAGTAGAAGACGATGGACAGAACAACGGTGCTGAAATGGCCCTAGTCAAAGTGCAGACCTCAACTCGGTTCAAATGCTGTGGCGAGACCTTAATGGAGCTGTGACATGAACTAATTGTGGTAAACCTCAATAAATGACGATGACAGAATTGCTCCACAATGATGACAGTATGTTACATGACTTAGTTTGAAATGGACCACAAGTTTAGGGTAAATAAAAAGAAAATAGAAATGAACTAAATCCTGACCTTCCAGCATCTCTGTTTATACCAGGAGGAAGATAAATCATTGTTTTTGAGCCATATTCGAGACACACTTGAACCAGTTATAACATATTTATGGATGATTTTCAAAATATCTGTTAAGGGTTTTGAAAAAAAAGTAGACAGGATGGAGAGATACAGACAAACCCCACTTGGCAAACATGTAATGACTTTCCACCGACGGACCTTTTTCAAACTGTGTTTTCTTGCTTCGAAATCAATAATCAGGTTGAGTGCAAATGAAGCATTTGGTTGGCTAAAATCCATTCGAAGGATGGAATGAGGAACGCCAAGAGAGCTGAGTCAGTTTGAACTGAACTGAGACTCTGTACACATGTTAGTGAGTGTAAGTGTGGCTCTCAACACTGTAAACAAACCCCTCAGCTCTTAACACAGACACACAAACACCCATCCATGTTTGCCAGTGTGTGTGTACACACACACACACACACACACACACACACGCACACACACACACACACACACACACACAGAAACACTGTCGCTGTTGTTGTTGGAAAAGAGCCACGGTCGCTCGGCACACACGGTGAGTGGAGTCAAAAGACAAATAAACATTCAGTCGAGGAGTGGAGCTGGGGAAAAGTATGATAGTGAGCTGTATGTGTGTGTGTGAGAGAGAGGGAGTGTTTTTGTGAGCATTAAGCTGATGGCTATCAAAATCTGCTGATTTGATCAGTATTCCAGAGAGAAAGAGACAGAGGGAGTGTGGGTGAGGAAGGTAGTGAGGGGCGGTGGTCGCTCGTTGGTGGGGACTCATTAGAGAGCCAAACCTCATTTAGACAAACATTAACACACATACACACACACGTACACACAAACATGCACTTGATCACGCACAGTTAAGAGCCTGACCATGACGAAAAGTGTGTTTTCATATTGAATTACTTCCAAAGCTCCGAAGGCAAAAACACACAGTTGAGGGGTTGAAACAACACTGGGGCAGGACGGCTGGTAAACTGACCTCGCTCCAAACCAGCATGGTACCGAAGATTACTTGGAGACCGTCGAAGAAATTGTCTCCTATGATGATGACAGTAGCACCTCCCGTAGTCCAGCCCTCACTGGGACTAATGGCTTTAATGCAGGGCGCTGCTCCTGGAGCATATAGATGAGAGCATGATTAGATCCATGAGTAAAAGGGTGAAAAAAAAGAATTAGGTACTTTTGGTATTTAATATGCATCTACAATAAACTGCAGCTGAAAAAGACATGAAATATTAACTATATTGCTATTGTAAAAAAACACAAATCAGTCTGCAAACTGGAGGGGAAATCTGGCTTGAAGCGTTTTCATCCCTGTTGCATCTGCACCTCATAATTCATCCTGCTGCACCCGCGGATTCTGGCTGTGTTCCAGATCATCACACTTATTCACTGAAAACACTGCAGATTCAAAGACTGAGTCCTTTTTCAATGGGTCCTTGTGCAAAAAAGAAGGGTTTCCCCTTGTAAATAATTCTGCTGAGTAAAATGATAAACACAGGAAACGAGTGCTGAAGTATCAAGTAAAGTCTTTGGGTTCTCTTCACTTCAGTTTCAACCATTATTTATGTTTCTGAGAAGTGTTTGAGTGGGAAAGAATAGACTGTCATAATAATAGAATTTAACCAAAATTTTAAAAGAAATCACTGAAAGCTCTGAACCAACAGCAGTTAGTTTACTATTTACTCCTGGTAAAAAAGAGATTTATTTAAATGACTTGTACAAAAAACCCCAAAAACAGAAGCTCACTTCTTGTTTCACTGTGTAATTTTCCATTATCGTTGATTGAAGGTAGTTTAAAAGCATCATTTGGACGCAATCTGTATTGGTGTGTTTACAGTTTGTTGATCCCAAAGCTTGACTGGCACGAGATTAGGACAGTTCATTTCTGAAACTAATGATCTTACATGGATAAAAGCACACACAGACGGTTTGGTGTACATCACATGACTTCAAACATAATGGATACAGTCAGCTTATGTCACTTCAATATGACAGAGTATTGTGTGTTTAAGCTCATGTGATCTAATCCTATATCATAACAACAAAAACCCGTCTGTCAAAAACCAGCTCTCATCTCAGTGTAAGTGTTTGTGTGTGATTATCAGTATGCAGCTGAATTACAACAACACCCCTTAGTCTGGGTTTGAGTATGAAAAAAAGCATAATGATATTAGACCGATACACACACACTGACACACACAGAAAGCACCACACCATGCAATGTGTGTGTGTAGTGAGTTGGATTAGCCAGATGGAGGGGCAGGAATCACCTGATAGGATTAAACCATCAACCATCTGGTGGCCATGCTGCTTATGCTCTCAGACACACACACACACGTGCTTGCATGCATGCACACACACTCCTTACCGTGTTCTAGGTAAGACGGCGTCCCCTCCACAGGATCGAGCCTGCGGGCCCGTCGACCGTGTTTGGAGTTGTTGTGAACGAACATGTTATCAGAGACCGACAGGACGTGTCCCTCCACGCTCACTGTCGTTGATACGACCACCTGGAGAGAGGTAAGGGGGTGAGTGGCAGAGAGAGTTGGGTGGACAATTGAGAAAATAAGGTGATTAACAAGGAGAGGATTGGGGAACAAGGTGGAAAAGGTGGACATAAAAAATGGGTAGGGGTGGGAAAGGAGGTAGGCAGGGAGGGAGGGAGGGAGCGGGGAAAGAGAAAGAAAAGAAAAAGAAAAAAGAAAAGAAAAAATGAGGAATTATAAAGTCGGGGGTCGAGGGATCATCGCAGGGAGGAGTTAAAAGCATGAAACTGTGAAAAGCTCTTTAAATGTAACCTGTTATCACTGCTATTACCAGCACCCTCAACACACACTAAGTCACTGTACACTCTGTGTGTGTGTGTGTGTGTGTCCTCCTCTGTCCAATAGTTCCTGATGGGTCCGGCCCTTAATTATCTCCCAGGGAAACAGAGCTGTCTTTTCTGGTTCCACTACAATAGAGCTGCACAATTAGAGGCACAGATACCGTCACACACTTGGTGCTGGATGACTCTCTCCATCCCATCTCACTCTCACACACACAAGTCTGTACACAAGAGAGCACGCCACACACACACACACACGCACGCACGCACGCACACACACACGCACGCACGCACGCACGCACGCACACACACACACACTCCCATACTCATGTGCCACGGTAATAAATCTATCAGTATCTCCTGGGCGTCCAGTTTCTCTATTCATGCTCAAGTGGTGTCTTCCTGATTGTGTTGTGGCCTTTAGATAAGGAAATAATACTGAGTGCACTGCCTGAAATCTTATTCACAACCTTCTTTCTTTCTCTCTTGATACAGTGTCACAGGCAATGCATTTGCGTGCTGTGTCTCTGTCACTCGTGGTCCCTCAGGTTTGCAGTATGCCGATGCATACTGGGAATGTTAGACTGATAATAAAAATGGGATTTTTCAGTTGCTTCTTCCATATTCTATTTATACACCCATTTTTCTCACTGCTTACCCAGCTTATGGTCCTGGGCAGCTGGAGCTATCCCAGCTGACACAGGGTGAGAGGTGGGGGACACCCTGGACCCCCATCTCTGTCCCAGCCTCACCTGTCAGACTGCATAATCTCTTTCTTTTTGGTTGCCATGATTTTTTTTTTTAGCATCTTTCTTTTATTTGTGGCCTATCTCTCCCTCTCTCTTACACACACACACTGCTTGGCTCTCTTACCCTCTCCCCTCTATACCCCTGCATTGTGTGTATATTTATGCTCCAACTACTCAGGGTCAGGATCTCATGTTTCCTGTACAGGCGCTGATAGCTTATTTACTTACACAGAAACACACGCATACACACATTCCTGCGTATATGTGTTGCAGCAGCCATGCATTTGTGTCATTATGTGGTATGTCCACAGGAGACAAAGGGAAGGGCGAGAATGAGAGAAAAAAGACAGCGAGGTATAGAGAGAAGCCTCGACAAAAGAAAATGAGGAATGAATTACGAGAGTGAAGAAAATCTTGCGGTTTGTACCTGGAACCTCCTCATGTCTCTCGGGTTTCCTGCATTCTTCAAACAGTTCTGGTTGCACTTGAGGAAAAACTTGAGGAAAAATCTGTGGAGACAAAGAGGATAAGGCCATATTTGAGGTTAACAGCTTGACAATAGACCAGAGTGAAGACTGCTTTCCTCCAGAATGCGAGCTCAGGCCCAGTGCAGACACATCCACATAAACAGAGAGAGAAATTAATATTTCATACTGTGTGAAAGTCAAAATGAATTTCCTTGTGGAATTTGCTTGCAGATGTAAGGAACTTTTTTTGTTCCTAAATCCACAGCAGCTTCTTTGAAAAGTCCACAAAAAGACAGCGGATGAGCACATGAGAAGGGAAGTTTTATAGTATTGTAGCAAAACTGCAGAAACTACGTGACTGTGAGGAAATCATAAGTTTGACCTTAAGTTTTACACTTTTTGTGAATTTCGGCTCTCAAAATTCTAGCTACAGCCTTCCCGCTGTTTCTGTCTTTCCATAAGTCACGAAAAAGCATAAATCCAGTTAGTGTTAAAGATAATAAGCAACTGTATATTTCTGCAAAACTTAAGATTCAGGATCTACTTTCTTAACATTAACCCTGATGTCAAGCCATTAAAAAGTGGAGCTATGTTGACATTAGGTGTTTGAAATGGGACCATATGTCATGAATCTATATTACAGAATAAATCAAACACACAGATGGCCATCAACGGCAAACAAACACATCCAGGTTGTGTTTTGTTGTGAGCCAGCTGGCCAGCCTGGCAGAAGCAACAAGGCACACTTGCACAGAAAAACACAAACACCCACACATGTTCATGTTTGCATGTGTATTTGTGTTACATCTGTGCTCCTCACAGCTCAACAAAAGCAATACCCCATCACACAGCCTCAAACACAAAGAAGACCGCCACTTCCCTTCCTCTGCACTCATGCAAAACCTTTTACTTTGCAAATATATTTTGTGTTAATAAACAGCAGATGATTGTCTTCAGTTTCACTTTAATCCGGGAGGAATTTCTTTACAGAAACAAAGAAATGAGATCAAACAGCGTTACTAGCCTAGGATGAAAACCTAAAGCACCACATGAAAATTGTAACACAATCCAATACAATATTTTTTACATTAACCATATTTGCCATTTCAAAGGTCTACAGGACTATTTACACAAACTACAGCCCTCCAACACAAGATATTTAAAGATAAGATTGAAAAAGACACCTCTATATCTCAGAAAATTATTGAATATAATACTATACTATCCTATACTATAACTCCATTATAACATTAAGATTGCAGAGCTATTGCATTATGTTAGATTTCATGAAAATATGTCTGTATTATCTCCATTCCCTGGTGGCTGAGCCCGAAGCTCTGCTGTTCAAGAGGTGACAGCCCTTGAATTGGACCACCAGAACAAAGCAGAGGCATGAGTGTGTGTGCGCGCAAACATGTAGTCCACATGTGAGTGTGTGTGTGTGTGTGTGTGACGGGGCAGCACAGCCTAGTGGCAGGTCTGAGTGTAGAACTCTGCATTAACGAGCTCAAGCTTCATTAGAACACCGGCGCTGGGATTCTGCATACCTAATTATCTTGACCCTTAACCTCCGGGTGACAGCCTATCACAGTGGAGGACAGCCACGGTGACCCCTGCTGACCTCCCACTGTCTAGTCCTTCTCACAACACTAGCATAGCGTTAACATGAGCGCCTCAGCTGACCCTGTGCTGTAGATCTCTGCGTAAAGGAGGCGACTGGGAGGCTTACACACTTCCCCGCTCATCTGTCTGATATACTAAAAAAAAAAAAAAAAAACGCAATAATTTACAAGTAAAAGACCTAAATTTCAAAGACTGAAAATAATATGGATTCAAACAAAAAACAAACCCAATGGGAAAGAGAAAAAAATTCATCTTTATAGTGTAAAACTATAAGCATTTTATTAATGTAACTCTTGCAAATGATGCTGTAATTGAAACGTCTGCTTCTGGAAACGGTAATTTAAACATAATTTGCTTCTACAATGTTGTATAACATACATATAAGATAAAAAGTATAATAAAGGACAAAATATTAAAATAAAGACTGTGGAGTTGTTCAAAAGCACTGATCTGATGGAAGAGTATATAACGCAGATCTTACCAAGAATATCATCTCTACACATCTAGTTTTAATGCTGTCTTGGTTTTTAGTCAACACAAATATATAAGTGATATGAATTATTTATAAGTTTTTAAGAGTTTCAGACAATAGAAAAGCAGATACAATGAATTCGGGAGACACAACACAAGGTTGGATTCTCATAATCAAATGCATGTGTCTTACTCTGATAGTTAAAACAAACTGAATGGATTTTACATGCACTGTCACTGTGGTCTCATCTATAACCATAACCACAAACAACATTGTTTAAATTGCTTTAAATGTAAAAATAAACCTTGCTTTGACCTCAATGTTATCTCTGTGTAAAGTTTAGACACCATGAGTGATTTTCCCACTGCTGGTGTGAAGGGTATTACACTTTGCTACACGTATGCATCCAAGCTGGCAGTGAACTTTACAGTTCTGACTATGTGTCCCATCTCAATCAATGCATTTTCGTGCTCCATGTTTGACTTCCTCTTTTCTTTTTCTCGCTCTTGACATAATCTCTCATTCAAGCTGGCATTAGTCGAGAATAAATAACAAGGCAGGGTCTGTCGAATTAAGTTGATTTTATATATTAAATAAATTTATCGCGGACCTTACAGCCTTCTTTCGTAAGCGTATGTTTTTTCCTTAATGAATAAAACATAAGCAGGCTGTTGGGAACGATCAGAAGACTTCCAAGTATGAATATGGAACCATTTTATAAATGAGCCCTAGAAGTTCACTGAGGAAGGTGTGTATTCCTGGGGGTTTGGGCTTCTAGTCTACTCTTTCACTTTCCCACAGTGTCCAGCTCAATTCTGTCATCATTACTCAAGTTCAGTCATCTTCTTACCCAGCCTCTGTGAGCCAATCAGGCTGTTTCATATACTCTCCTGTCATTCTGCCTTTTAGACTCTTGCATCCTGCCTCCTCCATCTCCACCTCACACTGGTCGGTGAGAGAGCTGCCATCACCAGCAACTAGTCTCCACAGTGTCCTAACATACCTCCTATCATCCTGCCATTGCTGAGACTCTGCTATGTTATATGTCCCAGTTCATTGGTTAGTAAACTGGGACTTAGCTGACTTTTGCAGCTGACTTTTACAACAAGCCGTTGGCGCACTTGTATGTTGCATCGATAAAATGGAAGGCAGAAATAAAACCTCAGCAAGGCACTCCTCTACAGCGCAACAGGACTCCTTTAGGTGCTCTGAGTAAATGAACTTCTTTATTTCTATTTCTGCTCTGCAGCTACTGTAACAATATTTCTGCTGCAGGCTCTTCTTGCTGCTTTCTCTGTTGCTGCTCTACTGAGAAAGATAGGAACGGTTTAAACATCACCTTAATAATCACCACATCAGTATTACAGCAATAATTCCCCCCTCTCAGTGCATTCCTTCTATCACTGGCTCAGCTTATTGGTGATCTCATTATTTTTCATATTTCCATCTTCCACTCGACTCTGTCCTTTTCCGGTGTGAGTGTTTTCTCTCATTGACTGTCAAAAGTACATATTCTACATTTTAATGCAGTATGGGAGCGATCCTCTCTCCCCTTCACTTGACCCCATCTGGCCTAATCAACTGTGCTACAAAGAGACCCTGCAGCAACACGCACACACACACGCACAGAGACACCTTGTGTGAATTGATTGGCTGGTCCAGTCGCTGGTCGTTAAGAGGCCTCCAATTAAAATGGGCAATTATAAGGGTCTGAGTGATTGTGGGGGAGGGGAGAGCGCTCCCCTTTCCTCCGCTACTGCTCTCCCTCTTTGAGGCCCGATCATGTTCAAGTGATAACGGCGCTGTTGACCTTTGCTGCTATATTGTGAGTACCACACTCACAGAGTTGACCTGACACCAGTCCTGCCTGCTACACACACACACACACACACACACACACACACACACACACACACACACACACATGCACACACATGCACACACAGCTCTTCAGTGTTGGAGTCAGGGGGAGCAGTAATTTAAACTAATAAAAGAAGAAAGACAAAAACATTAACATGCAAAAGTAATACTGTCTTATACACTTGTGATTTTTCATTATAGAGTCAGAGTGTGGATGAAGACATAGGTGCAAAAGACTACAATATCCAGTGTATACAGGATAATCTCTGTGTTTCTCATCTTCAGTATTCAGGGAGAGCTTGCAGCTGAATGCTAGCTTTACTAAGGTATTCTTAACCATGCAAGACTCTGCAACAGGAGAGCACTTTTTTTAGTGTGTTTGTTTTATAAACTTAAATATAAAAGATGTTGCTGGGTTGTTAGCATGCTATATTGTTAATACTGATGCTACTAAAACAAAGTGCTAGGCAACCGTAAAATATAATCAGCCAGATTATATAAACAATCAACTATCTCTATTTTTGCCAGCTTAAATTACCCTTGTAAGAATTATTTTCAATATTATGAGACGTCAAAGTGTGAATAATGGGTAGAATATGGTTCTCCTTTGGCAGTGCATTGGCAGGGTGCTATAGACAGCCCGTCTACCTGCAGAGAACGTCTGCTGCCTGTTGGAGGCAGTTTCCAATGTATGTGGTGCGACCTGTCTGTGGGCTGCTCTAGCTTGTGCTGTTGTTGTTCTGTCAGCCAGCTGCAGAAAAGAATGAAGTTATAACATACAAAATGAAAAGCTGAAGCTCTCTTCTCTTTTGCGGTCCACTGATCAGCGTTGGAACAACACACAGTCGAGCTGTTGCTGCTGGGTTTTTGAAGGACTGCACAGGAACCTAACGTCCAAACGGACACATAAAACGAGCACAAGCAGGCAGATGGTCTCATTTTCAGTTGTTTTTTTTTCTTTCACTTCCTGTTTGGTTAGCAAAAAACTGTTAAGTTAGGGTTAAAATACACCCTTTTAGACTGTTAAAAAAAACGAATCATTTAATGCGAAAAAGTAACTACAGCTGCTCGTACCAGCACTGTTGGGAAGTTATCTGAGGGTGGACAGGTTTATCACTACTGCACTGTACTGCGTTGGTTGTAGTAATATAGCAAACAACAGTTGGATGCTGTTATTTTTTGTTAGCTATAGTGTAGTGGTGAACAGCACAGCAGCATCCATTATTCAGGGGCTGAGATGGCAATTATGGCTCAGAGCACAACTGACATTAATATTTAATATGTAGGGCTAACACAGACCTGAACAGAGAGACAGGAAGTGACAGAGAGAGGGGATGGAGAGATGGCTGAATGCAGAGAGAGAGAGAGAAACAGTGATGATGAGGAGGAAGAGGAGGAGGAGGAGGGGAGGAGTGTGTGAAGGGGAAACAAATGGAAAAGAGAATCGGGAAAGAGGATTATGGGAGTTTGTTTCGACCACTCTCCCATCATTTAAATAGTTACAATACCAACGGGGCAAGGGTGACATCTGGGGGAATTCCAGCTTTGTGTGTATGTGTGAAGAAGATCGTGAGCGTCTAAGACTGAATCTCTGTGTCCGTTTTATTCCCAGAAGACCTGGTGTGCTACCGAGCCAAGAATAACGATGCTGCCTTGGAAGAGAAAGAAAACAGACACACACACAGACACACACACGGTATTCTGAGTTGTTGCTGACAGGTGGAGAAATTGCAGTGAGTCAGTTTGTGCAGACAAACTGAACAACAGATCAGTGCTTTAGCTTCTCCTGCCTCCTGTGTCTCTTCTCTGTCTCACTGCTTTCTTTAGATATCTTGTTTTACCTAGCTGCCAAGTTTCCTGGCAAAGCTTTCTGACAGAATGATATTCACTTTCTCCGTCTGCGTGTGTGTGCGAAGCAACTCGTAAATGTATGTGTACCGATCGTAACAGCCAAATAATTGATCATTTTCTGCACAAAGTGAGGGACCAGTTGCAAAAAATACAAAAAAATGAAGCACAAGTTCATGCTATCGCTATATGCGGCGCATTAGTGACCGGCCTTTAAATGTGCTTTATTCTCATTTGTCAGTAGCTAATCTGCAGCTAATATGAGTAGTGAGAGTTTCCCTCTCAGTCTGTTGATCTTTCACAGAGATCAACTTCCTGTTTCCTGTTTACATTGTGAGTTTGTTATTGTTTAATGTGATGACATCAGATAGCACTGCTGGGCCCCGTGCCTGCTATCTGAGTATTCGGTAGGAAAAACAAGGACATAAAATCCTATTAGGCAATCTGTTCGGCTGTTACTGCAGTCATAATGTGATAATATATTGCTTCCTGTTGGAGGAATGCTTGTTTTACTTTGCTGTGGTTTTATCTTGCTCAGGGGCACTTCAGCAGATTAAACAGGTGCTGATACAGGGCTCAGTGCTATAATCCACAGATTTCAGTTCAAATCTCTTTAAATGTTTACATCCACTTTGACTTACAGGTCGGAGGAGTGGTAATTAAAGGCAGTTAGTATTTTAAATGCTGATAAGTTGTCTTAAATGGATTAGAGAGACTAATATGATGCAGAAATGTAAGGAAATCAGAAGGATCTGAGTTGGAGGGAAGATGTATTTTGGTTGGTTCACTAATATGTGAGTTTTGTGAAGTCTTGCCTAACACAAAGCTGATAATCTTCATATTGTGCTTTCTACATGCAGTTACAAAATCTAACAAGCAAAGTTTAATAATTTGTCCACGAAGTGCAAAGAGCGTTTCTGCTGATTTTCACACAAACTGAAGACATCTCTTATTGAAGATAACGAAACAGGAACCTGGTTGAAAATGAACAACAGAGGGCTAATGTGTGTTTCCATTTGCTTTGCAACAACGCACTGTGCATCTCTCTATACACGTCAGGCACATTTACCGTATTAAGTAACTTTTGTAGCTAAGATGTCCAAATGCAAAACACTCAGGGCCATGGGTGAGCGGTGCTGAACGTAACTCGAGTGTGAGAGTGGAGGAAAAAGAGCAGAGCGGCTGAGCAACATTCAAAACGTGTGGGGCGGGTGCAGGGGTGGGTGGGAGAAGAGCAAAATGGAGTGCGGAAGAAAGAAAAAAGGCAGCGGAGGAGGGAGCGAGGGGGCTGGGGAGGAGGGAGGAAATGCATGGGAGAGGGAAAGAGAGTTATGCGAGGGAACAAGACTTAAGAGAGCCGAGCGAAGCAGAGTTATTTTACATAATGATGGTTGATATGCACAGAGGTAATTGATAGCTGAGCTGCAGCCCAAAAAACACCCAGCTAGCTGTCAATCACGGCTCATCTCCCTGGAGATATGCTAATGATGATGATGATGAGGGCTTAGCTTCATATTGCTATCATTACTATTAATGCTGTCATTGTTGTCATCTCTGCATATTTAAATGACAGCGCAGGCCAGAGTGGTGATAGCCAGTGTGCATGATGTCTGTGAGAAAGGGCTCGTAATGTCTGCAGGGCTGAGATAGACTGAGAATTAATAACTTGCACGGCGTACTTACTTTGCACTCATTCAGACCTGTATAAGTGTCATTACATCATTGTTGCATGTAAGGGTGACACTGATGTCATCAGTTTATGACAAGGCAGCGCAGAGCGATGCACAGCCCAGTAATGCATTACAAATGCTGCGATACGTCGATCCAGCGCCGGTTTACTGGAGGTTAACGGTCAAAATTATACAGAGGTTTAGGAGAACCTCCAGTGTGTTTGTGTCTCTGAGTCAGTGAACGACTGAGAAGAGAAGACGACTCATAAACTGCAAATCCTGTTCAGACAAATGGCAGAAGATGAGACATTCATGACCGGTCAGCCAGACAAGTTGTAAACAGGCCAACTGATAAGCTACATGAAAGTGAAACTGCTTCATTTGGAGTCTAACAACGGAAAGTGGTCACGATCAGATCTAAGGTCCATGCAAGCATGTTCTCTCCATGTCTCTCTGTCTTAGTCCAAAACTGCCATCCTGCCTAGGGTGCACTCCACTTCTTGGCCTTTGACAGTTAAGATAGAGTCCAGCTGACCCTGAATCAGATAGGTGGAAGGAAAAATGATGTCATGTGTTTCAAACACACACAGGATCTGCTCTCAGTCAGGAAACCTGTTGGTGATGATACTGCATTCTGTATGATGAACCTGTATGACGCTACTTAGATGACAACAGTTTATTATCACTGGAGAGATATTTAATAAGAATATGAATTCGATACCAAAATTAGGCAAACATATTGAAATTATCAGGGTTTATGCTTCAAAGTCAGCAATTTGTCTTGTTTTTCTATGTGTGTGTTGACTATGGCCCCATAAGAGTGTGAGATTAGTACTACATAAACACAGTCTGAGGAGCTACATAAATACAATATACTCTGCCGCATAAAAAAACAAGCTGTGCTGTGTGAAAAAATCTTTAACATTTCAGCATCTTAAGATTTCTTTAACGACTGAGGCCGCGGCCGTTTTGAAAACCTCACTGATATAAAAATGATCCCAGACATTCATTGCCGGGGTTACTTGTATGCACTTGAAGAGATTAGTGGCTTTTGGTGTTATTAACTTTGTTAAATACTTGAACAAAAACGACGCTACTGGCTCTCTGATGCTGCTCTACAGTTAGAGGCCATGATAAGATTAAATTACAACATCATTACAAATGCCGTCAGAGGTCCGACTCACCAGAGGGAGAGAAAAGAGGGGAGAAACAAGGGAGAACAGCAAAGAGGTAAAGGCAAAGATGAGGGGCTAGACAGACAGAGGGAGGAGGTTACTGTGGTGTATATTTTAAAGGCTGAAGGCAAACTGTTGAATTATAGATGAGTGAGATTGATTTGTGAGAGGCAGAGGAGGAGGGGGGAAAAAAAGGAGAGAAAAAGGTGGAAGGAGGGACAGAGGAGAAGGGGGGAGGCAAGAGTTGTGGGGAGCAAGCAGCTAAAGGATCGCTCGCTCTGGGCCAAACATGTACAGTATGCACACACAAACACACACATGCGTGCGCGGGAGCGCAGGCACAGACAGCTTACCTCAAATCGAACTGAAGCTCAGGCTCTCTGTGCTTTTTACTCTTTTTACTCTTTTTTCTCTCACACAGACACACACACATAAAGTTTATCAGCACCACCAAAGAAAAACACACACGTAGATACACCCTCCGTTCGGTGATTACCTACTAACAAGACAACAGCGCCAGTGTGCCGCGGGGGTTTCAGCAGATGAACTAAACTTGTCGGGCTGTTTTTGAGTGAGCGTCTGTTCCTTTGTCATTGCTCTTAGAAATAATTCATGGATTGTGTCGGAGGGGGGCTGGGATTGTGGGTGGGGGGTACGAAAAGGAACAGAGGGCAGGAAGAGAGCGATGAAGGAAGTGATATTGACAGGAACCTCTTCTTCCTCTCTCCTCCTGTCTCCTCCTCTCTCCATCAGTCAGTCACTCAAACACACACACAGCTTCACTGTCAGTAAAAATGCATCTCTTGCCTACTTAGAGATTTCTGAGATATGATGGTAATGATTGAGGGGACGTTGATAAGTTTCTTCTCCACGCAGATGTATGATGCATGCATGTGTTGCTCCAAGCTGGACTTGCTTGGTCCGTCTTCAATAAATTCAACATTTATGTTTCATGACCTCTTGTTTTCACACAAATGGGAACTCAGCAAGGTAAAGTGTTACAAAGTTGCCATAGTTTAAACTCAAACCTTTCATGTACAGTAGATAAAGAACCAGAAAACACTTGCATGAAGTGATTCTTTATTTAATTATTCAATTTGCTCTAATGGATTGAAAGACCTTAAGCCTTCTGTATGTGTTTACCTTTTTTGTGTACAGGTGTGGGCAAACATGAGCACACATTTCATTAAAAACTATGAATTATCATTTGTTTAATATCAGGAGGAATGAGGGTGATAGAGTTAGGTCCATACGTTTTGGGGGAATCACAGTTTTTCTGATCGAGATGTGACTAAAGTGTCGAACCTCAGCTTCAATTCAAGTGGTGTTACAAAAGTACTGCATTAACTTTTATGATTTACACCCATTTAAATGCATAGATCCCCATTTTGAGAGGATCAAAAGTAATCAGACAATTGACTGACATCTATTTGGTAGCACTCAAAATACAAAGTCTTCTCTGCAATTGACAGAGGCCTCACTTCTACTTAGGTTTATTTTGTTTTCGAGCCTATCAGAGACATATAAAAGCAGCCAACATCAACAATTTGGTTCATTCTTTAAAAAAAAAGAATACACTGGCCAGCTTAGCAGCATAAAAAGATCTGAGAGGCCACAGAAGACACATAGAGTGCAGGATGGTAGATCCATTTCCAGGGTTAAGAAACCTTCTAACATTTAACACTCTCAAGGTAGGAGTGTCATTGTACAAGTGTCCAAGTGAGAGATGCCTTCATACATGAAAATACAGAAGGTTTACAACAATGTGCAAACCACTGGTTACACTCAGGAACAAGAAGGCCGGATTAGAGCTTGAACATTTCTGGAAATAATTTTTGGGAAGATGACACCAAGATGAACTTGGACCAGAATAATTAGAGGAAGAAAGTATGGAGAAGGAGCAAAAAAAAAAGGATCTTGATATGAAGTATACCACATCATCTGTCAACCATGGTGGATGCGGTGGAAGCACTGGCATTTATTGATGATGTGACTGCTGATAGTAGTAGGAGGATGAACTGTGAAGCATACAGGGCTGTGCTCTCTCCTCAGATTCAGGAAAATACTGCAAAACATTCCTTCAACTGTATACAACTGTATATAAAAGAAGCATGTTGTATAAGATGTACAGTACTGTAAATAAAATATAAAATAATCTTTAACTCGTTAAGTGCCACTTGGTATATTCTTGTGCCGCTTCAGCACTTATGCACATGTATGTGGTTTTTTTTTTTTTTTTTTTTTTAGATATTTAGTATATTTAAAGGGATGTTTTTTTTTATTTAGTCACAACATCTTGGAATTATTATTTAATTTAAGTTGCTATCTCTCTGGCTGGAGTCTGATCTGAGCACTCACTGTCCACTCGGGCTGCCACTTTAACATTATGTGCTACAAATTGCTTCAGCTTCTGTCTTTGCATCTGGTGTCTCCTTTAATAATGCCTTTGGCTCTAAATATACAGAGAGGCAAGGAAACAAAACAAAAAGTCACAGCTCATTCCAGTCATGCTAATGTTGTGAAAGGGTATATTTAAATCCAAACCACATCTTTTTCTAAACCTAACCAAGCAGTTCTTTTGTGCCTACACCTAACCACGACCAAAAGCGAAAGTAAAAAGCAAGTGAAAATCTATAAAAAAATAACCTCACAAAAAGAACTTCTGGGTGAAAAACACAAGAAAAACACCCGAATTCCCAATATAAGGGTGTTACCACTAATATCGGTGTCCTTCACTTGGTTACTCCTTTCATATAAAGGATTGAGATCATTATTTTTCATGGTATTCACCTAAAGTTTTGACTGTGAGAGCTTTTACTTTGGCGGGACAACAGCCTAAAGATTACTTTGGGACTTTTCTGAGAAAAGTGAGCAGTGAAGGGTGAAAGAAAGGATGCGAGAAAAGATACAGAAGAGAGAAATGAGGACGAGAAAGAAAAAGGAGAAGGTGAGGGAAATGTTTATGGCAAGTTAGAGCATTTAACTCCCGCTACGTTTGTCAAACAAATTAAATACTGTCAAGGTTCCTCACCTGTGCGTGCACCCACCCACACACACACACACACACACACACATATATATAAACTGCCCGTGTGGCACGCATATGGCTCACCCTGGTCCAAATAAGGAAATATGCATACATTACCATAACTGATGTTCGAACCACTCCATTTAATATGCTAATTCACTGAAATATTACTGAGCGCCGTCTGTTGTGAATGAATAAATTTGAATTGCAATTAGAATAATCCTTTATAATTAATGAAAACTGTCAATTTTGGTTCAGAAGTAATTTGATTAACGGGTTGATGGGGCTCCAATTAAGTAGAGGATGAGGAGGAGCAGAGAGGAGGATGAAGAGAAGAAAGGCGACAAGCTCTTCAGATAATCGCTTCCTTTTCATGTGTAATGAGAGATTAAGCCGAAATCTCTCAGCGTTCCTTTAAAGCTACAAAGCGGGAAAACTAACAGGGAACTTCCCTTACCTTTGAGGGAAGGGAGCATTAAAACAAAAAAATGAGAGGCGAAAGAGAGCGGAGGTGGTCAGAGCCACAGTTTTTATCATTATGAATGTTCAGTCAACAAGACGCACTGAAAAGAACCTATATAATTTTTAATTTAATAATGCTCATGTGTTTCATATAGCTGTGTTATTCCTGCCACAGTAATGGTGTCGTTAGCTTTCTAATTCACAAGCACCTCCTAACCACCACTAATTAACCACATCCATGTTGCTGTTATTAGCTAATTACAAGACTGGACACATGCCCAGCTAATTAAAGCTATTAAGTGTGTGTCCCTATGTGTGTGTGTGTGTGTGTGTGTAGAGGAGAGTATGTATATTAAGGCATCTCATGAGTTAATGCTATAATGACAGTCTATAACGGAGACCTGCATTGCAACAAACCATCTGACACGCCCCCCCGCTCTCTCAGTACAAAAACACCGGTGCTCCCTCTACTCCCAAATCAATAGCCAAGGTCATTATGTGCAGCTGAATCATATGTTTCACTAAAGTTGCTGCGTGTTAATAATATTTCAACAGAGTTGCAGGAAAAAGCTTCTAATTTAGCTCGTTTAGTCAACACTGTCATCCATCATGGTGAGAACACAAAAGACGCCCCTGACTCTCTGCTGTTTTTCTTTCTTTTTTGCTTTTTATTCTTATTTTCTTTCCTCCACAGCACCTCTTCTGCTCTATATTCATTTTTACTGATTTTCCTTCCCCCCTTTTCCCCCTCCAATCACTTCATCCTCTTCTCCTGGCTTCGCTGACCCTTTCCTTTCCTCCTCCTTTCCTTCCTTTCCTTTCATTACAGGAACATGTTTTTCTTCATTTGAGCTCTCTAATCCTCTCTTTATACATCTGAATATTCATGAGATTGTTTTGTTTTGAATATTCAAGAACCAATTAACATGCTGTGTATGAATAATTAATACTTATTATTTTCTCCCTTTTAAATCTTTAATAATTAAAATCTATAAATCTGAAAACAAAGAGGCTCATTTTCACCTTCTGTGTGCTTACGTGTGTGTATGTTGGTGTGTGTGTGTGTTGGTGTGTGTGTTTGTGTGTCTGTGCACACGTCATGCTGACAGACTATTTAACAACAGCTCAGGAACTCTTTCTTTTATCTGCCAGCAGTCTATCCTCCTGCCACACAACCAGAGTGTGTGTGCACAAGCATGTGTAAGTGTGTGTGTGTGTGTTCACACTCATGAATAAATGAACTTGTTAAAGAGAGATGAAGGGGAAGAAGTAGACAGGTTCTGCTGTCCTGTTTAAAACTACCTGATCTGGCACACTTAGCATGCAGGAACACACACACACACACACACACACACACACACACACACACACACACACACACACACACACACACACACACACACACACACACACACACACCGACATGTTCACAATGAAAACTGGTGCTGCATCACCAACAGTGCAGATATTAACTGGGCAATAAGTATGAGTGTGAACTATAAATAAGTACAAGAGTAATAAAGTCAACCCAGAGAACGAAGGAAGGAGAAAAGGAGACAAAAAGGTGAAGATGATGTGTGAGAGGGATAGAGAAGGAGGGAGGGATGCATCCTTGTCTCCTCCTTTAGTCTTATAAATACGGCTGCCTTCACGACAGGCATCATTCCTTTTAATCAGTGTCGCTGCTGTGATCAAAGAAATACCACCTCCACTGAAAGAGACAGCAAGAGATGGAGTACAATGGGAGACTCCTCACTGTGTGTGTGTGTCTTTGTGTCTGTGTGCGCGTGCAGGAGAGAGAAGTAGGAGAACGAGAACAATGTTGTCTAGTACCTGAACAACAGCAAAGCCATCATGTCTACATGCTGTCACATAAGTGAGGTCTTGCAATACAGTCAGACTTACACCTCCACTCACACACTCACACACACACACACACACACTGCAGTGACAACTGTCAAACACTCACCTCCCGACTGGGGTGTAGGTAATTAACCAGACAAAACAACTCACAACACCTCAAGGATCAAGAACACAGAAGAAGAAATACAAGGTAGACTCACGACAAAAACATGAAAAAGAGACGAGAAGAAAAGAGACGTTCTGACTACAAAACAAGCGCACACTTCTAAACAAGGAGCTCCACTCAGGAGTACAGAGGACTGGGTAATGATGAAAATAGAAACAAATCTGCACTCCTCTACTCATCTACATCACTCATCTCCTTACTATGTTTTCTTTACATTAACAATAACGAGGGAACTTTAAATCCACCATTAAAAGTGTCACACAATCAATAACAAATTATTACATTTACTCTGACTGCTAATAAGATCAACAGCTTCAATAATAGAATCAGATTTTTTAATTAATAAAAGACTCATCTGGCACGATTTAGAGAAAAAGTGACAAAAAGTGTTGTTTCAGGACAACTAGCATCTTGTTTCTCGTGGTTGAAGTTTAGAGCAGACTCAGGAAAAGATCATGGTTTGGCAGTCTGTAAGAAACACAGCACAACTTCTTATTCTACTCCTGAAAAAAGAAAATCCATACGTACTGAAGCTCTTAGCTCAAAGCGTTCTAAACAGAAATGTAAAGAGTCAGCCAATAATTTGCGTTATAACAGCGCAACATGGATAAATATAAGAAAGAAGAGCTCAGCTGACAATCCTGATCCTATGTATGCTCTTGTTATGGTTGTAAACATTGTTTTCCTTGACGTAGCTAGAGAGATGGATCATGTTGGCACTCTAGTTTGGGCAGTTGCCTAAGATGTAATGTTATGAAACTTTGCACATGCATGATAGAAATAAAACCCGAAACCATAACATGTTGAACAAGCTGCTTGGTCTTTCTTCCTTCCATCCATCCATCCATCCATCCATCCATCCATGTCCCTTTGCTTATCCAAGTCTGAGCTGTAGGGGTCTTTGTCCTGTCACAGTCATCATGGTGTGAGATGCAGGATACACCCTGGACAGGTAGCCAATCTGTTGCAACCATTCATGCTCACATTTACACCTTTGCTTAATAAAAATTCTGGGCTTGTTTGTGAACTCGGAGAGAACATGCAAACTCCGCACAAAAAAAGGTCCCAGACTGGATTCAAACCCATGACTTTCTTGCTGTGCTACCAACCGTGCTGCCCGCTTGATGATGTTAACCCAAAATAACTGCCTCAAGGTTTTACCAAGATTCGGAACGAGTGGTGAGACTTTTCACAAGAAAGCCTTTGATGCTTTTTGAGTTTACCACAAACAAATGTCTATAAATTTCCTGAAACCACTGAGTGTAAATGGACTGGTACTTATTTAGCACTTTTCTACTCTATTTGAGCACTCAAGGCACTTTCTTACTGTGAGCTTTATTCTGTGCTTAAGCACTTTTAACCTAATGCTCACACACTTACATGTATCCAGAGGGGGCAACTTGAGCTTATCTTGCTCAAGGACATGGGATTTTAACATGGCGTGGTTGGTTTTATTGTTACTTATTGTAAATGAACAATGACCAAACAAAATACTAAGTCTTTCTTTCTTTCTTTCTTTCTTTCTTTCTTTCTTTCTTTCTTTCTTTCTTTCAACCAATTAAACTACAGACAATTAATAATTAAAAAAACCCACATGAACCAATTTAATTAGACCCTTTGTTCAATTAACAGTTTCCCCCTTTGTTCTCTGTCATGGGTGGAAGACACCATGATGGCATGTGTGTATGTGTTGCACTATACCTGTGTGTGTGTGTCCCTGTGATACAAATCTTTCAATTTTTAGTGTCCAGGAAATTAATGCAAGTCCTGGTGGAAGTCACAGACACACTAACGAGTGCTTGTGTGTGTGTGTGTGTGTGTGTGTGTGTGTGTGTGTGTGCGTTTCCATGTTATAAGTGTCTGCGATACAGCTGACTCTCAGTCTGCTGCCACTGCTTCTCTCTGTTATGCCGAGCCTTGCAGTGTAAAAGAATGACAGAGTGTAAACTACTAATTATCTCTCAGTCAGACAAACCAAGATTGTACAGGCTGTGTGCATACAGGTTTTTTATCCTTCTCTGTTTAATCTCACTGTTGTTTCCTATTTGTTCAGCTCATTATGTGATCAAAGCCATTAACATGTTTATGGAGCGGCTCTTTCATGTTGCAATAAAACACACTGAAGCAACTCATAGGGAGTCATAAGGCGATGAAATATGAATGCAGAGGCTCCAAAGATGAGGAGAAAGTGTGTGTGTGTTTGTGTGTATGCGTGTTTGTGTAAAGATTCATGTGTGTGTGTGTGTGTGTGTGTGTGTGTGTGTCTACGAGACTGAGTGGGAATAAAATTAGTTTAAATCTGACGAAACTCCAAGCTAACAAAAAAGATGAGGAGGACGGGGGGCATCTGAGCCTTTGAGTTTTCCCTGCACACACACACCCACATACGTACACACAAATACGTATATGGAAATACATACACAGAGGCAGTAACTGTTAAATAATTCAGCATACACAAACACACACTGGAGGCAAGGTGAGGGTAAAAAGCGCAGCTAAGCTAACAGGCATAGTGAGTGGCCCGCAGTGTCAACAACCAATCAGGATGGAGCGTGGTGGCCAGAGAGAGAGGCGTGACCCCCGGTGACCCCGGACTCTAATGATTTATAAACACGACTGAGAAATGTGTGCACTATGCGTGCGAGTGTGTGTCCTGCAAACCCCCCGGAGCTATTTAAATGTGGAGATGAATTCTTATTTATTCACACAGAAAAGGAGTGAACGTGAAGACCCCAAGGGTAAGGTTCAAAACAATACAGGAGGAGAGCAAGAGAGGGAGAGAACAAGGGGGGATGAATAAAGATACGAGAGGAAAAGTGAAGTAGAAAGAGAGAAGGAAAGACAGAGAAAGAAAATGAGGAAAATCCTAAGAAAGAAGGAAAAGTGAGAAAAGAGGTAAAACTGCCCTGTGATCGCATAAGGAGAGGAGGTTAGAGGGCTGTAAAAGACCCTCTTTTACTATCCTAAGGGGCTGCACACACGCATATCGCACATATATTCCCTCCCCCTGCACCCAGCTCAGTACGTGTGTGTCCTCATGCAATATTAAATAGTCAGTATGTGTGGGTATAAAGAGTGGTGGGGCTGGGATGCAGTGAATTATATATCACTATTGATTTGCACACACAGAGAAAGACACACGCGTGCACAAACACACACACTTCATTAGATTAAAGCTCACAGCTATGACACAGACAACAGCAGAGGCTAACAGCAGATGCAGGAGAAAGAATCTGTCCGCAAAGACACACACACATGTAATGTAATGAAAGTACACAGAGGCTTTCTACCTTCACTCTGCTGCACCAGCTGTTTTGGCAGAAAGGTGGATGCTCTTTTTTTCCACTCAAGAAACTTTGTTACACCAACTGGTATTTTATATTAGCACCAAATCAGAAGGTCACATGTTCATTGGTCTCAGCAAATCAGCAGAAAAATATAACTCTGAACAATGGTATTCAGCCTTTTTTTAAGCTCATTGTTTCATTTACAGTCCTCTTTAGCCAGTGCAATCATAAACAACATCTAAATATAAACCCACTGTGAGCTCTTCCCAGCACTAAACAGCAGATGGCTAAAGATAGCAACTAGCTGGTGGAGAAAGCCAGGCAGAGGAGCTAAACTTGCAAATATTTTCAGGCGCTGGTAAAGATTAGAGCTGCGTAAACAAGAAGATGGTTGTTACGTGGATTTAGGATCTGATGGTTTCCACACACCTATCCAATTTCTGGACCTCTTACCCCGTTCAGGGTCACTAGAGGGGGCTGGAGCCTATCACAGATGTCATAGAGCATGATGTGGGCTACACCCTGCAGGTTGCCAGGCTAACACAGAGAGAGGGGCAGCTATTCAAACTCACATTTATACCGACAGGCAATACTGAATTACCAGTTAGCCTAGCATGTAAGTCTTTAGACATAGGGAGAACATTCAAACCACAGAGAAAGCTCCTGGTCTTCTGGGGGATTCAAACCATGAACCTTTTTGGAATTTCGATCACATATCTGGCCCAAAACGCTGGATTAGACAATGACCCCAGTTCTATGTTGTTCTGTGGTTACTTCAACACAGCAGCAGCAGTTAGCACCAGAGCTAATGTACCATGGAGGGAGCTAACAGCAGAGAGACAGCAATTTTGGAGGTATTTCACGCTGCAACACAAAAAAACCTTTAACTTAAAGTTTTTTACACTGCACCTACAGGCCTGACTGCTCCTCATTGCCTTTGTTACCTGTTGAATATCAGGGTCTGGCTGCTGGGCTGGACACTTGGCTAGCTTTGTGTTAGCATGTTGTCTGTGTAGATGCTTGCTATACATCTGTCTATGCGAAGATTGCCATTACTTTGTAACGTGTTGCACCCAACACTGTACTTATGGTAGCATAACATGCTTTTGTCAATGTGATTAGATATTATTTCATATCAGCTGCCTCCTGTCAGCTTTTCTTAGATGCTGTAAGCCCCCAACCTCCAGAAATGTCACTTATGAACTGTCTGTAGGCAGAACTAAATGCAATCTGAACAATTAGGTTTCTCCTGCAAAATCAAATCGCTATATCAACTCTATAGTTTAAAAAAAGTGGAATAAACTGAGTAAGCATCCAAGGATGGAGTCAAGTTACTACAATACACTCAAGCTCCTCCTACCACTTTCCCCACCTTATCCATACCCACCTCCTCTCCATGCTCCTGTTATCTAGCATTTTAATGCATCTATAGTCATGCTAATGGTTCTCAGAATTCAAAATAATTTCTTCTTTGTCCTGCTCTGCCACTCAGCACTGATAGAGAAGTGGTATCTCTGTCTCTTCCTCTTCCTTTGCCTTCATTCTCAAAGAATATGACTTTGACAGAGTCCTGTCAGTCTGTCGGTCTATCACACTTATTCTGTGTGTCAGATTAACGGCGGTAAGGAGTCGAGAGTGCTGACAGGACATGTAGGAGAAGAGAAGAGAAAAGAAGAGAAGAGAAGAGAAGAGCATGCGTTTTACATTATGAGTGGTCCCAACCTTTCTATTCATGCTGGTTGACCTTTCCATCAGTAGGTAATCGAGAGGAGAATGTCCTTTACTATAAAGGCTGGATGTTAAGTCACGCTCCTCTCTGGCCCAAAGAGAGAGGAGAGCACCTCATGTCACTCCAACACAGCCCTGGGTGAAGCACAACGGTTGGGGTGAGGGGCAAAATGGATATTACAGAGAGGCAGAAATGTGTGTGTGTGTGTGTGTGTGTGTGTGTGTGTGTGTGTGTGAGAGGGCTGGGATAGGATGGGAGGGGAATAATACCGGTCTGCCAGTTCAGGTCATTGTCGAGAAAACATAAAACATAATCATCCATTAAAATGCAGCTTCACACCCTCCATCACATCCATGGTGGAGCTGCTGCTATAAATGCTGTGTATGTGTGTGTTATTGTGCGTGTGCGTGTGCACACACACATTTACTCAGCTATGTTAGATCTACAGGCATAAAGAGATGGAGGCTGGAGGTTTGTGGTGGGTCACTTTATTGCATACTGTGTGCGTGTGTAAATGGCAAGTGCGGTGTCCCTTTGTTGGAATTGTGTCACATTTTTGTATGAATTTATATTTGATCATCAAGCGTTAGTGTGTGACAGTGAAGAATTGAATGTGACGTGAATGATGCATAAGATTTACCCTGGACAGCCGGGAATGATGCTATAAAGTGAATACACCAGTTAACGATTGCGATAAGAATTCCCCTCTTTTATAGAACATGTGAAATATGTTTCCATAAAACTAATTTTCAGAGCTAAACCTAATAATTTGCTCAATTTTAGACTTCCCACGGGTGAATTTCAACAAAGGTTTCCATGCACTATTCCTCTACGGTCGGCTTCAAACATAATAAAATGGCGTAAAGACCTGATTGATAGCCTTCATGAAAACAAAAGGACAAAAATAAAGACTGACTGCACCTTCCACACTCTGTGTAGTGTCAGTATGGATAGAAGGCCTGAAAACGCA
The DNA here is from genome assembly GCF_057381915.1 of Diplotaxodon limnothrissa. Classification (NCBI taxonomy): domain Eukaryota; kingdom Metazoa; phylum Chordata; class Actinopteri; order Cichliformes; family Cichlidae; genus Diplotaxodon; species Diplotaxodon limnothrissa. The sequence continues at coordinate 21,706,026 of NC_140605.1, forward strand.
ATTCAAACAATAATTAGGATAGTGTCTACTGTAGTGGTTAACACATTTACCTAACATGAGAAAGGTCAATGGTTCATGAGAGGTGTCATGAACCTCAAACGGTATAAAAATCTGCACCAAATCAAGTAAGTGGATCCATCTGCTGTGGTTAGCCCTTGTATATAAGAGAGCAGATGAAAGAAGATGATAGCATATACTTACTAATGGTTAATTATACAAATTACAAGCAAGTAACCACAATTTGATGAATTTACTAGGCTGATTATTTCGAGCTCATGAACTATGCATCCATCTGTCCTCTTGCTCTTGCTTATCCAAATCAGCATTGTGGGAGTGGGGGTGCCAGAGCCTGAGCTGCCAAAGGGCAAGAGATGACCCTGGACAGGTCGCCAGTCTGTCATACATAGACACTCACACCTACAGCCAATTTAGAATCACCAATTAGCCAGACCTCAAGCATGTCTTGCAAGGAAGCTGGTGTACCCAGGGAGACAGCATAGGAGAACATGCAGAAAGGCTCCAGCCTGGATTTGAACCTGATCCAAACTGATGGAAAAGTTATAACTCAACAGGATTTTTGGAATCTTTCTTGCATAAAAACTTGCAGATGACCAGTGAGAGTGTAAATAAGAGTTGGTAACCTGCTTGCTGTGACTAATGTAATTGTGTCATCTTTTACGAGGGGGCTGAACTGAATGAAACTGGGCTCTTGTCTCGGCTCTTTGTCCCCAGAGATGAGAGCGATGAGTTATACCCATCTGCAAATCGAGACTCTAAACAACGCTATCGCTTTTAAACGCCAATCAGCGGGGGCCAAGTCTGTATTTCAAACTTGTAGTCTTAACAGTGTCACACAAAACACAAAGACCAACACACGCACTAAAGTTTCGCTGTGACACACTGCAAATCCCCGCTGATTGAGGGTAAGCGAGCTTCAGACGGCTCTTGTGTATAACTAGCTCCAGCCCAGCAGATCAGAATGGCTGGCAGCAAACTTACATGTTTGTCATCTAAAAACTATTCAGCCTCCACTTAGCCAAGTGCACAACACAAACAATAGACAGCCCGTTAACAATGTACCATTATCTGGAGCATGATGGAAGGAGGGGTACATGTGGAGAGAGCGGAGAAAAAGAAGGAGAGGGCGAGGAGGAGAGGGGCAGCTAAAAAAAAGAGAGAGGATAAAGGCAGAGAGATGAGAAGGAGGATTGCAGAGAGACCAAACTGTTATTTAAACCAGGCGGCCACGAAAACATCACAATAAATAACTCGGCTGTTTAGTCTCCACCTCAGATGCTGGGAGAGCAACGGAGCGCAACACACGACGGAGAGGGAGGGAGGTGAGAGGGTGTGTGTGGAGGGGAGGAGAATTAAAGGGAATTGGGGAGGGGTGAAGTGGTAGAAGAAGGGAAGGAGGGATGGAGAAGGAGATAAAACACATTACAAGATCGCTCTCCGTTGTCAGGCTCAAAGGAGTATCCGGGATCGTCTCTCCTCTCGACTAATGAAAGGAGCAGCTTCACAGTCAAGTACCAGGACGCATGCCTACTTGCAAACACACACGCGTGCATGAATGTGCGCACACTTATACTCTTAGACTTAAAAAAAAAGAAGCAAAAACATAAACACATTTAGCTCACATTCACATGACAGAGAAGATTTTATGCTGTTGTTTGGCATCACAATGCCTGCGCACACTCAGCTCAGACTCACACCTTCCCCTTCACACTCGCACACACACAAATGCACGCGCACACGCGGGAGCCCTTTCGTCGTCCTCAGCAGAAAGAGTGGCACGGCGAGGGCCCCTTTGACTGCACAGAGCGCTGCCTCACCAGCCAAGGCCGTTGATGAGAGGAAAATAGTGCTAATGCAGCAAGGAAGCTGTTCTTTCCCAATTAAGCCAATAAAACACATGCTTCCCTCTTTCCTGTAACTGCCTAATAAGCCATAAACACAGCTGAACATTTATAATTCTAGCTAGTACATAAAAAAAAGAAAACAGCACTTCCCATGTGTGCAGGGGTGAGGTGTGTGTGAAGAGAGTGAAAGCGCTGGTGATTGCAGCGGCCATGGGGAGAAATAGCTTTTTCTACTAAAAGAAATATTTAGTACCTCTCTGAATTAATGTGAGGGAGGTGGTGGGAGAGGAGAGGGAGGATGAGAGGCTTGGAACTGTCGTACTAGACCAAAGCAGATGTATCTATCCTCCCTCCTGTGTTTAGGAGAAGCTGAGGATGCTGAACTCCCTGTTGAGATGAGATGAATACCTTCACTGAGCGCCTACAAGCTCCCATACACATACATGGAGGCAGATATATACAAATTAAAGAAATAAAACTATACAAACCCCGAGCTGTTTGCAAACATGAACTCTGCAGGTTATGGTCCACTTCAGATGTGTTCTCGCTCCATTTGAGCTGAGTGTCCATCTAGTGAGTGGATACTGGAGGCAGGATGTGACATCAACTCCCTCACTGTGGCTTCACTGGACACTCGTTTGTGCACAACTGGCCACCTGAACCTGGCAAGTAAAGACCTCTGTAATGTTTAAAACAGTTCAGCTTTAGACTTTAGTGCGGTGTCGAGCTACCAGGTTCTTCTATGATTTGAGACTGTCTTGACAAGTCTTTGGTGCATGATAAAACAGGTTAAACAGGTGACATTTTACTGGCATGGATTGGACCTGCTTGTCCTCTTATCCTCCTGAGAACTGAGGAAAAAAATATTATTTCACTGTTGCTGGTTTTGTGATTTCCTGCCTCTTTGGAGCTAAAAGTGGCTGACCAAACACATGAGATATCAAATCAAAATATATATATCAGAAACAAATGTCCATTGCATAGGACATACATGAACAGGCTGGGTCTCAGGAGGATATGGCTCAGTCAGTCTAGAGCAAAGAACGGGACGGCAACATCCTTCCAGATAGGAAAAATTGGTGGTCGCCTGTTCCCACCACTAACACATGACCCTACGCTGTGTTCACTGCATCATTCCATGTTTGGCACTGATCACCACCTGCACTCATGTATATATCTATCTACTTAGCACTTTTAATTCTTATTCTTATTTTTATTTTCATGTCTATTTAAGCGTAATTTATGACAGTATGTTTGCACTGAAGCACCGCAGCAATTTCCTAATGTTGTAAACCTGCTCAACATTTGGCAATAAAACCCTTTCTGATTCTGATTCTGATTCTGATTACTTTTTTTTTTTTTGCATTAAGTGATCAGTTGCAAGGGACTGCAACAATCAACTGGGCCCAGAGGTTGAGCATGTGGTACCGACAACCTCTGGGCAATGACTTTTGATTGCACAGGTGCAGTTGCTGTCCGACTTGAAGTGACTGCAGTCATTCTGAGACAGATGGATGAAGGTTTGCAAATAATCTCTTTCTAATTTATAAATGCAGACAGATTGCGAACGTGGAGCAATCTGAGTCAGTTTGCACAGATTAGTGCAACTTGTCTGGGGACTCGACTCAGCTGATTGCTAACCGGTTGTCCAAACACATACTGTATGTCAGTTTGTGGTAAAATTGCTATCCTGCACCACCTATGTCACTTTTTGTGCAGGAATTTCTGTTGCAAATCTATGAAGGACTAACTGGCCTCTGAATGTATGTAGATAATGTGGATTTCTGTTTGATGTGAATTTATGTGTATATACAGGCAGCAAAGGATTTGCAATTTTTGCCGATTTATCACATACAAACAGATTGCATGTAAAGAATGTAACTATTAGCAGGGCGATAAGGAAGCAGAGAACTGCTCCTCCTTTACTTTTCGTGTGAGTTCAGCTGCTTCCTGGATTGTGTTTTTGCCTCCTTGCTGGGTTGGCTCAACTTTTTTCCTCCTGGGCAAGAGGAGTCATAAACACAGCATGGGATCGCTGTTAAGCAGTTCCTAAAAAACACATTTGCACTTTATTGTCTAAGTGCAGGAGCTTGGCTCTGGTGGGAGAGAAACGAAAGGGAGGAGATCAAATCTGCAGATTGTGTACATTTAATCTCTCTGAGATGAATGAATTTAAGGTAGTGCTGACATGAACAGTTTTTTTTTTAAATTTAATAATAACACCCAGATTTCTGTGGAGGTACCCCCCTGCATTTTTACAAATTAGAAATGAATACTGATGATTTCCTCTCGTACTGGTTTAATCTTATTTTTCTTTCTCATTCAAATGTATTTTATTTTGTTCTTAAGGTTTTGTGTGGATTGAAGCAGGTCAGTCTATCTGTTTCATTTACAACTGTCCTGATTTGGCAGCTGATGATTCAACTCTGCAGGATTCGAAATGCTACACCGATTGTTTCACAGAGCCACATTGTTAGCTTTAACAACATATGACTAATGTTTTTCATAAAAAGCTGTGGGAATGATGAGTTTTGTTAGCAACTGGCTCAGAGGTGGTTGTGGGACAGGTTATTTTGATTATATACATGCTTGATGGTTGAATAGTGTCATACTTTGTGTCAAATACATTACAACCTCAACACTGATGTTTACATTTTTCATAGCCTAACAATGCCTAATGCCATCTGCTCCCAGTCCATCATACAGATGCACTATCCTAGTGTACATTTGGTTTCTTTTTGGTGGTTTGTTCCATCATTGTTTACTGCAGTGTTGAAGTGTAATCAAGCTTCTCTGTGGGCATCATTAAAGTTTAATTTGATCTCAGAGAGGGAGAGCCTTTGCTCTTTGACATTCAGAGGCGCTTTTTTTCACTTAAGTGCTTGAGAAACTGCGTATACAGAAGTGAGTGCCGTCATCGGTGTGGGCAAACGGTAAATACGCTGGTATCCTGGCCTATACTGTATTTGCTCACACACACATTAACACACACATACACAGGGTGGAATGTGGTAGAATGCAGACCTGTGTGTGTGTGTGTGTTTGTCTTTCCTGCTATTGTCAGACGGAGATTGATACCGCCTCTTGTTACTGACAGACGATTGTCGAAGCTTCCTGAAATAATTATAAAAGGCAACAACAGTAACTCACACACCCTGTTAGCCCGCCTGTCTGTCTGTCTGTCTTTCTGTACTGTACTGTGTCACCCTGCCAGTGGGACTGACTGTCTGTTTAGCTACGATCAGAAATTTAATGTTTATCAAGTTGTTGAGTCAATACCAGTGGACACAAACTGCTTATACCACAAACAGAAGGAGATGTAGAGAGCAGACTGAACACAATGGAGAGAGGGGCTTAAAGGCAAAAGGTCAGACAGTGAAAAGATGCAAACATCGGTCTGAATCATCACCTCCTATTGTCTGTGTGTCTTAGAATTCAGGAAATGTCATGTCACATTTACACATACACAGACATAAAAGCTTTGGGTGTGATCAGTCATCTCGGTAAGAATGACCGCGCGAGGCGTTTGCGCTCCGCAGATGTGTTTTTGTGTCTGTGTGTGAAACAGTATTCATGTCCTGAATGTTCTGCACAGGAAGTGGCAGCAATCCACTTCCTGTTCAGCTGGAAATCTCATCTGCAGGGCAGGCTGCCCAGGGTGTTACCACACATACGCACTGGAGCCCAAATATATGGAAGAGCAAAACACACACGCACGCACACACAGCACAAACCAACACCCAGTCTATTTCAGTTTGTCATGTATTGTCACCTGAGCCTACAGTAAATACAAACTCTTTGTTCTCGGCCCAGCACTGCTTAGGGGGCTTTTTCTTTGTGTGTGTGCGAGTTTGTGCTCTTCTTATAAGCCGACACCACTATTAATAAATGTTATTTGTAGTCCTGGTAGGAATAAGTGTGTGGTAGGTGTGGTATGTTTTACCAACAAGTTCCACCTATTTATTGTGGAATTATCACAAGATTTTACTAATGTGGGAGCAAATGCGTGTTGGAGCACAGTAGGGTAATAACCCAGGCACACCTTGGAAACCTCAGTTTGCTAGCGACAAAGTGTATTCCCCAACCAGTTGGGGAGTGGTTGCTGTGAAACTGGTTGCTAGGAGATATATGGCGCTGCACCAAAAAGCTCCTTGTGGTTGCTTTGGATCCTACAAGATTGCTGGTGGTTTGCATGGAGTGTTTGCAGACATGTTGGCATCTTCAATGCAAATTCTACAGCCAGCAACCACTCATGAACCAGTAGGGGGAAAACCATTGACTGAAGGTAGTGACTGTGACAAATGATGAGAGAACTACACCAGCCAGCTTTAAACAAGATCTCAGTCTGCTTACTCTAGTAAAACCAAAAATCTGGAGATGACAGTGAGATCAACCACTTGTCAGCTGCAGTAAACATGCATGCATATATGCATTATATAAGTTTTTTTCTGTAAAATCAAATTAATGATTAAAATATGCACATTAGGAACAAGCATTGTTATATTATCATCTACATTAAAAGTGCAAATAAAGACAGTAATGCCAAAAATTATGAAAATAAAGGTCAGGGCACAAGCTTCAGAGTTTTCCTGTGAGACTAATTAAAGACTTTTCACCTATTTGTAATCTGAAGAAAGCTGCTTAAAAACAAACTGTTTGTAAACAGACTAAATTGGCGTAATGAAGAGATGATGACACAGAGTAATCTTTCTGAGCCATAATGTCAAAATAAGCGGCACTTTGGAGGGAAGAAGGTGACTGCATGGAGCTTTGTTGATCTGATTTAGCTCCTGTAATCACCCAGCAGCTGAAATTTATATTATGTAATGTTCAATTTCCATTAAAAGAAACCTTTAGATAAAAACTTGAGAAATCTGTGAAAATTTCAGGGTTTTTTTTTTTCTCAACTTGATGCCAAGCATTTACTCAGTTGCACAGGCCTTTTATTTATGCTTTAAGTGGCCCTAAAACCACACAAAGCCCGTGTGTTTAATGACGTCAGTAACACATTTGAGCAGAATACACGCCGCACATAAATAAACAGCTACAGCACAAAACGCAAGATGTTCAAAGATGAGAATTAGCATAAAATAAAACAAAGAAATTAAACTCCTCGCCATTTATGTGCGGCTGCTTGTTCGCCGAGGCAAACAGACTGATTTAACTAGTAAATAAAGTCACAACACTCTGGCTGAATCTCCGGAGATTTAACCTTAACCCTGGAGAGTGTTGCATAACAGCAACAAACTTGACAGATAAAACACAGGCTGTTAGCACCCTCCCCACACACACACCCACACCCTTACCCCCCTCTCCCCAGTGTTTGACTAGACAGCAGTATCCAAACACAGGGACTCCTCACTACACTGACTTTACAAGGACTAATTACCGGCTGGCACTGAGTGTAGACAGATGGTAGAGAGAGAGAGAGGTGGAGAAGGAGTACACAGGGAGGCAGAGAGAAGATATATTTTGTCGCTCAAGTGTATACGTGAGTGTGTGAGTTGGTGTACATAAGCTAATTTGCGTCAATAATTATCATCCACCCTGCAGCAGACAAAAGGACTGCCTAAACATTACTAACTGATGTCTGATGCCAACTCCATTCGTCTTCTGCAACAATGTCAGAGCAGTAGATTACTCCTTTGTTGTTTCTTTCATGTCTCTGTGAATAGAAAGCTAAACTGTACGCCGTTTCCTCCTCCCCCCTCTGAAAAAACAAAGCATGCAAGCATTTTTTCTCACATCAGCAAGCAACACATGTACCATACTTTTCAGCCATACATTTCAGGTACTTTCTGAAATGTCACCATTTAGTGCCATTGTCTGGAACTAAACAACGACTAGATTAGCAGACTAGCAGGGTTTCCAAGTAGTTTTCGAACACGGTAAAGAATTTAGCAGCTAAAAGCCAGATATCACCATCAGGTGTTGGTGCACACCAAGCTAAGTCATGAGTATTGTGAACTACAGTCATATGAAACTTCACGCTAACTAAAGTTGATAATATGTTGGTGTTTAGGTTGACCGGTTGTCAGAATGCACTAGTTCAAGAAAATGACCTCATAGGCACTATGTGCCAGCTATTGCAGCCCCTAGTGGCTGTGTGAATACGTGCATATATAATGTGTGGCATATATATCTTTATGTCACTATTAGGTTGGAAATTCTGTGCTAAGAAACCAACAAAATAGAGCAACAAATGAGACAAATCATAACTTTTCACTAACCCTAACAAAGTGCTGAAAGCTAGCCAAATAATAAAGTGAACTGAAACTAAACAGAGTTTACAAAATGAAAGGGAAACTTTAACTTTATTTAACTTTCTCCTGGTCAAATGTTCAGAGTGTTCTCCCAGCATTCTACCGTTTTCATACTGTTTCACTCTTTTAAGACTGGAAACACTGTTTCAGAAACACTGAAATTAGTAAGATACACCACCACTAACACTGTGTGTTTGGGAGATGTGTTGGTCATTTCAAGAGTAGGTGGTGTATCCAAACTGGAACTTTATTTTATCAATAAACTGAATACATCTTGCTTAATAAAAATAAAAAAAATCAGTGGGAAGTCTGCTTGTTGTCTATTGATAAATGTGAATAAGTGGTTCTCTTATGGGCAGTACGGTAATGCAGTGGTTAGCACCGGTGCCTCGGGCTGTGAACATGCTCGCTGGCTGGAGCTTTACTGTTTAGTTTGCATGTTTTCCTGCGTCTGCTTGGATTTTCCTTGGGTGCTCCGGTTTCCTCCCACAGTCCAAAGACTTGCCTGTTAGGTTAATTCATTATTCTAAATTGGTTGTATGTGTCATGTCGGTTTCAGTGGTCTTTCTGTTTCACTGCGAAAGACTGGCAACCAGCCCAGTGTATCCCACCTCTCAGTCAAGCTAAGGCTCCAGTCACGCAGGCCTAGAGACAACTTGGCAAACCCCCTGCCATCCACCCTTCACTGGACTAATATATATATATATTCCCCAACCAGTTGCTGATCAGTCACAAAGAAGTATTCGGTTCTCCACCTAAACTTCTTTGCAGTTGCTTTGGTCTCTTGAATATTGGCTCCTGTAGTTTGCATGGAAGATGCTGGCTTGTTTGCAAACACTCACCAACTAGTTTCTAAGCAGTAGTGTGATTGTAAACTATAAAGTTGTGCTATTTGAAATGTGTTGCCGCAGTGAGGCACAACTGTTATTCTGAGGCAATAGTTCTACTTTTCTGGTTTAAGTCACACATTTTCCAAGTGTCACTGCCATTTGGTAATTAGTCAGGGACGGTTTGCTTACAAATCTGCATCTTCCATGCAAACTAGGAGTGACTGTGATAACCTCCCAACCAAAGCAATGCAAGGAGGTTTTTTGTGCCAGTGCCCTCTTTACAACCAATGTCACCTGTCAACTGCCAGAAACTTCCAGCAACAACTCACCAACCAATTGGGAAATACACCTTTTTCTCCAGTGACTGAGGCCTAAACGGTGACCCTGTAACAATAAGCATACAGGGTACAGATAAGCAATAAAGGCGATGAATGGAGACACTTGCTTAGAGCAGAACAATTGTTAATACTTGAATTATTCCTACAAGTCAAGTCAAAATATTTAATGCTGCTGCAGAGGAAAAAAAACCCCTGAAAGAGACAATAAAACACTCAAACTAACTTTTCCTGTATCTAAATGTAACAAAGCGTCTCTTTGGAATAATTAAATCTGTGTGCTGTTTTCAGGCTCTGGTGCCCTCCTTTAGTCTAAACCTCGGCTGTAGTTGAGTTATTTCTCTTACTGTCTGTGCACTTTGCACTTCTCCTCTCCTCCCGCTGAACTCAAGCCTTCGCATTTTTCAGCCCTCTCCCGCTTTTTCAGCATGACTCCCCTTCCTCAACCCTCAGTTATTCCTTCTCTGCATCCCCCCATTTCTCTCTCCTCGCACCCCTCTTGTTAGCCGGGTATAAATCTCCAGAACTAACCCAGTAATTTAACCAATTAGCATCTCAGATATGAAGGTGGCATCTAAATTACGACGGTGCAGAATAGTGATGCATGTGGCCCCGGCTGCTGAATTTACAACCTCTCGTTACATATTCAACCAGCATAAATCAAGCGTTCCCCACTGACACACGGCCTTATGGGTAGGCACGGGCCGAGGTGGAGGGAACAGTCCCGGGGATGCGAGTTAGTTAATCATGTGGAAATAAGAAGCATAACCTAGATTCGCAGACACACATACACACCAATAAAACACATCGTAAACCTTTCTGAATACACACTTTTCCAGATACACACTCACATACACACATGCTTGAAAAAACAATATATTATATAAACAAACACAAACAAAACAAAGTAATCACAAAATTAAAAACAATGCAACACAGAATCTAAGCACAGATGTTTTGTTTTAGGCACCTCCCTCACCTTCCCTCTCTTCCTCTACCTCCTGCCAACACACACACACACACACACACACACACACACACACACACACACTCCTGCCTAAATGAGTGTTTCCGTGTGTTGATGGGCAAGACAAAGAGCCCATGCAGTAACCAATGCGTGTGTGTGTATGTATGTGTGAAGGCTTGTGTGCCTCTGTTGTTATCTCAGCGCGTGGTTTCAGCAGCGGTGCGGGGCGTCTGGTCCTCACAGCGGCGGTGGCGACAGCGAGTGAGTGATAACTGTAGTAAAAGTGTAGTAAACAGTCTGAGTGATGGCGGCTGTCGGCGGGGCCAATTGAGCGTGTGACATCAGCCGTGACACATCAGTGGAGAAGCACAACGGTAATGACAGCATCGCCACGCAGTGCGCTCAGGCTATCTGTTACTGCTTAACAGCCGCCACACACGCACGCACGCAGGCACAGACACCGCACACACACACATATAGTCGTTGATGGGGATAAATCTGACTTTCAGCTGCTGAGAACCTGCAATTGCTCTGAAACTGCTTCCAAGTCATGAGAGAGAATTTGTGTTTTTCCGTATGGGGGAAGGTTAGAGGAAACTCAAAGCAGGGGAATCTTAGGGTTTAGGTGTAGCTGAAGGGTGAAAGGTCATGAGCTCGACTCCCTGGAGAAACACTACAAATACTGCTGCTCCCGCTCTGAGCATCATTATAACCCCCCACATACACAGACACCACATACAACAAATCATTATAACATGTAGTCTTATAATGAGCTGGTCACCTTCTAAACCTTCTAAAAACTAATCCCCTGATGCCTCTTTCTCACACTCTCACCTACCAGCCTCCCATGAGACCCGCCGACTGCAGGGGTCTCATAATTAGACACAGGGACACGGATATGGGAAATACAGACTCATTCAGCACTGAATGAAGACTATGGACCACATTTAGACAATATTTAATGTAAAAAGTTAGGACAGACACTCCTGTGAGTCAACTAAACTATCAGGTAAACAGTTAGGCTATCTATCAGTGTGTTCCATTTGAAGTCAGAAGTCAGAATTTCTCAGATTCCAATCGGAGTTTTCAACTGGAGTATCCCCGGCTTCACAATCCAACATGGCAGCAGTGCATGTAAATAGTAGTAAAACTGTGAATCTTTGCAGCCACTATTGTCTATTTATGACTCGCAAAATAAGCCATGCACAGCGCACTGACCATGAACATGCCACAGCTGTGCTTTGAAATCACAAGCATTGTCCTGTCTTGCTAGTGTTGTTTGAATGGCTCCAAACAAATCCTCTTTTGCCTTACGTTTTCTACTTTACCACTGGAACATTCTCATCTCAGCAATGACGTCACTCCGAACTCTGACTTTTGAGGAAATGAGCATCATGGGAGTTCTTTTCATTAGATTGTCATTGAAGTTCAGTCTAACAAATTCTCGTCCTTTAATCTTTTGATGCATCATGTTGCATCATTAGCAAATGACTAGAGAACAAATACGACTGTAACCTCCAAGTAGCTGGGAAAAATTGCAGGTTACACGCTGAATTTTTTCACACTCAGAACCAGTTGCAAGTAGTTGCGGCAACTGCTTTCGATTGCACAGGTCGCCTCATGGGAGGCAACCTCTCCATACGACTAAGGTCCAACTCAGACTGACTCCAGTCACTCTCAGACAGACTGGCAAAGGTGTGAAATCTGAGTCAGTCTGTGCTGATGAGTGCAACTGCGACGCGTCTCCTGCAGTAGGGGACTCGACTCAGCCATTTGCCACCTGCTTGGTTTCTGGTCATATCCCAGTATTGAAGCAAGGTTGCTGAGCCCCTATGTCACCGTTCTGCAGCTGCACCTTGACAATATTTGTGGAAGAACTTCTGATTTTCTGTTTCACATCTGTGAGGTTCTGGCTGGATTCTGAATGTAAGTAATTAGTGTTAATTTCTGCATGTGTAGACGGCAACAGATTTGTGATTTTCACCAATTTGTTGTAAACTGATTGCACAAAATTGATTTCTTTTATTATTTTGAAGGCAACAACTGGTGCCCATCTTTTAAGCAACCATTTCAAAAGCAACAAGAGCTCAAGTTCATCGCACACGGTCGCAGTAATTTTGGTTGTGCCGTGGTCTCCCTAGTGTGACTGTAGCACAGGACACTATATTTCTAATGAGATGACATCACTCGGGTTTTCAGTTTTTATGGTAAACGTCTGTAAAAAAAATACGTTCAGCAAGAACTGTCAGCAGTGAGGTTTGTGGGTAAGAATTAGTGGTGACTGCTCCCTGCCGAGAAATATCACATGTTGCCAGCTGAAAGTGCTTCCAGGAGGATCTTGTTTCCATAAAGACACGTGACGAAGGCATCAGAACTAACATGGAAGACAGTGAGACATTCACCAGTGCTCTTCTAACATCTCCTTATCCACGACTACATAGTTGATGTTTATTTACTAAAGAACCACACAGGAGATGTCATATTAGTGAGTTATCACCAGGTAATTATGCATTCATAATTAAACAAACCGATTTAACTCAACACTTTCTTCTTCTTCTTGTGTCGTTTGCGATTAAAACTGTAATTGCTCATTAATTACTCATCACTCCATGATAAGGTGCTGTTTTTCTGCTGCCTAGAGGAGGGAAACATCATACATAGTAGTTACTTATGAATCATAAAAAACTATGACTATGATGCCTCACTTTACATAAAAGGGAAAAAGAGGCTGTAATTACCAGTACATCCCTATTTCTGAGTAAATACGTGCTACTGAGTAACTTAGTAATTACTTCCTACTTCCTAGTTCTCAATTACTATGTTACCATGTATTTCTCTGTTATCTCAAAGGAAAGTCATATTATTTTATACCCTCTAGGCTTTTGTTATTAATTAAATGATCAATTTTAATTTTACAGGCAAAAAATTAGAAACAATTTCTCCTTTTTATGTATAAGTATCACAGCGTCATGACAGAAATATGGCGTTTGCAGCATAAAACTCACATAACAGGTGGTATTTTTAGCCAATAAAAAGACTGTGATGCTTAACATAGAAACAAGAATAAAAATGGGTCCATCATAAAAACATTACATGTGGCCATCATTATCTGAATTATAGTTTTGGACATAATTTTGTGGAAGTTAATATGACTAAGGTGTTTGAATGTTATTTTTCTGTCTGTTAACGCAAGGAACCAAGTTTTTGCCACCTTTCGGCTTTAGGGGCAGTTTCTCATAAAAGCCAGCATTATAAATACTATGATAAGACCAGTTAAGTTTATGCCAGACCCACAGGTCACAGAGAAGAAATGCAGATTTAGAGAAAAAAAAAGAAAACTTCTTTCATTTTAAATAAACACCCGGATGATAGAGGCGGATTTGAGACTCAAGCCTGCAAACACCTACGCAGCCTGACCCGAGTTCAAGTGTTTCTATCTCTCTTTCTCTCGCTCCGAGAAAGATACAGACGCAGAGGGAGAGAGAGGGAGAGAGCAGCATTTAACCTCAGAGGGTCAGACTGAAAAAATAAAAAATCAGCTGAAATTCTCTGTGATCAATATGTCCAAGAAATGCACACACCCACACAGTGCTGCCACGGAGGACACCCATGAGCATCAGCACTCAGATACACATGAGCCATCCCTAATAAGCGCACACAAGCTAAAAAAACCTAAACACTTCACTGTAACACACACACACACAGGCACAGTGGAAGAAGAGCTGGCCACAGCTGCGCTCTCCTCATGAGCGCAGCACTAACTGACGGCTAATCGATTAGTGCTTGGTGACCTCTGACCTCACTAGCTTCCTGTCTGACAGATTACACCTCCGCAGTTCCATAGGACTGCATTCGCCTGCCTCGTTTTGTGTGTGTGTGGTTTTGGGTTTTCGTTATTTTTTTTGTCTCCACAATGGAACAAAAATAACAGAAACATCTCTCAAAGCAGGGTGGTCCATCTCATAATCCCCACATGCGTGAACTTGCATGTACAGTAAATGTGTGATTATGTGAGTCAAGGAATTTTCTTTTTTTTTTTTTTCTTGTCAATAGCAGCGCAAAACATAGTGTTTGTTGTTGTTTGGGCGTGTGCTATGTGTTACTGTGGTGACACAGACGGTGCGCAGATCAGGCAGCTCAGACTGGGAGGGGTGATGTGTGTGTGTGTTCATGTGTGTGTGTGTGTGTGTTAGGAGGTAGATAACAATGCCCCTCTCGGCAGGACACTGGTGCTCTCTTCCTGGTTTGCTTTACACGGGAAACACTGCCCCAACACACACACACAGACACACACAGAGGCACACACAGATATTTATACCTGTATGGGTTGCAATGACTTCACCAGCTCGCCCTGCACAGCCAAACAAAGGGAAACAACAGCAAACCAGTGTCCCTTCAAAACACACACACACACAAATAGAGGAGAGTGTAGAGCTTGCAGACTCAGCCGTCCGTTAGATGAGACAAGGTTAGCGTTTTTATTCCGACACGGCTATTAATAATGAAATGATGCATGGCTGGCACATTCGTACTCTCCTCCCCTTTCCTCTCCTCTCTTCTCTTCTACAAATTCCTTCTTACAGTTGTACAAACTCTCATACAGTAGGTAAACACACTCCTGCTCAGCCTCCCAAAACACATCAACCACAAGTTCACTTTGTGGTAAAGGGGGGGAAAAAATTCCACGTCTCATCAGTGTGTCAGTTAACAAGTATATATATGTATGTGTGTGTAATCTGCAGGGAGTTTCCAGATAAACTAAATGTGTTTGCTTTTTAATGACAGAGCTTAAGATATTCACACACACATGCACACACGCCACCGCCAACCACCTATCATGAATGAGCCACTCTGTATGCTTACCTCAATTCCATGTGTGTGTGTGTGTGTGTGTGTGTGTGTGTGTGTGTGTGTGTGTGTGTGTGTGTGTGTGCGTGTGTGGAAGAGAGACTAATCGCTGTCCAGTAATAGGAGCATGCTAAGAGAGATCTCTGTGTAGGAGCCCAGAGGCCTTTAGCCACAGTCTCATCGCCCACCTGGAGGTTATCCACATACCACACCAATGCACGCGCTCACACGACAGCTAGTCTTTTGTTAGCCTGCCAGAGAGCCACAGAAGTCAGTCCATTGGTAGGTTACATAATCACTCTCTGACTTAATTAATCAGTAAGTTTGTTGATCAATCAGCCAAGTTAATTAGTCATTCAGCTAATTTGTCAGTTAACTAAATGAAAAGGCGTGCCTTCTGTTCCACGTCGGGATTTTTTCCCCTTACCTGATGTGATAACACACTATGGCGTCTATACAGTGCACTGTGAGGCTTGAACTAATTTCTGAGACAATGTGTCGACTCTACAGATTCAAAAGTCTTTTACGTGCCTACGTAAAAAAAATTTTTTTAGTAGCTTAAATCCATGCCCTCATCGCCTTTGCAGAGCTGAACATGAATTTGGGTAAAAATTCAATTAAACTCTTCTTTAAATATTTATACGTTTACTATGTCAGAGATTGAAATATTTGAACACTTGGTTTTTTACATCCTCAATGGGCACATTTTTCATTGTGCAGTTTAGTAGTCAAATATTTATTACTGGACAAAAAAAAAAAAAAAATCCAGTGCACCACTCACCCGCTGCTGAAAACAGTTGTAGTTTTTGACAACAAGCAGACACCTAAAGTAATCGAGGCATCACAACAGCTTTGAAAGGAACAGATGGGAAAATCTTTGAGACCCTCGTGTCGTGTTTGTAGCTTTTAGGGTAACGTGATCCCTGCCTAAGGGTGGTTATGTGCACTGGGGTGGGGGGTGGGGAGTACCGGGAGACAGGAGCAGGAAGGGGAGGATGAGAGAGGTGAAAAAGGAGGAAATGGGGAGAAAAGAAAAAGGAAAAAGGTGTATGTGTGTGTGGGGGGGGGTACATATTACACATCTGTGTGGACTCTCTTCAGTTTTGCCCTTTGGCAGTTTTCTTCCTGATACTCCACGCCCGATTCAAATGATACAGAAATGGTAAATGGTAAATGACCTGTATTTGTATAGTGCTTTACTAGTCCCTAAGGACCCCAAAGCGCTTTACACTTCCAGTCATCCACCCATTCACACACACAAGCCTGATGGAGAAACTTGGCTCTTAAAAATAAGTTGGAATTAGAATTATTCCAATTTACAGACAATACAAAGGAAAATGTTCGGGGGGAAAATGAAAAGAAGAAGAAAAAGTAGATAGACAAAGACAACAACACATATCTCCATCTCTGAACCTAAACAAGCTCCTCTGCGTTAGTTTAGACAGTTAGAGGAAATGAAAATGTGTGTGTGTGTGTCTGTGTGTGTGCATGCATGTGTGTGTGTGTGTGTCCATTAAAACAAGCAGTCAAACTAAATCAGCAAGTAATGTGAATGCCGAGCTTCTAAATGCTGGGACAGGTGCAGACTGAGAGGCTAAATGAGAGAAATGAATAAAACATAGTCCTCTCTGCCTCTTTCTCCCTCTCTCTTATACACTGTTAAATACACACACACACAAACACAGACAGAGAGAGAGAAGTGAACAGTGGCATTATGTCAATAGTATGAATAATTCCCAGCACCGATGACCTTTAACACAGGAAGTGATACTGCAGAGCGTGAGCTGAAAAGAAAGAATCAGCCTCAAATAATTAAATAAGTGTGTGTTTATGAAGTGCGAGACATCTTCACAAACCAGCCAAAGAACCTCAATGTCATCCTCCACACTCACGGAAACACCGAGAATAAATGATGAAGAAGTTTATCTGGTTAAATTCATTTACATTATCCTCCCAAAAAAGTGCAATAAACTTTATAACCACCTAAAAATGACTATATTTGTTGATGCAATCTGTATCGGTAAATAATGTCACAAAGAGAACATCTCACAGGACTTATGGCACCAAAAAGGTTAACTTCATGGAAGCGTGTTTACTGAACTGACCATTTCTAATGGCAGTGACAATAAAAATAGAAAAAAATAGGAAATTAAGAAAATTCAAATTAAGTAACCATAACCGAGCCAGTGAAACTGATGGAAGCAGACAAACCTGGCAACCCAAAGGCAAATGATGCCACTTCTCCCCCCAAAAGACGAGACAACACTACATCTTTCGTAAAGATACAAAAAAACAGCAAATTCTTAGAACAAGATGAAAGTAAAATCAAAGAAATTTAACTCTGTCAGACCAAAACAACTCTCGGGATTTATCTCAGAGAAACAGAAGAACTAGAAGAAGTGAAAAACCACCACTTTGAATGTCTTCTTCACCATCGACAGTGTAAAACCATGATACTGCACTGCACTGTCATGTTGGCTTATATATAAAGTTTCTTTAGTCATTTGTGTCTTATTCAGTATATATACAACCAAGCATTGGCGTTTTTCCAGGAAAAAAATCAATAGCTGACATTGGAACCTTTAATTTTTGGATTATGCCTTAAAAATAGCATCTGTGATTTTCAGCTGCCTCTTCAATTTAAAAAAAAAAGAAAAAGAAATCCAATGTGCTGTTAATGCAATTTTCTTACATTGTACAGTTCATTATTGTACCTGTACCTAATTACGCTGATGCCAAGCAAAGCAAATTAGAATTTGAGAGGATGAAGATCTGAAGGAAACCAGGGCAAAGACAGAAAAGAGCGATGAGGACGGGTCAAGAAAGGAGGAGGCATATTCTCTCACAGTCTATTTTAGATGTGTGTGTGTGTGTGTGTGTGTGTGTGTGTGTGTGTGTGTGTGTGTGTGTGTGTGTGTGTGTGTGTGTGTGTGTGTGTGTGTAGGCTACATGTCAGACAGTGACAGTTGAGCGAACAGTGACATACCAGGTTGGCAGAGATATTTTGGTAACTAGGACAAGTGAGAGTGAGAGGGAGAGAGCAATAGTGAGGAAGACAGAGGCGGAAAAGATGAAGAGATCGTTTAGAAGATCCCTCTCACTTTCTGTCGCCTTTCTTCACCTCACCCCTCCATCCGCCCTCCCTCCTCCTCCGCCTCCTCCTCTCTCCTCTTCTATCTGATTGACAGCGCCCCCTCCTCACCCACCCTGTGCTCTTTGATTGACAGGACTCCCCAGACTGAGGCTCTTATCCCCCTGAAACAAACCTGGCTCTGCTCCTCCTCCTTTCTCTCTTCTGTCTGCCTAGACAAGCTCCCACTCTCCCCCCCCTCCCCCCCCCCTTACTCCTCCTTTCTTCCTTCTGCTCCCTCTAAATGCCATCTTATCATCTTCACCTCCTCTTTCTGTCATCCCTCCATCCCTTCCTCTTTCCCATCATCTCTTGCTCAAGCTCTGACCCCTCTTAACCCTATAGATTACACACACACACACACACACACACACACACACACACACACACACACACACACACACACACACAGGGAACCCCTTAAACCCCGAGGCTTATGTGGGCCCCTTTAGACTTTGAGAGGACACACACATTCACACACACTGGTATCCGTAGCACCCCTACACACAGAAAAACACACACTCAAACTGCCTTCCTCGCGCCGCGACACTCGTCTAAGCCCTGAACACACACCACCTGAGACTATAACCCCCTCAAACTGCTCACACACGCACAGTCTGAGCCTATTAAGCCAATTGTAGCAGTCTAAACAGGCACAAAGCTGAGCAGTGAGGTAGGTAACCCCTCAGGGCCACGGAGACGAAAACAGAGTCAAAGAAAGAAAAAAGGAGGTTGGGAGAGGGAGCAAAGCAGAGGGGTGTGGAGAGAGAGGGTGAGGTGAAGCAGAGGCACAGAAAAAAGGGAGGAAAAGGAGGAAGCGAGAAAGGGGGAAGTGGAAGTGATGGAGGAAAGTAAGAGAAAAGGGGATGATGAGGATGCTGAGTGATTAAAAAAAAGACAGTAAGAGTTACAAGTAGAAACTGAATGGCAGTCACACACACATAGACACACACACCCAGAGGAGAAGAGTGGTTGTGGCTCTTTAGGAGTCAAGCAGGCGTATGATAGGATAGCGTTGCATGTCGTTAACCCTATATTAACCCTGAGAGGCAGTGGGATGCTCAGTGTGCTATAACAAGGATTAACTGGGCCACACACACTCACAGATACACTCATACGTACATGGTACGATGGGCTAGCTGTCAGTCACACACATGTGCGCACAAGGACTGAGAGACACGCAATGAGCTGTCAGTCACTCTCTTTAATGGTTCGCACAGACAAATGTTTGAATTTGTTAAAGCATGAGTAATGTGTTTAAATGAGCGTGAGCCTTAACTCTGTTCACATGTCGATGTAACGTTTAAATGGTATGTAAATAAGTGTGCTTATGCATATCTCTTCATCTGCCAGTAACCCACTGCAGACTTGGCTGTAGCAACATTTTGGAGCCTTTTCTCTCTACTGTGCGCTGTATATGCTATAATGTAATATCAGTTTCACTTGGCTGAAACCATCCCTGCAGAAGCGTTGGGCAGCATTTATACCATGCAACAGTATCCAGGTCTTAGGGCAGTGGTTTCTTTTCTTTCTGAGAGCTTTCTTTCCAATTTTATGCTGATATGGGGCTCGTTTTAATGTGAGTGCAGATACTCTTCTTTCCTCCAGCATCTCCACAAAAGCCTTTGCTGTTGTTCTGGGATTCGTTTGCACTGTTCACACATTAGTTTCACGGAAACAGAATGCATCTCCTTCCTAAGTATTACGACTGTTGCCCGATCCCATGGTATTTATACTTACATACTATTGTTTGTACAGATGAACATGGTATCTTTCAGGAAATTGCTCACGAGGATGAACAAGGCTTCTGGAACGTCACAATTTTTTTCCAGTGTCGGGGCAGTTTCCTTTGGTTTTCCCATGATGTCAAGCAAAGGGGCCAAGACACACATCGCACTGACTCTGATGATGCTGATTAGCTCATCACAGGCTTCTAACGCTAGTGAGCAAGGTTTCAAGCTGTTTTAATAGCACACTTACTTAAAGTGCCTGGCAAAGTATGTGGACTGGTGGTCCATACATTCACGTGGAAAAGAAAGTTTCTACAGGACTCTATGTATTCCTTTGAAAAACTAAATTGTCGTATGTCTGTATGACTTTGTCAGCCTTTTGCATTGTGAAGGACTTAATTGTGGAGGAAAATCAGCCCACTCTTCCTTACAGCATTGCTTCAGTTCACTGAGGTTTTTGCACAGCTCGCTTAAGGTCCCACCACAGTATTTCAGTCAGGTTGAGGTTTGGACTTTGACTTGACCATTGCAACACCTTCATTCTTTTCTTTTTCAGCCATTCTACTGTAGATTTTCTGCTCTGTTTGAGATCATTGTCCTGTTGCATGATCCATTTTCAGCAAAGCTTTAGCTGTCAGGCTTGGCCTCACATTTGAGTCTTGGTGCTGTGCATTACAACCAAACATCTCCAATTTGGTCTCATATGTCCAAAGGACATTGTTACAGAGGTTTTGTGGTTTGTTCAGATGCAACTTTGCAAACCCAAGCCGTGAATAAACGCCCCAGACCACCAAACTGCCAAAACGTCTTCTTCTATAGAGGCGCTCACATCTGCTGACGGTCAGTTAAGTGCATTAGCGTCCATCATCCCACATTTTCACATAACTATAAATCCAATGCGGAGCTTGGCACGTGCACATCTGCATGTTGTAGCTTCATACTATCACCAGAGGGCAGTGTAAAAAAAACAGATCACAGACAAGAATGTGGGATACTCTTGTTTATGTTTGTGCTGTTTTTGGTCTTTTAGTTGAGCCGTTAAAAAGAAGGAATTTATCACAGACATCTTTGTAGCGAAGACGCCATTTTTTGTTTCATTTCTTCTTCATCCCGAAACATTGGCATTACCTTTCAGTTCAAGCCAAATTGTCAACCAATCCGGATTGTACCTTTGTAACTATTATAACTAAATGCAGCATACACTTGAGTATGTATAACCACAGATGCAGGGGGATATATCTGCTAAGCCCTTAATGTTTTCATTGTAACTGTTTAAAATAACTATTAAAGTTACATTTTGAATATTTCTTTGGAGTGGGTGAGTTAATTCGAGCTCTACTTCTGTTTATAATCAATGACACTTTAAGCTGTCATTTTGACTTTGCCTCATTCTCTCTCCACATGTTTGCGTCAAACAGCAGAGCTCCAGATGTTACACCAAGAGGCTGTGAACCACTGCAAAGTGGAGGGGGCAACAGGAAGTATCCCACGGTATCCACGGTAACCTTGACATTCCATCTTGACCAAGTTCCCTGACATCTCCCACAATTCACTCCGCTTTTCTCCTCCTGCCGTGGAAAATGAGACGTACACCCCCTGTGTGTGCGCGCACACACACACACACACTTCAATAGTCATCAAGCATCAATGTAACAAACAGTGACACACGTATTATGATTATGCAGCTATTACTTTGTCAGTTTGTGTCTAATATATCAGCTATTCTTTTAGGGGCCAAACCCAAGCCTTAGCCATGAATCCACACACGCAGATTACATACACACTTTCTAGGCAAATATATAAAAGGCTGTAAGCTGAGACGTTTGAGATAGCCGACAAAACAGGAGAATTGGGCGGTGGTGTGGCAATACTTATAATATCCTTCACGAACACACAAATGCACGTATAGCGTATGACACACGCACACGTTTGTGCACTTAATAAGATTTCTCCAAACACAAAGAAAAAGAGGAAAGAGGAGTTTTGCACCGTATAGAGCGAAACCTTGTACATCCCCTCCAAAGTGGCGAGAATAAAGAATCTCATTCATGCCAAATTATCCCTGTAATAACCTTTATGACCTCTGTTTGCGGCGCTGATCACACTGATGTTTGTCTTTATGAACCTTTAGTGAAGAAGCACTGAAGGACAGTCTGTAGATACAAAGCTGAGAGTCTATGGTGTGATTACTGTTCATCAGACGCTCATAAGCCACAATATTTAAACCTCAGTTTCAATTGTGTGGTTCCTCACGCCACACAATGGGGGTATGCTTAGGGTAGGGCATGGGAACACTGTCAGTGGATCGTCTGGGTCCTGTAAGTTGTGGAGTGTTTCCTCCGTATATCTCACTTGGTCTAGCACATCTTACATGCAGTATGATTGGACTGGAATCTGGAAATCTGGATATCCCGAGGCAGGGTCAAAACCCCGAACTCTTTGTCGTGTTTCTTGAGCCAAACCAGAGAAGTCTTTGCAAGAGTACTAGTGCCTCAGGGAGTGTGCTTGGACTGCAACAGTGTCTAGATGCTGTGAAAGTAATATCCACATGAATGCCGGCACCCACTGCACTGCAACAAGAAGATCTGAGGTATTTACCTCATCTGTCAGTGCTTTTAATGTTGCAGATGATCAGCTTATATTATAATTGCCAAAAATCTTTCACAAACTGAAACTTAAACATCTGGTCATGGTGAAGTAAGAAAAAAAAGAAACACTTGGTACAAATCTGCAGGAATATGATATTTTGTACAGTGATTTAAGTTGTGTAACAATGTGGTGACAGGGAGTAGAATATTTCACTCCTCTTCCTATGAATTACTCAAACACATGCAGACAGACCGACAGAACTGCTCGCACAGGGTTAAAACAACTGCCAAGGAGAAATCAGATTAAAATGAGGTTGGATCTTATTTCAGTTTTTCTCTGTCACTTTTTTTTTGTTCTTCTTCGCTCATGACCCACTTTTCTGTGCTGCTGCAGGAGAGACAGAAAGAGGGGTGGGGTGGATGTTAAGGGAGGGATAACTTCAGTCCTCTCCTGTGACAGACAGAAGGGAAGAAAGAGAGCGACAGACAGACAGAGACGAGCGGCAGGAAAACAACAGACGACTCCTGCTAGTGAGCTGCTTTGTGTTTCGCGTGACGTAGAGGAAACACACATTCATCTGAGCACTCAAGTCTGAAAGTGCGCCTTTGGGATGTAACAGAGCAGCTGATGTGTATTTGTGTCCCCTCTGCAAAGATCGATGATTACGTTACTAGAGTGCGCATGTACATGCAGATAAAACCTGTGTGTGTGTGTGTCTGCAAGTGTAATTCCACACTGTCACCACCCACTCATGAGTCCTGCTGTTTGACTTATAAAAGCAAAATTGGTTTCTCAAATGCTTCCCGTGCATCTGAGGCCGCTGATTCTATCGAGGAGTGACAGCAGCTCATCCAAACACACAAACATCCTGTCCCACCGCGCCGTTCAAACGGGTCAGCGCACAAACCCTCGTCCACTGTGTGTCTGTGGGTGTGCGCAAGTGTGTGCGTAAGGAGAGCGAGAGAAGAGGCAAAGTGAGAGACAGTACCTGTCGATGATAACAGGGTCTGAGGGTGTCTCATTACGGTTTCCACAGCTCTTCTTGTCACAGCACCGACTACGGGAAGAGAAAAGAAGACCGTCAGGGAAGAAGACACAGGGCAAAGTGGGGGGAAATTTGGGCATAGGGTACATTTTATGGAATTTCCAGATTAGAGGTTTAAGTGGGAGTGTTGCAGTGCGTGCCTTTCGTCTGCACTGATAAAACAAATTTATTACAACATCTGCAGAATTTGTCCCAATCTGTCGAAAACAGGCCATAGTGAATTTTACTGAAAGTCTTTCAGAGAAATCTGCCCTGAAAGCAAGGATAAAAATAGACCTGCAAGACAAGGAAAGTGACTGTATAGCAGGATCTGAAGGAAATACACTGTGGGATCGCTGCTTTAACAAATACATTAAAAAAGACACTGCCGGATTTATTGTTGGTCGTGGTTTGTCTCACTAGTGGGTAATTTGTTGCTGTGGTCACTGCCTAGCATTTCTTTTTTCCATTTTCTCCACTTTTTACTGCTGAGCTGGTTGATATTCATTACCAGTGTTCCCAGTATAAGGTGCACCTTTAACCACAGTTTGCCCATCTGGCTCAAACAATCAACTATTAAGATAGTAGTTTCATCCGAATCCCAACAACCTCTCAAACATTCAGGTTTTTAGGATTGGGCTCAAATAGATGATTTAATTTTGCACAGCACATTATAAGAACTACGCAGGTAGTAATTTAGCTGAATAGCAAAATAATATAAAGATAAGTTCCAGAGCTCCAGGCACCAAGATCGTGTTTTGGCTTAAAACTGATCTTTTAACAACCTTAACCAGATGTTGCAAAGCTCCATTTTCCATTTTGCAAGATTGCCAGGACTCCTGCCCCTACATTACACACGCATATACTAACATTACATGCTAGGTCACAATTTTACAGCGTTTATTGTAAAACACCATGCTTTGTGCTGTGGAGAGCCACAACACTTTTTCCTATGAAACTAGATTGTAATGGGGCATTACACCTATTTTCATAGCCCATGAAGGTGACTGCATAATATGATTGTAACTCTGGGGTTTTGTAAAGTCTCAGAATAATAACCTCTCCTGGTGTCAATATGATACTGTTGGGGTTATGAAAGGTTAATTAGTTAAAATCCCCTCCACATGTGTTGCAAGAAAATGTTTTCATGAGTACGTAATTAACAAGCTGAGATCATTTAGATGCTTATAGTCAAGTTTTTTCCAAAGGCAACATAACCAACAGCATAATCGTCTGGAAATCGAGCGCGAAAAGTCCATCCTAATTGTACTGATGAACCATCAGGTAAAGTGGAGATGGAAACAAAAAAGAAGCCCGAGGCTCCAAAAACACGTGGGTGGTATACGCACACGCACGCACGCACATATGTGATAAAAAAAACAAAACACCTGACATGGTTACCGAAATTCACACGTGTACTACAAGTGTGTCAAAAAGGCTTTCTTCCATGCATCAATTATGAATAAAGGTGTAAGCAGGAGGGCGGAGGATAAAGATGGCTATGGGTGGGGAGGGGGGGGGGGTAAAGAGTGAGAGGGTGTGCGTGGGATGGAGAGCTAAACGAAGAGGGTGAGAAGGGGAGGGAGGGGAGAGGAGGGGTCTGGGTGGGAAGAAGAGGAAGGGGAGACATCTCGGGTTTCCCGCTGTCACAGATGGCAGAGGTAGACAGAAAGCGACTGATACGTTACACCTTTCTCATTGTCTCCGCTATCTGCCGCTCTTTCTGCTCTCGCTGTCGTTTGCTCTCTGCCGCTCTATGAACTGGGTCATTACACTGTAACTTTGGAGAGCAGAGCGCAGCAACAGAGAGAGGTTAGAGAGAGGAATCAAGCAGGAGATCAGGGACCGGGGCGGGGGGTGAAAAAGGAAAGCTAAACCAGATGAGGGAGAGGTAGAGGGAAGGTTGGGTGATGGCGTGGGAAACAGAGGGGATGGAATAGATGTGAAGGAAACTTAAGGGACAGAAGAGGAAGTGGAGGAAGGAGAAGAGTGTTTTATGCTATGAAAGGAGAAGGACGGGGTGGGATGGGAGTAATGCAGGACCTATATCTGTAGATGCTGGTGAGCTAATCATCTGCTCTAACATGCATCTCCGACCAAACACACATAAGACATGATTTTCACCTGATCTTTGTGCTTTAATCACTGAAACAATGAGTCCAAATCGATGCAATGTCTCTTACTTGCAATTTACATGTGTTGGGAGGGAAAATGCCAAAATAAATTCACAACTTACAAACTTTGTTTTTTGTCTCTGTAAATGAAAAATCTTTGGATATTGACTGTTGGCCAATCAAAGCTAATTAGATAATGGGTGTTTAACTTTAATTTTAATAGTCAGAATGATTAGCAGCTATGTTAACATGTCAGTGATCACATGATATAAATAAAGTCAAGAGATTAGCCTTAGATTTTGATTAGTTTAGCAAACATAATAACTTAAAAACATAAGTGACAGGCTCATCACTAATCCATAATTCTATTCCTGGAGAGATATGTTTCATTCAAATGTCTGTTAAAAAAAAAGATACAAATAATAACAGATAAACGTCTGCTTACACAGAAGCTGAGCAGCCAAGGATTTTCCAAATTCACAGAAATTTGTCTAAAAGTATATTTCATGTCCTGGAGTTTCCAAAGAAATGAAAACTATTATGCTAAAATGTCCACAATAAATTAAACTCACCTTAAAAATAAAAGCAATTTCAACCAGCTATACCGAGGCTGCTCTGTCAGACAGAGTGAAATAAAATATCTACAATGCCATAAAGCTTCTTGATTTGAAAGAGGGCAAATGTTAAAATACACTGAGCACGACCAACATTTGTATTAAGCGCGTTCATTGAAGCATCTATTGTCCAATTTTAGAGTGAAATCACTCACGTATTCGTGCCAGCGCTCCAGCCAATTTTGCAACGCAGGTCTTTGTGGTGGCAGATTGGCTGGGAGCATATGGCTAATAGCACTGCCGTGACAATAAGCCACACTGATTAATGGACGCCCTGAGCTCTTTGTGTGTGTGTGTGCGTGTTGTGTTGTGTGCAAAGCCCCCGCTGCAGAATCAGCATGTGAGAACATGAGGCAACAGCCGTAACTTTGACCTCAGCGGCTGTTGAAGACAAGCGACTGTTTACACTCGCTGCAGAAGCCATACTTTCTGCACTGTTGCTCCCCCAAAGGAAGTATTTAAAACAAAATCCTGCAGGACAGAACGAGCACCTTCTACTGTACGAGAGTCATACCGTACAGGTTACGCAAGCACATTTGATTCAGGTCCGCAATTATCCTCCACTTGATGAACGGCAATAATTTACAATAAAATCTGTTGCCAAATTGTTTATTTATATATTCACTGTAAATCCGAATTTCAATTGGTCTATCATGAGCCTCTCCAGCTGAACTGCCTGAGGAATATTCACCAAGCTATACGATGAAGTATTAGTGGGCCTGATTTCACAACTAAAGTCCCTGTGTGCGCATGTAGATGAACCCCAATTTATATTGGTACAGTTAAAGTTTTTCAGTGACAAGGTCAAGGAAAAAGAACAACGTAATTCATGTGCTAAATCTGAATTTTTATAACTGCGCTGTGCAGGGCTCTGAATACACAAGCATACTTCTTTGTGTCTACGGATCTATGTGTGTGTGCGAGTGTGTGTGTGTGCGCGAGTTCCTGCCTATTTTTTATAGTCAGATTGAAGAGCAAGGCCCATTTGTTAGCCATGAAACAACAGAAGGGTTCAGATTGACTAATGAGTTTCTCTGTGTCCTAATTAACCAGGCGTCAGAGACACATGCGCACACAAAATACACATGTTCTCGCGCGCACGTTTCCTATTGTATAGGATAGGTCGGCAAAACGTCCCTATAAATAGAACTTTCCTCCCAACCTACTTCCAAAGAAATTCATCTTAAGCTTATAATTAAAGCAACAACTATGATAGCCAAAACTCATCTTCCTCAACAGATAGGGCTTCAGGTGTGTGTGCGTATGTGCGTGTCGGGGGGGTTAATGAGGGTGACAAAATAAGAAATGTACATAGCGGTGATTGGTGAGAACTTCACAGGCAAAGTATGCTGGAGGAGAGAGGAGAGATGTGATGCATCTGTTCTCACCTGCACATGATCTCATGTGTCAGTAGCACTCTGCACATCTCTGGGTTCTTGTCCTGGCCTTCGTAAACAATCGGCTGAAAAGAAAGAGGAGAAGAAGAAAGCGGAGAGTTAAACTCGCAGGCTCCAGCGTGCTCATTTCACAGCACACCAAAGCCTCTTACTGTTTTTATTTACGGTGTGTGAGTGGCTCACAGAGATCCATTTAACTGATATGTAATACAACAACAGAGCAATCATCAGAAGTTGGACCGATGAGATTTGTTAATGGGATCAGTGAATTGTTTTTGTGGGAACTTTAAACCTTCATTTTCAAAAAAAAGCTTTGAGGAAATTACTATCTTAATAGTAGATTTATATCATAACGAGCATGAAGCTGCACCTTGACTTGTAGTTTTTCTGTAACGTAACTGCACCGTACACTAAGAATAGCGCCAAAGTGTTATTGAGCTAATAGGTTAGGTCCCACTTCACCTCCATGAACGCATCCTTCATCAGTAGCACCTCTACTTCACATACACTCACACCCATTGTGTCTCACACCCCTCCTTACACACACACACATGCACACATACGCACACACGGAGCTGATTCACACTCATTGTTTTAGAAAATCCTCAAAATAACAACCATCATCTCATTGGCTCCGGAGAATGGTCCTCACATTTTCTGCCTCTGCTGCCGAGGCTTCACCTGCTTCTGTTACACAACACTCCCGCGCTGCTATGGAAGCAGAATAAACCGGCATAAGTCACACACCACTAAGCTACCTATCAATCAATACGCACGCCCTGTCAGTCTTTGGTCTGCAAAAGCTGGTTTGATGTGTCGTACCGAAAACTGCGGCGAGCCTGACTGAGTGACAAGATCGCTTTCCTCATGAGCAGCCAGGAAGTTTCTCTGCCCTTTAAAATCATCTCTGGCTCATGTTTAGACTGCCTGCTGCCATCAAGTGAACAATGATGAATGAATAAAGCTGATTTTAAGACCACTTAACAAGGCCACACTGACACCGCCATACTTGGAAAATGAGACATGTATATTCACATGTTAATGCATACCTATGTTATGTCTAAGTAGCTTTAAAGCTTATGGACTGTCAGATATACTACACATGGCCCAAAACTCAAATGCAAACCCTCTAAGAAGAATAATCAGTGCTTTTATTTCACCTGTGATTCCTTGTCATTCTCCATGAAGTGAAATTAACAGGGGCACACTTTGCTGGTTGCATAAAACAGGATTCAGGGGCACAGTGGAGAGGCTCTGAACCTCCCAGTGGCTTCTTATTGGGGCCTCAAGATGAGCAAAGGGTGTAGGCTGAACCTCTCATTTGTACCAACTATGTGAAACTTAATGGAAAGCAGTGACAGAGGCTGTACTGTCTGAGGGCCCCAGTATTGTAGCCTAAAGCATTTCATACTAATAGCTAGCTGTGTTTTCTGGAATTGGAGCCCCCATGTGTTTCAGGCCCCGAGGCCCTTGTCAGTTACAATTTTCCATGCATGTGCATATTCCATTTGAACCCCTCCTCCCCACGCCTGCAGGAAATCTATCGATATGTGAACCTGGAGACCGAAAAGCTCCTGGTGGTCCAGGATTCCAGGGATGTGCACCCACAGTCGATTCAAGCACGGGGTGAAAATATGAAACAAAAATGAGCTCATGGAGGAATCTGCACCAGGCTAAGCTGACATTCTCCAAGAAAAGCCAATCTGACCAAAAGCTGTCAAAGCGTCTGACGCAAGTTCAAATACGCAGGAAAGAAAATAAGCGTTTGTTCAGATTGTAAATATTTTAAATGACCTCAGACAAAGAAGAAAAAAAACCGCTCCCATTAACACACTACTGAGGTTGATCCGACACCCAACATCTGAAACTCTTTCTGGAAACGCTCACTCATCAACATTTGAACCGTAAAATCCCCCTGATTGCCCTTTAATGAAAGCCAAATCTAAGTGTGGGGAAACGCAGAGAAGGACAGAATTCTGACAGAGCAAATCTGAAGAGGAAACGTGTTTTATAAACCACAGTTGTGTCTGTGATTAGTCCTGCTCCTCGCGCCATGGGAAAAGAGTGGGCCAGGAGAAAGCAATGAGCTTGCTCCCTAACCTCGCCGAGCGCGCATCACCATCATCTCTTCCCTTTTTTTTTTTGCACTTTGCTATTTTCTTGTCTTACGCCCACACGCAAACACACAAGTAAACCATTAAACCTTTGGCTGGGTGAATGCATTGATCTTTCTAAACAGAACAGCCGTGTCGCCCGTGACACGTACCACCACATAACAGCCCACCTCCTTTATTTAAGGCGATCGGGTCAACAGCATAGATGAGCTACAGTCTGGGTCATGCAGCAAAAGTAAAAGTTTGTAACTGTAAAAGACATCCAGTTCTTTCCCACCTGACTGATTGCTGCTCGCCCTGTGCCAACAATCTTTCTTTTTTAAACCAGTTTGGTTTTCGAGAGAGGTCTTGCGTCACGGAAGGTAAAACAAAACATTAGTATTTACAGCAGAACTGCATGAAACTAAGGTCTAAAGTTTCTAATTGGTCTGCCCTCATGGCAGCTGGAGACCTCTGGAGCTCCAAAGAGGAAAAAGTGACAATGCAAAGATACTTCATCCACCCTCTGTGACAGCCTCTTGTGTTAGTGTGTACCTTCCTCTACCGCCACGGCCCACGTTTGCCTCAGATTCTTCATTGCTGTCACTTTGCCTGCTCTGCTCCTCTCTTTCATCTGCTTTTCCCTCCTCTGTCTCCTTCCTCTCTCCACCTCAGCAGGCCTTTCACACAGCATCTTTGCTTCTCTGTTCCCCACCTTTGAAGTGGCGTGATATGTGCGGCATGTAAACAAGGATCCGTTAAGCAGGGGAACACACTTCCTCCTGCGTTAGTGTCAGGTCGACTAGCGAGCTAGTGATCCGACAGGGCCGCAGTGACAGACGCTTTATTCTCCGGGACAGAGTCGTGATCAACGAGCTCCACGCTCTGCTTCTGAAGACTAGGAGGTGCTCTCCTTCTCCGTTTAACACAATCAGTTCTGGCCCTCAGCGCACAAACACAGAACAGGTAGACTTACAGAAATAGAACAGAAACAGGCAGCAGCTTTTAAATGCCAAATGTTGGAGTAGGCTTTTCCTTTACTGGCTGTTAAATCACAGTGAGAAGGGCGGAAAAAAACAGAATAAAAGCCGTTTGCCTCATTATAGTGTGTTGCACATACTCTGAATTACAGAGTCGAATATTTAAGTAAAACTAAAATTAATACTTTACACCGCTGATCAACTACTAAAACTGAGAAATTCATACTTAAAACAAATCTATGTTTCTATGGTTTACTCTGAATAATCTTAGAGAAATGACCCTCTTGCTTTCTTGTTTTTATCGTCTTCTGTTTCTGGGCTTTTAAACAGTGAAATGTGTGAAAGGTATGCTACTACGGCACCAAGAGAGATTAACGAGACTAGAATAAGGCTGGATTTTCGAGCATTTGCATCATGACAAATGTAAATATTGATGATTATTTCCTAAGTTGTAAAACAGAAAGCCTGTTTCATTATCACGGTTACAAACTCAGCAGCTCTTTATTTTGTGTGTTCCTGTCAAAAATGTGTTTGGGCATGCTGGGCTCGGGTCGTGTGTTTTCAATTTTGGTGGATGAAGCCACATCTTGTTAACAACCAGTGAAATAAGAGCGACACCAGTGCAACCTCTGGTCTTCTGTGTGGCTTCTTCTTCTTTTCTTTTTTTCTTTTTTCCCCCGCCTGGCAAGACAACAGTGGGTGCGAACAAATGCCTGTGTGTGCGGTTAGAGACAGCGGCCATGACATCACTGACCAGCTAAGCCAACCTCGCGACTGTTTTGGTTTGACCACCTGTTAAAGTTCCATTCCTCCACTACTGGGAATAACACACACACACACACACACACACACACACACACACACACACACACACACACACACACACACACACACACACACACAAACTGAAGCGAGCATGCTTTACGCCTTCTCCAAAGCACCTTTGCACATTTACTGTATACATACAGCACTAAACACCTGCTCCCCTTCCCCATCCACACAGCCACAGAGCAGCACTCACACAGTGCAAGGAAGGCACCACAGGTGCAGCACACCTGCCTCCATCCTTTTTTCCCCCCCTTTTCAAATATTGAAATTCTAAAAAGCCATTAATTTTTTCAGCATGAAAAAGTGTGCATGTATTTAATTTTTTCAAACTCTACAGGAGAAAGTCCCAACTGTGTGTATGCGTGTGTGTGTGTGTGTGTGTGTGTGTGTGTGTGTGTGTGTGTGTGTGTGTGTGTGTGTGTGTGTGTGTGTGTGTGTAGCTGGTTGTCACCCCACCAAGCCGAACCTAAAGAGTGTTATTAGGAAACAGTGTGGTCTCTTAGGCCTGCCAGCGTGCACACACACACACACACAGTATGTGGTGCAACGTGGCAGCAGTAATGTGAGACTGTCAGAGCCTGGAGTCACATTAGTAAGTATTCAGTGCATGGTGGGCTTCTTGGCTCCTCATACCTTGGCTTTCACAACACACACACACACATTTTGAATTCCATCAGGCAGATAACTCTCACTCGCACTTTCTTCATGAACAAAAACAATCAGTTTTCATCCTGACTTTACCTGCGGGACCAGGAGCGCACAAACTGAAAATGCATCCCTGTCTTCCTGCCTCTCTCCTCAAACTCTACCTGCTCCTCTCTCTGTCTCCCTCCCTCTCTCTCTCTCTCGCTCTCCCTCCCTCTTATAAATGTACACATAAACAAAAACAAGAGCATTACCAGAAAAATTGGATCTGATCGGAATGCTTGATACGCAGCAGACCAAATCCCAGAGGTGCCCTTATATCTTTCCACTTCCTACTGCGAGCAGCAGAATTACGCTCCTGTTCCTCAACACCCGCTCGCTGCCTCCTCACTCTAATCACAGCGAGAGGAGCACAGGCACAGGCCTGGAGCCATGCCGTATGTGTGTGTGTGTGTGTGTGTGTGTGTGTGTGTGTGTGTGTGTGTGTGTGTGTGTGTGTGTGTGTGTGTGTGTGTGTGTGTGTGTGTGTGTGTGTGTGTGCCCCCACCCACATACACTGTGGAAACACCCACCCATTGAATCATACACGCATAAACATTCATTTCTGTGTGAAATAGAGGAGGGCGGCGGAGAACAAGAGGATCAGTGGAGCAGCTCTTTGTCAGAGAGGTAACAGGAGAGGTGACAGACCGCTCTGAGAGTGTGTTAGGGTGTGTGTTTACCTGTTTAGTCATGGAGTCTATGAGTCGAACATAAAAGTCCTGCTCTGTTCTGATGCCTGTTGGGATCCAGAGGAAGGGAGAAATATTGTAAACTTTACACATATTTTAACACACAGTGCAGCACGTTGCAGGGCATTTAAAATACGTGGAATTAGGTTAGCAAAGTGGCAGCAGCGGGAACAAGGAAACGAGATTAACGTCATTTACAGCAATAAGCTCGCAATAAATAAACAAAGGAGCGGTGCAAACGTAATTCTGACTCGCAAATTCTTTCTTCTTAAAGCTTTTATTAATGTTTCCTATTTAGGCCTGAAATATGAGTCAGTGGAGAACAGTCTGAGAGCAGAACGCTTTAAACGCTCACACTTGCGACTTGACAGACAGTGGCTCCTTTTTAACGAGGCAGAAAGGGGTTGTGAAGAAGGTGAGAGGCTTATTAAAGATCAGCCAGCAGCTGCTCATCAGTTCAGTGTGAAAATAAATGTTGTTCAGCTTCTGCATTTCTCTCTGCTGCGATGCAAGCCTTACGCCAAGCCGGCTGTATCCATATAGCTCCCAAATCACACGAAAATCACACGTTTAACTCGGCATAGTTTACACAACACGAGACCTTGGGCGTTCAGCCCCGTGTTAAGGTGGTAAATAGATTCAAACACCTTGTTTGTTGACTTATCTGATAAATTGCTTGTGCCTATTCTGACTCCCAAATATCAACACATGCGAGACACGAATTGTAGCTATTGTTTATTACACAGGAGGCTGGTGCTGTGATGTCCCTGCTTGGGTTAGAGTGCAGCTCACACTGTCAAAAAATTATTTAAAAAAAAAAAGAAAAAGAAAAATAAAGAGCACATAAAACTGGA
This sequence comes from Diplotaxodon limnothrissa, assembly GCF_057381915.1. Classification (NCBI taxonomy): domain Eukaryota; kingdom Metazoa; phylum Chordata; class Actinopteri; order Cichliformes; family Cichlidae; genus Diplotaxodon; species Diplotaxodon limnothrissa. Next base: position 21,739,860 of record NC_140605.1, read on the forward strand.
CAAACTAATTTAGGGACAGTGACAGCAATGAAGCCACAAAGCTGGGTCACATCCTGTAACAGCTGCCTTGAAATTTGACTAATAGAAGTCGGTCACGTTACACAATCGTGAATCTCTGCCCTGCGATTTCGTTGACATAAATTCTGGAAGCCTTGATAACCCATTGCAACATTTTTTTTACTACTTTGAGGACAGGACCCCCCCCCCCTCAAGAATCAGCTGCTGCCTGTGTGAATATCATTAAGTGTCTGATAAAATAAGACATGAAGCTGATCTGGCAAAGCTGACTCTAACTATGCATGCATATATATATGTGAGTGTGTGTGTGAGTGTGCCAGTCTGCTCACCATTACTGTAAAGAAGCTGTAGCCTGTAATGAATCCCGTTATTGGTCTTCTCTCCGCTGGTCTCCTTGACACACACACAACAAACACACAGCTGTTTATGGAAAATTTAACACCATTTTTAAAAAATAGCAAGAAATTAATTTTTTCCTCTTTTCACATGTAGGCTAGTGAAGCATACATCCAACTTAATGAATTCTTTACAGCGGTCTTGCATTAAATAAAAGCTGATTTATGCTCAGAGGAGTGCAGCCCTGTAATTTCTCCGTGTGTAATCGTGGTGTTATTGTGGATTTTTAATTCCTGCGTAATTACTAGTTGTGTTCGGAGGGCCAATAAATCCAACACGGAATTCTCCCGATACATTTCATCTAATTTAAGCCAAGTCATAATTGATGAGAAGCCCGGGCTGCAGCGCCGTTGTTTATATAGAACAAGTGGTTGGGTTGAATGGAGCTGTAAATTAAAACAATTTAAACTCCAAAAGGCATTTTTTTTCATTTATCAAATACACACGAGGGTTTAAGGAGGTTTGTGCCTTACAGTAAATTTATAATGCTTATAATATTGTATTTTTAGTTTTTAATAATAATAATAATATAAATAATAAGAATAATAATACAAATAATTAAAGGACAGGTAGTTCATTAAAATGGGACGTTAAAAATTCATTCAATAATGTCAGAAACCAAATTTAATATTCGAGGCCTTCACAAAATCTCAGTAATCTTCCTTCATCTAAAAACTCTTAAGACCAACGTGTATTTCTGAACCGACCTTCTCTTTTTCGATGAAGTCCACGAAGCTCGTCCTCTCGATCTCCACCGGCTGGCCCTGCCGGTCGTACAGAGCTAGGACGAAGTGGAAGAAGTTGGACTTCCGCAGGTTGGGGGGCGGCTGCTTCTCAAAGTGAGCCCGAGCCAGACCCACTCCACTGCAGACACACAGACGGAGGGGGTGTTAGAAGCAGTCAGAGGATGTAAAGTTTTTATGTTGTAAAAATTAGAAAAATTCAAAATTAATATAAGAAGGAAAGCAAATTAAATAGTAATAATTATGTAAAGTTAACCTAAAATAAATAAATAAAAACAAACCTAAAGGGCCTACAAGCACTGAAAGTATAAAATCTAGCTTGTGCTCTTTTTTTTTTTTTTGGCAGATTTTCCTCTTATTTTAAAGATTGTGATTATGAAAGCTGCCTGTTTTATTTAATTATCTCCTGAATCTGTAAACCAACTTGAAGCACAAACTTGCTGTTCGCGTAAAGGGGAGATCGTGATAGATCCACGTTTACTGTGACTGGCTGTGGTTCAGTTGGAGAATTTTATTCCCTTCTAATAAAACAACGAGTAAGTTTGAAAATGGGGGGAAGTACAGGATTTATTTTTCTCTAGCACAGGACTGCATTTATGTATTTGTTCTTTGTTTTAATCCTTAATAAATCGCATCTGAAACATATGCGGAAAAAATAATCTCTAGACCAAGCACATGCTGCTTACAACTGTTTAGTTAATGACAGCTTGTGTGGTAGAATTGTTCTGAATGAGATTATTAATTCTACAGATGATTTTATCAGCAGTTGAATGGACAGATTTTTTTTCGGACTGCTGCACTTCCATTCCCAAAGTCTCAATTCTTGTACAGCTGCAGTATCCTGGAGGAGAACACGCAGGCTGATTCCATCTTTCGGTAAATGAGTGATGGTGGAAGTGCTCCTCACTTAGGCACAGCTCACCTTTGGGCGGCCGTGTTGGCGTCCAGCACGCCGCCCCCCTGCATCCAGCTCCGGACGTTCATTCCTCCCAGCGGCTCCTCTTTCAGGCTGCTGCCGCTTCTCTGGATGCTCTCCTGGATTCCAAACATTAACAAACCTCCTGAGCTCGATGCAAGTCCCTCCGTTTGCCTCTCTCCTCCCGGCTTTGCACTTGTTCTCTGGCGGATCCCTTTCAGTGACTCGAGCGGAGGAACCTTGAGACGCACTCTTGCTGCTGGTGCTGCGTGCGCTTAGAAAGACCTCAATCCAGCGTGCACCCTTTATTCCACTTTCTCTTGTCCTGAGGAGGGAGTTGGTGCTAAAACGGTAGGCGAATCATAATAAGTCATAAAATCCAGAACATCCAAGCACTTAAAAAAAGGGTTAAAAATCGCACGCCCTGTGCGTAAAATATGTGTGTAGGGTGGAAAAAGTCACTCCTGGTGCGCGTGGAAACCCACCGCTTTGGGCTGTCACAGAGAAAAAAACAGAGAGATCAGCTAGTACCCGGATCAGATGTCATCATTTTCTGACACTTCTTTCTTCCTCTTTTTTTTGCTCTCGCTCTCGTCTCTGCCTCAGCTCAGTGGTCCGGGACGCGCTGGCGTCGGTGATGTCCAGAGCTGCGCTGCTTCCCGCGGAAGACTCCCGAGCTCTCGCCACTCCGCTCTCTCTTTCTCGCTCGCTCTCCCTCTCTCTCAGAGGAAACCGCTTTGTGACTCTTCCCAAAGGACCCTCTCTGAACCAAACACGGCTTCTCCCGCCCCGGGGGGAGAGAGAGAGAGAGAGCTGGGATGGAAAGGGAATGAGGGGAGGGGACAGCACGGGAAGAGAAGCGAGGAGACGCCCCCAAACAAAGAATAGAGAGGAGTTAGGTCTGCCCCGCGTGCAGTGGCCACGGAACTCCTTCTCCCGCTGTCCTCCTCCGGTCCGCTTTCTCCTCGTTTTTTGAGGGGAGGATTTCTAATAAACGTTTAGAAGGTTTTCTGTAAATGTGGAGATGAAGTCCTGCGCGAATCCGTGCTGAAAGTTCAGATAGAGGAGCTGAAAAAGGGGGGGGGGGGGGGGGGGGGGGGGCAACGGCACTTCAGCAGAGTGGACATCACAGGGCAATCTCAGACATTTAACCAGCGTGGGCAGTTTCGTTCTAGTCTATCTAAGAACAGAACAAACGCCCCAAAACACGATTTTAATCTTTCTGTCTCCATGACTCAAACCTTAGTCGCAGATTTAGTTTTTGTTTAAAATCATAGTAATTAAATAATGTAGCGACCCCACACCCCCACGAAGAAAAGAAGAAGAAAAATAAGGTATGTTCGACCATAGTCCCGAGTCCACATCCTATTAGTCTATTTCTCGAGGCAGACCCGCAGCCTCTACATTTAGATCAAAGTTTTATTTACACCAGCTGGTTAGGCTCAATTATAAAAGCCACATTTCCTCGTCACAACATATCCCTGTTCCCCCCATTGTCTTCCTCGGGCCTGCTTATTGCAGCCTAGCGCCGCAAGACACACAAACAAAAGTGACAATAACAATAATTAGCTCAAAATAACAATGAACATAATTGAGGATAATTGCTACCAGATTTCCCCGCTTTGTTTCTCCCTTTAGCACCATCTGTTATTTGAAACAATTTATCACGCCGCCGAGGGGGGATTTAAACTAAATACAAATATTAATAGATAATTCGGTGGACTATTTTTTTAATAGAATAAACTGCGGCGTATTGATCTGTTTAGGTGCAAAAGGTCAACAACTTTAGCGGTGTTCGGCTGGCTGTGAAAATGACTGGCAGGGCGCACTGGCGCCGTTCCAGGCTTTTATTCCCAAAGGTTATTGAAAAACGCTCTTGACCTTGATTATGGAGAATAAGAGTCTTTTATGCTTCAGTTTTCTTGCTTATAGAGGAAGAAGGAGACGGTGGCGGATGAACCCGTGTGGGATATAAAGAATTTCATAGCTGAGGAGAAAATAATAATAATATAATGGAATGAATCAAAAATTGAGAGGTGTGAGAGGTGTTTGGATCGATCGGGAAGAAATCAAACACGTGTAACAGGAACAGATTATCCAAAAATAATAACGAACATATTTATCACCGCGTGTCAGCTCATGTAGGCCCACAGCTAAACTGTGGAGGAAATAAATGCTTGTGAATGTAATCAAACAGTGTTGGTTAGTCACTTTTTCAATTTTCAAAATATCAGATATGATTGGTGAGGTTTCAGGAAGAAATATCGATTTAAAAAAAGGACTCTTTAAATTTCAGGTCATTAAAGTCAGGTTTGGTATATTTGCTCTCGAGGGACTATAAAGGAAATACGGTATCAAAAGGCCACGGAGGTGTAATTGGGCATCACAGGTGGGGCTTTTAATACGGAAGTGTTAAAGTATTTAAGATTTCTGAGGCAAAATTCGGTGTTTAATAAAACGCATTCAGAGATAGACATTTTTGAGTTAATGCAGGAATGTTCATGAGCACTGCGGGAGATGTCAGATTAAAGAAAAACGCTCAGATAAAACACCGGTACTAACTTAGTGCGCGCAGTGATTCCCAACAGTGCGGGGACACAAGTAGCCCAAGGAATGTGTGTGTGTGTGTGTGTGTGTGTGTGTGTGTGTGTGTGTGTGTGTGTGTGTGTGTGTGTGTGTGTGCGCGCGCGCGTCCAGCAGCGCTGTGGCCTTAGATTAGAGCCCAGCCAATCTAAAAACTAACACAACTGCGCCATCATGTGTTCACATCGTGCAATTGCAGAAATAACCCAAAAGTTGTAACGTCAAAATTAAACGGATGTAGTGCAACCTGTGATTATGGTGCAACATCTCCTTAAGCCGACATCACAATCACTAAATTCTTTGAGCCGTCAGTTTGTTTTCACTTTAACAGTCTTTTTACTCTATTTAGTCTGTTAAAGTAGAAATACTCAGTGTCCTGTGTAAGAACGCTAATGCACAAAGTACAATTAAATGTTAACATTATTTTACTAGCAAGAATGACCCTGCCTTCACAAAAGTACAAAACTGCTTTACATACACTCACCAGCCATTTTATTAGGTACACCTGTCTTGCGACAGATTGGTGACGTGTTCAGGCTTTGTGCCGCCTCTCATCCTACGCTCAAAACAACATCCCGGCAGCCACCTTTGTCAGCCCTCAGCCTCCTACTAGATGCACGTGTGGTACAAATGTGAAAATCCTAGGTGACTTCCTTCTTGAGTTATCGCAGTCATAAACTTGGGTGTCCCCTGACCATACCTTTCCAGGCTTTCGTGGCTGAGGGGTAAAATGATTCTTGAACATGAAGGAGTAATTTTGAGTAAGAATTTGGTGACCGTGTGTGAATTGTAGCCTCAGTTTCCAGGTCTTAGCTGACAGCAGTGGCACCCAGTGTGGTCTTCTGCTTCAAGGTTTGATGTGTGGTTTGTTCAGAGATGCTCTTCTGCATTACTTGGTTGTAATAACACTGTAAAAAAAATGTAGACTTTATGGTAAATTACTGGCAGATGTGGTTGCCAGAATTTCAACCTGAAAAATCAATTGTAAATGTAGAACACGAAACGGTATACTATTCTGGTAACCTTGAATTTCACAGTAAAGAGTTTTATATTTTTTTTTGTATTTTTTATTTTTTACAGTAAATAACTATGAATTTAAAAATAAATTATAAAATTCTTTATGGGTAATTCATGTAAAAACAACATACACTCCATTAACCTGATTACAGTCTTACATTGTTAAATACAGTGAAACTGTATAAAATAAATATTAAAAAGTTCAATATTACAGTAAATTACTGGCAGCCGTTGTTTACCTGAATGTTACTGTGGAAAATATAGTGCAGAATACATAATGGTATACTTTGTTGATAAATGTAAAATTCACAGTGAACTGTTGTTTTTTGTACAACAATTACATTGAAATAAAAAAGTAATATGATGTAAATCTGTTGTCAATATACACGTTTAATAAGCTTGATTACAGTCTCCTATTGAAAAAGTACAGAAGTGCTGTATAATACAATACATTTTTTTATTTAAAAGTTCATATTTACATACAATAACTGTTGTAGCCAGAATGTCCCCGAAAAAATTAAGGTCCTACAAATCAGAATCAGAATCAGAATACTTTATTGATCCCTGGGGGAAATTATTTTTTGTTACAGTGCTCCATTATAAACCAACATTAAGACAAGACAGACAATACACTAACTAAGAATAGTACAATATACACATATATATACATACATACATACATACATACAACAACAACAACAACAACAACAACAACAACAACAATCTTTATTTATAGAGCACATTTAAAAGCCTTGGGCATACCAAAGTGCTTTACATAAAACAATAAAAAATAAAACAGTTCACACATTAACATCAAATACATAAAGGTAACGAATTATGTTCACAGATAAAAGCCACCAATAAGAGTAAACTGCAGCACATAGGTTATAGCAAGGTAAGACTGTACCACCATGATAAAAGACACCAATAATGGAAAGATAGCAGAGAATTTAATACAATAGGTCAATAGGTCACTGCAAGCAAGCAGTTTATGAGTGACTTATACATACATAAGTCACTCATAAATAAATAGCTGAAAAAGAAACATGTGTAGTTATAGCAGCAAACAGTGTGTTAAGTGGATGCGTTGTACAGGGAGATGGCCACAGGCAGGAAAGATTTCCTGTGTCGTTCAGTGGTGCTTTTCGGTAATCTCAGTCTCTCACTGAACGTGCTCCTGTGACTGACCAGCATGTCATGGAGTGGGTGGGGGGTGTTATCCAACATTGTCTTTATCTTGGACAGCATCCGCCTCTCCGACACCACCTTGAGGGAGTCCAGCTCAAGTGTTGTTTTCAATAAATTGCATGCAGCAGATGTTTCAAGAAATGTAAGAATAGTTGTGTAAAGATATTTTAAGTGGACCAAGAGGATAAGGCGTTTGTAAACCCTGTTGTGGGAAGTCTATCTAGCAAGATATGTAAAGATATTGGCCATAAAAAAACAGAGGGAAAGATAGGAAGTGAGTTTTTGTGAGGCAATGAGTTGTTGGCACAAGACAAGTGGTCGTTGTGACACCATGACAACAAAGAGGTCCCATAAATGGGGCTGGGCTGTTTGTGTCGCCACATGACGGGCGAAGAGAATGGGGAAAATTCTTCTATTTCAAGTGCACATGCTGTACATCGTGCAAGCAGCCTTTCCAAATTAGCTGGAGACCACGCATTTTTTCACTCAAATACTCAACACATTTCACACATTCACACCTGCTTTTTGCCCTGCACACCTCTTTCTCTAATTATTTATCAACAACCACTCCTTTTTCACCTCTGCTACCTTGCCTTTATTACATCCTCTTAGCTAGCACCAGTGACTGGACAAAACACCTACCCACTGCTTTTCTCATCATTTCTTTTGTCACGGTCAATTCATTCGCCTGGACGCATTAGCTAAACCAACTTTACAAAACAAATTTCCCCGAAGAGCCCGCTTCTCAGCTTAGCTGCCTACATTTCAGGACCTAGCTAAGGACGGTACTTACCCACACAAACACATTTAACTTACCGAAAAAAAGCCACGGGGCTTCCGGTGTTGTGCCAAAAAGTGATTGTCTGCCAAAAACTGATTTCCGGTATTTGCCAAAAACTGATTGCTTGTATTTAAACTGCTATAAGTAACTTGTTGGGCTACACTATGTGAAACATATGTCAAATGCATCCCTTATGGATGACATAAAGTCATCTTGAGCCACAAACAACATTCGTGTAAAAAGGTAGAAGCCGCAATCAGTTTTTGGCAGTGACTTTTATATAACCGTTATTTATGCAGTTTAAAAGAAACTCATTAACATTAAAATGTCTTTTGTAAGAGTAAGTTGGCCAAGAGCACAGCAGAAATGGCAGCAAATATTACAATAGTTCTATAAAAATATTTTAAGTGGGGATAAAGGACCGGATTGGTTATAATGCAAGTACAATAACACAGAGTTATAAAGATACTTGAAAAACGGATAATTTTTTAATTCTCTATATAACCCCTTTGTAAACCCTGTTCACCGAAGTCTATTTACGAACATACGTAAAGATATTACACATAAAAAATACACAGAAACATTGGAAATCACTTTTTGGCACAACACCGGTCTGTCTGTGGGGTAGTCCACTTTACTCAACAACACCTCAGGCTGTCACTATGAAACAGCTGGTCGTGATTTATTTTTTTTGTTTTTGTTTTTTGCGCCTGTCCCGTTTGGCTCTTTTGCCATCAGAATTGTTGTCTAAAGGCAAAGAAAGATGCCCAACGGATTTACTTTACCAAATTGACCATCCCAGCCTTGCCGTAATGGTCCATTTGATTCACCTTTTATTGTTTATTTTATTTTCACTTACTGAATACGGGACAGACTTGACTGGGGGAAAGAAGGGGAGAAAGAAAGAGGGAAAGAGAAACAGCTGAGAAGAGGGACGGGGGAGAAGGGCAAAAGACAAAAACCAACAGAACGGGCAGAAAAAAAATGCATATATCAATCACCTGGATCACCTGCTGAGAAAGAAAAAAGAAAACAAGCAGAAGAGAACAAGAGTAATAGAATAAACAACATCACAATGATATATGGGAATATGACAGTAAATACTAAATATTAAACATTATTGTGCAGCACATAAGATCAACAGAACACAGTGTGCTTTGAGGTAGGAGCCAAAAAGGGTGTAGTTTGTGGGTGTGATCACCCGTGTGTACACCTGTGAGCATGGACGCGCTTGTTTTTTTTAAAAGGTTCCTTCATGTAATGATCTGCTAGAGGGTGTGGGGGGGCCACAGCCCCGTCCTCCAGGGCATGAAGCAGGTATGGAGGAGATCAAAACTCCAGACATCCAGAGGCCCCCAGAACACAAGAGACCAAGGAAGACCAACAGAGGGGCAGCCGCACCACTGTCCCAGAAAGAGCTGAGGAGAGTCCCAGATGAGGGTTCACTCAGCAGCCGCGGAGCAGAAGCCAGGGGGAGTTGCAGTGACGCGCCCGTGAGCTCCGCCGGCAGCCAGCCGTGCCTGAGTGACCGAGCCCCAGGCCGAGAGGCCGGGGGCACCCCACCTCCGAAGTGGCCCGAGCGAGCCCCAGGCTCCAGGCCCCGATAAGCGGCCGCCAAGGAGTGAGCCGGTGTGTACCTGGATGCCCATCCCCGGACACAAAGAACCACCAATGCACCGATGTCTGAGGGAGTCCGCCACTGGCAGGGGAAGTGGTGGTGGGGGGAGATAGGCCTCCAAACCTTGGAGGGCCTGAGATGTCCCCAGAGAGGTGGCGTCTGACACCCAACCTGACATATAGACACAGACATACAGGCACACACAGATACAAACATCCATTCCCACCCTCATGCTCTCATATGCACTTACTCCACACTCAACCAATGTGGAGACAGACATAAAGAGACGTTGTACACACGATCACACTCCCCAAGCGTACTCTACGAACCGGGTCTAGGTACCCTTGCCCCTGGAGGGGGGAACTGCACCCAGACCCAGGTGGTGTTACCCTTTTTCCCTGCGGTGGGGGGAGGCAGACCGCCCCGACTCCGCAGCAGCAGGGAGGCCCCACACTCCAGACCGCAGTCGGACGGCCAACTCCTCCTCCTAGCCCCCCTGCTCCAGCAGGCCGCAGAGAATGGGGGTGGGAGAAGACTCCAAACCTCCCTCCACCCGCTCATTGTAGTGTTGATGCATGTGTGTTCTAAGGTGCAATTAAAACCCAGGAGGGCATGGAGCTACCTGCCAGAGAGCAGCAGGTAAGCGCATGGTCCCTCCTGCTAGCCCTCAATGTCTAAGTGTATTTAAAATTGAGAGGTGGGCAACGATGCCAGGGGTGGGGTGTACACCCTGATGGTACTTTGGACTCCGTGTATCGTGCCCACCCCCAAGATCCTATATGTATATGTAATGAGAGTGTGAATAATGTGAATGTCTAAGTTGTGGGATAAAATTGAGGCAGAGGCAGCCAGAAGGGGACAGAGAGGGGGGTAGCCTCCTCTGCACCCTGGTGACATACCCCTACTCCAAGGTCCTGCATGTGTGGGTGGTTGTGGTGGAGCGGGAAGGGGGAGGCAGCTGGAGATGGGGAGGGAAGGGAGGGAGGGGCAAGTGGCCAGCTCCCCCGCTGACCCCAGTAGGCATCCCCATACTCCGCGACCCGCCAGGGAAAGGGGGCCCAGGCCCATCCAGACCGGGGCCCAGTGCAGCAGTGCCTCCCGGCCCCACAGAGCCCGGGACAGTCCACTCAACCCCACCACAGAGAAAACTGCACCCACCCCACCATCCACTCATCTTCCAGACTACATAAGACAATAAACACCCAGGCTGAGATCTTCCTCCACCTCTCCTGTATCTCCCCCTCCTGCAGAGAGAGTTCCTGAAAGATGTGACAATCTCCCCCACCAGTTGAAGAGCCCCCCAGGTGGCTCGATGCACCGGCGGCACCCTGCTCCAGGGCTGGGCCCCCATGCACCCACCCGCCCACAACCCCGGCAACACACCAACCAGGACCCAAGCCCCCGAGGCCCGGCCCGGGCCCCAGCCCAGAGACTGAGCGCCCCCAGAACCTCACGCCCATCCCAGACCCACCCAGGGGCAGCCGTGATTTTGAAACGTAAACGCTGGACCTCCTCTCAGCGTCAGGCTCCATCTGCCCTTCCCGAACAGAGATAAGCAAGTTTCTCCGTGACTGCAGCTGCCAGTCAAAGCTGTCGTGATGACGTTTCACCCCAATTTAACAGCTTTGTGTTACTAATTAGAATCAAACTTATAAGAAAGGAGACCCAATGAACATAAATCAGCCTGATGAGAACTACTGATAATGATAGAAAGCATCTTTGGAAAAAAAAAAGATCTGATTTTTTTTTTCTTCCAATTTTAGCCCGACCCCAGTCCCATCCGCTAACATAGATGAGGGTTTTTTTATGACCTATACTGCAGCCAAGACACTAGGCGGTGATAGAGACGTTTTGGCTTCATTTTTGGGGAGCATGTTTCCTACAGTATTGCTGCCCTCTGCTGTTGCAGTACCTCAAAGTCAGACGCAACGGCTCAGTCACCTGATGCATTGTCTCCAAAATGTACATATAAATGAGACTTTTCAAAGAAACTGATTGTTACAGCTTTTGTAATACATTCGACTGCTTTTGACCTTACGTACTACACTCATTATTATTTGCTTAACATTATTTGTGTGGCATTTCATTTTAATTTCAGCAGGTGGTATCACACCCACTTTTCAGTCGCTTACCTTTTCCAAAACAATGATCTTTATTTTGTTATTTTCCTTACACTTCATCAAAGTATTAGTAAGAACAGTCACAGCATTCAGAGTGGATGGTTCATTTTATTTGACATTCAGTTTTTGTAAAATAAACAAGGCAATGCCAGGCATAAAGTCCAAAAACCAACATGAAGCATTTTAACAGAAAAGAAATGGCACTGAGAGCCACATTAAACAGAGCAGGTCCTAAAGCTGTTTTTGGATAAACTCAATGGACAAAAACAATTCATCTTAAACAAGAATCTGCAGGGAGTGTCGGGGAGAGCAGCCCCACAAGTACAATTCATCTCTACGCATCTGTCAGTCAGAGGCAACAGTATCGAAGAGCAGATTTAAGAACGCATTCGGAAAATACAGTAAAACGTCTTTACAGAGCTCTCACTCCGTGGCAGCTATAGATTCCATTTCTGTATTTGCTCACACTCAAAAAATTATGATTTTTACAAAGAATCGTGAAAAGTGGAAACAGTGAAACATCTGGATATCAGATGCAAGGCTAACTTTGCTGTCACACTGGTCAAAAATGGTTTTCTGTCTCTGGGTTTTTAGTCACATTCAGTAAAGATCATCAAATATGAAAGTCTAACAGCAGTACTAGTTAAGTAGACAAAATACATCCTGAAATTATGATTGCAGAGCAAGCCAATTAGGAGCAACTAAAAAAATAAAGATTTAAAAAAAAAAAAAAGAAAAAAAAAAAAAAAAGATATTCAGGTTAACTTATTGTACTTGTATGTATGTGTGACTTTACAATCTGAAAAGGCATTATGGCCCCTTAGAGGAGCTTAACTGTAAAATGAATCCTGCTCAGTGTAAGGAGCACCAGTGATGGCTAAGACATTTGTTGGCACATTACCACAGTCACTGATGCGTATTTTAAGTCAATTCAGAAAAAAATGTAGAAAGAAAAACACAAATCACAGGATGCAAATAATGCATTAAAGATTGCATTTTTTTTAAAGCTTCACTGTCTGCATGTACTTTATATTAATCAGATGAATATTGAGCACAATTATTAGCTTATTATGTGCTAATAATTTGATGTCAAACTGTCCCAGACAGTATGAAAAAATGAAGCCACAGTTCGTAGCCTGAAGAGAGAAACTGCAACTTCTCCAACGTGGTGTAATAACCGAGCAAATACTTGAGGAATCAACAGCTGACAAGCATCTCGTATTCATTATTTAATACTGAAATGCAAAATTCACATACAGCTGCCACTGACTGTTATCGCCCTCGTGGGGCGTCACGTCACATTTCATCTTACAGGTGATCTCAATGCAGGACGCAGTGGAAATGCGTCATGGCGAAAACCAAGTGTGTTTTAAACAGCTCAATTCATTATAACCGTTTCAAGTGCTGTATTTAAGTAAAAAAAAAAAAAATCTACGTTGAAGGAATGGTGTTGGTAATAAAATAAGTTGTGTACAGAAAAGTCCTTAGGTTCACCTTTCAGAAGAACATGTGCAAAATACATCAAACTCTACATTTCATCTCTTTAAAAAAATAAACACAAAAAGTCAAAACAGCGTTGGTCAGGTTTGATCCTACACTGATCGTGTATTCATTCTCAACCCTGCAGCCCACGCTTCCTAATGTCAAGAATATGGTCATTCATACTAATAAGACCTTTAATAATAGTGCTAGTAAGTAATACTGCTGAGCGCTAATTAATGCGTCTCCTGTCCGTCTGCACCATGCTGATCCCACTCCTAACAGTAGAGGGCACCAGAGTGATCACACCAGCTTAAAAGATGCATCATATAGACTGGAGAAGCAGCAACACTGGCTGGTCTCAAAGATCAGAGGGCTTGATTTCCCAGCAGCTTCTTATCCAAAAAATTCTCTTTGCTCTCAGGCACGTGAAGAAACAAAGAAAGGAAACTTTGGAGAAACCAAGCCCTCGTCTTACATATATATATATATACGTATATATATATATATATTTATCTATCAACACTCCTCTGGTTTAATATAGATTCCGTACAGAGCAACATTTATGTACATTACACACAAACAGATTGGGCCGTTTCCTCATACACAGACATCAGAGGGTATTTGGTTGCCGACATCCACAGAACAGCTTTGGAGCATTGCTAGTAAAAAATGACATTAGTGCAAATATAACCCCAAAAGAAAAAAAAAGGTAGAAAAAAAAACAAAAAACATTGGTAGCAAGGTTATAGCACATTGGGGACGAACAAATTCTGTGGTCAGAGCGGCAGCAAGGTCTACATATAAGCGTGCATCAGGACTTGCCATCCTCAAGTTTTCAGTCTTTCACACTCATTTCAAAGCATATTTCTTCCTCGCCATGCTTCATCTGCTAAATGCAGTAGCCAAAAGAAAGTGTGTTTTTGTGAAAAAGAAAAAAAAAAAGAAGAAGCAGCTATGGCTCAATTTGCTGGTATCAACAATTTATGGAGTAAACTGACTGACGAGCAGGAAAACCCTAATGTCTTGGAAAATACAGGGTCTCTAATGTAACTGGATGAAAGGAGCTGATTGGCTCCTGCCATCAGCGATCAACAATGTGAATGATTGGTTGATCTGTTAGTGAGCTAAGCTTGCAACGGTAAGCGCGAGTGAGAACCATAAAATAGAGCTAATGAGGGCAAAATCCGAGCTCCTTATCAACTCTGTGGACTAATTTATACCTCGTCTCTCCATCTTCCCCTTAGTCCATTTGCAGCGTGTGGTATCCAATAAAGCAGTAATGTAAAAATGACCTTAAAAATAAAGTTGCTTTAACAGTAATACAAAAGTTTGGCGATGAGGAATAGAACTGTTTTTTTGCTGGGACCAGCCAAACAAGTCTGAATCAGATATTGTAGTATAAAAGCAAAAGCTTGACACATGTAAGTTATTCAATGTGAACCAAAAGTTCACACTGCACCCCTCAGCTAGACCATACCATGTGTCCTCTGCTTAGCACCAGGCTTTAGGTCATGCGGCGACCTCAATAAACAACATTCAGTCTGCTAACGCTCAGTATTCACTAAATCACAACACTACTGACACCCAGCAGTGAAAAACAAAAAATGTGGAGAATTTCTAGACGTTATGAAATGTTAAGACTTTGTCACGGTATAAAATGCAACCATCAGTAATCGATAGTCTGATCAATTGTTCGATAAATCGTGGCACCCAAACACTATGAAATGTACAGCAGTGAAAGTTCAAGCTGTACAAACAAAGGCAGGAGCAACCATTGCCCTAAATGTCGGGCATCAAAAGGTAAGGGGTAAAAGCATGATTGTAGGGGGGGGGGAAGAAAAAGGCCGGGATGGAAATCTGATTTTCACATTTTCTGGACATGGTGTAAAACTCCCAATTCATTCTGAGATGAGATTACTGCATCCTGTTTTTTGTATTAAATTTGAATCCCTGTGAAAGAACATGTGGAAAACAACTGCACCTGTGATGAAATCACTGCTGGCATGGGTTACACCTATCATGGGAAACCTTTCATTGCTCCAAGTACTAACATTTTATAAAGCTGCAATCATTGTCTTCTCTTTTTTTTTTTTAAATACCGAGTGATGAATTTCTGTTTAGAGATTGTTTAAGATCTTTTGAAACATAATATGGATATGAAGGAGTTGGACATGATGGGAGAGCCAACAGCAAACAGTTGGACAAGTACAATAGGGGATTATTTAGATTGTGTGATTATATATGCATGCATGCATGTATGTTGTGTGTGTGTTAAAATGGAGCTCAGGGGTTGAATGGAGGAGGGGGTGGAGGACGAGGAGGAGGTTCCACTGAATGGGGAGTTGGTGGGTTAGATTGTGATGATGGACCAGTAGAGTTTTCCTTGCTGTCCACAAGGGAGACTGATTTTAGCTGAGGGAGGGATTCGGGTTCAGCAGGGTTCGCCTCTGCTTGGGTCAGTACCTGTGACGTTGGTTGGTGAAAGGTGGAGACAGAATGGCAGTGAGATGCAGGAGCGTCAGGTGTGTCTGATGTGCAAGAGGTAGAGAAAGAAGATGCAGAAGGGTGATCTGCAGGGGACTGGTGCGGCACAGAATCAGTTGCAAGAGGAGAAGAAGAACAAGAGGAAGATGATAATGGAGGGTTGACGATGTGCAGGGGAGCAGACTGCATGCCAGTGGGGGAGGTGGAAGAGGAGGCTTCCCCAGCTGATGTGGTAGTTTCATTATCTCCCTCCTGCTCTACTGACGCTTCCTCTTTCCTATCCTCCGGTAGAGTGCTGTGGTCCTCCTCCTGCTTGTTGCCTGGGGCTTCTTCCTGTCCTGCAGGGTTCTGATTGGCTGCAGGTGTCTCTTGGGTAGCTCCGCCATTAGTTGGTGATTGGCTCTTGAGTTGTGAATGACAGAGAGGGCACGTTTCCTGGACATACAGCCATTTCTTCAGACAGCCAGCGTGGAAGAAATGACTGCACGGAGTGATCACAGCACTGGTCATGTCCTGGAACAAATCAAATTTCACATTAGCCTACCTTTTAAAGCCCCAGATTAACTCTCTCATGCATCCTCTTTAGATAAACATAAAAACAGTTCATACCTGGAAGCAGATAGCACAGATGTCGTTATACTGCTGCAGCTGTGTATTGCTAGCTGTGGGGAGGCTTTTTATCTTGTTTACAGCATCTCTCCTGAGCAGGAAGCTCTGCCAGCCCAGCTGGGCTCTGAGCCAGACGTTATAGTACGAGTGGACCAAGATGATGGTGCTTCCCATCACACTCCACTCGCCAAATACAGTCTCTGATACACCATAGCACACCACGCACACCGCAACCTGGCGAGGGAACAAATCACTGACAGTGAGGCAGAGACCGTGCTGATGCATTAGATGACAGTGTCTGTTTACAGTCAGAAGGCAGAACTTAGCAAAGAGTTGGTGTATGTGTGTGTGACATACCAGAAACTCCAGCAATCTGTAGGTCCCATTTACACAATATATGACTTCATCCATGTTCTCCACTGGAGCTTTACGAAACTCCTCCACCATGAAGAGAACATAGATCAAAAGAGTGCCAAGGACCTGGTGGTACAGTGTTTCAGAGTTATTATGGAATTAAACAAACAAGCAAATATAAATGTTTAATTAGTATTAGGCTCAACTGTTTGGGTAGAGCAAGTTTAAACTATTTGATTTAATGTTTTTGCACACTGCGATGCGGTTGTGTGTTACCTGGAGAGAGGTGAGGATTGAGGAGGAGATGATGATGAGAAGCCAGAAGTCCATGTGGAAGAACTGGCAGATCATATAAGCCATGTACGCTGGAAAGATCAGCAGGAAGAGACAGAGAGAAACTGCACGGAAGTGCTTCCACAAACTCCTACGGGACAGGCAGCAAAACAAGCATATGAGAAAGCAGCCAGGTTGATAGCAGGCTTTGTATACACACATTGAGTCAGATTACATTTATTGATGTCAAAAAGACTAACTGCCTGTTTAGGTAGGAATGAAGAAAGAAGGACTGTACACTGTAGTGTTACTTAATTTATGATGTTAGCATGAGTTGTACTGATGACCATAGATAATGAATACTGTGATAATTAACTAACTGCCCATAGTTATTAATAGTTGTTTATGATCAGTACAAAATAAAACAAACAGTGGGACACAGAGTTTTCTTAAAAATAAACACATAAAAAAAGGCTTTGGTATATTCTCTTACTTGTCTCTAGATGCTCCCAGGGCTAGGACTATAGGATCTGCTATCTCCAGCATGGACTGCAGGATGGAAGCAACAACAATAAAGAGGATGATAGAGAGGAGGAAGGCTCTGTGGATGACCTGCAGCTCAATGAGGCCAGTTTGGACCGCAAGGATTAGCAAGGTGATACCTTCAGTCATCCCCCTGCACAGAGAGGAAACAAATTAGAGTTAACACACCACACAATTATATGCCTTGGCTTTGCACTCAAGTTGGAGATCATATACACGTTTATCCAGACTTGACTTTTGGGTATACAATGTCAATTATTTTATCCTATTAGACAGTTGTGTGAAATGCAGACATCCTTAAAGAATAGTTCCAGATATATGTGTTTCCACACGAATGGGATAAACAGTCAGAAAACATATTGCCTTCAGTCATGATGGTTACTGGGACAGAGAGGCTAAAACAGACTAAACTAATTAAAAGAAACATACCAGAAGACATCAAGAAAATAAAAACCTTGCTGACCTGTGCATGGTGTTGTCATTCATAAAGGCTCTGTAGCCCTGCAGGTAGAACTTGCACAGTGTGAGAACGCCCAGCGCAATGAAAGAAACTGTGAAAACCAGACCCAGCAGAGAGTACGGTGTACTACAGCATTCTGCGATACTGGAGAAAGGAGGAGCAAATTACTTAGAGAACATGACAAAAAAAACAACAACTTTCTAAACAATTTTAAATATTTAGATCGCGTCCTTAAAGTTCTGATGAGTATCTCAGTCGTCTGCTTTAACTTAATTCTGTCCACCAGTGCAAAACATGGGTTATTTAGCACTGTGACAAATGGATCCAACACATCTTTTAGAATTTCCTCTTGACACATTTCTGCAAAATTATCTCAAAATCTAAAAACTTGCTTTACTCAAACTCTGCAGACTGACTTGCTTTGCAATCTAATGTCTCTGTAATTTATATGATGCTATATAATTTATATACTTTTATATAATTAGATTTTCTAAATAAATTCCAGTACATCAAAACTAGATTTATGTTTTGTACACACTACCTGCCCCTTCAACGATACAAGGCAATAAATAGATAAACACACCTTCTAAAGGGTCAGTGACGTAAAATGTAAAGTGTCTTGCAGCCTGATTTAGTCTTACCTTGTAAGAAAAAGGAAAAGCAGCCTCTCTCTGGAAGTAGGCTGGTCTCTTGTGCTGAAGTAGGAGTATATCTGCAGAGCAAACAGCACGAGCCAAAAACACATGAAGAGAACTGGAAGGACCAGCTGGTTCCACAGTGACATTCCCAAAGCAAGAAGCCCGTACACTTCTACCACCTGCAGGACAGAAAAAGACCGAAATAAAGAATACCTTTGATACCATCTACAGAAAAATATCTCAGAACTGAAATCCTGTCACAGAAACTGAAAAGCTTGCAACATCAGCCCACAATAAATACCTGAGCCAGCTCTCTGTAGGCAGTCTTGGCCAGGTTATATGGTACCAGCAAGTTAGACGCCAGGAAGTAAATGACCTCCAGGCCCGTGAAGATCATTGAGAACTTATTGATGAAGACGATGGTCTCGAGTGGGACCAGACACAGTCTAGCCACTAGAGGGAGGAGGTGAGCAGAGAACAGCCAAATCCTCTTGGTTTGCATCACACAGGAACAAAGTGTACAAACCACCAGCTGACCTGAAAGAAGACACACATACACACATATATAAAACAAAGAGTTGAATAAATGACTAAAGACACTATTATCACTCTGATTTTAAAATGTTTTTTGTGATGTGGTATTTATCATTTTCGTGTAACTGACAATTAAAAGAAAATTTATCAGAATATTTATAGCTCTCCTAGAGTGGTGAAAATGTGTCAAACACCAAAAAGGAACAAACATTTAAAAGAGAAGAGAAGCAGCTTTAATCTCACATTGCTCCTTACAGTAGCATATTTTTGTCACTGTACTCATCTTATTTTCGCTTTCTCAGGCTTTCACTACGCAGTAAAAGCAGCACTCTGCGGTCTATTTATAGCACAGGAGACTCCATCTATACTCTCTAGTAAGTTTAAACTAGGTCCTAAAAACACAGACTCTACAGCATTTTCTATTTAGAAAATGATACATTTTTACATAATTAAGCATAGCAGCAACAGACATAATGAAAAATTACAGGAGGTTGTTCTTTTTGCTTTCCCACCCAGAGGAAGACTGAAGCACATACGTATGTGAGCACTTCTTAATTCTGGAATTGGTACAAATTAGGTTCCTTCATAATCCCATTAATGTGGATGCTGTAGCATTGGGTATTTATATAATTAATGAAAGTGCTCACATGGACATGAGAGCAATGCTAAATATGTACATATGTGCAGCCAAGTATTCTATTTCCACTTTTTTTGTTAAAAAGACAAAAACAAGGTGTGCTTATTCCTGTTACACAAACATTTCTTAAGGAAAAGACTCAAGTGTCTGCTTTTCTTTTGCCAGTACCTGTATGCATCTTCTTAGCAACTTTGCACAGTCTACTATAGTCCATGAATGTTTACTGACCCAGGTTACACAAATTCAATGAATAATCTCAACTTACTGCCCCATGCAGGGTCCAAAAACACAATCCCAAAATGAAGACTGTTTTCTTTTGGATGAAATTCACACAGACCCATGGCAAAAGATGCATCCTACTCATCATATGCTCTGAATACTATGCCCATTCAGTTTAGCCATTTGGTTAGAGCATATGAATTCTGAGCTTTAGTCCTACTGGTTGTACTGCAGTGCTACGAGGTGCCAATTTATAAAATTAATGTTCCTATACTTTGTACAGCAGTATGTGCAGCCATTAAAAAGAAGGAAACAGTTCAAATTTAAATAAATAAATAAATAAATATCTTTCTGCTGCCCAAGTGGGTCTACGGGTCTGTATCTACTAGTGGTGCAACGGATCGCGGTTGATCCGTAATCCGAACTGATCCCACTCCACGGTTTGGCACGCACGTGATCCGAAGATTCGAAAAAGAAGAAAGAAAAAGTATGTGTATGGTGCGCGTGGTGGGTCTGTCAAGCGATAGTTATGGCCAGCGCTAGCGGTCCAAGTGGAGGAGCAGAGGAGTTTGCTGCCCAGTCCGACCGGGCTAAAGCTATTACAAAAGCTATTGGGGTGTTTAGCTGCAGACGGGAGGCCGTATTCCGTTGTGCAAAACAAGGGGTTTAAACTATGATGAACGTGCTTGAGCCACGCTATGATATCCTGTTCGCGTCCACTTAAGTGGCAAGATCATTCCAAGCATGTATGAGCAGGAAAAGATTTAAGTTATGGCTGAACTGTCCCAGGCATCTTCTGTTGCCCTAACTACTACAAATGGGTGGACCTCCAGGGCAACGGAAAGCTACGTGACCATAACAGCTCATTATATCACAGCAGAGTGCGATATAATGAGCGATATGTATTATTGTAGGGTCTACCTTACAATATAAAGCGCCTTGAGACGACTGTTGTTGTGATTTGGCTCTTTATAAATAAAATTGAATTGAATTGAGTGGTAGATACAAAGACTGTACTGCCCTGGAATGAGTCTTGAGTTGAATATTTTCAACAGGCAAAAAAATACTTCAATAAGTAAATGTTACATTTTTGTCTTTTTTGCTGATCTGAAAATTGCTCTGATCCATGACTTAAAACCGCGAGATTTTTGATCCGTTGCACCACTAGTATCTATGTGCAATACATTGGTACCTCATCATTCACATTCTTCAATAATATGAATGTTGAACAATTATACCTATGAGTATTATACCTATGAGTGCAGTGGTGAATCTGTTCATGGAGAGAGGTTCCAGGTAGACAGGGCCTTCATAACCCGAATCCAGTTCACTGCGAACATAATCCCTGACAGAGAAAAACGAAAACAATCAATACAGAGGAAATTCTCACAATGTCCAGTCCTTCACATGAATTAACAAGAGGAAAACTGTCATACATACACACATCAGTATTTAAAAGAGGAGTAGTGGCATCTTGTTAGCTATTCTGGTAGATTTAAGTTTCTGTGAATGTTTACCTTGACACTTGGTGACCAGCAAACAGCAGCAGGGCCGTAAGAACATACAGGTAAAGTTTAACCAGGTGCTGACGAGGCAGAGTCAGAAGCACCAAGCTCAAGATGTAACCTGTGAAGTAGCCATAAATATAAAAGAAATACAAGAAAGTCATGCATTCTGAAAGGCATCCGTCTTCCTGTTTGCAGACCAGAGTGCGTTTTAAAACACATAAATAAAGCGTATGACAGATGTTTATGACATAGTTTGGGGGGGGGGGGGGGGGGTATTTTTGACAAACTGCAGAAAGCCTTACCATACAATAGCCTACTACCTAAAACTGTGTCTAAAAGCACTTCAGTGCAAAGACATTTATTTTTACTGCCCTGTTCTCCCTTCTTTCTTTCCACCCACAGTGCTCATCAGCACATGCCAAGCCTATTGGCTCATTAACCAACTGCAGCCAAGTTTGAGAGCTCACACAGCCAAAACACAAAGAAAACTCAACAATAGCTTTATTTCAGCTAGGTTAAATTACAAAAATAGAACGAGGCCTAGCTATTTCATTTATGTTACTTTCAGTGTTTCTGTGTCACTGTAAATGTATCTGGCTAACCACTTGTGCTGCAAAGACATTTTGTAATGCCTTCAAAACTGAATTCAGAACTTTGTGTTTGAGTACTGGTTTTCTGAGTTTCTAGTGTGTCTTAAAAGCAGATATGGTAAATGGCCTGTATTTGTATAGCGCTTTACTAGTCCCTAAGGACCCCAAAGCGCTTTACACATCCAGTCATCCACTCATTCACACACTGGTGATGGCAAGCTACATTGTAGCCACAGCCACCCTGGGGCGCACTGACAGAGGCGAGGCTGCCGGACACTGGCGCCACCGGGCCCTCTGACCACCACCAGCAGGCAACGGGTGAAGTGTCTTGCCCAAGGACACAACGACCGAGACTGTCCGAGCCGGGGCTCAAACTGGCAACCTTCCGATTACAAGGCAAACTCCCAACTCTTGAGCCACAATCGCCACACTGTCAAATAATCCCTCTCAATCACTACAGAGCTGAGCCTCGTGACTTACTGACTAATACCAAACGTGAGTCGACACTTCTGAATGGAAAAAGAAATCACGCACTTTCAACCAACAGAGGTAAAACAGTAATGCATGGCATATAATACTGTTTCAGTGCAGGTCATGGTAACCTGACTACAGGGAAGTACACATGATGTTTTCAAATGAGGAACTCTTTAATGTGGTACAGACATTGCAAAGCATTTAAACAAAGTGTCTCAGTTACACCAAACATTTTCTTAAGTTTTAATACAGGAAAGGTGGCACTGACCTACGTAGTGCAGGTAGAGGGCCAGATACTTGTACTGAAAAAGGGGGTTATTGGAAAGGCTGGAGCGCTGGATCTTCTGGAAGAAGGAGCTGACATCCCAGCGGTAGAGGACATCCAACAGCATGATGCTGGGAACACGCAGACCCACATTGAGCACAGCCTCTACGCGGTCCTTCACTGCCATGGTTTCAGTTTAAGCTCTGATCCGAAGGCAGAACTGACCACTAAGACGTGATGTTAATAGTGGGTGGTCTGTAGCAAAAGAGAGAAAATGCAAATAAAAAAAGGAAGATGGAGTCTTAATATGAAGCAGTTATAGGAGGTGAGAGTAGGAAAACAGAAAGAGAGATGAAAGCCAAAACAAAGGCAACAAAATATAAATTCAGTTATTATAAAGGTCAAAGGAAAAGCTGTGAGCTACAGAGGAAGAAAAGACAGAAGAAAAGACGAAAGACTTAAGAGGTCAATCACAAAACTGTCTCATTCATTTGTGGTCTAAACGTAAAGGTAAAACTCAACAATTGTTACATTATTACCACAAATTTTTATAATAAGTTAGTAACATGACCGTAAATCATTTTAAAGTCTCTAAAGGCTAGCATACTGACAGTGTTTTGTTTTTTTCCTGATGCAAACAGGACTTTCAATGAGACTATTGACTGAAGTACAATGGGTCCAGAGACAAAGAACTACTTAAAGGAAGTTTTTTGCTACTTTATAAACAAATACAACAGAAACTAGAAAGTCCATTTTGCTATCTTGGTATTTTGCTTTGGTAGAATCCCAAAACATCTTTGGTGGACATATTTTATTTTTTTCTAAATGAAGGAAACCCCTTTGCCACAACAGCATAACAGAATAACTAAGGTAACTAATTCACTAGTCAGAACAGAATATAAGAATTGGCACCATCCACAACACACAAACCTATGCCAAAAAGGGTTACCCACTACTTCCAGTAGTTATCACTTTACCCTGAAACCTACATATAGCCCCTCATTTTCTAAATCAAAGTACTGCAGAACCACACTGGTTAGTGTCATGTCTTACTTTTTACCTTGCTTGTTTACAACTTCCTGTCACAGAGATCAAGATGGTTGCTGCCATATGCCACATCTTTCGGTTAGTGGTTGTGGTGTCATAACAGCTCAGGAACAACAGTTAACTGTTGATTTATATCAATAAATTGCAGATTAGTTTAACCCACTACTTCTTTTGCCCATGCCTAAATATGTACTTATTTATTCAAGCACAGTACTAACATTAAGTGCCATACAGCTGGGAAACATTGACCATTTTCTTACCATCTTAACTAAAGCCAATCGAGTGATGCTGTGTACATAAGAACTCTTTTTTTTTTTGTCACTGAATGATTGATTTATTTTGAACATGACTAAAATAACAACAAAATACACTTTAAACAATAATGAGACAAAGAAAGGGTTGGTACAAACAGACTTAAAGGTAAACTCATTTGATCCTACCTCAATATACAATATACATGTATAATTACATACAATTATAAGTCTACAAACAGATATCACGCATAAAAATCCTAATAATGATGAAGCTACCAGATAATTTTGACATGATTTTAAGAAGGCTGTTGCAATAATAACCAACAAGAAATTCTCAAAATGCTGCCAACAGTATTTTTATAGGTTCAGGCAGAAAGCACTACTGTCAGCCACAATTCACTTTGTTTACCGTCATCCACCCATACAGGAATGCCGGAAACTTGATCCTGGGAACAACAGCTAGTCTTGAATAGGTTATTATTACCAAGATTCCAAAGAAACATTGCACGGTTGACCCAGCTAAAAACAGCTTCACCCACAACTGTAATTTGCATAGTCAAATCTGTGGGTCAATAATCAACCTAGACATGTAAATTTGTCCAGTCCTTTCTATTTGCTACCACACAATCACCAACAGCACAGAATCCACCATGGGAAACTGAAAGTACAGCATGTGGTAACACATTCAGATGTTTTAATGCAGGTGCAACTCAAAAGGTCAAGTCTGACAAATGGCATAAGAGGCATACTTGCAAAATCTGCAGTTCACATTTAAAAAAAAGCCCACATACTGTTCTGTTGCGCTGACAGAATGGTTACACTTCTCTCTTTGCCAAAATAATTTCTTGGTTTACTTTAGAGCTGGGCGATATGAGATTTTTTCATATCACGATGTTTTTTTCATTTCAGGCGATAACGATATCTATCACGATATAAGCCAAATAACTATATTTGTAAGATTTAAATGTGCCGTTGCTCACAAGTAAAATGTGAAATAATCAGCAGCTTGTTTTTATTTAAATATTTATTTCCCATAATAAGTTCAACAGGGTAGATGTACTTAAGGAACATGAGACTTTTTCAGATAAATAAAGGCAAATATTGCAAACTACACAAAAGGCAGCCGCTAAAGCGTTTAAGTTTCAAAATAGAACAAACGAAACAGACTAAATTGTCAATTCCACTTAGAAACAAAATATTAATTCTAAAAATAAATCTTAGTTTGTTTTACAGAAGAACAGACAAAACTGACTAACTTTTGTCAATATCAAATAAACTGAGAACTAAAAGGAAATTCTCAATCTCTCCTTGTTGTATAGCTTAGCTTTTCAAACAGTTTTAACAGTTACTTTAGTCTGACAAAAGCCGAATGACGAATTAGCGCTTCCAGTCAGAGACTGAGGCTACGTCCACACGTACACGGGTATTTTTGAAAACGGAGATTTTCCGTTTTCGTTTTAAAAAATAATCCTGTACACACATAAAGGCAGAAATGAAGGAAAACTCTGCTATGAACATGCCAAAGCAGCAGGTGGCGCTAGATTCCTAACCGTGCAGAAATGTTGGCCAATCAGAAGTCTAGAAGCCTCGGTGGGAAAAAGTAAACAAAGCTGGGGCATAGAAGCAGAACCGAGTCGTATGTGTGGAGGGACAGTAACTGTGTGTATATGTAAGCATTTAAACACTGCAGAGAGTAGAATTAACAGTAACAGTATTGTAGAAATTCATTTCACCGAAACAATAAGTGGCGCACAGTGTGACGCATGCTCCAGTTTATTGTATTTCCAGACTTGCTTTCGGCACAATTTACAGTGCACGCTACTCTGTTTTTTGTCAGACTTGAAATAGCCGAAATACCTTCACACTACGGAACTTCTTTGGCTCTTCCGTTCGACAATCTCTCCGGCATTGGAACCATCATCTGTTTTCTCTTCGGTCACGCTCGGTTGATTTTTCTAGTCGGCACACTCATTTCCTCCATTACGCGCTGGCTCCATTACCCGCTGGCTGCTTCCCAAACAAACACACGTGCGGCTTGGCACTTGTGCTGTATGTAACAAGTCACGCGATGTGACGCTGCGGCTGTGATTGGTTCGGCTCTGCGCTACTTAATTTGGATTGGCTGACCTTTTTTTTTTTTTTTTTTTTTTAAAAGAGGACAAGAGCGGCGAGGTCTATCGCGATAGCTTAATTTCTCTATCGAGTAAAAGTTATATCGCGATACATATCGTTATCGTTCTATCGCCCAGCTCTAGTTTACTTACACCTTTATTAACACTATCTGGGGGTGAGCAATGCGGTGGCGGATATAAACACATACAAAATACAATTTCTACAAGTCAAAACAGTTTACAAAACATGAAATATAGAAAGAAAGAATATGTTGACTTATTATATCAACACAGATCCTGATGGAAAATCTAATGGATGGGATTAAAGAAAGAAAAAAAAAACATTTTAACTCGCATCTATGGTTCTATACATACACTAGCCAATATCAGTGTTATCCTGGCTTAAAATGGGCTTTTGGTGGACAACTAGTCATATAAGCATGATCAGTTAGCATACAGTCAGTTACCCTATCTCTGGATTTCCCTACTTATTTGATAAACAAAAATGTTTTATATGCTTGAGTAAATGGCACCTGCATTAACAGAACAGATTAAAATTAGTTTGACTACATTTTCTGATGATTTGGTGGGTGCTAAAGGTTGTTCAATGTAGGAAAATTCTTGAATATGTACAGGTTTTCAACCATTTCAACGACTGACCTCAAAGTTATGAAATGCTATTAAAAAATGGCATAAAACATCTCTTACACAAATGTTGAAGTTATTAAAACAAAAAGATTTGTTTAAAGATTGCATTTCAGTTTTGTTTCCTCCCACCTACTAAATCCCGTCACTGCCACTACTGCATGATGCAAAGCAAACACACCAAATGTAATCAATGCAACTCAATATATTATTTCTAACGTATTAACCTCAAAGTGATGAAACCTCTCACAGTGATCATGAATTACTCCAAGGCAATCTGAGCATGTTTGAAAAACTCGAGGCTCTCCAACAAATCAGCAATTGTTAACCAGGCTCTCACCCAAAAGCGCTGGAGCTTAAGGAAATTCAAAGCCTCACAAAAATGAATTCCACAGAGCAACATGTTGCCCTCTTTTTTCCTGGCCTTTTCCAAACAACATATCTACTGCACTTGGGAAAAAAAAATTAGCTGCTTACAAACCCTTCGTTTAAGTGCCCTTTAATACCTGCGTGAAGTTTTAGAGGAACATTTCACTGTGAGTGCTAGTTTTTAAAAAAGAAACGTGACGAAGTTTCAATCCACTCCATTTAAACAAAGCTCTTACATTTCTTTTCCTTCTTGAGTTGCCAACAGCAGTGTTTCCATCTCTTATCCCAGCATCCCGTAGCAGGATCCCGTTAACTTACATAACTTTAAATTTACCACGACTATCACTGCCCAGACAGACATCACTTTGCAGAATCTGAACTTATATAACAAGGCCGTCTACCAATTAATTTTTATCCGTTGTAATCCTTTGACAGCTGTAGGGTATATTGTAGTATATTTGGTCTAATGGCTGCATACCATTTACTAGTTTAACTGAAGCACCGGCAATGAAAACGTTATGGATGAGTGAGTGC
The DNA here is from genome assembly GCF_057381915.1 of Diplotaxodon limnothrissa. Taxonomy (NCBI): domain Eukaryota; kingdom Metazoa; phylum Chordata; class Actinopteri; order Cichliformes; family Cichlidae; genus Diplotaxodon; species Diplotaxodon limnothrissa. The sequence continues at coordinate 21,767,270 of NC_140605.1, forward strand.
TGCAACGACTGTGCTACGCCATGAACTCTAGTAACCCCTCTGTCTCGACAGAAATAAATTCTCGCAATTACGCCGCAAATACGGCAATATTTTGCTTGCTATACTGGTCTGTATCGTCCATGAATACTTATAACAGACATGACAATGCATGCCTACGGTTTCCACGCAGTTTGGTGGATGTAAAAGTGATAGAAATAGCGAGCTATGACAGCGTACGTGCGCTATGTGATGAGCTGCATCAAGCTAACGCTTTCAGCTAGCATCACTGTCACCGAGCCGAGGAACTACTAACAACAACAACCTAGCTTATGTTTAACACAGCGGGAAATAAAACACTCCGAACGAATCAGCTTGCTTTTGACCTTGCAAATTAAGGCGCCAGCCTTCGCACATGTTCACATAAAATGTTCTAGCTTATAACGCTTGAGGATTACCATAACCTGCTCCCCTAAGCAAGTAAGCCCAAATGTAGCAGACTGGGACACTCGGCTAGCAACCAGTTATGGCACGTAGACAAATTTCTCTTAAAAAAAAAGAAGAACTTACGTTTGAATGACGATGTTCGCACAATGTACAACTGTTTCTGGATGCCTTACGGGTCGGATATCGACCATTTTAACTCGCCACCGCCCGAGTTAACGGTCCTCCCGGAGTGAGCACTTCACGCTGAAACGACGCGGCCCATCCGCTCATCTTACCTAGCGGCCATTATCCAAGTTACCAAGCAAGATGTACCGAGCATGCGCAATGTTACTGTCCCGTACAGAAAGAACAGGTTATATATTTTTTTAACCTGACAAAGCTTTTTATTCACAACATATTGTCAAAGACTGTTATAAAGTGGAATTAGGATGTGTGATTTTTTTGTCACTCAATTAATGGTAAAAATAAATTTGGGAGGGGAATGAAACATTACAGAAATAAGTCATCATAGTATATTAACAAACGCCTAAAATATTTCATCATCATCATCATCGTTTATTTATATAGCACTTTAAAAACACACAAGGCTGACCAAAGTGCTGAACAATAGAAACATAATAGATACCATAGGAATAATAAATAAGATAAAATAATAAACATAGCGAAAACAATAAAATACGAGTAAATACAAGTCAGTCAACCACTGAGTCAAAAGCCAGTGAATAAAAATGCGTTTTCAATCTGGATTTAAAAACCAGCACTGATGTCGATTGCCTAATGTGAAGAGGGAATTTATTTATTTATTTATTTATTTATTTATTTATTTATTTATTTATATTTAGCTAGGGACAAAACCTGAAAGTAAAATTAATGGAGAGGCCTAATGCATAGCCTAAGGTGGTGGCCAGTCACTTTAGTTACTTTAATTGTGTTTGATTTTACAAGTTTTATGGAATTGTTAGGTTTATATGAATGAGATATTCTCCCGGCAGTGCGGATAAGCATAAATTCCCCTTTCGCCAGGCAAGTTATAGTAGAACAAAGGTGTGTTTTGTTCGTCAAAAAGACTGCTGTTTTTGGGAGGGGTTAGCAAACATTCCTATTAAGCATTTATATATTGGTTTAAGAAGTACATACTTCTCAAACCAATACTATTAGTATCCTTATCCTTGCGTGGACATAGACTATTTTCACTTTCATTTATTTATATTGTACATAGTATGTTTTAAAACTTATTTCTAATTTAATATGACACTTTGATTGCCTTTGTCTTAATTATATTTACACCTTATTTAAGGGGTTTCTCTAGTTCATATAAATATTTTAAGGGTGCATCTGTAACTAAACAATTTCTGATTCTGATTCTAAATCATAATGTGTTTCCTGCTGTGAAATTAGACTTGTATCAAGATACATAATGCATAGCATAAGGTAGTGGTCAGTCATTGAACCGTGACAATTAGATACTGGACAGTTCTAATTGTCCAGTTTTATTTTGAATATAGCTGAAATATTTATTATGGCATATATATATATATATATATATATATATATATATATATATATATATATATATATATATATATATATATATATATACACAATTCAAAGGATTGTATTTTAAAGTAACGGCTTTAGTCACTATAGCAACAAAGCCTCCTTTTTCAATTACGTCACTACCGGAAAGATTCGTGACGCCAGGAAGAGAGCAGCGGTGTGTGAGGCTCCCGCTGAATGAAATTGAACGGCCAACTCAGTTCATTCATTCAACTTTATGAGGAAATTTGACAGTGTGTGCCAAGCATTACATGTTAGTTTGTGCTACCAGGTAAGAGTGAGCAGACCGCGGAGCTCAGTCAGTTAATGTTCGCGAGCTGGCTGTTAAACCCGGCGTGTTTACATCGTTGCTAGTCAGTGTTAGCAACCTTGTGCTATAAATATCAGCATCAGGGACAGTCACACAGTGTCTGAGCTGATTAGGTGGCATTTGGCCGTTGTGTCTTGAAATAGCCAGACGTACCATCACCTGCTTAACAATAGTAATGTCCCGTTTGGCTCTCTGTTTTATCACAAGCTGCTCTTGTTTGTTTTAAGTCGAGCTCCAGCCAGTTACATGGTGGCATCCTAACACCTTTCCTTTGAATTTGCCCGTCTCTCCCTTTCTGCAAGGTGTGCGCGTGCATGTTTGTTATTGTTGCTGGAAATTTTTTGCTTAGGGTGCGCGTGCATACCTGACTTCAGCTGCAGTCGTGTGTATGTGTGTGTGAAGAGCACCGAAGAGTCATGTCGGTGTCGGTTATCATTAAGTGGGGAGGTCAGGAATACTTCATCAGTTCTCTTTCTGAGGAAGACACGGTGTTGGACCTGAAACAGTCCATCAAGACCTTGACTGGGGTCCTGCCAGAGAGACAGAAACTCCTGGGACTCAAGGTCAAAGGTGAGATGATGTCAATGATAAGTACCTGATTTTTGAAGTATTCTGATTCTGATTTCTGCGCTAGTTAGTGTAAATAATGCTATATGAAGTCCAATCCAAGTGTGAGACCAAAGGACATTTCATCTTGTGCTTTTATTTAATTGTGCAGTCTACATAAAAGACCCTCCTGGATGCTAATCATATTTAAAATAATCACCCCTACATCTAGCCCCAGGTCTATGTGCAAAAGTTTCTGTTTTCTCCACCTATCTGCAGGCTATTGAGTATATAAATTATTTTATTTTATATATATAATTTTATAAAAGTTATGCATGCTCTTAATATGATTTTCAGAATTTCTCTCTCTATATATTTTCTGTTCCTTTCCCTTTCATCTTGCCCTCAGGTAAACCAGCAGAGGATGAGATGAAGCTGGGCTCGTTGAAGTTGAAGCCTAATACCAAGATCATGATGATGGGTACCAGAGAGGAGAGTCTGGTAGGTGGATAGAGAAAATGAAAAAAAAATATATCTGGCTGGAACTATTATAGAAGGACTGTGTGCCTGGCTAGTGTTCAGGTTTACTAGACAAGAGAGGTGAGGGGTAACTTGTAAATAATCTGTTTAGTCAGGATTTTGGAATCAGCTAGCTTTGATTAATGGATCAGAAAATGGTTGTTTAGGTGAAGATCTGACAGCCGTTGACATTTTTGAGGGATATATGCTATGGGTATAATGTACTGACTGATACAGTTTTAACCGTGCACATATTTTGTTTCGTGAAGGAAGACGTTTTAGCCCCTCCACCAGAGAATGATGACGTTGTCAATGATTTTGACATTGAGGAGGAGGTCATTGAAGTGGAGAACAGGTCTGTCAGAATTTTAGAAATTGTTGAAGGAAACCTGTCTTTGTGTGTGGATGTGTGGGTGCATTTGAGAAACAAATATTGTTTTATGTCTTCAGAGAGGAGAACCTGGCAAAAATAGCTAGAAGAGTCAAAGAGTACAAGGTAGAGGAACTAAACCCTCCTAGAGAAGGCAAGAGGCTCCTGGTTCTGGATGTGGACTACACACTGTTTGGTGAGTTGATATCATCATGTGTCTCTTTAATAAGATGCTTTGCAAGAAACAAAAGAGGAGGCTTTGCAGTTACTGTCTGTTTATCAGCTGCTTGTTTTACCATGGACACCCATACAATAATACTGTGTGTGTTCAGATCACAAGTCATGTGCAGAAACGGGTCAGGAGCTGATGAGACCCTACCTTCACGAGTTCCTGACATCAGCCTATGAGGACTACGATATTGTAATTTGGTGTACGTATCTGTCCGTCTCTTTCCCTTGTCTGTGGCAGTGGTTCATTGCTTTTGTGTTAGAGTGTGGGGTTTTTGTATAAGTATGTCTGTCTAGTTAATTCCTGATGTTTTGGCCCAAATTGAGCATCTGATCCACCAAGAAGAACAAAAAAACCAACCAAAAAACAGACTGAGCTCGCCCATTTTTGTAATTGTGGTAAATACCCAATTAAACGTCCAGTATGTGTTTGGAGAACCGCGTCCTCTCACTGAGATGCCTCTTGTGCTTGGGTGTGTGTAGACATTGTGTTGTGTTTAATTGTTATTTTTTTCTTTCATGATTTAATTCATTACTAATTAACACACATAATGTGTTTTCTCTTTTAAGCTGCTACAAGTATGAAATGGATTGATGCAAAAATGAAGGCAAGTACTTCTCTTATTTCTTATTTCTTTACCGTGGCTCAGGGGGTTGGGAATCGCATCTGTAACCGGAAGGTCGCCGGTTCGATCCCTGGGCTCTCTGTCCTGGTCGTTGTGTCCTTGGGCAAGACACTTTACCCTACTTGCCTACTGGTGTTGGCCAGAGGGGCCGATGGCGCGATATGGCAGCCTCGCTTCTGTCAGTCTGCCCCAGGGCAGCTGTGGCTACAACTGTAGCTTGCCTCCACCAGTGTATGAATGTGAGAGTGAATGAATAGTGGTATTGTAAAGCGCTTTGGGTGCCTTGAAAAGCGCTGTATAAATCCAATCCATTATTATTATTATTTACCATTTCTTTTATTATCCTGTACATTTTGTTGCCAAAAGGTGGCAGTGTTAACCAAGTTGGCATACATTATATGAGTGTAGATTGATCAGAAGATAACACCACTGTGTGTGTGTGTGTGTGTGTGTGTGTGTGTGTGTGTGTGTGTGTGTGTGTGTGTGTGTGTGTGTGTAGGAGCTGGGAGTGACAGACAACCCTAATTACAAGATTACGTTCATGCTGGACAGTGGGGCCATGATTACGGTACACACCCCAAAGAGAGGAGTTGTGGAGGTTGGTACACTTGCTGTTTAAAATATTGGCCTGTGTCACTGTTGTGGTCACACATCAATGCTTTGGACATATCTTTCACAGAAGAAGAAATGATTTATAATATATTTGGATTTATTTTAGGTTTAAGCGTTATTCATTCTGGCAGTTAATGGGTCATTGAACATAACACTGCAAGAAAATCAAATTTGTATCCAATCTTAGTGTCATTATCTAAAGCCATAATCTAATTTTTGTTCAGCATTATTTCTATAACTAAATCTGAGCATTGATATTATAGAATATATCATAGTTTCAGAGGGAACATCTCCAAGAATTTAATGTTTGTCATACTGAATAACAGAAACACGCATTAGTATTGGTAGTATCTATTTTCAGATGATCCTCAAAAAGGCATTTTGGGTAAACTGCAAGCATCACATGACTGTGACAGACAGTTTCATGGTCAAATGTTAAATGGACTGGGACTTATACAGAGTTTTTCTGCCCTAACTGACCACTCAAAGTGCTTTTTCCTACAGCATCATTCACCTAATCACACACACTACAGTCATATTGTAGCAATCTCCAAATGTTAAATAGGAGGTTCTGTTTACTCAAGGAGTGAGTGAGAGAGAGAGAGCTACACATGTACACAACATGCACAAAGGTTTGGTTTTGAAAGTTTAAGGCTATGTTCACACTGCAGGCGAAAGCGCATCAAATCTGATTTTTTTGACCCTATGCGACACATATCCGATCATGTTATGACAGTGTGAACGGCACAAATCCGATATTTTCAAATCCGATCTGGGTCACTTTCATGTGTGGTACTGAATCCGATACATATCCGATGTTTTAGAAAGCGACTGCTGTTTGGACGGTCATGTCGCATTAAATCCGTCTTTTACGTCACTGACACAAGACAGACGCCAATTATCAGTGCCGGAGAAGCGCCCGATAAGACATCGCAAACGCTTCCTGGCCATCCAGCGTAGATGTCAGTGAAACTGTTGGGAAGACAACGTTGGAGAAACGTGAACATTTTATTTATACTGTATAATCTGCAGATTCTGACAGAAATCTGCAAGTATCCTTTGCAGCACCGCTCCTCTAAAACAGCAATAAGGATCATTATTAGGTGTCTTGCCCAAGGTGAAGTGTCCTTGGGCAAGACACTTCAACTGTTGCCTACTGGTGGTGGTCAGAGGGCCCGGTGGCGCCAGTGTCCGGCAGCCTCGCCTCTGTCAGCGCGCCCCAGGGTGGCTGTGGCTACAATGTAGCTTGCCATTACCAGTGTGTGAATGTGTGTGTGAATGGGTGGATGACTGGATATGTAAAGCGCTTTGGGGTCCTTATGGACTAGTAAAGCACTATACAAATACAGGCCATTTACCATTTACCATATTTACATTATTATGTAAATAACAAAATAACTTAAAGAAAAAAATGGGGAAACGTAAAGTCCGAAGTCTTTATATTAAGGGCCATCAGTCAAACAATATTGTTTGGTCTGGGTCTAAACAGCGCGTTGTGTGTGACGTCTTCTTTTGCGCATGCGGGCCGCTTTGAGGGTTCACACTAGAGCACGTTTACTGGTCGCATTTTATTTGTAGTGTGAACGAGCAGACAAAAAAATCGGAATTGAGCATTAAGACCTGCAGTATGAACGTAGCCTAACTTCCACCCTTTAATGATGTCATGAGCAACATGCCCTGTCATCTTAGCTGGTGTCATAAAGTCACTGCAGGTGGAAATTCCATGTGATGAGTCAACAATGTGAAACCTTGGATCTGGAAACCTTCACTGGTTTATAATTGGTGCTTTCACAAAGGATATGCACCACACTTGATACAGAAATTATTTTTAAAAAACCCTTCTTAAAATGTGTTACATTTTAGATAATGAAAAATAGCTTAAAGTAGTTTGAGCTGCAGAAATAAACAGCCAAAATGGAAAATACATCAAACCAGGTCAGGAAATTTGTTCTCATTCTGTCCAGGCTGTCCTTAGCCTGATGCTCCCGTTGATGCCTTTGAGCACTCTCTCAGAGCTCAATATCTGAGAATGAGTCAATAGATGATCATGAGTGTCGCAGCAAATTGCTTTTCCCCCCTCTAGTTTAGTAAACTGAGTAAAAGGGAAAATACATTTTACATCTTCAGGACCTTAATTTGTTTCATTGTACAAATTATTTTTTGAACATGTGAACGCAAATGCTGTTTCTCTATTTCACAGTTACAGTAGAAAGTGTCCAAATAATTTTGACGCAGAAAGAAATCACGAATAGAAGACGAGTTTGGTGGTAAAAAAAAATAGATATGCTGTCACTTGTTTCAACTAAACACCATGTGGTGATAACGCTCTTTGGAATGTACTTTTTTTGTTTTCTCCAGTGAATCATCAGACGAGATAAAACAGTCAATGCCTGTCTCTATTACTTGACATCTTAGGCATTAAGCTTGTCCAGCTTAGTTTGTCAGACTATGATATAGGCCACGATGTTGATGCTCAGAGCAGGTTATACACACACACGCGATATAAAACCCATTTCATTCACCATTTACCTAAGCAGGATTTTGGTAGTGCGCTTCAGATGATTTGGCTTAAAACTGCTGGAACAATTGAATATTAAAAAGAACCACCCCTCTGTACTTCAAGGGCCTGAAAAAAAGATAAGTAAATCATAGTATGAAGGTATAATTTTTCATAACTTCATTAAATAAGATTACTGTGCATGAAAACATATGTGAGTCTTGGGGTGTCAAATGGGAAGCACATATATAATATGGATTTGTCGTGAGGATAAATTTGAAAGACCCTCCTGGATGCTAATCATATTTAAAATAATCACCCCTACATCTAGCCCCAGGTCTATGTGCAAAAGTTTCTGTTTTCTCCACCTATCTGCAGGCTATTGAGTATATAAATTATTTTATTTTATAAGAGTGGTGATATCTCTTTGTCAGAGATTTGTCACTAGATAAAGTTGTATACACGTCGTGCTTGCTAAGTAACTATGTAAATTCTCGGGAATGTTTCTGGCTTATGGTCCTAGGTGACATGTATCACATCGTTGTTGTTTGGGGTTTTTTTTTTTTGTTTACATTCTGGTAAGTCATTTAGCACTCTAGGTGTGACTGCACGCGCCGTGACGACATGTTGTAATGTGCTTGAATACCTCTTTTTCATGATGTTTGTGGAGGACATTTACTGCTTTGTGCAAACATCATGGCACTGATTTAATCTATTTTATGGCTTCCGCAGGTGAAGCCCTTAGGTGTGATATGGGGGAAGTACGGAGAATTTTATAACAGGAAGAACACCATTATGTTTGACGACATTGGAAGAAACTTTCTTATGAACCCACAGAATGGACTTAAGGTTGGTTAGTTCATACAATTATCTTGACCATTTTTCTCTTCTTTTGGTACAATAAACTACAGATCTTAATGAAGCTGTCTCTTTATTTGTTGTTGTGAATTTGTGTTAGATCCGACCCTTCATGAAGGCCCACCTCAACAGGGAGCGGGACAGAGAGCTGTATAAACTGTCTCAATACCTCAAAGAAATCGCCAAGCTTGACGACTTCAGTGGACTCAACCACAAACACTGGGAGAGGTACGCACTCATTGAAAAGCTAAACAGTATCATTTGCATAGTTGTAGTTGCATACTTCAAACCTACAGCACCTGCTAGACCTGAACAGCCATTTACAAGAAAATACTAGATATATTAAAAAATAACATCTAATGCCAACACACACATGAATCTTACTTAAATTTTACTTGATTTCAGATTATTTAAAGTATAAAATTCATCCTAAAAAATGCATCCAATTCTGGGGATAAATGAACACAATCTAAAGTAAGAAGGAGACTTTTGCATCCCAAGCAAAGAAAGTAACTGTGGTACTCAATGAGGAACTCACCAGTGGCAAGAAATTTGTGAAACAGTGTTGAGGTGTGCAGTAGGAATTACAGATGAGTTTAGGGTCGGGGTAGAGTTACATCAGGGATCAGTGTTGAGCTCTTTCTTATTTACAGTTGTGATGGAAAGGTTAAAAGGTGAGATCTCAGTGCAAATTTCCCCTTTGCACTTTGTTGTGTCCATTCTTAGCTTTATTTTTGTTATCTGTGATGCCGTAGGACTGTACATGGTTGGTTATTTCATCGACTGTTCAACTTATGATATAATTTGTTTGTGCTGTACATGGTACATGGTAGAGATGGCACGACACCACTTTTTAATGTCCGATACCGATTCCGATATCATAAATTTGATTTGGATATCTGCCGATACCGATATGAATCCGATATAGCGTATTTTGTAATCAATAAAACTGTTTTTTAATATAAATATCTTGCTGCATTTTGTATAAGTTCATACTCAAGTTTTAAAAAACAAGAGACTGAAGCTATTCTGTTATACCTGTATGCAAAAAATACACTCAACCCAAAACATTTTATAGTTCAGCAACACTGATCAATCTAATAAATTTAAACCTACACCATCCTCCATATTCTGGTATTTTAAAGAGTAAGCAAGCAAGGCAAGGCAAGTTTTTTTGTATAGCACAATTCAACAACAAGGTGATTCAAAGTGCTTTACAGAGACATTAGAAACAAAAACAATGATTTTAAATTGATTAAAACAAACAAACAAACAAAACAGTATATAAAATCAAAAATCAAAACAGGTAAAATCAGAACAGTAGATAAAATCAGTAGTTAAAATGTAAGTTTTGAAATCTAAGCTTAAGTGCGGATTTGGTGCTTCATTTAAATGCAGCTGAGAATAAGTGAGTCTTCAACCTGGATTTAAATAAACTGAGTGTTTCAGCTGATCTGAGGCTTTCTGGGAGTTTGTTCCAGATATAAGGAGCATAAAAGCTGAATGCAGCTTGTCCGCGTCTGGTTCTGACTCTGGGAACTGATAAAAAACTGGATCCAGATGACCTGAGGGATCTGGAAGGTTCATACTGGGTCAGGAGGTCACTGATGTATTTTGGTCCTAAACCATTCAGAGCTTTATAGACCAGCATCAGAACTTTAAAGTCTATCCTCTGACGGACAGGCAGCCAGTGTAAAGACCTCAGAGCTGGACTGATGTGGTCCACTTTTTGGTCTTAGTGAGGACTCGAGCAGCAGAGTTCTGAATGAGCTGTAGTTGTCTGACTGATTTTTTTAGGTAGACCTGTAAAGATGCTGTTACAGTAATCCAGCCTACTAAAGAGGAATGCATGGACTAGTTTTTCCAGGTCCTGTTGAGACATCAGATCTTTTATCCTTGAAATATTCTTGAGGTGATAGTAAGCTGACTTTGTTATTGTCTTAATGTGTTTTTCTAAGTTTAGGTCTGCATCCATCACTACACCCAAATTTCTCGCCTGGTTTGTGGTTTTTAGGTGTATAGATTGAAGTTCTCTGGTGACCTGTAATTGTTTTTCTTTGGCACCAAAGACTATTACTTCAGTTGTTTTTATTTAGCTGGAGAAAATTGTGGCACAACCCAGTCATTAATTTCCTCAATGCATTTACCAAGAGCCTGTACAGGGCCTCGGTCTCCTGGTAACATTGTGATATATATTTGTGTGTCATCTGCATAGCTATGATAGTTTATTTTGTTGTTCTTTATAATCTGTGCCAGTGGGAGCATGTAAATGTTAAACAGAAGGGGTGCCAAGATGGAACCTTGGAGAACTCCACATGTGATACTTGTCTGCTCAGATGTGAAGTTACCTATTGATACAAAGTATTTCCTGTTTTCTAAGTATGTTTTGAACCAGTTTAGTACAGTTCCTGAAAGACCTGCCCAGTTCTCCAGTCGTTTGAGTAATATGTTGTGGTCAACTTAGTGGGAATATTAAGCAACCTAACTAATAGGGTTGCCAACTCCCAGCAAAAATATTCAGGAACCGCCCCCCGCCCTTAATTGATGTAATCAACTTTAATTTAATGCAAGTGTAAAACAAATGCACAGAAATCAATTATTTTTCTACAATATTTAAATAGATTCAACATCTTTCTTCAACAGAATTGCAGACTGCACAGATGGTACCTTCCCAAAGGAAAAAGTACTATAGCTTATTAGGGTGTATATTAGACTTATTAGTTACTATATACAATAATGGATTTCTATACATTTAATCAGATGACCACTTTTGTTGTAAGATTCAGATAATTATTTATTCAAAGTTTTTAAAGGACATAACAAAGAAAAGTATTTCTTTGTGGCCCCCTTTCCCTGTTAATGCCCAACCTGGCCCCCGACAAAACTTTGCTAGACCCGCCCCTGCACAGTTACCAGCCGTCAGCTACCTAAAAAAGGATCCTGGTGTTATTTGTCTCTCAGAAACAGTTCATAACTTCCCTTCAACTCATTCATGTCACCTAAAAGGTAAACCTGTTTTTCCATCACCTGTTCAGCTCTGATGATTCAGTAAGGACATCTCCTGGTTTCATCTTCATGTTTCCCTCTCACCACATATCCAAACGGATATCATGACCAGCAGCTTTTACAGCTGTGGCTCCAGCAAACATCAGCTGATACTACAAAGTTAATATTAAATACATTCTAACAACAGCTTATCACGCTTAAACGTGCTGCTGTTGTTTATCCGCTGGTCTCCTCTTTGTAGCGCAAAGTGGGCGATAAACAAACAAGAAAGACAGGACTTGCGGCAGAAAAGCCGATCAGCTGATCATTGATCAGTTTCATGTTTGAAGTAATAACAGGAGAGGAAGGGGAAGTGAATGAGAGAAGTAGATGCAACTGTGCAGCAAAGACAGAATAACTCCAGCTTTGTGTCTATTTTTGAATTCTAGCTGAAGTACGGGACAAATTGCTTCCTTTTCACCTCAATATGGAACTCCGATGGCCAGTCCAGCTGTGGCTCAATACATCAGTTGTTAAGCGTAACGTGGAAATACTATGCAAACATTCAGGGATGAACTTACACACTTGCTTTGCTTCTGTGGGATAGTTTTCGCTGAGATGAAATGCCACGGTTAGGAAGCATGTAGCGAGGCTCCAAATGCTCCAACAGACCGCCAACAGGTCTCGCAGACAACAGCCGCTTTATCACGTGACAGATACTGCTCCGATGCGCCGAGCTGAGTTACGCCAAGTAGCACGTTTTGTGAGGTGATTTTGTGATACTTCGGATCGGATTACATTTTTTATTTTTCTCCGATATCCGATCCAGTAATTTAGGTCAGTATCGGACCGATACCAATACGTAATATCGGATCAGTCCATCTCTAGTACATGGTAAAGGCTTTAAATGTTCTTCCATTATGTAGTTACTCATTTTTAATGTTGTGTCCCAGTGTCATTTGTACATTTCCCCAAATCAACATGAACTCAACTGAATGTGTTTAAAATATGCGCTGAATGTGTGCCTGTTTGTTTCTGCAGGTACCTATCTAAGAGGCAGCACCACTGAGGAGGGACTATATTATCAGCGCAAAGACTTGGAGTGGATGCAACCAATGCATCATCCGCTTGTCAAACACAAGAACAAACATAAAGTCCTTCATACCAAACCTCACTAAAAGTCCAACACTAACCCTACAATTACACACAAGGTCAAAACCTCAGGACTGAGACGGGCTTCCCAGTTTATATATCTGCATGTTCTCTGCCTTCTCTTAGTCTGGAACATTTGTTTGTTCAAATATTGTTTACAGTTACTATCAGTGTGCAAGGTGCATTGTGGGGAAAAAAATCCTGTTTGAGACCACACTGATTTAATGTCACAGACTCCAGCTCACCTGTTTACTCATGGTGGTCAACAAGGGTTTAATATAGATAACTGAGGTCCACTATTTCCTGAAAGTATTCGAGATCTTTTACACCTGCTTGGTATTTTAGATGGGTGAATAGTAGCAGATGTGTTAAGTTGATTACCAGTAAAAAATACTCTATCAAGCCTCTCTGCTGTACCAAGTGAGTAGGAGAAGATACAAATCTAATTTCATTATAGTTAAGGTCAGTAGCCTGCCTTCAAAGAGACTGACCGCAAAAAGCTAAAGAGCGAAAAGAAACAAATAAGCAAAATGAAGTTACATAACCATTGAAAGTGTTTTCAGTATGCGAGGATATCCTGGTAATTTAACGTGTTTTTTTATGTAGTATTTGGATTGTCTGTTTGATTTGTAATAAATGAAGTGAAAAGTTGGAACGTCTGGAAGTTTTGTGAGCGTCAAACAAATAACAGCAGCCTGCACATGCAGACGTATGCAGCAATTCTAAAAACTACTGAGAGACCAAAATCTGTTGGTCTTAGAACTGGCTAGCTAAAATATTTCATCAAAACAGTGGCTTTAGTGAACAAGTGTGACACCATTTGTTACGTGTCTGTAGGTGGTCACTACAAACAGGCCTGTTTTTTGTTATTTACATTCTGTACATGCATATTACAGTCAGGCTTCCATGGCTGGATATTCATGTGCATACATGTCCAGAAACGTATTCATGTTTTTCTGTGCATGCTGATTCTGTTACGTCACAGGACGCAACACTCGAACGGACATAAAGCATAGGTTTTATTTCGTTGATGCTCGTGAGATCGTGACAGCTCTTCATTGAAATGTTTCTGGAACATCCAAATGTCAATGAACCAACTAAAGGTGATGAGAATACAAGAACTGGATAGCACATTTTTTTAATTGTGTGTTTTGTTTTTTTCTCTTTTGTAACTAAAGTGGGTTTTTACACATTTCACTACTTATTAAGGTGGGCCTCATTTTATGAAGCTGAAGCTCTGGAAACATAAGCTATATGATATGTCAAGCAGTCCCTGGAAATTCAGTTTCTTTTCATTTCTTGAGCTCTGCCTTTTTTGTGTGTTTTCTTCATTTCATCGACAAAATTGTGGCTGTAAATAGGAAAATAAACCTTTTTTTGTACCTCGCTTGCTTGTACTGTTCTACATTCCTGAGGTAGTTAAAAACGAGTTAATCTTTTACAGTTAGAAACATTTCATTACTTCCTGTTCATAACTTGTACACCACGAACACCATAAAAGATAAAAGATAATTCATTGAATAAAGAACGTAGACACTAACGACCTGGCCAATAATGGCACCTCCCAAAACACCATGGTTTCTAGTGCCTCCCCTTCATTTAAATAGTAAATGGCCTGTATTTATATAGCGCTTTACTAGTCCATAAGGACCCCAAAGCGCTTTACACATCCAGTCATCCACCCATTCACACACACATTCACACACTGGTGATGGCAAGCTACATTGTAGCCACAGCCACCCTGGGCGCACTGACAGAGGCGAGGCTGCAGGACACTGGCGCCACCGGGCCCTCTGACCACCACCAGTAGGCAACGGGTGAAGTGTCTTGCCCAAGGACACAACGACCGAGACTGTCCAAGCCGGGGCTCGAAGCGGCAACCTTCCGATTACAAGGCAAACTCCCAACTCTTGAGCCACGATCGCCCCACAGCCATGATCGCCCCCTAATGTCATAAATATTTTTTCAGTATTATTACTGACTATTATTTTCCTACTGTTGTCATTGTTATTACCTATTTTTGTCTCGCGTAGCCACATGATGAGTGAATACACATGCAACTCGCACAATATCAGAATATAAAATATGCAAATATGTACAAGTACTTTAGTTTTATGATTTTGTGTTTTTTCTAGTTTGTCAGTGCATTTTTCATCTTTTGTATGTTCTGCACTCAAAATAAACTCGTCATTACTATAGATAACCCATGGGATTCAAATACATTTTGAGATGCCCTGTTATAAAATGAAAGAAAATACAATAAACTGACATGTTCATTAATTTATTATAAAATGTTGAGAAACATTCTGAACAGATATAAATAAGTTAAAAAGGGCATGAAGGAAATACTAATTCATTTCAATCACAGTACAAATCATTATTGTAACATTGTTCTGTAGTTCCACAGACATAACGAATGGGGATGAAGAGGGATGAATAAATACTGTACAGGTATACATTCACTCCTGAAGCACAGCTTCATATGTTGTGCATCACTTGAAAAAATGTATTAGACCATTTTTTTTTCCTTCTGAATTACAATATTTTTAAAAACTGTTTTCCTCTTTCTGGTGCGGCAGCAGAGTCCAGCGGCTAACGCTTAGCATGCCACGTTATGTTTGTTCACTCTGTTGGTAAAAAGAACAAAACAGTACAGATTGGATCAGTCAGTATACAATGATTTGTAAATAGTGTGAATCCTTGCACAGGAACAGAATTAGCAAAAAATAAATAAATAAAAATCAATACACTTACGTGCACTGACTCCAGTGGCTCCACGGCCCTCTGGTGAACTTGTCCTGAGCTCGCACACAGAAAACATACTTCTTGGTCTTAACGCCAACCTCATATTTGGTTGTATCAGTGGTGATATTCTGCACAAAGAAGAGGCGACTTAATAAAGACAAAGAAACCTCGACTAAACTGGACATCAGCAAAGAGATATGAATCTGGTGTATAGATGTACGTGTATTAATTACAATTATTTGATTGTCACTGTTGCAGGGATGTCCACTGTGCACCAGCTTGACCTCAAACTGTAGGCCAAAGAAGCTGCAGGGTTTCTCCCAAGTATCAGGGTAGTCCCAGCTGAACACCTTCCCATCACTGATGTGCAGGTTAGGGAGTTTTGACGGTCTCACTTTATTGAGTTGGGAGGGAGAGAAATGAGGTGGGCAAAGGTTAAAAAAGAAAGAGAATGGAGAGAGGAAATCACGGCACGATGACTAAGAAAGTTACTTTTCATACGCTAAAATACACAAAAACAAACTTACCGATTTCTCTCAGGTAGAAAGACTTTGTGTAGGTCTCCAAACGAGCATGGCTGCGTATGTAAACGGTGAAGGAAATGCGATGTTGCTCCTCTTTGTATGGGCAGTGGGCATCCTGGCAGCGAACCCCTGATGCATCAGCATCCAGCTCACAGGGGATATCTTCGGTAAAACTGGAATATAAATATAAGTTGATGTTAAAATACTATCTAGAGCACCTCCTCCACACCAGCACCCAACCAAAGTATGCTATGCATTGTCTTTGTCCTTACCGTTCAGCCTTAACCAAAACCACACTGGCATCAGATCTGAGCGCTGTTCTTTTCCAGGAGCAGTGAAAGAATCCTGTATAGTTTGGTGCCGAGCAGTGGATGTGACCTGGAGCAACAGAATTACTGTCAGTCCCCTCCCTCTCTTTTGTTTAATGTTCTTATGAACAGTGTAGCTTACACTTGTAGTGTTTCATTGTTCTTCTAGATCCCATCGAGTAAACACAAATAAATCACTCAGGGCATTGATATAATTGCTGTAAACGAGAAAAAAAGCTTTGTAGCTGCCTCTTCAACTTTAAGGTTTTGTTCCATCACAGGAAAACATTGCCTCATAGCACAAAACTGCAGAAACTTAATGTTTGAGATTTACAAAGCTGAAACCTTATGGAGAAACATGAGCACTAACAATGTGATGATGGGCCTAATATAAAGCCTGCTCACTGTGTTGTTCTTTTCCCTCATCTTCTCTATTAAAATTCCTTTGACACTACTAATGGTGATCCTTTGATCCAGTTTCTGTTTTCTGCTCTGGAACCCCACCCTTACACCCTTTCCCTATTTTTTTTCTTCTTATCCTAAATCCCTATCTGACCATCATCTTAGCTGTTCAGTCCCATCAATACCATTTCTTCTTCAGAGAAAGCCTGAGGCTAAATCCAGTCAAAGAAAATCTGCTCTTTGCCCTTTTCCCTTCATGCTTGCCTTCTTTGTTCTCCCTCCCCTACTCGTTTCACTTCTTTCTTTGCCTTTGCTCCTTTCCTTCCTTCTTTCTTTTTTTTTTCAACTTACCTCCTTCTCTGTTTTCCAATATGACTGTCCTGTTGTCTGGATTAAGCTGGATTAAGATCATAGTGTGGTTCAGGTATTCTCCACTTGGACTGAGGTGGCAAGTGTAGTTCCCTCCTTTCATCTCCTCCACCAGGACCTGGACTTGGTTCCCCTGCAGAGGAGGATTGAGCTCCTGACCTGAGACACGGACATGTTCATTGTTACAATGTGGTCATAAAAAGCCATAAAGAGACAAACGGGAAAGTTTGACGTCTGGATAAACAAAAGCTTGATGAGCTATAGAGCAAACAAGCAAAAGAAAGTTCTTGTGACTTTGACTTTTTCTTTACATAAGTAAAATGAATTGAATTAAAAGCTGCGTTACCATTTTTCTTCCAAAACACAGGCTCATTCTGAAAAGCTTCTCCGCAGGTCAAAGGAACGTGAACCATGCTACCCGTAAAAGAGGGCACCCTCAGGACCACAACTAGGTAAAGCAAAAAAATTGATTTTACTGTTGGTGAAATAAAAACAAAAATGAAAACATGGAGGAATATTCAAAGACAAGGAGATACCATTATCCATGAGTGTCTCGACATCTGCTTGCTGGGTGTCAGAGCGGGCGCCACTCAGTATAGCCCACACAACCATGAGCAAAAATGTATGCATCTGTAACAAAAGAAAGGAAGTGATGGGACTCTTTTACATAAACAAATAAAAATATTTCTTTTTAAACCTTGAAAAAAGTGAAATACTCAAGTACAAAATTAACCCTTTAAATCAAAGCAGTGATAACTAAAATAAAATAACAACAAAAGAATTGTGAACTTGGAAAACTAATTAAAATCAAATAAAATTACAGAGAAAATATCCTTAGTTTAACTATCTGTTAGTTTAGTAAAAATTAAAAAAATAAATCTAATAAATTTTTTTTAGAAGATATCAAATGAAATAGTATATAAAAAAAAAAATCAGATAGTTCCTCCTAAAACCTTTTTGACCCTTCAAAGGATGAGAACTCAAATTTGGGAACCAGTACAACAGCATTTTCAAAGTGTTTTCAATTATATAAGAAGTTTTAAACATACTTCAAGATACCTAAATTTTTGATTTTTACATAACCCAAAGTGAGCAGATTATTCCTCCTCCTGAATATCTGTGACAATCAGATGGAATATAATAGATCTTACCCTGCAAAACTTGATTCAAAATTTCACACTGGAACCAGATGCAGTAAGCAGTGTTTGTCTGTGTAAAGGCAGCAGCTGCAGCTGCATTTATACGTCAGGCTGAGAAATCCCCACTCAAAAGAGGAACTCTTTAATACCTGACCAATGATGACGATGACAATGGACCACACTGCACATGAAAGGAAATTTAATGAATGATCAAAATAAATGGATTACCACTAGCTTTCCACCCGGCTCTCCTCTTTTGTTAAGCTTGATTAATTTAGCTGTGTTGAAGACGACAATTCATTCGGTACAAAATCCATGCTGTAATCTGATGATTGTGTGATCACACTAACCACTTTGGGGGGGAAGTAAGGCCAACTAATGATACAGAAACTTCTGTAAAACAGAACTGCAACCCCTAAAATGTTTAAATATGGTTATACGCCACTGAAAGTGGAGCAGGTAATCTAGAAAGCCGTCATGGGACTTCTAAAGAAGAACAAGAAAAAGGACGCTTCCACAGAATGCGTCAAGAGAACACAATCATCAGGAACGAAATAAAGGAGAAAACCCAGATTATAAACAAAACAAAAAAACAAAACAGGATTATCTGAATGAGTTTTGTAAACGCAATGACCAAATGGAAAAATCACTGTTGCATTTTCTTTTTTTTTTTACGTATACATCTGGGAAGTTACCTGCAGAGCGTTTTCTTTCCAAAATAACCACTAACATTTAAGCATGCCTGTGTGGTTGCACCTGTAATGACAACTCGTAGACCCTTTCCTATAAATACACATAGGTATAGGGGTTTCTTTTGATTAACCTTTGTTTATTTAAAAAAAAAAAAGGCAACAGATGACTCAAGGGGAGTGTGTTTTATGCTGTTTTGAAAGGAAATGCAATTTCCTTGCTTGGACCCTCACTTCAATTAAGTAAAAGGTTTTTCCCCACCACTATCCTATTTCGTATTCTATGGGGACTGAAAATGTCATATCATACTAACCTTACACCACATCCACTTCCCTGTGTGTGTGTGTGTGTGTGCACGGTGCGACTTTTCTCAATATTAAACAAGTGGCTTATCAACTCTTTAACTTCCTTTGTATTTTATAGGAATTGTGGAGCGGCAGCTGGCATTCCTTCCTCATACCAGCTGAATGATAGCAGGTATGTCTTTGTCAAGGTGGGAATGCCGCTTAGCAGCACT
This sequence comes from Diplotaxodon limnothrissa, assembly GCF_057381915.1. Classification (NCBI taxonomy): domain Eukaryota; kingdom Metazoa; phylum Chordata; class Actinopteri; order Cichliformes; family Cichlidae; genus Diplotaxodon; species Diplotaxodon limnothrissa. The sequence goes on from NC_140605.1 coordinate 21,786,647, forward strand.
TCTTTCAAAAACAAATCCAATTAATCAATGCTTGCGTAATTGGGTTTTTCAAGAAAACTTCCAGTTTCTGCCAGGACTAAATGAATGGGCTTAAACAATGATGTTGAAATTATAGAGAAAAGAGACTACAGGAAAAACTTAGTGTGTATTATTCCTGTTAAAGAGACTAGACAGATAAAACAGATTAGATTATCATGGATATATCAGTGTCAGATCCTGAAATTATAATTTGATCTTTTGGGGAATCCTACATTTTAGTTTTTTAAAGATTGATAAGACACATTACTGAATTGTAATCACACAACAAAGGACAGAAACAGTCCCTCTTAAATTTAGGTGTTATCAGTCCCGCAGAGCATAAAACCATCAAGCCAAGCAGTCTGCTTTTACATTCGTGAAAAAATGAGTTGTTCTAATGAGCTAACTGGATTCAAGTGTGGCGCTGTGACAGGCTGCCACCTTTGTAACAAGTCATTTTGTGAAATTGCTTCCCTCAATCAGCTGGTATTATTGCAAAGTGGAAACATTTAGGAAGCACAGCAACTTAGCCGCAAAGTGGTTGACCACGTGAAATTACAGAGCATGTGGGGGATGTTGCTGAGGCACATGTGTGTGTAAGAGTCAGTAGTGCTCTGCTGTTATATTTGTAGATATGATTTAGAATTTGCAAAATTCCAAAAACACCCGCGGCATTAACATCAGCACAAAAACAATGCTCTGGGAGCTTATATTACATTATTATGGAGACCTCTTGTCTCTGCTAGCCAGCTAACTAGGCCTCTTAGTTCTTGTCTCTGCTAGCCAGCTAACTTGGCCTCTTAGTTAGCTAGTTTAGTGTTTTTTGTTAATTTATGTTGTAAATTTATGTTGCATGTAGCACCTTGGTTCCTGGAGGAACGTTGTTTCGCCTCACTGTGTACTGTTAAATTGTATATGGTTGAAGTGACAATAAAGCCAACTTGACTTGACTTGTGACTGAAGCCAGGAGGCGATTATTTTAGCCTGACATTTATAATGGAAATGGCTACAGCACCTGTCCAAAGGCCCAAACAAATTAGACAAGCCAAATGTTGTTGTTTTGACATTTTAAAACCATTCTGAGGGTTTTGTTCAAATTAAAACTGATGCAAAATATTACACTTATAGGAGGTGATGATGTGTAAATTCAGTACTCAGGCTTAAAATGGTATTGAGGATGTCACACAGCTCATTTTACCAAGTAAAAAGAAAGAAAGTTAATTTTTGCCCTTAGCCTTAACCTTTCCTTTCAATATTAGCCACAAAATACAAGATAATTTTTTCCTATTTGTAACTTTAAAATGACGCTATGTGCATGGGAATACACAAGGGGTGATAGTGGCTCAAGAGTTGGCAGTTCGTCTTGTAATTGGAAGGTTGCTGGCTCGAGCCCCGGCTCTGACAGTCTCGGTCGTTGTGTCCTTGCGAAAGACACTTCACCCGTTGCCTACTGGTGGTGGTCAGAGGGCCCGGTGGTGCCAGTGTTTGGCAGCCTCGCCTCTGTCAGTGCGCCCCAGGGCGGCTGTGACTACAATGTAGCTTGCCATCACCAGTGTGTGAATGTGTGTGACTGAATGTAGTGTAAAGCGCTTTGGGGTCCTTACAAATACAGGCCATTTACACAATACTATGCAATCTACAAACAATTACATTGTGAGACCATTTGACGTGTAATATTTGTAATGTATTAAGCAAAGAAAATGAGTGAGGAAGTCACCTTAATTAAAACGCAAGAAGTGGAAAAACTAAGCAAGTCATAAACCTTATTAAAAGGCAATCCCAGAGTTGTAGCAAGTGTAAGTATTGTGGCATATCAGTCCAGTATGTCCCAAGTCTTCATCGAAATATGAAATTCTGAAAGAGAGATCGAAGAAAACAAACAATGACTAGTTTTCATTAAAAACATTCTTTAATCAAAATATGCAACTGTGTTTCTGATGTCCATCCTTTTCACCACATGAATGAGTGGTGGTTGTGTCCTGATCATATATGAACATCCGCACACGCACACACACTTATTCACACGCACTCTCACGCACAGGCTGACTACTTATAACATGATTAATCTGATTGTTCAGTGAAGCAGAGTGAAATAAAGAATATGATCCAGCAGCAGCAGCTTGGTAAAGCATCCAGTCATGTCCTCTGAGTGCCTCAAGAGGGAGAACACATCTGCTTGCTAACCAACTACACCAAACTTCCTTTATGGCTGTTTGTATACCGACTTTATCCCCTGACACAAGCATTCTTGACTGATTTACTATCATGTATTTAAATGAAGAATTTCTGAATAACTCTCAGTACTGTTAAGTGTCTTTTTGAAATGTCTAAATTGAAAACATATGCTGTGAAAGTACACGCGTAACCCTGTCGCCTTATACGAAGAATTCTCTGTGCTGAACCAGCTTTGCCAAAGAGCAGAACTTGAATGGAAACTGAAACACAGAAACATTCAAATATCAGTGTTGCTAAGAAAACCCATTTTAGCCATCTGACAAAGTTCTCTTTTTGCTGTTTGGTTTCCATAGGAACAGTTAAAAAGACTTCAAAAAAGGTCAAAATTTCAATGTGTAAAAACCAAAAGGATTAGTCTTTTCTCAATCCAAGAGTCCTTATGCTCCAGCAGATGCCTAATATCAGCCCAAACAAAGTTCTCAGCAAAAAATGTCTGAGAAGAGAAAAGAGAAGAGAAGAGAAGAGAAATCAGCTTCTTTTGTGTCCCTTGTTATCTTCCAACTTTTATACTATCACATCACTGGTATGCCCCGTTCCAGGCTGCCAGTTTGGGAGCATCAATCCTCCTCCGGCGTGGGCTCTTGTGGCAGTGCGGCTACTTCTTCTGCTGCCACTGGCCCTGATGTTTCTGGTGTAGTTTCAGGCTCTGGTGGTGGTCGCTGGCTGAGGATGACCTGCACTACATAGTCTCTTGAGATGTTGAGTTGGTCCAAGCGCAGTCTGTCTGTCAGGGGCCGCCCTGAGAAAAACCAGCGTTGCGTTGCGGCAGGCACGCCCTCCTGACTTTGTAGACGCCGCTTCATTATGCCTACTGTGTCCGTGGAACGGACTGCCAGCCGGAGGTCGCGACCCGTGGAGAGGCGAAGCCGAAGCTGGCATTCCCCTCCTGTGCCAGGCTCACCGGCGCTGCCCAAGGACGGGTCGGTGGTTCCGGAGTCAGGATCTGAACCGTCGGGCTCATCGGAGCGTTCCTCGATCATGTTGACGGGGGGAGAGAGGCAGTAGACTGGCAGCTGGTATCGATTCCCCAATTCATCGTAGCATTCGGTTAGAGCTCCTGGAAGAACGGAGAATATAACCAATTAATTCAATATACCGGTATTAAAAAAAAAAAAAAAATCTAAATATTAATTTGGTTAATAAATCAAATGAAAGCTACAGATTATGGTTTGCAGGAATTGCCACTGTCAATAAATCACATTACAATATAAACAGAAGTGTAAGAGCTCGGTAAATGATTAACTCGGAGCTTCCAATGCAGAGCCATAAAACACTAAAGTGAACAGGAGGGTCATTTCTAATTTTTCCTTTTCGTAACTCTTCATGGACTACTTGTCTAAACAAAAAAGTTCTAATATATAGATATATATACCTTGCTGTGCATGAGATGGAATACTTTCTGTTTAAAGAAATCTATTAGTCATTTGTAATAAAGTGAAAGTTAAAACATTTTTTCCCATTCAACAAAGCCAAAACCTGAACTATGCTTCATAATACCCTGGATTGATATGAAATGGAGAAATGAGTCATACAAATAGAAAATAAAGATTGTAGGGGGACAGACTGTGGAAGCAGGAGAAAAGGGAAAGTCTCATCTTGGACTAAAACATAACGAAACATTATGTAATTTCTGTGATTCAGACTCTGACAATAAAAGAGTTGGTGGACAGAAAGTGGGAATTATAGCATACTGAAGAGGTTGTGTCCACGAGTAAAAATGTAAGCCATTCTGTTCACGAGGGGGATTCCTGACAGATACATACCCTGCAAAATAATTCAAAGTGACTACTTTTCATACCAAAAAACTAAAAGGTCATATTTATTGTGGATTAACAAAAACAGAAGATTAAGTTGATGATGACATCCAAAAAGATGAAAAACTCTCCCCACAAAAGTGAGAAGACCGCCTGACCACAGTTTCTTCTAAATGACATTTAAAAAAAAAAAAAAGGTCACCTTGCTGCTGTTGCGCTGTTTTATGACTTAAACCGAAGCACGATCCACCCGAGAGTAGCAGTGAGTTTTCCTGTAACCAAAACCGAGATGAGTTAGCAGAAGCCCAGAAAAGTTCTCGCTACTCTCTAGATGATGACAACTTTGGCCTCGGTGAGGACATGAAAGTAACTCTTGCCTTCAAGAAAAGTGCAGAGTTCATGTAATTGTGAAGGAATAAGGTGGCAAAAAGGCTGGTTTCTGGCACGTGTAGCCCACTGCGTAGCAGCAATCACCAAAAACCACCACAAAACGAAAGTGCAGCAATTATTTCAACCACAACCACACTATTATATATTGTGCAGGAGTCTACATAAATAATTGGTGAGCATGTTTAAATATTTTATAGCTCTCTGCTTTTATCAGGTACATAAAATAAATATAAATTTGAGCAAATAAATCTACAGTTGAGCTGTCCTACCTCCGATATTTCAGCACACCAACTAAACAGTTGTTTATTTAGGCTCCTTCTATGTGGGACAACAGAGAGCGCACAATATGAAGAAGTAGTGATAGCCAGCATCACAAAAGGCTAAGATAAATATTAGTTTTAACATGGCTCAATGAAAATGTATAAACAGGATCTGGAAAGGATCTTCCTTTGATTTTTTTCCCTTCAACAGCTATTTATTTTTCAGCTGCAGAACACCAATGTATTCCAGATGGTACTGATGCTTTTGGTTGTGGCATTTCATCAAAACAAAAACAAATTCCACCCACAAGGTGGAATTAGCCTTGTACCAAATTTTAAAGAATGAATCTTATGACAAAAGCAAAGAAACATGTTGTTGAAGTGCTTGCTGTGCTGCATATCCCCCCCAACACGTTTTGAATTTTAAAGGATGAAAATATAAGTGATGTGAATCCGTAAATCCTTCCATCCTTACAAGGATATTCAAAACTGCGTGGGAATTTGCCCAACCAGCCTACATGCATTTTATGGACTTGGAAAAATCAAATGACCGCATCCCTCGGGATGTCGTTTGAGGGGTGCTTTGGGAGTATGCGGTATTAGCCCATTATTATGGGCTATTTGGCCTGCCAAGTGTGGTAAGAGCTTGGTTTGTGTTACCCACGGTAAATCAGACTGGATCCTGAGCTGGAATCTACCAAGGTTGCCCTTTGTTAAAGAGTCTATTCATAACTTTGATGGACAAAATTTCTAGGCACAGCCAAGGGGTGAAGGGTTTTGAGATTAGTGGTATCAGGATCTGCTGTTGTAGATTATGTGGCAATGTTGGCTTAATTGAATGATGACCTCCAACTTTCACTCTTGTAAGAAGTGTGTGAAGTGGACAGGATGAGAATCTACATGGCTGGACTCAGCTGGAAGACCTGGGTATCACAGAGTGAGCGGAAAGTAGACTGGGAGACTAACAGATGGATTCAGGTGGTACTGGTAGTGATGCAGATAGAATAGAATGCCTTTATTGTCACTAGAGCTGCACAATGAGATACAGAATGCTGTACTGGCCTGCCGTAGTGACAATACCTTCACCTATGGTCACAAGCTGTGCCCAAAAGAATAAGATTGTGTGAGGAATTAGGTTCCTCCGAATTGTGGCTTGTCTCCCTATGGATGAGGAGCTTGGCCATTCAGGAGGAGATAAGAGTAAAGCCGCTACTCCTCCACAACAGGAGCTGGATGAGGTTGTTTGGGAATCTGACAAGGTTGTCTCATGGACGCCTCCTAGGTGAGGTGTTTTTACTCCTGGTGGAGACCCAGGAAAGATGTTGGAGAGATGTAGTTTCTGGGATGGCTTTGTAACAACTCAGTGTCTCCATAAGTGCTTAAAGAGTTGGCCTCATGCCCCTGATACCTCAAGACAGATGAGCAGCACAAAATGGATGGATGAATGGCTAATGACAGCAAATGGCTCCAGAAAAGATGCTCTATAATTTCCTTATGTTTTCTAAAGACAAAGACTTGAATCTCATTTCAGTGTTCACAGAGCAACTTTCAATGACCACAAAATTTGTTTTCAATCTTTTTTTTTTCTTAAAAAAAGCAAACAAAAAACAACAACAACCAAAACAAAAAACTTAAACTCTTTAAAAAAAAAAAAAAAAAAAAAACAGTGAAAGGGGAACCCATCAGATGATGCATCTCTAATACAATAAAAGTCTCCATTATGAATTAAGTGGGGATTTGGAGAAACTAATCCATTTCCTGAATGGCACCAACAAAGTCTCAGCTAGTAATGGTAATGCAATTTTAAAGGATTTTTGAGGATCGCTGTTTGGTCCCATAGTGAGCAAACATTTTCTTTTTACCATGCTGGTGCAGACTAAATGTAAACAGCTACTGAAAAGACAGGAATAAAGCGAATCCTACAGATTACAGCGATTGTTTTATTCTGGTGTCACAAAAATACCCTGGCTTTTCTTTAGCAACATCAACACGTGTGTGTAAAACTAATGATGGCTTCGTCAGCCTCAGCTGTACTCTGGATTTCTTAATATTTAACTTGCTAAGAGTGATAACTAGGATGTTGGACATAATAAAATTGCTTTAAATTTGTGAATGTGTTGTTTCTTTCTCATGCGTTTCCTTTGCTGCAGACCTAGAATGGTGGCCTGATGTTCAAGATAAGCCTTTTCACATCAAACAAAACGCAACTTCAATTTGTTTCTTAAAACCTATTAAACAGACTTCACAGCCAACCACACATAGCCAAAAGATTTAAGCAAACTTGCCTTTATTCTGCTGCACAGAACACAGTCATTTCCCTTGTGGGACCAGTTAAGAATCCATCCATCTTTCCCTCTATCCCAATTGTACAACATGTGATGTATTAAATGTGATGAAAACATTTAGGAATGTCAGTTCTGATTCCTGTATGCTGCTCAGTTTAAGTGTAAAGCAGTACTGGAAGACCAAAAGTGTCCTGGTGAACAAGGGCAGAATGGTGAAAGAAATTTGAAATCAATGCTTTGCATGACTGACTGAGAAAATGTAAATGTGTGAGTGGTGAAAATATTTAAGTGTTGTGTCTACTCTCTGCACTGCACTGCTGGTAGAGTGAAACAATGATGTCAGGTCTAGAGAATCCACAGCTGCAGCCCAGCAGGACCTGATCTGACCTAGCCAAACTACTGAGAGGAATCAAGTAGACATTGTAAGGCACTGACATGAGGTTCTTAATGGTACTTAAAATATACATATACAGGTTTTGCAGTCAGGTGACCACTAACCATCATCAACTTAATAAGGCCCCAGTTACCTAAGGCCGAGAGGTAGGTCAGTGACCACTTAGCAACCACTGGTCGCTAGGGGAAAAATTCGAAAAATGTCCCAGACCAGCTGGCAAAAACCTCATTGCGACTGCTTCGGTCCCTTCCTGTGGTCTCCAAACAGTAGTGAAACTGTGAGAAGAAACCAGAAATGGGACAGCATCCGTCTTCAAAGTAAAAGCTCTGCCTCTTCGCTGCAGCAAACCATCGTTTCCAGTCAGTGTTTCACTACTGCTTGACTGTGTTTGCAGCCAAATTGGTGTTTTCCACAGAAAATACAGGTAACTGTTCCAATCTGCTGGTGACCAAAGCAATCACCAGAATGTTTTTGGTGCAACACCCTCTTTGGAACCAATTTCACCAAGCAACTGGCAGAATGGGCTATAATGCATCATGGATTGGCCTCACCAGAGACCCAGAACTCTGAACATTATTAACATTGTGGGATCACGTTGACATACAACAGACCAAGGGGGAGCAAACATCTAAAGAAGGGCTTTTAATGTCCTCCAAGAAACTATTCCTGAAAACTACTTAAAGAAATTACAAGAAAGCTTGCTTATTAAAGTTCAGGCTATGCTTAAAAATAATATTCCCTTCCAAGCTTGGTAGAATTATACAAACTCTGTTTTTGCCTTGTGCCCTGTATTTCTCTGTATGTTTGCATGTTTCAACAACTCTGCATCTATTTCCCATTTTTCAAGTAAAATATAAAGAAATGAGGGATTCTGCACAGAACTGTATTATTTTTGTGAAGTTTGAAGAATTGGGAACAATAAAGAACGATACATCCACGCGTAGAGAGCCTACTGCAGCAGCTTATTATAACAGCTTGGATTTGGGCTTCCTGAATTTGAGCCACATATATTTTATAGATTTGTTCTAAGAGAATGCTCTTGTGTTTTGAACTCTTTGGCATACTTAGGTGACTTATTACTTCCTCCTTTCAGCAGAGCAAGAACATGTCCCTTATTTATTATTTATGGGTTACTTCTGCAGCACTTCCTCGCAGCTAAAGCCTAAACTCTAAAATGTGGTCACTGAAAATCACTAAGAGGTTCTTTTATAGCAGGCTGAATTATATTGATGCTTTATAATCGCTCTATTTACTTCCATGTTCACTAAAATGTCAATTGTAGTCTGTGACTTTAACAAGGACAGCAAAGAAGGCACTTACATAAACAAAATGCTTCAGTAATATGTGGCAAAGTTTGCTTCCTGTTTATGAAACTTATCAGAGGGCAATCTAAAGACACTTCCTGGGGAAGCAGCCTCCCTTTGCTTCTCTGTTCTATGTAAATTTAACCTCTTTACATTGAAGAGCTACTATTTAGTAGCTGCGTGTGGTACTGAATGCTGACAGGTGGCATGAAGTAAAAGCTCTGTATCGTGAGTATTTGAAGGGGAGATTTTGACTTTGACATTTCAGTGTCCCATTACAGCTATTTTTCAGAAAATAAAGCAAAATCTATGACTTGTCAACTAGACCCATCACTGTGGAAATGTGTGTTACCATGTGGCAGTGTGATGCTGGCTCCGTCAAGGATCGCCTGAGCCAGCAGGTGGTCATTGCTCTCAAAGGCGCTGGCCGCAGCCCGCAGCGCATCCCAGATCTCCTTCCGGCCTTCGAAAGCTGGCGCCGTATCCCAGAACTCATCTCTTTTGCTGCGCAGCTGGCCTTCAGTCATCGGGTAGTCACTTTTCCATTTAGGCCGCTCTCTCTTCAGGGGCTGGTTACGCCCTAGAGCCACTGGGAGCGGCAAAGAGAGGGAGAGGAAAGGGGGGATTTAGAGAGAAAATGCAACTAATAAAAACAGGAAGACTGACGCAGACTGAAAATTGAAGAACCAAACAGAAATATTGAAAAAGACTCTCATAAAAGTGAGGGAGGGAAAGAGGAATCAAAGGTGTGAACCAAAATGGGAATAAACGGAGGAAGCAACAAAGAGAAGAAGGAGTAAAGGGGAAATACCAAGAAAAGGAAAGAAGACAAACAAAAGCAATTTGGATGTAGGGAAGAGAAAGTAGACAGATGTGGGATGCAAGATGAGAAAAGATGGGAAATCCACAGAAGATAAAAATGAGAAGTAGAGATTATGAGTAAGGAGGAAGCAGGCATAACAAAAGTTAGGATTCACTGGAAACAAAACAAGACTTTCAGCTTTGCTCATAAACACAAGCATGATTCAATTGTCAATTAAAAATGGGCCTACACTATAATATAAGGTCTAAATGAAGCATTTAGACAAAGTGAAGCTAAAAATGTATTGGTACTAAACCCAATTAAATGGTTACGGTTCTAGCATCTAACAGCCCTCCGGCTGCAGCGTGAAGGCAGGTGAGTAACACCATCTGGATCACCGCCGAAGGGGCCGACACACAGGACAGCGTGTATGTTTGAATACACAACACAGACAGGGAGGTGCGAGCAAGCTGATGGATCAAGGTGTTGAGTTACACCTGCTGGTATACACGAACCCTGATGATCATGTGGCAAAGTCGAATAACACCAACCTTCAACTGACTTTAGTAAGACAAGCCTCTAGCCGTGCTACTTTTAATACTTGCTTGAACTTGCTGAAAAGACTTCCCGTTTGAAATAAGCTCATTAGACAGGTTACAGTACACAGCGTTTAGTAGGTTGAGGGGGACCTAGTTGGACAGGTTTAGCCTTTGATATTTCAGGGAGGAGGAAAACAATGCAGCAGCTGTACAGTAAACAGATAGCAACACAGATAAACATACATTAAAGTTCCTCTCCTGGTGCTGACCTTCAACTCTTCTCAAATACTGTAAACCACTTCCCAGTGCCAATGAAATTCATACATAGGTGCTCAATGTGAAAATTATTCTGAAGAATAGTGAACTGCACAAGGTTTAGTACATGTTGATGTATCATAGTTGAAATATATTTTATGGATTGAGTTCAACAGCGTTAGAAACTGTGCTTCAAATTAACTTTTTGACTCACCAGGCAAGAAAACTGGAATACACTAAAAACAAAACAAACAATATCCACCAGCAAAGTGACAAAGATTTATGCTGAATAAAGAAGAGCCCAGAGCAAAACTGAAGCCAAATTCTTGTGAATCGTTAAACGATTAATTAACTTACTAATCAAACATAAAAGTAAAAATCCTGGATGCTTAACCATTTAATCAACTTAACCCTCTTAAACTGTAGGCTCTTTATCTCAATTATCCACTTCTTCACACAGCCCATAAAGTCCTAATCATCTGCTCATTGACTAGTGTTAATGATTGCTTACATGGTAAAGGACAGAAGAAAAATGTCAGGGAGGGAGTCAATAGCTCAGACAGCAGCTGTGCGACGCTTGCTTTATAGTACTACGTTTGTGCCTGTTTACCTACACAGAGCAAAGGGGTACACAACCAAAGCAAAAGTACTCCCCTTCAGTCTTCCAATGACCCAACAGCACGTAGACTGGTGTCTAAGATGCTATGTATAGATTAGTTGAAAAGTGAACACTTATTGTTATTTTTAACATTTAATTTTGCTTCAGGCCTTTGTTGATCTGTATTGAGAACAGCACAAAAAAGGGCTGTTTGTGACACTGGCCCCTGACGACAGTACACAGCTACAACATGTAAGTGACGGTCTGAAAAGGTGTCTGTAGGCTCTGCGTAACGCGTGATTTTGACTTCTGTGGGAATTCTACGTATTAACTGGAAACTCCTCGTAACCCTGCGTTTCAACCTTCCACGCCATTCAAGTTGCTGTGGGCTGCGTTGGGTTATGTAGAAGGTTATGGTGTATGGTTAAAAGGACTTTCCAGTTATGTCGTAAGTTACCACATAGATTTCCCACAGAAGTCTAAATCACGCATTGGTTTGAGCCATGAGCGTGTGCTTATCAAACTCAGAACCAGAACACATGTAAGTGAGTAGGGAAAAAAGCAACCCACAATTATTTTGGTAGCACAGTGGTACAGCAGTTAACGCTGAAGTGCTCTGGGTTAACTTGTGACTCTTAATTGCACATAGGCATCAATGTGAGCAGGAATGGCTGGCTGTCAACTGTGATAGTCCTGGAATAGACTGGGAACTTGACCACTGGGTACGATTGATCCACCTCTCCCGTGACCCTGAGCTCGATACTCGTTTACATTTATTTGGCAAACTGAAACTAACTACATTAGAAGGTTGTTCATTTTGGACCCTGATTAGAAAAGTTATGGTAAAGGGGTAGCATGAGCCTTTAGTGTGACAATGTCAAATGCTTATACTTGATTGCAAATATGGACAGATGGAGATCCGACGGCCTGACAGTCATTCCTTCTTTTGTTAAAAGTGGCTTAAGACTCGCTTAAGTACTATATATTACAATAGTCAGGATTCTTCTTTGGCTCTAGCTCCAGTTTCTTAGAGGGGCGCCAGACCCAACACAGGTACAAAGCAGTTCCAAGGCGGAAATGCTCAACTACGAAGTTGAATTGCTTTTTTTGTTCCTGATTTATCTTTAGAGGAAAATATAACTGTGCCAGTTTTCATTGGACAGGCTCTTTAAACAATTTTATGTGATTATACAAAACATTAGCAAAAGTACCAAACAATCAGTAACATCAGGAACATAAAAGCATTTTAGTGCGTCATTTAGCTGTAATCATTTTCTAGCAGTGCATGCCTGAATTCCTGCGGATATGCTCTCATGTTATGAACTTGTCTGCATGACTCTGTCCATAAGTCTTCATTAGCCTGCTTTCCACATCGTCTGTCAGCCAATAATTCACGTATATCTTTAAACAGTAACCTACTTGGGTGTCATTCAGGAAGGATTTATGTAGGCCGGTATGTACAACAATTTAACATAGAAATTTCTGCAATGTAAACCTGCCTACGAGATCTGATTTAGTGACACATAAATGTGCCTATGTTGAACTGAACTGCGTTGTTCCTGCTTGCTTGTCTGCATCCGTTTAACGCTGCATCGTCTCTTGATCCTCCACATTTTACAGATACCGCTGCTGTTCATACCCAATATCTAGTCAGGGAGGAAGCCTGAAAACTGGCAAAGACAGAAGCAGAGGCAACGAGGGAATGAATAAAGGAAACCAAGTTTTATCTCAGCATCTCTAAGTCTCCACCCCCCCACCCACATGACCAACTGTATTTACCGCTCTGTAATTAAAATAACTCACTGGCTATGAGCAGAACTCATTTTCAGATCAGACAAACCAGGAAACAACACTAAGGAAGTTGTGTACAACACCTCAAACTACAAGAAGGGGCTCTCCCCCCCCCCCTCTTTTTTTTTTAAGATTCACACCATTTAAACGCAACAATTCCCCTTAAACCCCACCCAGAGCTTTTATAGTTGACAAAGCACCCTTCTTTCACTGTGCACCCTATCCATATCACCAACGTAAACTATCTAATAAAGGGAATATGTACTACAGCATGCATTCATAGACAGTGTCGCACTCAATTTCTCACTGCTCGAGCTGTCATCCCTACTATGCTTTGGGACTGCATGCAACTCTATTTATTGCTCAGTAAATAAAACTAACCTTTACCTTGCAGTTTTGTGCGATATATCACTTTTTGCTCACACTTTAAGTTTCGCTTTTAGTCATAAAGCTACAGTTTTGACACCTCCTCCACTCTTCCGACCACTTTTCAGGACACAGCATGACCCGACACCTCGCTCACAACGAAAACAATCAATAATAATAATAATGATAAATATAAGACAAGATCAGCAGCTGCCATATGTGCACCCCTACTCGAGCTGTCAGTAACTTCAAGTTGTGCAGAGAATCTGGGCATAATTCAAATCTGAAATCACACTGAATCACGCCTGAGCGCTCCCCTTGCATGCCATTGCTGCCTGTGACCCATATTTGTTATGCAGAAAGCTAGCAAGCTAACTAGCTACGTTTTAGCCGGCTAGCTTAGTCAACACCAAAGAACAAAGGGAGGCAGACTGGCACAGTCAATGTTTCCCACTTTGTAAAGTAGAGAGCAGACGAGGCGTCGTTTGCCGTTTTAAGGCCAGGTGCATGGAGGGAGACACCCGGCAGGACTGCTGTCTGTCTTCGGCTCTGTCTGGCTCGGATATTAAAAGGAAGGGAAGAAGACCTCCAGTCAGGACAACATGCAGGGAGCCTGGAGGAAGCCCTTCGTAAAAAAAAAGGAAAAAAGAAATGCAAGCTTGTGGCCAATAAAAGACGTCGACAAGCCCCGCAAGTTACCTCCAGTGCCGTCCGAGTTCTCGTTTAAGCTGCCCGAAGAGTCGTGGTGGCTCCCGACACAGCCACCCATGGATGTTTCAGCAGAGCAGCCCGGGCTAGGTAGCTCACCCCCCGGCCCACAGCTACAGCTACATCCACTACCCCTGTCTCGTTTTTCTCTCTCTCTTCCCCCCTCCCCTCCCTTCCCTTCCTCCCTTCCTCCCTCCTGTCCTCTCCTTCCTCCTCGTTTCCTCCCGTCTTTCCCTTTCTCCTTGCGTCCTCCTTCCCTCCTTCTCTCAGCATAGACTGAGCTCAGCAGGCATGATCTTCTTCGTGTTTTTCGGCGGCGCAAGAAGGTCTGAGAGAGGTTCACGTCGTAGCAAGGTGACCGAGGTAGGAATGAAGGAGAGAAAGAGAGGGGCCGAAGGAGGAAGAGATATAGACAAAGGACAGAGAACAAAGGAGAAGTGCACCGTGCAAAACAAAAGAAAACAAAAGATAATCTTTAGGGTATGAAATGTTTGCTTTGGACTTTGGACTCTAGTGATGTTAATGCATTTTGACACATCTCATATCATGTTTTATGAGAAGCTGTTTGCTGCACATCAGCAGTCACATCAAAATGTTCACCCTCTATTATTATTATTTATTATGTTCTCATTCATTCAGCTGTGCTGCCTATTATATTCTAATTTCCACTCTATTTAATTTTATTATTCAATATATTTTTTTTTAGTTTTAATGCACAAAATATTGTTGATTTTGTGTTGCACGTTTTTTTTTTTTTTTACTCTACTCTGCTCTTCTTCCTGCATGGGAGGCTTTCATTAGTGAAACTAGTTTGGTGTTTTAGACACACATTTTAGATTTCTTAAGTTGTACACAAACTGGATTTTACCCTACAGAGCATAATGAAAGCAGTTGCAGTTGCAGTCAGAAGTTTGTATACACTCATCATGGTTATGATTTCTTTGATCAATTCTTTTTCCAAATAGGAAAGTGGTACAGAAGTACTACAGGAGTAAAGGTGAGGCTTTCAAACCTAACAACACTCTACCAGGCGTCAAGCCTGGTGGTGGTAGCATTATGCTATGTGGCTGTTTTGCTGTCAGTGGTACTGGTACATTGCATAAAGTGGATGGAATAATGAAAAAGGATGACCACTTCCAAATTCGTCCACTTCGCCTCACATCAGCAGCTAGAAGGGTGAAACTTGGTTGTTCCAACGGGACAGTGAGCCCAAACACACCAAAGCTAGGTTCTGGAGTGGATAAAACAGGCTAACATTAAGGTTTTAGAATGGCCTTCCTAAAGCCCCGACCACCAACCTATTGAAAATTATTGGAGAGTTCTTAAACGGTTGGTCCTTGTCCGGAAACCAACCAGTTTAAATGAAGTTGCTCAAATATCCAACTAGAATTATGCCAGAAGCTTGTTGATGCCTAGCAAAAGCATCTGGTTGACGTGCAACTTGCACCACCAACCAAACATTAGTGGGAGTCTATGTATATATTTGAGTCTGTGTTTATACTTTTGACCTTGTGTGGATTCGAGAAAATTCAAAATGAATTCAAACTTGTTTCTTTAAATTCATTAAATATGTAGGCTGTACAGTCATTATACTGTGGAAAAAGAATTACCATGGCATTCATGCCCGATGAGTGGATGTAAACATCTGACCACAGCTGTATTGTGTTACAGTTCTATTCTGTTCTCCTCAGTCGTTAGACCGTCTGTAGTTCTGTTGCAATAACGAAACAAAAACCACACTTAAACTTTATTGCAGATAGAAAAATATTGTCATAGGGTATTCTGAATGTAGTTCTGCTTTTTCTATTCTTATATACTTCCCTCTTTTCAGCTTATGCCACTGTCAAAATATATCAAAATATATTACATCAATTGTTTCAGGTTTTAACACCCAAAATGTTGTTGAGTGACTGTTGCATAGATTCTGTTCTATTGTACTCTGGACACTATCTTTGGGACTGTGCTAAAGAGATCTATGTGTAATTTGATGCACTAGAACACACACCCACACCCGCATGCACATGCACATACACATGCACATACCCACACAGTCACTCACGTGTTTCTTAACACAAACACAGAACAGCAACAGGATAGCGAGGTTAGTTTTACAACAAAGCTGTCTGGAATTTCAGTTATTTCCCATTGCTAGGAACTGAAAGAAGATGCTCGTGTAGGATCGAGCTTAGTTGGAAGCCCTTCGCTAACAATCTGCGTGACCTAAATGATGTAATATGATGTAACAAGTTCCTGGATTTGACTTTCCTCTGAATACTTAAGATCAAGGTCATAACAGGACATTCAGCAGAATCTTCTGTACTGCCTTCTATATGTAGACCGTTTCATGATGTAAATGACTGATCTTTGAATTTTATGCTCCCATGCTTCATTCAGGGAGTGCTAAAGATGGCTGAGAGAATCGGTTTTGTTGGACATGTTGCCTTTTTTAAGCCACTCGCAAACGTTACAGAAACTCGTACATGTCACAGAACCTGAAACCCACACTGTTACGACCATGCCCAATGATGGTTAAACGGAAACTCATAAAAGCGTGCAGTTGTGTGGTTCCAATTAAAATCCCAGACTTGGCTGTTGGTCTTCTGAAGCATTGTTAGAAGTCCCAGTAAGCTGTGAACTGTTTCACACAGTCACTTCACACTCAAGGCAGAAATAAGCCGTTGACTAAACACACAAGTGTGACCACCTTACTTTGAGAACGGCAGTGACCTCTAGTGACATGGTTTACTCTAACATCATGATTACATTAGTCATAATGGTAAATTGGTTTGATTTATTTTACAAACTAAATGAGTAGTTTGAGTATTTTGTAAGAAGAGAGACTTAAATAGTTTATTGGCAGTTAAAAAGCAGGCAGGGAGACACAGTGATATTGCAATAATCACAGTGCCGATATAGCAGAGATCTGATGCTTCAGATTACATATACCAGATGAAAATAGCATATCCTGCTTATGTGCAAGTGTCAAACCGCAGTGAATCTTATCTGTAACAAGGAGAAAGTAAAACGTGTTACCTTTAACACTACAGAGACTTGCATGATTTTAGTCGAACTACTATCTGTTCTTGTACATTTCTCTATCTGCCTCTTGATTCTTTGCGTTCTCATTTTATCTTTGTGCACAGTAGATGGTGCTGGTGGAACTAAAGACTGGGGTACTCTGCTTACACCAAAATAGAGTGTCTGTGTGTGTGAGACACACAGGTCAGAAACCTGGTGTAATAGAGACGCGTTTGCACCTTTGAATAGAGAATAATATGAATCTGCTGGTATGGTCTATATGCAACTCTTAGAACCATAGATTTTTCAGATTATATTGTCTAATCTTATAACAGCAGCAACATTTGTGTCAGTATATTTGTTAGGACTCACGTATTCTTTAGCAAAAAACACTGTTTGAGTTCATTAATAAAACCTTGTAATGTTGGCTGAAAAATTACAAAAACTGCAAATGGCAGTTAAAGTTGTTCATTCTGACCTCTGAGAACGTAATTGTTCTGCTGACTCTGTTAAATAAGGCTTAATTTTTCAAGCTGGAAAAAAACAGGAGTAAAGTATAGATTTTTTTTAGGCTGACCAGCAGGCTTTGCTTTTCTTTATCTGACAGGTCTCTCTAATCTTTATCTCTGTGGCTTCTTTTACTGTCTTCTGTTCATTTCCTTCAACACCCCCTTTTCCTTCTACTTCTTTAATGTAGCTGACTGAAAGCCGGCACAGGGATTAATGGCTTGTCACTGACTGATTGATTGATTTATTCTTGCGCTCACTCAGTGCCTGACTGGCTATTTGAAGATGTTCAGCTTTTCCCATCTGTGTTGAAGATGGGGCTGCTAGCGGACCCATTGATTTACTGTTATCTGTGGAGCGCTACCCCCTTTTGGATAAAAAGCCACAGTGTACTTGAAAACGGCCAGAGAGAGGCAGGGCTGCTTGAAGCTTTTAAACTCATTCACAGCCAGCTGTGTGTTTGAAGGAGACTAACAGACAGCACACAGTTGATTGTCCTTTCATTGATTTACAATTAACTGCTTTGTCTGACCAGACTGCAAATCTACACCACACCACAGTGTCACACACTTTGAAACGAGCCAGAAACAGGATGGGACAAAAGAGGGAACAAAAAGGTGAAACGGTGAGGGCTGACAATCAGAATGAGCACGAGAGAGGCAGATAGCCTGGCTGTGAGAGATTCAGGTCAAGTTGGCCCTCGGGATAAAAATGGCCTTTAGCAGATATAATACTCTAGATGTACAGAGGATTCAAGCTGCTATAATAAAAGAAAATCCAAGAAGAAACACCAAAAATATTCTTAAAATAAAATGAAGCATTTGTTTTAAATGTCATGTGTATTTATTTATATTTATGCTAATTCTCAGATTTAGATCATTTGCTTATTTTTTATTTAAGTGCCACATTTCTCTGGGCGTCTCCTGACTGTAGGCCAACACTTCTATTGTGAGTTATTCTGCAGGGAACCTTTGTAGAGCCCAGAACATAACCTACGTAAGTGACCCATCGTCGTTGCCAGCATTTGTGCTTGTGCGTGCTGCATTATGTGTTAATTAAAATGTGCTCGTGTCCCACTGTTTCATATGCGGTGCCATCGGATAGAAAAAACGTTAATCTTTCCTTATACTGAGGTGATGATTGGTATTCTTTTGCTAATAAATTCAAAAAGTTTGAAAAAGTAACATGAAACGCACAGGAGGAATCGACAGTGCCGAACAGACACAGAGGGACGTATGTGTGGCTGTTTTGGTCCACCATAAAGATGGAGCAATAACGATCACTCTGTCACTTTGTTTCACTAAACATCTCTAAACAAAATAATATCATTCTTTCACATTAGACACATTTGTTGAAGGAGATGTCTGAAAACAGGACAAAAGTCCTGACAAAAATGTAGAACTGTTTACTTTGTTCCACACATACTGTAAATGCTCGTTGTTTTAAAATAACATTCTCCAGTAGATCTTCTATTTATCAGCAGCTGATCTTTGGTAGATCTTTAATGGCTTAAATCCAGATTATTTCCCTAATAATAATAATAACAACAACAATAGAATAAAGGGATACAAACATGAATTGTAAATAGGAATAAAATGTGAAAAAAATGTGGCAGTGGAGCTGAACCGGTCTGTTAGAGAAGGTGCTCAGGGTTGGACTGGGTTGATGGATAACAGCTTGTTCAGTGACCTCCTCTCCACCACAGCTTCAAATGTGTCCAGTGTGGAGCCAATCGCAGAGCCAGCCTTTCTAATCAGTTTAGTCAGTGTGTTTGGTAACCAACTCCAGTGCTGCTCCCCCAGCAGAGCACAGCAAAGTGCACTGCACTTGTCACAGATGACTGACATCATTTTGCTGCACACATTAAAGGATCTCGGCTTCCTTAAGATGTAGAATCTGGTACAGAATTATAGAATTATGGTGAAATTGAAAAGTTCAATAACGGCAAAATACATTTTACTACGTGGCAAAAATGCTGGCTTTGAGGGTCAGAACAACACTGAGACAAGTGTTTGTATTAACGGAACAATGATATTGGCATCCAGCTACAGCAAGCATTGGAGTGGCTTTTGGAAGAAAAAAGCCTTTGAATCCAAGCCCAGGCTTTCTCATTCCCTTTGACAATCTATGGAGTGTTCAGGGAAACGCTCCAGAATTTTGACCCAAGCTGGGATAAATCCAGACATGCTAAACTGACACAGACAAGTCAAAGCTGCAGGTTTTTACAAAGCATTAGAGTTACCGAGCCATTTATCAAAAAAGCTGATCCTATTAAATACAGTTCAGCTTTTTTGTTTTTCATATTTTAACGTGTCTGTCCAAATGCGATCTCAGGGGTTAAGTCTGCAGTGTTATGTGATGTCGTCACCATTAATCTCAACAAAGGACAGCACAGTCATGAGACCATAACATGAGTCTGGCTCAGAGAAAGTCACTGTTGATACATCAACACAGCCATAATTAAAAGTTAAATGACCGTAATTACAGCTAAAATGGCCATGTTTGCATTGAAAGAGGAGGCTAGAGAGAAAAATGATGGGGGCTGATAGAGCTCTTACTAATTTTGGGCATTGCTGCTGTTGTACTGGTGACTTTGTACATCTTATCTTTCCATAGTCTGTCTTTCTTTCTTTTGTTGTCTCTTTCTCTCTGTGTGTGTGTGTGTGTGTGTGTGTGTGTGTGTGTGTGAGAGCACATCCCACACGGAGTAAAGCCCAAACTGAGACCTGTTTTGGTAAGGCTCAGTTTTGTAGCGGTTTATCAGTCCACTGGATGTGTCTTTAGTTTGTCACACCACATACACCATATGCTCCATAAACACAGGGATAAGCTCTCTTGTGTGAGGGACCAAGCAGCCAAAGCAAAGAGGACACAGGCAAAAAAAATATCTTCAAAAAGGGTTTTCTTTATTTTAACCCTCAAAAAGTCCAAAATTAACAAAATTCAAAACCATACTTAGCAGGCCCATAAAACAGGTCAACTAAATATAACTCTACAAAAAGTAATTTCCAGAAACTTAAACAAAACAAAGTGAGACACAACTTAACTCACAAACTGACCTAATTAAAAAGACACATGAGGGTAGCTTTTATAATGATTTGGCCAAACCATTTGAACACAATAGGGGGGAAAACAAAAACACACACTAATATTAACTAAGCACAGAATAACCTAACTAAACCTAAAACACCCCTGCTCCTGGTAAGCCCATGGTTGGTCCTGCTGAGCAGGCATTTTGTCCCCAGAGTCCTCAGCCACACCTTTTGCCCAGACAGGAAACAGCCACCGCCCAAACCCAGGTAACTCAAAGAAAGAGAAACATAATTAATATAACAAAACATTTTAGAAAAACCATACAATGCTACTATGTGCGCGCCTCATAATACCAGTGTTAGGTTTAACCAAATGATTAATGAATTATATTAATGAAGAATACTGCAAAGCAAAATAATAGTGAAAAATGGACTAATTTACCCCTGTGTGGCTGCTGCCATCACACTTGATATACGCCTTAATGCTTTTTACATTGCAGTACATGTGTGTATATTTGAAGTTCAGCAGAAATATCGTTACATAACCTCTCTATTACAGTGTGTGATTTAGTATAGAGCATTTAAAGAACTCATCAGTAAATGACAAACTTAAGCTGCTATAAATTGCTATGCATTTTAACCCTTTTTTCCACAGCACTTGCTTCCACAGCCAAAGACTGATCATGCCGATCTGCCTAAAGAGCAAGACTGTTACTTTGACACGCCAATTATTTAAAAAAAAAAATTGAGGACCGTGAAGTAGATAAACTTGAGCATTTTTCCAAACAGCTGCAGATGCTAGTGTTAACAGCCCGAGAGGCAGCAGAGGCTAAAAGGCTGTAGAGGATCAATCTTGTTTTGCAGGGCTAGTTTGTCTATTCACAGTCATAAATAAATGCTTTCTTCAGTCATCTGTCTGTGTAAGGGCTCAGCATTTACAACCATTCATCCACATGACCAAGAGAGATGTTATCATGCTCAGCAGAGCTTCAGGCGCTAACAGCAAGGAAATGAAAAGAAGGCTTGTACACAGCACTGTGCACAAGTTTTACGCACGTGAAGAAATACGGTTTAGGTGAAGACAATTTTTAAAAAATTACAGGAAAGGATTTTTTTTTTTTTAGTGTTCTTTGTACAGAGTACAATAAACAGAAAGAACATGAGAAAACAAAGATACACTTGATTGCAGTCAAGGGCCACTGCTCTGCATGCTTGTTCTTGTTTTTTCATACGAGTTGCTTACATATAGACGCTTTCTGGTCAGACTCTACACAAGCGGCAGATTTGTGCATCAGGATCCGAAACCGGTTTCTGCCACAAAGTCTGACCAGCTGCTGGAAGATTTCCCGAAAGGGTGGTAAATCTGGTGTACTGTTCACCCTCTGCAGAAAGCTCTCACAGTCAACCATCAGACGTTTCTACAGCGCATCAGGAAGCACCTGCTTGTGTCTTCGAGAGAACGTAATGTCTTTTGTGTATTTTACCGATGATAATATGTTTTATCTGGAACTCTAATGCAATCAGACCAGTTGCAGGTTTCTTTGTAATAATACAAAATATAATATACAATTTGGACACTCTAAGTTCTTATTGTTTATACGTCGATGCACAATAGTGAATCCGCATGCAATATCCCGCCCAGTATAATATCCATCTTATAAGATTTGTGCAACAATTTATGAAACTGAAATTTTTCATTTAGCATATCTGGTATGTATTATATATGTATTTAATTACAAAACCTTACCAGATATACATCAGGGTCTCAGGTAGTGGGTGTGCTCTTGGGAAAGACACTGAATCTCATACTGCTAGGGCTGAATGAGGAAAACCACCGCATCATAACCAGTTAAAAAACAACAACTTCATAAAGATTTACATTCACATCATTTACAAAACTGATAATGATGTGAACAATTCTCTGAAAATTCTTTGCATTCTTTCAGTCCATTGTCATTGTAAAGAAAGCCTGTGGCTGGGCTCCTAGGCGTGGTATGTAAGGCCATGGGTAAAGTAAGAACAACTGACAATTATTCAGATTTGCTCTGGCTTCGATTAAATGAATAGTTCTGAAAAAAGTCTTACTTTAAATGACGTACAGCATCTTAGTTTAAAATCTGTGATATTTAAAACAAAACCATTTTTCTCTGCATTGTTCACACATTTGCAAAGTCAAGCAGCGGTCTGGATTAGCGGTTTGGTTCTGGCCCACAGCTTTATGTTTTCCACATAACTTTCAATTAGAATGTTCTTTTTAACTTCTTCAGTACACTACAACCTTTTCCTTTAACTTGTTTATTCTCATCTCCTCAAGCATCCTCTGTAATAATGGAAAACTCCAGCAGGCTTTGGCAGAGCTTAAAGGGCTAATTAGCAACAATGAAATAAACCAGCACAGTCTGGTGTTTGACAAGAGTGGGATTAAGAAGACATTTTCCCAGCTGGTAGCGCCGTACAAAAACTCATGCCCTTTCGGTCCAGTGACTATGATGCAACACATCACATCTCCCCTGTGCCTTTTTATATCTTTTTTTTTTTTTTGTTTTTTTTGGCCTGTCCCATTTGGCTCTTTTGCCCTCAGAATTGTTGTCTAAAGGCAAAGAAAGATGCCCAACGGATTTACTTTACCAAACTGACCATCCCAGCCTTGCCGTAATGGTCCATTTGATTCACCTTTTATTGTTTATTTTATTTTCACTTACTGAATACGGGACAGACTAGACTGGGGGAAAGAAGGGGAGAAAGAAAGAGGGAAAGAGAAACAGCTGAGAAGAGGGACGGGGGAGAAGGGCAAAAGACAAAAACCAACAGAACGGGCAGAGAAAAAAAAAAATGCATATATCAATCACCTGGATCACCTGCTGAGAAAGAAAAAAGAAAGCAAGCAGAAGAGAACAAGAGTAATAGAATAAACAACATCACAATGATATATGGGAATATGACAGTAAATACTAAATGTTAAACATTATTGTGCAGCACATAAGATCAACAGAACACAGTGTGCTTTGAGGTAGGAGCCAAAAAGGGTGTAGTTTGTGGGTGTGATCACCCGTGTGTACACCTGTGAGCATGGACGCGCTTGTTTTTTGTTTTTTAAAAGGTTCCTTCATGTAATAATCTGCTAGAGGGTGTGGGGGGGCCACAGCCCCGTCCTCCAGGGCACGAAGCAGGTGTGGAGGAGATCAAAACTCCAGACATCCAGAGGCCCCCAGAACACAAGAGACCAAGGAAGACCAACAGAGGGGCAGCTGCGCCACTGTCCCGGAAAGAGCTGAGGAGAGTCCCAGATGAGGGCTCACTCAGCAGCCGCGGAGCAGAAGCCAGGGGGAGTTGCAGTGACGCGCCCGTGAGCTCCGCCGGCAGCCAGCTGCGCCTGAGTGACCGAGCCCCAGGCCGAGAGGCCGGGGGCACCCCACCTCCGAAGTGGCCCGAGCGAGCCCCAGGCTCCAGGCCCCGATAAGCGGCCGCCAAGGAGTGAGCCGGTGTGTACCTGGACGCCCATCCCCGGACACAAAGAACCACCAACGCACCGATGTCTGAGGGGGTCCGCCACTGGCAGGGGAAGTGGTGGTAGGGGGAGATAGGCCTCCAAACCTTGGAGGGCCTGAGATGTCCCCAGAGAGGTGGCGCCTGACACCCAACCTGACATATAGACACAGACATACAGGCACACACAGATACAAACATCCATTCCCACCCTCATGCTCTCATATGCACTTACTCCACACTCAACCAACGTGGAGACAGACATAAAGAGACGTTGTACACACGATCACACTCCCCAAGCGTACTCTACAAACCGGGTCTAGGTGCCCCCGCCCCTGGAGGGGGGAACTGCACCCAGACCCAGGTGGTGTTTCCCTTTTCCCTGCGGTGGGGGGAGGCAGACCGCCCCGACTCCGCAGCAGCAGGAAGGCTCCACACTCCAGACCGCAGTCGGACGGCCAACTCCTCCTCCTAGCCCCCCTGCTCCAGCAGGTCGCAGAGAATGGGGGTGAGAGAAGACTCCAAACCTCCCTCCACCCGCTCATTGTAGTGTTGATGCATGTGTGTTTTAAGGTGCATTTAAAACCCAGGAGGGCATGGAGCTACCTGCCAGAGAGCAGCAGGTAAGCGCATGGTCCCTCCTGCTAGCCCTCAATGTCTATGTGTATTTAAAATTGAGAGGTGGGCAACGATGCCAGGGGTGGGGTGTACACCCTGATGGTACTTTGGACTCCGTGTATCGTGCCCACCCCCAAGATCCTATATGTATGTGTAATGAGAGTGTGAGTAATGTGAATGTCTAAGTTGTGGGATAAAATTGAGGCAGAGGCAGCCAGAAGGGGACAGAGGGGGGGGGGTAGCCTCCTCTGCACCCTGGTGACATACCCCTACTCCAAGGCCCTGCATGTGTGGGTGGTTGTGGTGGAGCGGGAAGAGGGAGGCAGCTGGAGATGGGGAGGGAAGGAAGGGAGGGGCAAGTGACCCCTCCCTGGGGCCAGCTCCCCCGCTGACCTCAGTAGGCACCCCCACACTCCGCGACCCGCCAGGGAAAGGGGGCCCAGGCCCATCCAGACCGGGGCCCAGTGCAGCAGCGCCGCCCGGCCCCACAGAGCCCGGGACAGTCCACCCAACCCCACCACAGAGAAAACTGCACCCACCCCACCATCCACTCATCTTCCAGACTACATCAGAATCAGAATTCAGAATCAGAATGGGGTTTATTGCCAAATGTTGAGCAGGTTTACAACATTAGGAAATTGCTGCGGTGCTTCAGTGCAAACATGCTGTCATAAATAGCACTTAAATAGACATGGAAAAAAATAAAAGTAGGGATAAGAATTAAAAGTGCTACGTGGAAAGATATGTGCATGAGATATACATGAGATATATACATGAGAATAAGAATTAAGAGTGCTACGTTGAAAGATATATACATGAGTGCAGGTGGTGATCAGTGCCAAACATAGAATGATGCAGTGACACAGCGTAGGGTCATGTGTTAGTGGCGGGTACAGTCATATGGTTATTGTTCATGTGTCCAACAGCAGAGGGGAAGAAACTGTTCTTATGGCGAGAGGTTCTGGTGCGAATGGACCGGAGCCTCCTGCCTGAGGGGAGCAGGTCAAACAGACTGTGTCCAGGGTGAGAAGGGTCAGCTGAGATCCGAGCTGCACGCCCCAGTGTCCTGGAGGTGTACAGGTCCTGCAAAGATGGGAGTCTGCAGCCAATCACCTTCTCAGCAGAGCGCACAACACGCTGCAGTCTCTGTTTGTCCCTGATAGTGGCTCCAGCGTACCACACGGTGATGGAGGAGGTGAGGATGGACTCGATGATTGCAGTGTAGAACTGCATCATCGTCCGTGTTGGCAGGTTGAATTTCTTCAGCTGCCTCAGGAAGTACATCCTCTGCTGGGCTTTCTTGATGACGGAGGTGATGGTGGGCTCCCACTTCAGGTCCTGGGTGATGGTGGTACCCAGGAAGCGGAATGAGTCCACAGAGGTGATGGGGGTGTCAGTCAGGATGATGGGGGGGAGTGGGGCTGTGTGCTTCCTGAAGTCCACAATAATCTCCACTGTCTTCTGGGCATTCAGCACCAGGTTGTTGTGGCTGCACCAGGACACCAGACGTTCAACCTCCCTCCTGTAGGCAGACTCGTCCCCGTCCGAGATGAGCCCAATAACGGTGGTGTCATCTGCAAACTTGATTAGCTTGACAGACTGGTGGGTGGAGGTGCAGCAGTTGGTGTACAGGGAGAAGAGCAGAGGAGAAAGAACACAGCCCTGAGGGGAGCCGGTGCTGATGGTCCGGGAGTCCGAGACATTCTTTCCCAGCCTCACATGCTGCTTCCTGTCCGTCAGGAAGTCAGTGATCCACCGGCAGATGGGATCAGGCACATTCATCTGGGAAAGCTTGTCTCGGAGATGGTCTGGTCATAAGACAATAAACACCCAGGCTGAGATCTTCCTCCACCTCTCCTGTATCTCCCCCTCCTGCAGAGGGAGCTCCTGAGGAGAGGAAAGCTCCTGCAAGATGTGACAATCTCCCCCACCAGTTGAAGAGCCCCCCAGGTGGCTCGATGCACCGGCGGCACCCTGCTCCAGGGCTGGGCCCCCATGCACCCACCCGCCCACAACCCCGGCAACACACCAACCAGGACCCAAGCCCCCGAGGCCCGGTCCGGGTCCCAGCCCAGAGACGGAGCGCCCCCAGAACCTCACGCCCATCCCGGACCCACCCAGGGGCAGCCAGGCTGCCAGGTCAGTAACCCACGTCCGTCAGCACAGACCCTCCCCTAGCCCCGCTGCACGCAGCCGCGAGGAAACAGTCACCTGAGAGCCAACAGAGCCCCTAACCGGACATGACCGCTACCCCCAAGGTTGAGCCCCCCAAGGAAGATGCCTCCGGGGAACCCCCCGACGCCCTAAGCCTGTCCCTACCCCCACACCAATCACAACAGTGAAGACGGGACCAAACTATGACCCCCCACCCCCACTAGGTGATGGAGCTGATCAAAGGAGCCCAGAGCAATTCTACATCTCTTCTTGTACATTGCCATAAAGTGTGTCACAGCTGGTTTGTCTCCAGGCAACATGGAAATGTGATCACAAAGTGAGCTGCAGACACCTTCGTGTCTTGTTTGCGTTATGCAATAGCAGTTCAAGTCAAATTAGGTTTTTGTGTCAGACTTTTCTCCTAATGTATCCTGACATGATTGGATAATAAAAGTCACAATGAAGCGAGAGGAGAGATGTCAGCTTCAAAAAGCTGTCCTGAATTAAAGTGGCTGCATCTGTTTTCTCTGTCAGCTTGGCTAAGAAGGTGTTGAGCTGAAAGTCTAATCCTAATCTAATTAAATCTAATAGGGCCTGATGTAATCCATTTATGTGCGCTGATTGGATTTCTTAGGATGGTGATTGGAGACCTTTGAGTTGTATGCACTAGTGGTTTGTATTTATGAAACACAAGTAGCAGTTTGATGGTTATTATTTAGATTGCTCTTATGACTGAGGAACTCTTATTTCTACATCAAAGAAAGCCTTCCTTCAGAACAGATTTCAGCGTGACATGAATTTGAAATGAGAGACGCACACTGGAACCAAAGCTTGCCAAACGGCCGACAGCGGGACAATAGGGAAATATTTAACTTCCCGTGCTGCTCTGGAACGTCACCATGGATGCACACAAATGTTCATTTAAGGTAGCGGGGTATAAATATGCACACACACAGAAAGACTGCACGCAAACATGAATGTGGAAAAATACATACATGGACTCACACGTACACAAATGCAGCCAATTGCCAAGACCAATCAGCTGGTGTGACACCATATGTTGCAGTGTTGGCAGCAAATATTCATTTGAAGGACTACAAACCAGTTAGAAGCTATAAACGCAGTCAGGAAATTCCTGCACTAAGGAAAGACACATGCAGTCACTGAAATCTGAGTTCGGTGCTCGAATGTAGGGTGGAGGGAATGAATGCACACACTGCACTTGTGCTCTTGTCTGTTCAAAAATGTACGACAAAAAATTTAAAAAGAAATCTTATGACAGTATTTTAATTTCATATATAATATTAAGCTAAAAAACTGGCACCAGACTTTAAATCTGGCTAGTCCTGAGCTGAGCTGGTGGAGCTGAAGGCTCGCCTCAGGAGCACATAGATCATGGGTCATGTAATGTAAATCTATACAGTGGGAATTTATGTTAAGCTGAAGACTGTGTGACTTTCAGCTCCCAGAATATCACCAGGGCCCCAAAGACCACCTGCAAGTTAAGTCAGGCTCCGCTAAGCTTGATGTTGTGTGTAGTAGAGGAGGATGGATCGATCCACCCGCCTCTATCGATATTACTCTAAGTTCAGTATGTACCCCACTATATCTGTTATTATGTTTTTTTTGTTTGTTTTTTTTTGGGGGGGGGCATGCATGCATTTCATTAATGGGCTACAGCACATTTAAGGTTGACCCAAAGTACTTTAGAGCGAGACACATTTAGATCCAGGTCTCCAAAAAAAACCCAGTTTCAAAATACATGAAGTGTGTTTTGGTGTTTTAGCTGATTATTATGGAAAGAAAAAAAAACAGTAGTCATTAAAATGTGAAGAAGTGGAGTCATGCTGGTGAAAGATGATCCTGGGGATCGAAACATCCCTGCTTATAACCAGTACTTGTGACAACAGCATGTGTTTGCTTTGTTTTTAAAATGGAGGTTTGTACGTGCAGAGATGCTGGTTTATTATCTTCTCATTCCCTGTTCTCTTTTCTGAGGAAAGACTCCACTTTATCGGCAGATGGTATCACTTAATATCGTTTTAGCTGTCCAGTTGATATTGGTCCACTTATGGTCACTAAACAATGAGGCTCTCCTGCCTTCTGGTGTAGTCTACATTATCTTGCTGGAAGCAGGGAAATAAACTATCCGGTTTGTTTCTCTGTCATAGCACCATCAGGGGCCCTGTTGTGTTTGGGCCACACAGTGTGCCCAAACACAGTCCTCAGAGGCAACAAAGTTTATTGTTATGGACCATCTGATAGTATGAGGATCGGCTGGCAATTGCAGTGGTTCATAGTTTGCTTTTTCACAACTCGAAGAGGTACCAGGTACTTGAAGATCAAGTAACATATACCCCCTTTTTCACAGATGGAGTGCCAGTATTGGTGTGTTGCCAGTTATGCTTCAGTCTTTTTAAGAACCAGCCACTAGGTGCTAGGTACTGAAAGATGGGGTAATTTCAGTGTGAAGTAATTCATGGCAGACAGAATCTTCCGGCTATGTCTGTGCGTCATTGGTGCACTGACATAACCGGAGGTGATTACCCCTCCCATAGCAACCAGCCGAGTGGTTTCAACATTAGGGCCAGCAGTCTTGTGGTTCGGTGCTGGTGCCAGCTTTTCAAGGAGCTAAAAAGACCAAACAAACAACCAAAGAAACAAACAGAAATGTGTGTGCCTGTCATCTTAAAGATACCCTGCAGTATTTACAGGGGGCCTGCTTCTGAAACCAGATGTAACATCTTCTTGACAGTCACAAAATTATGTTGGAGCAAAATAAAGAACTCCTTATTCACAAACCAAAGATGCCACGGTTATGTTTGGTTGTTTGTTAGTTTATTCTCATACATAAATAACACTTTCCATGAACCAGTTCCTCTGAGTCACAGGGCTCTTAAAAAAACAAAATACTAAAGTCATTCAGTGATGTTCAAAGGTCTTGAGCCATTCTTCATTTATTCAAATTTTGCCAGAGCCAGACTTTGTTGTAATTTTTTACACTGGTCCAGACTTTCTGAACGTCTTTTAAAGTCTTTGTTTTTGGTGATTGGCTGGTTCTTCACTCATTTTCATTCCAGTTTTTTTTTGTTTTTTTGTTTGGTATGCCCCTTAGCACGGACCAATTCAATTATCACCAAATCACACCTCAGGTGTTTTAGAATGTAAAGACCAGTGTTGGTCAAGCTACTTGAAAATAGTAATTAATTACTAATTACTGATTACTTCTCCAAGAAAGTAATCCTATTACTTTACTGATTACTTATTTTCAAAGGTAATTAGTTACTTTATTATTTAGTTACTTTAGAAAAACATGATACACAACCCGAATATGTTATAAATCTATAGACCTTTCAGCCCAAATCTCATTTTTTCTGCATAATTCATAAAAAAAAACTATCTACAGCAGATGAACAGCATCTGGCCCTTTAGTTCCATCCATTTGCTGTTCACTGTATCCCCATCAGAAATTATTTTGGGAAAACAGTTTCATCAGGGAAACAGAGAAAAGGCAAGAACCTTACAGAGAGATGAATCTAAATTTGAAATTCTTTGGTTCAAATCATGATCAGTGTGTATGTAGAACACTGGGATTTGTGATTGTGTCATAATTGATGGAACTATGAACACAGAAAAGATGTTGATTCACCATGCAATACCATATGGAAAGTGTTTGATTGGTAATTGCTTCATTTTTCAGCAATACAATGATTCCAAAGATGCTGCATGTGCATTAAAAGCATACACAGATAGGAAAAACAAAGTGGAACACTATCAGCCATGGACGGGCCTCCCCAGAGCACGGACTGCAACGTTACTGAAGCAGTGTGAGATCATCTTCACAGAAAAGTACTGCATATGTATACAGAATAGAGGCCAAGTTGTCTTAGAAAATATAACCATGTAAATTTAGTCTGTGTAAGATTTTCAGCATTTTAACCTATTTAGTTAACCAACCACTGAGTGTGTTGCCATGATACTGCATTGTATCTCTTGCCTTCCCTTTATTTCCTCAGTTCAGGGAGGACACTCGTGTCGAGTGACTCTCAGATGCCTCCACCCGAGGTCTGAAGGACAGGCAAACATTATGTAATGTCACTGTACAAACAGCACTCTACTGTAAAAGAGCATTTACCTGCATCACACATACACAGATACGCACGGATTACACAGATTCAGTCAGGCATCTATCCACATGTTCCTTTAAAAACAGTAAATAGGTGAAATGTCACCTAAAACCCTCAAATCTTGCTATACTTAGTTTCAGTAAATTTCCCCTGTAGTGCTCATCACATGAGCCCAAACTTTATATGACTGTGTCCCATTTCTGGCTCTCTCCCCTTATGACTACCCACCATTAAAAAAATACATTAAAAAAAGAAAAAATTTGATAGTCTTATGTTTCAGCTAAAGATATTTTGCAGGTTATAGATATTTAAGAGGATCAGTTCACCTTTGCACGTAGGCCTGCAGCACAGCCTTTGTGGATCAGACCAGATTTAAAGAATCGTGGGCGTTTGTACACGTGTGACACAAACAGACAGATAGACACACAGACAGCCCGTCTGTCTGTTCTCACAGTCCTGCTTTTTCTTTTTTTGGCAGGAGATGTTGGGTCGGTATCAGCTCAGGCAGCAAAACAAGCTCACCATCTATAAACTCTCTGTGATCATAAGATACACTTGGCACATCTCTCTGTGTAACACACACTCTCAGGACATTGTGTATCTGTGCATGCATACTCGGAATATTCTGCATAGCCAGGCTGTGCTAATGTGCAGTTGCATGTCTGTTTGTACATTACATGAGAGAGCCTGCGTGCAGGCATATGCATATGCCTGCATACTGGGGTTTCACTGTGTTAGTGCCCGTTTGTGCCTCATTTGCAAGCACTATCATTGCATCTGAGAGATACAGGGTGTTTGTGTGTGCAGGTAATTGCAAACCCGTACCTTAGCCTGTCAGCTATTAGGAAATGTCTGAGACACAGCCCAGGGTGGGCCTCTGGAGCAAGAATAAACTGCTTCTGTCCAACAACATGCGTACATCACTGTGTGTGCATCTGCTAGCCTAACCAAAGTAGTGCATCGTTTCTGTTTGTGGGTGAGTGATCACACAGGACACATGTGACTGCCTTTTTTTCAGTTGTGTTATAAAAGTTTAGATCTTGTAACAGGGGTAATACGCAGACACACCTAGACAAAGTTTTCACAAGGAAGTGAAAGCAGATATTCACATGTAGAGAAAGGAAGTGCACAGGATGTAAAACATTTAAATTATGTCTCCTACCACTGACTCTTTTCTCAGTTTCACAATTCAAAGAATTATATATGACACCAAAACCTTAAAAAAGGCCAAAGGTCAGCAGTCGTAAACAGAAGCACAGAGAGGAAGAGGTGGAGATAATAAAACAGTGTTTAATATGGAATTAGCTATATATATATATATATATATATATATATATATATATATATATATATATATATATATATATATATATATATATATATATATATTAGGGGTGCAACGATACACAAAATTCACGGTTCGGTTCGGTTCGATACTTTGGTGTCACGGTTCGATATTTTTTCGATACAAAAAAATGTTCATGCCTTTTTAATTTGTCATTTATTAAAATTATAAATATATATTTTAACTCAAAAGTACAGTTTTTAAATTTAACCCTAACCCTTGTGCGCGTTTTTTATTTTGACAGCGAATCCGCACCTGCGGACCACTTATGTGCACCCCTGGTTATTTAGCTCGTCATATTGCAGCCACAGAAATTCTTTTGTCCATGAAACCATAAAGCTGCACTTTCTTTTTGCCTTATAGTCTCATTTGTCATAACTTCTCCGTTTTGTGGTAAGCTTTTCTTTGGCTGTCACTTCTTCACCCCGACCTGTCTTATTTGGCTCAGCAGAACTAAAATATATATACTGCTACTTTTACACACGGACTCACATAAGCTCAGCGATTCTCTGCGCGATCAACCTCTCACATGTTTAAGCTTGCTGCGGGAGATTTCACTTGTCATGTTTGCATAGTAAGCTAACGATTAATAAGACGATGTCAGAGGAATTGGTGCACAAATTATCATCACTCACAGATCAGTGCTGTCATTGCAAAGTGAAAGCAAAAAAACAAGCGCAAATTCAAACGCGATTTCAATATGTCACATATTGACAGTGGCTCACCGATGCCAATGACATAATTACCCAGCTACATTTCTGAAAGAATGCAAAAGCATTGACATATATTTTTCCTACAATAGCCCGACGGGCAGGGTAGAGAGATTTTTGTAGCCCGACTGGAAAGATCGCTAGCTCCGGGACGTCGGGCTAGCGATTTTGCAAGCCCTGTATCTGATTGAGGAATCACTCATCTTTGGAAAAGAGAGTTTATTACAGAGAAATGTCTCTTTCCAAAATAAAAGCTATACTATCTGCTTCTTCTGGGCTATATTCTCAGCAGCATAAGGAGAATCATGTGCTAACAGCTGTCTAAATGACTCGGCTAAAGTTAGTAGCATGCTTGTTGTTTTTGTCTTTGCACTAGGATGATGTCGGCGTAAATGTGCAGTCATATTCGTTGTGTTCCCACTAGTGCTTTCAGGTTAATCTCGTTGAAATGACCTTAACGCCACAACACGGCTAATCTCCGTTAACGAGCTACCGCCGATCGCCCCGTGCATGGGGCTAGACGGCCAACACGTTAACGAGCTAACTGCGCTAACACACTAGTTAATTAAGCATTGCATGGCACATCCAACATACTGTTTTACTTTAGTCCATGACTCGCTTACCTTCAGGGTCATACGTCACATGAAAACCAAAATAATTCCAAACGCCAGATCTGAATGAGGGTGGGGGAGGTCCATCTTGCAAGGAGAGCTTAACTTCTGTCTTGCTAGCTTGCCCTGCGCTCTTCCTCCTGACTATGCTGTCTGTGTTGAGCGCTCAGTGGATCTGCGCTCGACAGTGCAGCCTAGGCGGAGTAGTCGAACGCAGATTCACTGAGCGCTCAACACAGACAGCATCTTCAGAAGGAAAGTTGATAAAATAAATTACAAATGTTGTATTGTTCGATACATATGCGAACCGAACCGAAAGCACTGTATCGAACGGTTCAATATCGATACGAATATCGTTGCACCCCTAATATATATATATTAGGGGTGCAACGATACATATGCGAACCGAACCGAAAGCACTGTATCGAACGGTTCAATATCGATACGAATATCGTTGCACCCCTAATATATATATATTAGGGGTGCAACGATATTCGTATCGATATTGAACCGTTCGATACAGTGCTTTCGGTTCGGTTCGCATATGTATCGAACAATACAACATTTGTAATTTATTTTATCAACTTTCCTTCTGACGATGCTGTCTGTGTTGAGCGCTCAGTGAATCTGCGTTCGACTACTCCGCCTAGGCTGCACTGTCGAGCGCAGATCCACTGAGCGCTCAACACAGACAGCATAGTCAGAAGGAAGAGCGCAGGGCAAGCTAGCAAGACAGAAGTTAAGCTCTCCTTGCAAGATGGACCTCCCCCACCCTCATTCAGATCTGGCGTTTGGAATTATTTTGGTTTTCATGTGACGTATGACCCTGAAGGTAAGCTCATGGACTAAAGTAAAACAGTATGTTGGATGTGCCATGCAATGCTCAATTACATGGGTGGGAGCTAGCGTGTTAGCGCAGTTAGCTCGTTAACGTGTTGGCCGTCTAGCCCCACGCACGGGGCGATCGGCGGTAGCTCGTTAACGGAGATTTGCCGTGTTGTGGCGTTAAGGTTATTTCAACGAGATTAACCTGAAAGCACTAGTGGGAACACAACGAATATGACTGCACATTTACGCCGACATCATCCTAGTGCAAAGACAAAAACAACAAGCATGCTACTAACTTTAGCCGAGTCATTTAGACAGCTGTTAGCACATGATTCTCCTTATGGGGACCTGATATGTTTAATATGCTGCTGAGAATATAGCCCAGAAGAAGCGGATAGTATAGCTTTTATTTTGGAAAGAGACATTTCTCTGTAATAAACTCTCTTTTCCAAAGATGAGTGATTCCTCAATCAGATACAGAGCTCGCAATATCGCTAGCCCGACGTCCTGGGGATAGCGATTTTTTTCAGTCGGGCTACCAAAATCTATCTCTTCCCTGCCCGTAGGGCTATTGTAGGAAGGAAAAATATATGTCAATGCTTTTGCATTCTTTCGGAAATGTAGCTGGGTAATTATGTCATTGGCATCGGTGAGCCACTGTCAATATGTGACATATTGAAATCGCGTTTGAATTTGCGCTTGTTTTTTTGCTTTCACTTTGCAATCGTGCGAACTGTGTATAGAGAGCGACAGTACTGATCTGTGAGTGATGATAATTTGTGCACCAATTCCTCTGACATCGTCTTATTAATCGTTAGCTTACTATGCAAACATGACAAGTGAAATCTCCCGCAGCAATCTTAAACATGTGAGAGGTTGATCGCGCAGAGAATCGCTGAGCTTATGTGAGTGCGTGTGTAAAAGCAGCAGGATTTATATTTTAGTTCTGCTGAGCCAAATAAGACAGGTCAGGGTGAAGAAGTGACAGCCAAAGAAAAGCTTACCACAAAACGGAGAAGTTATGACAAATCAGACTATAAGGCAAAAAGAAAGTGCAGCTTTATGGTTTCATGGACAAAAGAATTTCTGTGGCTGCAATATGACGAGCTAAATAACCAGGGCTGCACATAAGTCCGCAGGTGCGCATTCGCTGTCAAAATAAAAAACACGCACAAGGGTTAGGGTTAAATTTAAAAACTGTACTTTTGAGTTAAAATATATATTTATAATTTTAATAAATGACAAATTAAAAAGGCATGAACATTTTTTTGTATCGAAAAAACATCGAACCGTGACACCAAAGTATCGAACCGAACCGTGAATTTTGTATATCGTTGCACCCCTAATATATATATACACTATTCACAATGATCCGCTGTCCAAATCTGTCACATCAGTCCTGACGAAATCTAATTTCAACATTAGAACATCACCACTAAAATTCAGTTTTAAGTTAAATCAGTCTTCAAAGCAAATGTGCTTTACCACATTATTTTCTCAAAGATAAATCAGCGCAGTGTGATATGAGTTGATTTGTGTGGTTTTCCCCACCCAAAACCTTCCAATTGAATTTAAATCATTTCATAAACAGACGCAACAAGAAATTAGATGATTGTGGTGCATTAAACGCAGCTCTACTAAAAGTCTGAGCTATACGAATCAACACCGATTATTAATTTAATAATTTTGGTACATAAACTAAGTGTTAGGTATGGCTCAGCTGAATAAAAATTGTGTGTTTAGTCATAACTGTTATTAAGTGAATATTAAATACAGCTGGAGACAGTATGAAAATAGTCATTTCTACACCACCTGCCATATCAATGCAATTTATATATATAGTAGAAGCAATAAAAGTTTGATTACCAGGCGATTAAATCGGATGTTATTTCTGCTGAGATGTTTGACTACCTGCTAACCCCACAGCTAACCCAGATGATGCAGACAGCATGCAGCTCTAATATAGTCCAGTCTGAACAATCTTTATAAATCAAGAAGCATTTGAAGCAAGAAGCTGTCTTATTATAACACTCTTTTAAGAAAAGTAATCACCTTACCCTAACTCACTCTAAACATTCAGAATGAGCAGTGTGAAAGGAAGATAGCCTCAAAGATATTTACCATCAGCTGACAGTGACCAGTTTTGGGGGTATTTGCAAAATTTTCTTTAATAAAAGCAACAGTACAACACTATGACAATGCTCCACTACAATTTAAAATCCTGAACACAATTCATTAAAATGTGTGAGCATTATTTGGCTTTTTTATAAAGTAAAATATCAAAATTAAAAGTAACTATTCTACAGTAACTATTCTAATAGTGCACATGCATAACTGTGCTGCATTTTCAAGAGCAGGCGTGAGCCATGTCATGAAGACATTATGCTGAGAAAGAGCTCTAAAGAGGTGGAGAGCGTTGCTGGAGAAGTACAGAGAAGGTCAGGAGGAATGCACTGAGTCTTTGTGCCTTTAGAAAAAGTATATCATAGAGTGGCAAAAGAGGAACTGTGGTACTGCATGAGAAAGTCAGAAGTGGCAGAGAAGTATATGAGGGTGGTGCAGGACGGCAGTGAGACAATGTCGGGAGGCAGTGAGGGTAGAATCAAATCAGGGATTGGCTTCTTGTTTGCTAAAGATGTTTGATAGATATAAAGATGAAATCAGGTATCGGTCTCTATAACTATGATGTTTGCAGATGGCATTCTGATCTGTAGTGAGATCAGGGAGCAAGTGGAAGAGACCCTGAATAGGTGGAGTTATGACCTGGAGAGAAGACGAGTGAAGGTCAGTACAAGCGAGACAGAATAATGTGTGTCAATGAAAGACAGAGGTGTAGCAGTGGAGATACAAGGAGCAAGGCCAACCATCCAACCCAATGGTGCACAAGAGATGCGAAGAAGACAGTGGAGATGGGTGGAGTGTGTGAAGACTAGTGTCATGGGTGATATGTAACAGAAGGATAGCAGCAAGAATAAAAGGCAAGGTTCCCAAGATAGTAGTGGGAACTGCTATGAAGTTTGAAAACAGTGACACTGAGAAAAAGACAGGAGGCAGAGCTGATGTTAAAGATGGCAGAATTTAGCTCTGGACAAGATCAGAAGTGAGTACATCAGAGGGAGACAAATTTAGGGAGGAAAGGCTGAGATGGTTTGGACATATGCACAGGGGGGTTGTGGACAAGGGATGATGAATAGCAGGCAGAAGGAAAAGAAAGTGTTGCATTTTGCTGCTGTAGAACTCTTTTGAAATAATATATTAGATTTGTTCTCTTATGTGCTGATCTGGAAGTGCTCGATAGAGCTTTCACATCAAACCCACCATGGTAAGAGTTGATAGTCGTCCCTCATCTCTTTTCTGTGAAAGAAGGTGAGCGCTAAGCATTATTAAAAGTTACTTCACACAACACAATAACAACAATTACCTGTTGAGATAATAAAAGTTTAAGCGGAAGTTGGCTAAAAATAAGCAAAGGAATAGTTGACCTGGTTTTGCTAGCTGTTAGCATAGTTAGCTAACAGACATGCTTGTATTTATGCAGCTGGAGTTTGTAACTCCAGTCTCCTGCAGCAGGGTTTTATGTGAGCAGGCGCAATCTGTCAAGAGCTGCTCCTAGCATCTTGGAAATAAAACTTCAATGGTCTTTATCTGAATAATTATATTGGCTCGACCAATGCTACAAATACACAAATGACAGGTAGGAACAAAAGAAATTTCATTTTCCCTCTTAGACGTCAGTGTTCCATCAAAATTATTTTAAGTTTTTATTTTAAAAATAAAAATCATTTGAAACTGTTGCTTTACAGATTAACCTTATTTTATGAAATAGAAAGTACTTATATGTTGGTACCATACTGTATATACTATATGCTGTATATAAACAACTAACATGCTGTTTATTCCTCAAAGTAAAGTTAATGAATTGATGACTGGAATTTGGATTTTTTCCAGCAGTGGAAACTTGTCTGGTAGCCAAAATAAGTCTGTTGATGTTTCATTTGTGATGTCATGTACACAGTGCTTGAGACTTGGGTCTGGACTTGGAGGAGCTTGAAGATATAGTCCTCCATACTGGATGTTATACTGGTTGTAAGTAAACATGTACTCCCTGACTGCTTGGCAGTGGCTTGTGGAGGTTGCTAGCTGTCATTGGGTTAAATTTGTTGCACTGTCATGCCTCCAAAATGCCAGAAAAGCATTTTGGGGTTAGTGAGGCAAGCGTGGTGGCCTGTTAGTGACCAAAGAAAGCACAAGGAGGTTTTAGCTAAAGCACCATCTAGAGCAGCAACGTACACCAACCACTTGCCAACCAGTCTGGGAATGCACATTTTCCCCTTGCAACTGGTGACTGTATCACATCCAAGATGGCCGACAACTCTTGAAAAATATGCATATGCTGTCATGAGAGAAACCTCTGTTGGATATCGAGACTCCGACTTGCCTCGTTTTGTGAAATGCAGTTCTAGATAGATGGTGATGACAAAAAGCTTGGTGTAATACTTCACACTGGGACTTAACAAACAGATGGCTACACTCATGTTTTACGTGCCGACTGTGGTGGCTGTGTGCAAAAACATACATAAACATAAGGCACTCCTACCCACACATATAGAGCTCAGTTGCATAGTATCTAAGGTAATCATGACACCAACAGTATCGTTAACATTTTGGACACGCACCAAAAAAAGGATGCCTCCACACGCTAATCTTCCAATACCTAAATTGGAAATGGGTCAAACTTCACAAACACACTTGGACACATCCACAGTTTGTTTTCATGTGTGAGGGTAAAGAAGTGTGTATGAGTGCTTTGAGGCAGCAAAGCTGATTGTATTTCCTCTCCAGCAGCTGATACTGTAGCTGCTGTGACCAGCTGCAGCTGTCACTATGTGTCACATGCACCCACACACACATGCACTCACGCCAAACTCACAGCACACAACCCACCCCACCTGCACGTAACCTTTAACTTGAATGCATACGTGACAGCGGAGTCTTCATGAATAACCTGGATGACTGAATAAGCACAAAAAGCTCCTGTCTCAGGGGTTAGTTTAAAAGGATAAAGGTGCAGCACAGTGAAAATCACATTTCTTCAATGTCATTTTACTGGACAGCCTGAGAGGATTTGGAGGAAGCATTTTCCTTAAATATTCCACAGTTGTGGAAATTTCTTGTATAATATTTTAGACATGCTTGGTCAACAGCATGTAACTGAGTTGTATTTTCCACTGGCTACTTGAAAAGCATCATTGTTTCAGTGAGTGCTAAGGCTAAGACAAAGCTAGGAAGGACCGGATTAGCAGTGTTTTATTTATTTTATCTAAGGAATAAATACAGTGACATTAAAATACACCCAGATTTCCCCGTAACCTGTAACTGAGAAAATAACTGCATGCTAACGGCACATCATCATATATATATATATATATATATATATATATATATATATATATATATATATATATATATATATATTTTTTTTTTTTTTTTCTTTCTTTGTTTCTTTCTTACTTACTGTAGCCTCATGTTTTGGTGCTTTATTGTAGGGTCCATATGTATCAACTGGATAAAATTCATGATCTCCTCTTTCCCATGTCACTGACAAAAAAGTTCCTTTAAAAAACAGAAAATGAGGAGCAATTTTCAGTCAGTACGTTGTTTGTTTTTTTGTTTAAGTTTCTGTATGTGGTTAAAAAGTGCGATTTCAAAAGTACAGAGAAAACTTTTTATAAAATTTTACACTAAAACTCTTTTTTATGGTGTAATGTAAGATTTATCAAGTCCGTTTCAGTAAGTTCAGTTATCATCAAAAGGCACACTTCAGTTATTCTACCTGTTTTATTTCCCATAACTTAATGAACTTGAACCCCAATGCAAAAAACAACACCCACCTGAAAGGTAATCCAAATTTCAACAGTACATTAAGAAGATTCTGTGGATGTTTCGAGCTTTACATTGCAAAAAATACTCATTTTCACATACTGTAAACATACTGTACACTGAGACAGATACATGTAGGTGATATTTACAGTAACTGACATTGTTCAAGAGTATTTAAAAAAAAATCACATATCAAATAATTATTTGTGCACATAAAAGATGAACAAGAGAGATCATTTTCAGTCTGACTTGCTCTGCTTCGTATTTGGACAAATTTATTATCATCACTTTGAATTTAGGAAATGGCGAAAGAAAGACTAATCCAAACAAATTTTTTGTTTCTGCAAAGCTTCTGCTGAGAGCGATGTATAAAGTAAGCACTTAAAATATGTGTAACCTGATTGGTATGTTTTTACAGGGAGTGTAACAGACAATGTTATTGAACCAGATCCAACTACATAAAAAAAGATCTCCCAGCTCTTGTGACAGAGTGCACCGTTCGTACTTATAACAGAGCAAAAGCAGACAGGATAAAAGGAAAGCGTGGGTTCATGGTGTTGTTGGTGGAGGGACAAAGTGGGGGATATAGTTTAAGGGAATACGTGATGAAAGGAAGCCAACACATGGGGAGGACACTCATGACAGTCACAAGTTTGGGTCTCACATGTTTATCTGATACACAGTTATACACCACCAAATAACTACAGACCAATTGTGAGTTTTGTTAGAAGGAATGAAGAAAACAGGCAAACTGCGAGCCTTAAAATATACTCCCCGTTTCAAATAAAACCTTGGGCCACTGGGCAAACATGTAGTTTTTTTTATCTCAGTCCTGTTGGGTTCTGGTTCATGGAGAGTTTATCTTGATATTGTACATAAACTTTGGTTTCTGAGAAAAAAAAGTTTATTTTAACTGCAAATATTATTTAAATTTCACATTTAATCCTTTGTGGAACAATGTAAGAAACCACCGTTTTTGACTTAAAAGGCTCCATTACTGTGGCAGCTTTTCAAGACAGGTAGTCCTCATCTGGTATTTTGATGGTATTTTGCAAGAACACATTATGTTCTGTCAAAACACTTTTACTTATTCTAAAATTCATTTTTACCCTTCAGCTGTATAAACCTGATTGAGTATTATCGTAACCCTGGCAAGTGGGCGGGCAAGGTAGACACTCAAGTTTGTGATGGAGATAACTTGAGAACGAGGCGACGCAGGATATTCAAATTGATAAAAATCTCGAACGAGTCAGAATCTCAGAGACCTTGACCTCAAGGTCAGAAGTTTTCAGGAAATCTTGTGAATGAGATAACAAGGCAATGTAGGATTTTGACATTGATTCTAAAATAAATATTAGCTTTGGGAGGTGTAGA
Source organism: Diplotaxodon limnothrissa (assembly GCF_057381915.1). Lineage (NCBI taxonomy): Eukaryota > Metazoa > Chordata > Actinopteri > Cichliformes > Cichlidae > Diplotaxodon > Diplotaxodon limnothrissa. The sequence goes on from NC_140605.1 coordinate 21,828,036, forward strand.
AGTACATCTACTGATGCGAATCTTATTCATCCCACCTGATAACTCAGGGGCTGTTAATGATCAACAGTAGTTGAAAGTCTTTAATGTTCTGACTCTGTCCTCTTTCTGCTCAACATTCTCAAATGTTACTGCACCTACAGAGCATTCAGTGCTCTCCAGTACATTCTAATGCTGCTGTGCTGCACTCTTATTATGAGGACAATGATCTTTTTGACAATGTGCAGTGATTTGAAGCAGCAACCTCGCCGACGGCTCACTCCTCTTCTGTTTTTAAGCAACAGGTAATCTCATGACTTTAGTTGAGGAGCATTTTGGAATGAAGTAGCATGCATGATATTTTAGTACTCTTAAAACATGTTTTATTTGGTACCAATATCATCCCTGTAGTAATTCCAATTTCAGGAAGTTGATAATGTTTGATGTCACTTTGTGAGTTTTTTTCAAGGCGCTGCTTTGCAAACTTTTCCTGTGTTTAAAGCTCGTGAACCAAAAAACTGCCCTTTTTTCGTTAAATAAGCTACAGCATGATGCCTTCATGATCGAGACAAACTTCATACCTGTTTGAAAGGAGACACTGCTGAATATAGTTTGCCCATGTAGCTAGCTGCCTTCTTGATTCACGCCATTATGAGGAAAAATCGGACCCTGGATCATAAATAAAAACGTTGACAACGTGGCCTTATAAAAGACCAAAAGGTTGAGTTACTCAACTCTCAAACACAAACATTATTAACTTCAACAAATCGGTGCTTACTGCACACACAATGGGAATCCTAATGCTCTAATTGGTCAAGCTATTGAACTCAGACTGTCCTTACAGCTCCAGGTGGCAGAACGGTTTGCCTGCCCGTTGGTCAAGGATCCTGGAGCTACATCTAAAACTTGCTCAGAGCAAGAAGATGGAGGAGCCAGATTCAGTGAGCTGCCTTGAATTGAACTCTCCACACTGCCCCTCCATCTAGAATGCTGAATGTCAAGCTCTGTAACATCAGTAAGAGCTGAGTTCCCATTCAGCCTTTGTGGGGGATAACCGCTGTTCTCGCTGCATAGTCCCAATAGTCTCCTTATGCTCCACTGTCTTCCCTTACTCCTCAAATGGAGTATCTCCTGGAAGGCGTGCCTGAAATCGGGGCTGCGACAGTAGATGAGAGGATTGAAGGCTGAGTTGGAATATCCAAGCCAATTGAGGAGTCTAAAGGGTACCTCAATGTTTTTCAGGCTGAGTATGTTTCTGAGGATGTTGAGGATGAAGAATGGTAGCCAACACAGTGTGAAAGTTCCCATGATGATACCCAGAGTTTTTACAGCTTTATGCTCTTTAAGAGAAAACCTAAGACGCTTTGTGGCCGAATGTTTTCCGTCCCCTTTGTCTGTCCTCAATCTGCTCTCTTTCCCCTTTTCTTCTTTACCAGTGTCCATACTTGGGTTCTGCATATTTAGACTATCGTCTCCTGCTTCTTCTCCCACCTCAGTTCCTGTCCTGCTTTGATTTAATGCAGGGCTATCATCAGGATAAGCAAACTGTGAAGCGCAATGCAAGTTATACATATGTCTTTCCCTTCCTCGGATCTTCTCCAGCTGTTTCTGAGCCTCCTGGAACACGCGGGTGTACAGGAAAATCATCACCACCAGTGGCAGGTAGAATGATACAATTGAAGAAGTCACTGCATATGCCGTGTTCGTGTTGAACTCACAGCAGTTTTCATCTTTCAAACATAAGAGAGCTATGTGATCATGTGACACCGACATCTTCAGATGTATGGGTAGGAAGGAGATGAGGGAGGCCACCACCCAAACTGCGAGCACCACTGCAACAGCTCGACCCCTGGTTATCAGCAGGAGACAAAAGAGTGTGCAGAGAAGTGAAGAATGTTGCAAACAGTAGACGTGAGTGACAACACAGAGATATTTTCTTAGTTAAATATTATGTTGGTTGTCCAAAAATGTAAAAGAGCTCTAAAAGCAACATAATAGCCATGACTACATTCTAAATTAACTACAGCTAAGCCCAGGATCTAGCTCAGGCAGGTAACATGAGCTGCACTGCGTCATGCAGAGATAACATGCCTCATTCTTCTCATTCTCCCCATGTCATATGCCAAATACACTCTTTTTCAGTTTGGTGGTCTACTTAAGCTTCCTTTTAAATTTTATATGTAACGTATTTGTGGGTAATTATGAGTTTGGGGTCTGGTTAATTATATTCTGCTAAATATGTCCTTCTGATTCATTCAGATTTAAAATGGCTAATCACTAAGATAATGGCTTTTCTTCTTTACTGTTACCTACATTATACATGTATTAATTTGATGAATTTGAGTCAGATATAATAATGGTAAAAAAAGAAAAAAGAAGTACAGCATCTATAATTTCTAAGGTTTTACATATCAGGATTTATTTTTTTAAACACTGTCTAGTCTTTATCATCATGTCTTATAACGAGGTAACTATAACTTGAGATGAACAACAACACATGACATGTTGCACTGTGTCATTATTTCTGCAATAAAAACAAAGCTAATATGTGGAAGCAGTGTGTAAAAAAAACATGAATTATTCGCTTGCACAACAACCTTGAGCAGCAATGACTTGAAATAGTCTTTCTCTGTGTGTCTTTATCAGTCTCTCACATCATTGTGGGGGAATTATGACTCATTCTTCTTTACAGAGGTGTTTCCGTTCATCAGTGTGAGCAGGTTTTCATTTACTCAAAGCTCTCTTAAGGTCACACAGAATTTCAATCAGCTGGAAGTCTGGACAGTAACTGGATCTGACTGAGTTAGAACATCTTTTCTTTTTGAGTCATTGAAGATTGCCTGCTGTGCTTGTGATCATTGTCGTGTTGCATGATCGAATTTGACCTAAAATACTTTTGGTACACAGAGTTCATGATCGACTCACTGACTCCAAGGCGCAAAAAGTGGGCTTGAGATTTTGCACGAGGTGCTTGTGTTAATATGCTGTGTTTGGCTTTCACCAAATGTGGCGCTGCACAATATAGCCAAAAATCTCCACTTTGGTTTCATGTGTCCAAAGGACTTTGTTCCAGAAGTCTTGTGGTTTGTTCAAAAGCAACTTTGCAAACCGAAGCTGTGCTGCTATGCTCTTTTTCAAGAGAAGAGGCTTTCTCCTGGCAACTCGGCCAAAACAAGCCATGCTTGTTAAGTCTTTTTTTAATTGTACCATCACGAACTTCAACATTTAACATGCTAACTGAGGCCTGCAGAGTCTGAGATGTAGCTCTTGGGTATTTTGCAGTTTCTTTGAGCACTGCACGGTCCAACAGGAGGAATTTGCTGAGAAGTCATTGGAAGATTAGCAGCTGTCTCGAATGTTTTTCACTCGTGAATCCTTTTTCTCAGTTTAGAATGATGGATTTCAAATTGTTTAAAAATGGCCTTATAACCCCGTCCATAAAATCACTGCTGATGTTTTTTCTTCTTCGCATTGTGTTAACACACACCTGAATGTTCCTGACCAGCAAACTGCCAAAACATCTGCTTTTATTGAGGCGATTACACATTTATTGAAGTGCATTTGATTAGCAGCACCTGGCTGCTACCTACCCTGTTAATCCCAACGGAAGCAGTAAGGAAGTATTCAGTTTTTCACACACTGCTTCTGCGATCAGGCATTAATTTTGTATAATAAACAGTCACACAGTGTAATATGTCCAATGTATTGTTGTTCATTGAAAGTTTTATTTAACTAATTTTAAGACCTGCTAACGATTATTTTAATGTTACTATATCCATATTTTACCACGACTGTATTTGAGAATCAGAATATCTTCATTGTCATTGTAACAAATACAATAAAATCAAGTCTCATATTTTCCAGTATGTTGCAACTCTGGTTGTACCGCAACACGTGTCAACAGTGTTTGCCTTTAACAGGAGACAGAAAGCACCTGATGTGACATCACTGGTTGGGTTTAACAAAGTGTGCAACATCTTTGAAAGTTTGAAAATGTAGCGATATTTGCAGTAGCAGCTTGATCTAACCTCATACTACATACTAGTCAAGCTCCATCTCTTTTGTACCTGGTGAGCAGTGTTGGGTAGCGGAGCGGCGAGGTGATGGCAAGGTAGCGGTCCAGTGCGATCACACAAAGCGTTTCGATGCTGGCAGTCACGCACAGCACATCGGTCGCTGTCCAGAAATCACACATGAAATTTCCGAACTGCCAGACTCCCCGCAGGATGGAGATAGAGCCAAAGGGGACCACAACCACACCCATGATGAGGTCAGCAACAGCCAGTGAGGCAATGAAAAGATTGGTGACAGTCTGGAGCCGCTTAAACCGCAGGATGGCGGTAATCACCAACACGTTTCCTGTGTAGAAGAAAGCAAACTGTGTTCGAAACTATGAACTGGATCAATTGTAAAAGCGCATTTCAAATAAAAGCCGTCATCTGATTGAACCGAAAGAGTCACAGCTTACCGAAAACTATAGCCAGGACCAGAATGGCCATAGCAACACCAAGCAGCACGAGTTCTGCATCACTGTACTCTGGTCTAGAAGAATTGAAGACCTGGGTGAAGTTACTGTGCTGTGAATGGTTAGTCTGTGCTAACACAGTACTCACACCTCCCATGATCTACAGTGAAAACACACAAAAACACAGCTTTGGTCACGAAAGATAAAGACACATAAACTGATTGTTTTGCATGCATGATCAATTTAGTAGGGAAGACGTTTAAAAGGTATACAAGAGATTGGACAGCTTGTATTTGTTCCTTGGTATGCCTCTGTGTTTGTCATGCTTTTAGCAGTTTGTGCAGCAGCTTATGGGATTTGTATGTTTTTTTTGGTGTAGCCTCAGTCCACAGGATCAGCATTTGGCTGCAACTAGTCCACACACACTTCCTAGTGGGGTGTTATCTGCTCGGGCTCCGATGCTTTTTGAATAAGATTACATGTGACCCTTTGATCTGTTTGGCCTTCTTTAACAAATAAGGGTATTCCTTTTTTTTTTACACCATTAATGCCATTAAAACAAAAAAGCAAATGCCAGTGCTGGTAAAAGCAAGAGGATGGCTCCTGCAACACATGTAAATGAAGACACTAAATGCCCTTGTTATATAATAGTGCTTACATAAGTAAATGCACAGACAGATGATTGTGCTCCTAAAGTGCCATTAACACACACAGGAGTATATTTAAGCTGTTTGTATTCCAACAGATCATTCTTTCTGCCAGGATGATCAAAGAATGAAAAGATATCAAACTTTGAGCAGTATTTGATGAAAAATAGCTTTCACAGAAGTCTGTGGATGAGAGCTAGCCTGCTTTTTATCTTATCGAAACATACATACTGTGTATATGTGTTCACAGAGGAAGTTATATGTTCCTCTATATTGTCATGATTTAAACATATCCTCCCCAGTGACAACATACGTCCTGTGATATAATGTCATGTATCAGCATCCAACATGTAGATTATTAGTTTTCTTTTTTTTTTTAAACTGATAATGAATACTGCAGTGACAGAAAACAGGAGAAAAGTGAGCAGCAAACTTTTACAGGAAGTAAATGTCCTTGTCCAAACCACTAGGCCATCAGGACTTCCTCTACACACTAATCTTAGTGCCATGGTACAGAGTGTACACTTTCGATTCAGGGTGTTACTAAGCACAAATAACTGATGCTGAGGAAGAGCAAGGCTTGTGAAATACTATATAGGCTCCAGGAGCCCGTATACTGGTGTTTGCAAAGGAGCAGTGCATGGCAGAGCAACAACAGGCAGCTTAAATAAATAATCCCCACATTGCTCTGATGGTGATATAGATATATTCCAGTGATACATTAAAAAATACATAACAGTACAGTTTTGGCATCAGTTGCATTTATTCCTCAATGTTATTTCTAGTCATGTTCCAGCATAAATAGTAATAATAAAAACAAGACTGAATATAAATGCTCTTCCACAGCAGGCATCTAACTGACAGCAGACATATGGCGATCCTTGTTTGCGCTTCTGATGTAGATCCCTGTCGGGGGATGGTCATCCTGTCTGGACAGTCCATGAGTAGTAGACAGATACTAAATGTCTGCTACTTATGGACTATTTGCCCTTCACAGGTGGCATTTGACTTATTTTTGCTTTTCTCCAATATGTGCAATTAAGAGAAGAACACATCTATGTCTTAATGCTAATCGTAAGGCTGTTTGGCCAACTGGATCTTCTGTGTGCATTTGCACTTAGATGCATGTGAATGTTGCCTTTATTCCAATGCAGTCCAAACACTCACAACATATGTTAATTGGCAGCAGTAAAGAGGTGCATTGATTCACGAGTGTTTACCCAGTTCTCCCAGGGTCAATGAGCAAAGTGTTGAATTTTGGGATGCTTTTTAAATGTCGGGCGATTGTTGTTTTTATGACAGTCATCCTGTAAGTGGCATAATCGTCTAAACATGAAAGTTAAACGGTGTCATTACTTTGCAAGTGCGAGGCACCGCACATTAATTTGGAGAGCAGGTATGCTGTCAATCATGCCGTCTGCGTCCACAGCAGCGTGTTTGTGCGAACATTCGTCATTGCTTGGAAAACGTCCCTAAGTCAGCACATTAACATTTTAGTAAATACGAACTAAAAGTGCAGAGAAAATGATGGATCTGCTGGAAAGGTAAGTGCAGACTCCTTTTAAAAATAGCATTTTCCTTAATTGTGCTTTGAAATGAGTTCTGTTAGACAATAATGTGTGTGATTGTGCACTACACACACAAAAATCAGACTTTCATGATTCATTTATGTTTACATGATGTGACAGTCGCTGTTGTTTTTCTCACAACACCAGTCACTTACCCTGTTACTCTTTGCCTTAATGACCCCTGCACTACCCCTGCAGAGGGGATCAGTACTGCAGGAGGTGGTTGCACACATTAATACCAAGTCAAACTTGGAAAACTGACTCCAATCGCCTCCCTAAGCAAAACTGTTTAAACAGCTGAGACCGAATCAATCACAAAAGATTTACTGAGATGTAAAAGTCCCAATATTTAGGCTGAGGGAGCATGGCGATAGTAAGTACACTGAGCACTTAACACACAAAAGCTCTTGCACAAATATAAGCATGAAGCTGCAAGTGTGTGGAAAATACACAGAGAGAGAGAACACCCAGCTTTTGCTGTCATCGGTAAAATAAAGAGATGGCGGTAGAGCAAACTGTGAAAATGACACATGCTTTACTAGGAAAAGATAAACAAGTTTCTGTCCTGATACCATAATAACAGGAAGAAAAGGAAGAAAATCAATGATATCTGTAGCTTTTGTCAGACAATTTAAACGATTATATGATAGGTAATCTTCAAATCTCCTGTGATGTCAGAGTTAGGTGCACATGTTTTAAACAATCTCATCGTCAAATAGTCTTGTAAAACTAGAAAAACTTGAAGATTCTTTATCTGCACTGATCCCTTAGCATTTACTTTAAATCTATATTAATTTCACTGCTTTGATAAGTCCAAATAAATCACAGAGAGTGGTGCTTCCACCCGTGACAAATAGGTTGCCTGCAAGATTGGCACTTTGTAAAACAGACTTTTATTTTCAGGTGTTCTTTAATTGTTACCTCCAGACTTTGTCCTCTTCTTCAGTCCAGTGATTTCATACTCCAGAAGCTTTTAAATCCACCACACAAAGATTCATAATAAAGTGTCTGCCAGCAGCTTCTTCTTCATTTTTTGCTGAGTTGTTAATTTCAGGAGTTAGTGTGCGACTGACATGCACAGACAAACACACACGCGCGTGCTCTGTCTCGCGCCCTGTTTCTGTTCCCACACATGTATAAACACTTTCAGGTCTCAAGCACACTTGCCCCTTTGAAGCAGCTGAGTCTGTCAGCCTTTTTATAAGCAAGCCACGATGACATCACAGCAGGATAGTAGCCTATCAGAGGACAAGGAATGGCTTTTGCTATATATCATATGTCTGCAGTGCACTGACAGCCGGACAGCACCCAGTGCTCTCTGGGAAACCTTAGGGTTTTAACATTTATTTATTCAGGGCAGCTTTTCTGAGCTTCTTTTCAGCACCACCCTCCTCACATTCTCACATAGGAGGTGCCAAACAAAACCACAGACTTCTGTATTTGGCTGCTGTTTAGCTGTACTTCTGCACCACAGCAGTGCAAAACATAACAGCAACACTATTCAAACTGAATATGGCATTATACTGTATTCCCATAACCTGCGCATTCAGTATCAGTATGAGGATATAATAAGAATCACTTTGCATGCTCAGACAGAAAGTCAAGGCTAAACATCCATTCACCAGTCTCTTGTTGCATTAAACCTTAAATTAGATTGTTTCTTTGTTCCAAACTGCAGGGCTGATTTTAATATTTATAATTTTATATTAAAATGTTTAATACAATGTGGACTACATGAAGTCTCATTAAGACAAACTTAGAGGCAGTGGATGAGGGAAACAAAGTGTTTTATTATGTAATTTTGAATTTTCTAAAAGACATCAATTCATGAGTTATTTCCTTGATTTCTCTACCACTACACAGTCCTGTGAAAAACTAAGTGCACATCTTGATTCAGTAGCTGGTAGAATGACTTTATCCATCTTTCACATGCTTGTGGGGGACTTTTGGCACACTCTTCATTGCAGTGTTGGTTCAGTTCATTGAGCTTTCGTTTACACCACAAGGTCCCCAGATGATGTGGCTGCAAAATATCATTATCTCTCCACCACCATTGTTCGAGGTGCAGAAATACTGGGTTTGGTTTTGCCAAATGGGGTGCTGTGAAATATAGCCAAAGATCTTCGCTTTGGTAGGAGCTAAGGACACTTTAACCATGCTGCTATGTTCTTTTTAGAGACAGGTGGCTTTCTCCTGGCTGCCCTTCCAATGAATCCAGGTTTGTTACATCTTTTTCTAATTGTGTTTTAACTTTTAACATGCTTCCTGAGGCCTGTGAGGTTTGGAATGTAGCGCTCGTTTTGTTGTTGTTGTTTTTATTTCCCTGAACATTGCATGGTCCCAGCCAATTCACCTTGAGGGGATGTACAGTATGTAGGGATGGCAGTTGTGTGTTACCACACACTGAACGCTCCAGACCATCAAACTGCCAAAATCTCAGTGTTTATAGAGGTGCTCACACTTGTTGATGATCAATGAATCAAAGAGATTTCATTAGCAGCACTTGGCTGCCACTTACCAACTTAATTCATAAGGAAGCACTGAGGGTGTACTTACTTTTTCACTGTGCTGCATGAACTGTATTCATAATGAAAATGACCCACAATAGAACATGAACTTTGCTGCTTCACATTTGTGCATCAGTGTTCCTCATTTCACTGATCCATCACAGCACAGACAAGTCACCACTGGTCACATATAAACAAAACACTGCGATTACTCTTTTGCCCAAAAAAAATTTTTTTTTTAAGCGTTCAAGGTAAGTCTCCATAAGTGTACAAAGCTGTTAATGTGATCTGTGATCTCTAGTAATCATAAATACAGTGTACATACAAAATAAAAAACCAACCCAGTGCTCAAGATCGTGAATGCCTCTGATGCAACCAGTGGTAGTGTCAGTAATCATACCCAACCAAATGTTAGGCCACTAAAATGTTTTGGAAAGAGGCTACCTCGTAGAGAGCCACCCAACTGAGTTATGACATTAAGTCAAATCCTGCACCTTCCATCATGCCACCTTGTGTGCTTACTACGTTAAGACTCTTAATGTGTTCCAGTTGAAGTTGGAAGTCAGAACTGATCATTCAAAATTTTCCTCTGCATGAATTGCTCTACCTTGCCGAGAAGCAATCAAAAACCAATTTTTTCTTGCTTATCTGACTTTACCACTGGAACACCCTCAACTTAGCAGTGACGTCACTGCCAAGTTCCGACATCTGACTTCCGAGGTAAACGGATCTGGTGGCATCTGGCATTAACCAAAATGGGTAGAATGAACTCCACTGAAGCTGCAAATGCAGGTCTTCTGTCTTCCCTGAACCTTATATCTCAAGGAGGTGATGCGTGCAACAGGAAGCACCTAAAGGTTCCCACACACCACAGAATGTACCCAGCAAGGCTTTCATGTAGAGAATTTCTCATACTTGATCACCACAAGCCGTCATTTTATATGCTCATGATGACCTACATGTCGTGAACAATAGACTCCCACATGCGCGGCGCATTGAAACCACTCAGATGTGAACCAGTTAGATAAAGATGCTTCAGCAGGCTGATTGAGCATCAGCGTCTCAAAATTGCAAAGTGGCTTATCTCTGTCTGATAATATATATACATATTGCTTCTCCAAAGCAATTATATCATCTAAAAATATACACCACTGATGGGTTATGTTTTGTTATGTTATTAGGGCAATACTTTTTTTGTCAGCCCATTCAGACTTTTAGCTGTATATGAAAAGCAAGAAACACGCTGCAGTGAGAGCATCACACGAGCACTCGCTTCTTCCCTTTTTTATGGCCTCTTTTGGAGCATGTCTGTCAGAGAGCCCAGAGCAACATCCTCTTGTCCAAACGTACTGGTAGAAGATAAAGCTGAACATTTGAGCAGCATGATTGAAATTCAGGATCTTAGTCAGTTATGCTCCGACCACCCTACGGTCTGTACTGCAGAAGACAACAATCATCCCGAGCGTGCAAATGAAAGCTCTCATAAAGCTGAGCCTGCACTCAGTTCACTGAGGAAACCACAGCTGGCACCAGTGTTCGTCTGACATACACATAAAAAGTCTAATATTTCTATTGTTATGTTTGTGTTTTCTGCTCTTTAATGTTTCCTCTTTTGGGAAAAGAGACATAGAACAGAGAGTATGGCCACTTCCTCTTGTCACATTCCTCTTGGCGCCTCTTCCATCTGCGTCCTATCTTTTCCTCTATCTCTTCACACGTTCTCTCCTCGTCACACTTTCAAAAAGTATCCATCCAGAGCTGCTCCCTCATTCACGTCACTCTTTTGTTGTTACTTTTTGTCAGTTTCTTCTTTCATCTGTCCTCAGCAATACATCATGTTTGGACACTTGAGCTCACCAGTTCTTTCAACCAAAGTCCCATTTAATGAAAGAACGTTAGGACACAGTACATTGACATTTTTAAAAGAAAGTCTTATGTTGCTGAGTGTTGCCAGTAAACTTGATTGTAAAATGTTTAAATTAATGCGGTAACCATGTGCCATCACTCTAATGATATTTTTAGCTGCAATGTTTTTATTTCTTGCCAAATACTTCCAGCAGTTCCTCATTGTGTTAATATAATATATGATACAGTGATGTCTGGTTATGTGTTTTTGCGTTACTTTCTGTTATCTGTGCAATTATCCGTTTGGTAATATATAGAGTGCGCATTGCCTTTCCAACATTTCACACTATTGAAAACACACGAGTCCTTTTGGAGGGGTTTCTAAAATGTCGCTGCACCAGTTGATTCTTTGTCTGCTTGTCAAAGTGACTGAAATTCTGTCCTCACAAGCACTTAAATTAGATTTTATTTGAACAAATTATAACAGCAATCGACTGATGAGGAGCAAATCTTTGTAAGGAAACTGGAGAAAATGTTTTTGTAGCGGTGGGCAGTGGGGTTAACGCTGCTTGTCGGTTTTAGAAGTAGCTTCTTGGTACAGTCTTTTTTTCTGTGGGGTTTGCTTGTTCTGCCTGTGGTTGCATGGGTTTCTTATCAAGGCTAATAGGTTAACCGTTAATGATAAATTGACTGCAGTTGTGAATTTGGGAGTATGCTGTTGTCTGTCTCTCTGTTCCCCCTGGCAACCTGTGCAGCTGTGATCTGTATGCTCGCCGGCTATCAGATGTTGGATAAACAGTTAAGAAAATGGATGACTTCTGTTGTGATTTGATAAATAAACATGTCTCTTTTATTGATTTTCTTCTTCTAATGTTTTCTATTACTTTCTGCCGAAACAAATATCCATCATCACTGAGAAGTTTCATCAGAAATTTACATGAAGTCAATCTGTACTGAGTTCACTCCCCAAGTTCTGGGAACAATTATATTGTCGCTGTCGCTGAATCTGACCTGCAGACGGTTGTTTTCTGAATTACAGCAAATATTTTCCAGAACCTCAGTGACCAGATACACGAGTTGTAGCTTGAACTACAGTTACTGCAGGAAAATATCTCACACATACTGTGCGCAAATATGCATGTGTTTCAGTCTATTACAAGAGTAATTAAGTGAAGTTGAAACACATTTTCAACCTCTTCTGGATTTCTGGTATGGCCCCTTTGTTTTTCTAAGAAATGCTTGCTCTGAACAGTATATCCTGTACATAATGTTCACTGGTATTACTGAAACCATGCTGCTACCACATCCTACCACATGTTCAATTTTTGACAATGTCATGCGCCGCGGCGCGCGTGCACAAAAGGATCCAAACGCAGACTCAAGCACTAGCAGAAAAGGACACTTTATTATAATAACAAAAAGCGACCCGGGAAAACCAAAGGAGCAAAACGAGGAACTAAAAAACCCGGGGAAACAATGATGCGAGGAAGCCGGAATCGGGACCGTGGGAGGCTTCAACAGAAAGGGGAGAAGATTACTAGGGAGCCGAGAAGCGGAGGAAACACATCAAAACTGAGTTAGACCAGTTGGCTTATGATTAGAGCGGGACCGTAGGAGCTGGAGAGGGACGTCTGTGAGAGGGAAATCCGTGGAGGTAGTGGTTGGGCCAGATGATGCACCGGGTGATCCAATTGAGCAGGAGGACAGGCAGGTGGCAAACGCTGAACGCCGGATCGAAACCTAGACACAAGTAGGCAGATTTAACACAGCTCCAACAAGATAGTAATGCAACGCTTTCGCGGGAGTCTAGTTACCACAGAGAGGTGATTAACGGACTGGCGTGGAGCATCCGTCAGCGCCGGGTTAAGTAGCTCTTCAGGTATTCACCCCGATGGAGAGCAGGTGTGCCGGTGATGGCCCAGCCTGGGGGTGTGGCTACCCGCGCATCACACACAGGACCACGGACCATGACAGACAATGTATTTTTGTCATGATCCTGGGTCCTTTTGACCCAGCGTTTTGTGTTTTCTCTTCGCGATTTTGGTTCTGTTCTTCCTCTGGTTAGTGTTTACTCTGTTCTGCCCGTGTGTTCCTGTATCTAGTCCGCGTTTCTTAGTTTGTGTCCTTCATGTGTAAGTTCCTGTTTTATTGTGAAGGTCTGTGTCTTATGTGAGTGTTTTCAGTTTGCCTCCCTAGTCTCGTCATGTTAATTACTCCCAGCTGTGTCCCCACCTGTATGTAATCCCCCTGTGTTCTCTGAGTGTATTTAAGTTGTGTCTTCTGTCATAGTAGTTGCTGGTTCGTCTGTGTTGTTTCCCCTCGGTCTCCCTGTATGTATTTCCCCGGACCTCCCTGCACCGTCATTCCTGGTTTGTGTTGTTAGTTTACCCAGTTTCGGTTTCATGTTCACACCCTGTTGCTGTTTGTACCCACTGCTGTAATAAACACTCACCTGCACCAGAGCTGCCGCCTTTTGGATCCTCACTACAAATCCACACGGCTTGCCCCGCAAACCGTGACAATTTTCCTGTATCAGTATTTGACATAAACTGCAATAATGGCAGTGGTTTCCTTTTTTCTTCATTAAAACTGGACAATAGATGATTTGAAAATGCTGAAGATTATTCTATTTCTGCTTCAGATGGTAGAGCCAGAATTTGATGTAAGCAACATGAAAGTATGGCCCCATCCTGCATTGTATCAACAGTTCAATCTGCTGCTGCTGGTGCAGTGGTGTGGGGGATTTTTTCTTGTCACACTTTGAGCCGCTTAGTATCAAATGAGCATCATTTAAATACCGCAGCCTGCCTGAGTACTGTTGCTGACTATGCCCAACCCTTCTTTGACTGCAGCGTGTCCATGTTCTAATGGCTACAGGATAGAGCATCGCAAAGTTTAGTTTATTTCAAACCTGTTTCATGAACCTGGTAAAAAGTTCACTGCACTCAAATGGCTTCAACAGCCACCAGATCTCAATCCAATAGCATGTGAGATTTGCATCAAGGAAGTGCAGCCAACAAATCTGCAGCAACTGTGTGACACTGTCATGTCAATATAGACATTGCTTAAAGTGACAGCTCATTGCTAAATTTCATTTTTGTATTTTTCCTCCGGCCTGTTGCTGCTCTTTATCCATCTAGATTTCCAATTACTTTCCCAGATTTTGAGATATTAGCTGTAGTGTACCCACCCTTTCTCACTACAGTGGAACAGGATAGCAGTCTGTTGCTCAACCACCAAAAATTACACCTGAAAAAGTCTGAAGCAATCTCTCTTTCCGGAAAAAGACCTGAGGCTTTTCTCATTTCTCTTTTTTATTCCTTCTTGTGTCCTCTCTCCTCCTGCTAGTGACCCAGAAATCTATCACAGTACCATGGCTTCAGTGTATTAAAGAGGGACGGCACACAATATGCAAAATAAAGTGTAAAGAGGACCTTCAAAGGACCTTTTATTCATTTGTTGCTTCAGTTGTTCAGTTACCCTTCATTGTTTGAGTACCTGTGTACATTTAAAAACAGTGATAGTCGCATTGTACTATGTTGTGAATTGAATGTAAAGTAGCCCTAATTATATAACATCTTCTGACCTCTATAATGCCTGAGATCTATGGCTGCAGTAGGGTTTAAAAAAAGGTGCAGCTGGCCAAAAGTCATGTTTTATTCACAATGCTTCAAAATGAGGCTCCAAAGTGAGAATTACTTGTTTTTTTTAATGACTCCTCCCTTCTCCTATCTCTTCCTCACCAACTCTGCAGTGGTGGAAGGAATTAGGATGTGAGGAGAGGAGTCAAGGACAGGAACTGCATGTGTGCAATCCAGGAAAAAGCGAAAGAGTGCCGGTGAATGGAAAAACCCACAGAGACTTGTTGTGAGAAATGTCATGAAAGCTCTATTTTCTTTTTTACAGAACTACACCCAGAAACCACAACACACAGAAGACTGAGCTGCTCTGACTGCCACATGGGACTTCAGTTAGACTACCTTTCAATACCTCAGCCGGGCTGATATGTGCATTGAAACACATAAAAACAAACATCCCCTCTACTTTGCTGGACCTGCTGTGCTGACAGATGATTGACGTAATCCCTGAAGCTAGGTTAGAGTTAAACAAGTTGGTAAGAAAAACACAGGGTCACAAACACAGAATGCATTTAAATGAGAAAATGGCCATCTCTTCATTTGCTTTTTGAGCTATCACACAAGTTTCATACATACACATATATGCAGGGGTCCATGTACAGTACCACCTGTATGTGTGTTCAAAAAAGGTGGCTCTTTCTGTGCTGACAGGTATCCAGAACAGGAACGAAGCACACGAGCAGAAAGAAAAACAGTCTTTCTGCCCGTCAGCACTTTTGTTTTCCTCCCCTCATCCATCCTCTCATCAGGTTGCTGTTGTTCTTTCTCTTCCTTTCTTTTTTCCATCACTCACCTTCTCTCATTTTGTCCGCTCTTTCACTCTTTCTGCCCGGCCTCATCACTCTCTCCACTTTCCCTAGCCTCATCTGCCTTTTCACTCATAACTCTTTAGCTTCTTCTTTTCTCCCCCGTGTGTGTCTCTGCCATTCATCTTTCATCTCTCCTCAATTTCACCCCCTCCGGGTACTTTCTTCCCACTTGTGTCATTTGTCTTCCATTTTCAAGCACCATTTGCAAACAGTTGTCAGCAGTTTAATCTCTTCGGGACGGCCGGATGCATCAAGTGTTTCCACATTTCAACAGATTTGTAAGGGACGACCTCACACGCGGTTTACTTGATACTGTGGACTTTTTTTTTTGTGAATTTAAAAAAACACCTTAACCTATAGACAGTGTAGCCATGCTTATATCCATTTCGTTTCCAAATCATTTATCATGTTCGTTTTCTGTGGAAAGTGCAAAAATAGGTGCAGCAATTTACCGAAACATGTGCAACAATTCTAATGAGACAGAAAGTCAATATTTGATATGACCACCTTTATTCCAACTCTCGTCTGCAACCTTTCTTGGCATTCCTGGCACTCTTCGGGAATTGTTCTCCGGGCTCCTTGAAGGACACTCAAAGCTCTTCTTTGGACGCTGGCTGCCTTTTGTTTTGTTCTCTGTCAAGATGATCTCTCACTGCTTCAATAGTGTTGAGATCTGGGCTCTGATTAGGCCAATCCATGAGTAATGGTGTTCCACTGTGCCGTTTTTTTTGTCCAGGTATGCTTTTACTTCACTGGCAGTATGTTTGGAATCATTGTCATGATGAAATATTGCCAGCCAGACACTTTCCAGATGGTATTCCATGTTGGATTAAAGTCTGATCATACTTTTCTATGTTAATAATTCCATGAATTTTGACAAGATCCCCAACAACACTGGCTGAAATGCATTGCCAGACCATAACAGAGCCTCCAGAATGTTTTACAAATGGCTGTAGACACTCACCGTTGTATCTCTATCCTAACCAGCCATCTTTCTTTTCCCTATTTCCTGAAGACATGAATTTCAGCTGCTGTAGATATCTACTTGTAGATAGCTTGTAGGCCTGCCACTTCTTTTATCTTTGCACATCATACGGAGATATGCAAAGGTTTTGGCTAATAGCTTTTTGAGAATCAACTTGTTGGTATATAAATCCTATTTTGTGTTATCTGTAACTGTTATCTTTGGCATTTTTCTTAACTGTTTTTCACCTAAAGAACTGGTCAGAAATGTTGTGTTTTTGTGACAGGCTAAATATAGAGACTAAATATACAATTTAAAATTGGTTCTTTGCCAAGTGTTATCTTATATATGACACAACAGAAAATGAGTTAAAAACAACCCTTAATGAAACATTTTGAAAGCCCTTCAGAAAACTTTTTTTTTTCTATTTCCAGAAAGTCTGGCTCTTTGGAAGCAAAAGGTGAAGAAATGATGGCTGACTCAAGACTTTTGCACATGCTTTAGTTAAGACTAAAATGCAAGCATGCAACAGTTTTTTTCTTTTCTAGTCAGACTACTTGTCATAGTGCATGTTAGCGTTTTACATGTCGTTTACAACAAATCATCACATTGGAGAAGCTGGGTGTGAGGAATGTTTGGTACTTTTGCTCGTCAGAGGAAATCTTCATCGGTTTTCATGTTTCAGCGTGATTTAAAACTGGTTGTATCTCTAAGCTCCACGGGTTCTGTGCGAATGAACACATTTTAACTGCTGTTTGTCACTTCCCGAGTTTCACCTTCCTCTTTGGCGCACAGCAGGCAAAGACACATTACTTGCTGCACTCGCCTGCTATGCCTCCGTAGACCAAAGGCTGAGAGAATTCCTATCTGTCCAAACACAGCTGCTAGAACGACTAAGGATAAAAACCAAAGCTGTGAAAAACTGGCTCGGCATCCAGGTTTGAACAATGTGTGAAAAGAAAGTGGCAGTCAGCCAAGGGCGATGGTTCTACTCCACTACCAGAGAAAATTTCAGTACCACAAGCTTTTCAAGAAGCTGTGAGAAATACAGCTGTTTCTGAGCCAAATTATTCACTGCATTTTAATCTGCACATTGTAGACTAGCATAACACAAACAAGCAGTTATGATGGAACTCATGAAAAAGACACTCATTGAAAGCCACGAGGTAAGACAAAAGACAGCTGCAGGGGATGTCTGCATGATATATAATTAGCATCACCTTTTGATTTTTCAGGCATATTTTAATCCCGTATATCTATAAATCTGAAGCTTTTAGGGCGTTTGTTGTAACTCTTGATCTCTGGATTATGATTTATGTAACAAATCCTTCAATAAAGAACAGAATCCTGACCCACAGAGTCCACTTACGACCCTTTAATGAAGGAAGCAGAGGCGGATCACTTATTATACTGAAACACACAATAGCCTTGACCTCACCTTCAACTTGTTTCATTTCCTGACTGATGAACTCACAAGTAAACACATATGTACCAAGGCCTTGTTCCTTGAAGTCAAGATCATAATTTTTGTCTTCATATGGGAAGAAAGTCTCCACAGTGTGACTTTATGTACAGACTTGTGTCTCCTTTCTGCTATAAATAGACACACAGAATACCCAGTCTTTGTGAAGACAACTTTATGGGTTAAAGGTAAAAGTAGTTGCAAAACCAAAAACTGCGGAAGAGTGCAAAGAGTGCACAGTCTCACTTTTCTGTGTGTGTTCCTGTAAATAAAGGTTTTGAAGCAATTGCACAGAATTATTCTCAAACAGTTTTAAGGGTTTTTTACACAGCAAAATGGACAGTGAAAAGAAAAACCTTGTTAAGGCTGCAAGTCTGCAATTCTGACTTCAAAGAGGCCTGTTGCTCAACCATCATCCACCCGTGTGTTCGCTTATCCATTACACGGGTGATTTGGCTGATTTTGTCTATGTCAGTGGGTTAAACGTTTTATTTCATCCTCACTGATCTCATCGGGAAGCTATTTTGAGCAAGAACGCTCGAAACACCCACTGTATGCTATACGTTGAACAGAAATAGCACAAGGTCACATCTAAACACAGCAAAGCATTCAGCAGATAAAGACCCTCACAATTCCTTCTGTTGGTAGAGACCAAAAACAGAGCAAAAAGAATTTACTGTCATAAATTATTTATAACTGACAGATGAGGTCATAAGCAATTTTACAATGAATACAATATCAATATTGTGTTTGCAGTTTGTTTCTATTTGTTTCTACTATTATTATTTAATGAAGTTACCATTATTATTTACTAATAGTATTATATTACTAATTGCCTTATCATGTTTAGAACTGTGCAAGTAAATGAAACAGTAGTAAGGGTAAATGTTACTGTTACTGCAGCTGTTTATAGGTAGGTGTTATGTCATATTTCCTTCAAAGCCAGTTACTTCCTGTCCAGGAGGATATGGTGACTTGTTGCTAAGGCACAACACGATCTTGGTACTTCTGTCTGTCTCTTATTTGCTCCATCCTGTAAGCTTCTATACTGTGCAGGGGAAGTGGTGGAACTGCTTGCAATAAAACAGCAGCGCCCTCTTTATGACACTGTCAATCCTGCTGATTTTCTGTTGTCTAACTGTGTGTAACACAAAATGTGGTGCAGAAACAACACGAATGATATCGCTCAGAGATTTGAATCTGAAAGCCCATTTCCAAAAAAGTGTCAAATGTAAATGAAAACAATGCAACAGAATCCAAATCTCATAGACCCACATTTATTCAGAGTAGAAAATAGAAAACATATCAAATGTTTAAGCCAAGAAAATGCACCAAAAAATAAGCACATGGTTGGATGGCACCGACACGTTAGGACATTGCCCTTGTTTACCACTGTGTAGCGTCCCCTCTTCTTTTAAAAACAGTCTGTAAACATCTGGGAACTGAAGAGACCAGCTGTTGGACTTGCGGGAGAGAAATTTCCCATTCTTGTCTGATATAAGTTGCAGTTGCTCAACAGTTCTGGATTTTCTTTGTTTTATTTTTAATTCCATGACGTCCTAACACGTTCTACTCTTCTACTATAAGCCCTGCTGCTGTATATGCAGTGTACTGTCTAGCATTGTCATGTTGAAATACAGAAGGCATTCACTGAAAAAGAGGTAAGCCTGTGATCCTTCTGTTGGTAGATGGGAGCATTTGTTGTACTAAAACCAACGGTGCCTTTCCAGATGCACAAATTGTCAATTTCATAGGCACTAATGCACCCCATACCATCAGAGATGCAATTTTTCAACTGAGCGCTGATAACAGCACTTGTCCATTTCTGCTTTAGTCCAGAGGATATAGTGAAATTTCAATTTATCTGACCACAGCCTGTCCGAGGTACCACAAGGAGAAAGGCGGGGTACACCCTGGACAGGTCTGCAGCCTGATGCAGGAAAAGACATAGAGACAAACTCACATTCACAATAATTGTATGTCTGTGGGAGGTATTGGAAAGCATGGCTGTGGGAGCACACGCAGAGAACTAAACAAACTCAGAAAGGCCTCTGACCAGAGGTGGAGTCGAACTCTGGACTTGCTTACTTTAAGACAACAGTGCCAACACCAGTACTAACATTTATGTAACGATCTATGTTTACACATATAATGGTCAGTATGCTGTTTCTTCCTTCTTGATATACAATATTCCTATGCATGTACATAAATCCTGTTGTTCAGATGATCTTACTGTTTTAGCTTCCTCTCAGCGTGTCTGCTCTGACCAAAAACAGTGTAATTTCATCTTTTACAAACAACAGATGCGTCCTCTTTTGGAACATAATACATCAGCTAACTGTAGAAAATCAATGAACTAGACAAACATGCACGGTGCACTTGCCTAACTGTGTACTTCAGTTCTTCCCAACTGCTTTTAAACGGACAGACTGACTTAACAATGGGTCATTAATCACATCTGAGAGTCGCCGGAGACACACAAACTGCATGCATGACATATTGTTTTTTTGACCTTGGCGGACTCACGATTGAAGGCATGAGCAGACACTCAAAGCTTTGACCTTTTGATTCTGAGTGCAGCCGCTGCAGACACGGCAGCGATCTCCCAGGAGGATTCAAACCTCTGCTGCTGCTAGGGTTGCCAACTTCCTGAAAAATAAATAAGGGACACCTCGTGGCCAGGGCCAGGCGACCCAGTTGTCTTCACCCTTCCCAGTGTGGTGAATTTTCTAGCTCTTTTTTTTAACCATTTGACTTGAAGTTGATTTAAGTAGATATGTTCTACTTAAATCCTATTCTATTCTTTGTGATATGAACACATGTGAAACAAATGATCATTTAGCCATTTTTTTGTAGCTCAAAATGACAACATTAACACAGTAAAACAGGTCTCTTTCTTAAACAGAAGCCTGTCATGCTTAACTTTTGAGAATATAAGTAAATCTTTCTTTAAAAGAACTCTGTCCTGCTTAACTTAAAATAATAGAAAACAATAGAAAGAAAAATATTCTTCTAACAGTGCACATTTAGTGCATTTAGTACAATTGGCTTCAGTTGAGGTATTATTTCAGCTTTTCTAATGCTAATCAGCTGCTCCTGTTTGTAAACCCGCCTGTTCCCATGATTACGCATCATAACTCATCATCATTATTCATCTATGTATTACTTTTATGTATTAGTCATCTATTTGTTGTAATCATCTATTCTTGCAGTTGTTTCTTACACAAAATAAGTTATATTATCACACTTCTGGCCACATAGCGCTGATATTCACTGCACATGCCCATATTAACTTTTTCCAGCCAGGTGTTTTCCTTTTCCCATTCTTCCCTTTCTCTGAGGGGAACAAACATTGCTGCTCTAATGCTGGGCTCACACTGTGCGGTTTTAGGCCCATTTTGAGACTATTTTTGAGTCGTGCGACCGTTTTGGTGATCGGACCGTTTTTTGGCCTTCGTCGTGCGTCGTGTAGTATACGTGGGGTAACGAGAAGCGATTAACACCTCGAGCAGCTCCCGATCATCAATCGCTCGTGAGCCGCTCACACTGCTCGCGCGCAAACACGTAAACGTCGGTGAAAAAGACGGAGCAGCACGGCTGTGCAGCGTGTGATCTGGACACAAGCGATGGAGGCACAACTTGTAGAACTTTGAAAAGCTCATCCGAGCCTTTTCGATGTGGCCTCACAAAATTATCACGACCACAACAACCGTGAAAATAGTTGGATTTACATCGCTGCTCAATCACAGCTGCCTGATCAATGTTTTTCATTAGCAATTTAGCAAAGTTGATGGTGGTGGTGCGTGTCTGTGTGAGTGAAAGACAGAGAGCGACAGATTTTCTGCTATAACCTTCATTTTATGGAGGCACAGTGTGCGCACTCAGGTCGCATCAGAGCATCGGGCCGTATAGTGTGAGACCTGCATCGTGACCTACCAACTTCTAACCCCTGCGAGTCAATCGTGCAGTTTGAGCAGGAGCTGAATAACGTGACTGAAAAAAAAAATCGCACACTGTTTGCCCAGCATAAAGCTGGGCAAACAGTGTGCGATAAGTGTGCTGTCAGCTCATTGGTCACAAAGCAGGAGAGGGGCTGGGAATTATGTTTTCAAACAAAGTGTTAATTCCATTAAAAGTTATAGACTACTTTTGAGTCTCACTGTATTACGGGACAAAGTGCGTCCCTTATTAGCTCAATACGGGACGTGTACTTTTGTTTCTAAATACGGGACAATTCCGTATTTTAAGGGACGGTTGGCAACCCTAGCTGCTGCTAATGTCTTAAAACTGATCAAAAACTAAACACACACCTCAGCCAGGTTTAATATACTGAGGATTGTTAGATTTTGAGCTTAGGCGTTCCCCGACTTTATTTTTACTTCATCTTTGCAGTAGAGGTTAGATGAGTTTCAGCATTTGCAGGAAATATCCTGTGCATTGTTTCTCAATTACAGGGAAGTGAGCCAGGACAGACTGAGAGTTAACACTATAAACATGTTTTGGTTGGAGGGCTGCTGCCTGCAGGAGAGAACAATCACATGCCAAAGTCTTCAAAAGAAATATATATATAGAACACCTGTTTGGCAATTCAAAGAGTAGTAGAATAAGATAAGATAAGATAAGATAAGATAAGATAACCTTTATTAGTCCCACACGTGGGAAATTTGTTTTGTCACAGCAGGAAGTGGACAGTGCAAAAGTTATGAGGCAAAAATTAGAATACAATAAGAATAAATACAGTACACAGCTGTACAGAATAGAATAAAATAATATACTATATACAGTAGAATAAAATAAAAATAAATATACAATAAGATAAAAATAGAATACAAATACAAATACTATATACAACTGAGTAAAAATACAACGATGACAGAAAGGATTATTGCACTTAGTATTATTGCATATGTATGGATGTGTGTGCTTGATCAGTTAAAGTCTTTATTATGGAGTCTGACAGCAGTGGGGAGGAAAGACCTGCGAAATCTCTCCGTCCCACACCGTGGGTGCCGCAGTCTCCCACTGAAGGAGCTGCTCAGTGCTGTCACAGTCTGCTGCATGGGGTGGGAGATGTTGTCCATCAGGGATGACAGCTTAGCCGCCGTTCTGCTGTCACTCACCACCTCCACTGGGTCCAGAGGGCATCCTAGAACAGAGCTGGCCCTTCGGATCACCCTGTTCAGTCTCTTCCTGTCCCCAGCAGAGATGCTGCCGCCCCAGCAGACCACGCCATAAAAGATAGCAGAAGCCACAACAGAGTCATAGAATTTCTTCAGGAGTGGGCCCTCCACTCCAAACGACCTGAGTCTCCGCAGCAGGTACAGCCTGCTCTGCCCTTTCCTGTAGAGGGCGTCTGAGTTATGAGTCCAGTCCAGTCTATTGTTCAGATGAACACCAAGGTACCTGTAGCTGTCCACAGCCTCAATGTCCATACCTTGGATGTTCAGTGGTTGCAGTGGAGAATGCTTGTGCCTGCGGAAGTCTACCACCAGTTCCTTGGTTTTACTGGCGTTGATCTGGAGGTAGTTCAGCTGGCACCAGTCCACAAAGTCTTGGGTCAGACCTCTGTACTCCTTGTCGTCCCCATCAGTGATGAGGCCGACTATTGCAGAGTCATCAGAGAACTTCTGCAGGAAGCACTGGGTGGAATTGTGGGAGAAGTCTGCAGTGTAGATGGTGAAGAGGAACGGAGCCAGAACCGTTCCCTGTGGGGCCCCCGTACTGCAGACGACCCTGTCCGACACACAGCCCTGAGTCCTCACATACTGTGGTCGGTCGGTGAGGTAGTCCAGGATCCATATACCAAATAAATCCAAATATTCCTGTGATTTTGTTCAGCGGCATCAAAAATATACCCAGTTCTTCTTCTATGGACAATAATAAATGCATTCCAGCTATGTTCACTTTTTCTTCTCTCTTTTTGTCACATCTTACTTTAATATTATCCAAACTTATAGACTTTACTAATAGTGCAGTGCTTTTTATCTAGACATACACTGCCACCTCTTGGTGTTTCTCTATATCTACAGATAATATTTTCTTTGGTCTGTCCTGTCAATTTTTTAGCTATTTATTTAGCTATACATTAATAGAATTATGTATTCATGGAATAATTCAATTCAATTTAATTCTGTTTTATTAATATTGCATCAATTTACAACAACAGTTGCCTCAAGGCACTTTATACTGCAAGGTAAAGACACTACAATATTATAAAAAATCTCCCAACAATCATACAGCCCGCCCAGCCCCTTTTAACACAGGAAGAAATATCTTGCAGAACCAGGCTCAGAACTGTACTTGAACACAAGTAAGAAAAATATAGGCAGCCCAGCCTCCTCATAGCTGTACTTATCAAATAGGTGCATCTGTGGTATAAATGTGAAAATCCTAGGTGATTTTCAGAAAAGTTGAACTCTGACCTTGACCTTGAGGTCAAGATTCCTCTCCTCTGGGATTTTTAGTAAATGCACGTATGGTGTACATTTCAAAATCCTACGTTGCCTCGTTCTCAGGTAATGGCACTCACAAACTTGGGTGTCCAAGTTTAGCTCATATACCCGACATAAGCGACTGTAAACCAGTAACGACAGCTACTTCACTACGTGTGGGAATTTACACTTAATAGTTGGAATCAAAGTCATAAACTATTAATAGTTCATATTTTTTTCGTTTTAATCCTTGGTACGCGGATCTTCAGAAATAATTTGTTCGTCAGAATCACTTATCCGCTACAAAATTAATCTAATTTAAATACGCATGACTAGAATTTCCACTCTTTACACCCCCTGTGGAGCTAAAAATGAGGTACAAATTTAAAATAAGTGTAAAAAAAAAGATGCACATTTGTTGACTGGAATATAAAAGAGCAAAGGCGAAGAAACACCGAAGCAAAGCTGATAGAAATTTTCACAAAAATATAGGCACGACTATTGACTATTTTTGACGCACTTTGGAATTCGGACGCTGTTCGGCGCTCTCTCATCGCGAGAAAAGCCCCGGCCTTGCCCGGCCAAAGATGCTCCGGCATCTCCAGAATCTGCGAACACCCCCAGAAACTCAGCATCCAGCATTTCAGCCCTGACGCCGGAGCGCACCGGTTTACAGGCGACCTCAGAGGCGCTGCTGTGACAGAACAGTTTGCAATGGACACGTCTGCACCGGAACCGAGGACCACTGAGGTTTGTGAGGTGGAGGAGGCAGAAGAAGCTGTAAGCTTGAGGAGAAGTAGTAAATCGTCAGTTTCCATTTAATTCCTGCCTTTACGCAGGGTGGAGAGGCAGCGCGATCCGCCGCCTGACAGTAATCCTCTGCCCGGGAGGAGCAGGGAAAGCCCTTTCAAGGCTGAGGCAGAGTGAGGGAGGGAGAGTTTTAAGTCGGACGGGGAACGAGAGAGTTGTCATATTCGGAGCTTTTGCCCTGCCACTCGAGGTTTAACGGGGCGACTCTCATTCAAGCTTCTGGGAATTAACTTCGCACCATGAGCGGACCGACGGACGGTAAGCAGTGTGCGCGAATCTGCCTGATTAATACCACAGTGTCCTGAGAGGGCTTAGCTTGAAGTAGACATAAACAGCCTCTCGCCAAGGTTATTGATCACTGGCTCACTTATTGACAGGCTGTTAACTAGCTTTTTTTTGGCTGTGGCATTTTGAAACAGAGCATGATATTGGTTATAGATCGGTGACGGGATTCATCAATGTTTTCCTCAATGTCATTGCGTGTTGCCAGATCTGAGGACTGTCAGCAGTATGAACTGACTCATGAGGGACTCCAACAGTAGAGAAATTTCCAAAGTCATATCACCCAGCAGGCTGTTTCCTTTTATTGACCCAATATTTAAAATCACTACTCGAACATTTACTTTTTGAGGCAGATTTTATTGTTATTATTCTTATTCTATTATTCTTTGTGTGTGTGTGTGTGTGTGTGTGTGTGTGTGTGTGTGTGTGTGTGTGTGTGTGAAAGAGAGAAATCATTTTTGTAGTCAATACAAGTAAGACGGTTAGAAGACTTTGTGATGGCTTGTCAGATGTATTGTCAGATGTATTTTGGAGAGAAGGAGCCTGCTGTTCTTTGATAGCTGGAAGACAAAAGAGCTCATCTGTAGTTGACACTGTGCTGGGTGCACATATTAAAATGCATCAGTGACTCAACATAGCACCAAATAAAAGCAGGTTTTTTTTATCAATGTGAAACCACCTAATCCCAGAATTGTATCTCTGAAGGAACATAGAACAAAGTGGATCTGCTGCTTCTATACAGTGCTTTCCAGTAAGAGCTACCAAGCAGCTGCCTTCTCCTCCTAGCAGCCATTCAATTTTATACCTCCCACCACAGGGAATAGTTAACCTTATAAGGGCTTTGGTGGTGCTACACTTGTACAAGTAGTACCATGTCAGTATAGTTGAGGCCACCCCCAGCTGAGTGACTGTAACCCCCACAAACTCTGCCACAGAAAAGAAGAGGATTATCTGTTTGCTGGCTGATTTGGTTCAGAGCTTTATTGGTATATTCATGCTTTTTACCAATGAAGTCACAGGTCAGAGTAAACATGAGATGCTTTCAAACAGAGCAGAATAACTGGGGTGACTTATGAAGTCACGAGATAAATCCGATGGATCCCCAGACTGTTAAATGATTCATGCTTTAGATGTTTTTTATATTTTTTGCATGCTTTGTGTGAATCACTGGATATCTCAACTCTACTGCAACTCAACTATTCAAATAATTTAACTTGGTCAATCAGTGGTTTCCAGTCGTTCGTTGGGACCCATCATGAAGTCTCAATTATACAAACGTAAAAATTTCAGTGGCTTTACTTATGAGTTACTGCATATTAGGCATCATTTGTGCCATTTCATTTTCAAGGGGTCACTAATGCACTCCTCAAAAATAATAAAGGGAACTCTTGATCATCACAATATAACATGAAATCAGATAAACTTCATAAATCTGACCAGTCAGAAAGCATTTCACCTGCTTTAGTGCAGCTGAACGCGACAACAGGTGCACTGTTGTGGTCTCTTTTTATCCTTCCTGACCTCCTTTCCGTACTTCGGCTTCTTGCTGGTGTCCTTGTCAATTCTTTTAGCACCAGATGATGTCTGCTGCTCATTGAGATTGCACATGTAGTCCAGCTCCAGCACGTATTCATACGTGGTTTTACGAGAAGGTTTGCTGTGTCTCTCAGCACAGTCTCCAGAGTGACTGGGCGAAATGAGGAGTACTGAACGCAGCTGTGGTTTGAATAAGAACAGGAGGCCTGGCATTGCCAGAGCCCTACTAAATGACCTCTAGCGAGCAATTCATGTGCATGTTTCTGACCTAACTATTACAAACAGACTCCATGAGCATTGCATGAGATGCTGATGTTCTCTAATGGGATCTGTGCTCACAATCAAGCACAATGCAGCTCAGTTGGCATTCACCAAGGATATCCAGATGTCTGTGAAGAGAACAGCACCTCTAGTGGACCTGCCAGTTCTGGTCTTCTCTGGCAAATGCCAAGTGAGAGAGAGATTGGAAATTCTAGTTACTTTTAATAATTTATCAGCATCATACATCCGTGATAACAATAACACTCACCAGCCATTACACAAAGTACACCTGCCTGTTACTGGGTTGCACCGCTTTTGCCTTCAGGATTGACTTACTTTTTCATGGTATAGATTCAACAAGGTGCACGAAACATCCCTCAGACATTTTGGTCCATGTGGATTTCATGGCATCACACAGTTGTTGCAGATTTTTTGGCTGCACATCCACGATGTAAATCTCCTGTTTTACTACATAAGTTACTCTGTTGGATTTTGATCTGGGACTTGCGGAGGCCATTTAGACTCATTGTGACATTCCAGAAACCAGTTTGAGATGATTTGAGTTTTGAAGATGAGCACACTGAGGTCACAAAAAACATCCACATGGTCAGCAGCAATATTCAGGTTGGCTGTGGCGTTTAAATGATGCTGAGGTGGTACTAAGGGGTCCGAGAAAAGGCCCCACACACACCATAACGCCACCACCACCTGAATTGTGATGTAAAGATGTTTACATCACATTCTGACCCTGCCATCCAAATGCTGCAGCAGAAATCGGGCTCATTACCAGGAAAACATTTTCCAGTTTTATTATTGTCAATTTTGGTGTGAACTGTAGCCTTAGTTTCCTTTTCTTAGCTTACAGGAGCTGCACCTGGTGTGGTCTTCTGCTGCTGTAGCCCATCAGCTTCAAGGTTTGAGGTGCTGTGCGTTTTAAGACTATCCTCTGCATACTTTAGCTGTAACGAAAGGTTATTTCATCTACTGTTGCCTTCCTATCAGCTTGAAGGAATGTGGCAATTCTCCTCTGACCTCTGACATCAATAAGGCATTTTCTCCCAGAGAGCTGCCACTCATGGATATTTTATCTTTAAAATGCCAGTAGATCAGCAGCTTGTGAAAAACTCAGACCAGACTGGCACAACAACCATGCTGAATTCAGAGTCACTTAAATCACCTTTTTTCTTCTTTCTGATGCTCAGTTTGAGCTTCAGCAGGTTGCATTAAGGGGTACACAGGGTACCTAATGAGGTGACTCTGACTGTATATATAAATGACACAGCGATTCTCTCATCTGTAACTGGAAAGAAAATGTATTTTTTTCACTGCACTCTGGTGTTAGTGTCAGTATTATCATTATTATTAAATAGTAATAATGTCATGTGATGTTAATTTCCTTTAACTAGCTCCTTCATTTCCTTTCCTCCAATGGGAGCCTCTTATTTTTCATCACAAATCTGCAAATTCCTGAACGTTTTAGTCAAGGTAATATGTTAGGAAGACCGCCCTTTTTGAATAAAAACAGATATTTTTGATTATTGTATTGGTCATGTATTGCTTAAAGAAGCAAATGTTATACAGAGCAGTTATTTGTTGTGTGGACAGAACTTTTCCTAGCTCCATTATCAAGAAAGCAGTACCCATGCTACACACACACACACACTGCATATACAGTACACGCACACAGCACGAGTTCAAATTCCAAAATTTAGATCACTTAAACCTGCTAATAACACACACACACACACACACACACACACACACACACACACACACGCACAGTAACACATTTAATTTCTCAGCCACACACAGGTGGCTCAAATCTTTCTATGTCTGTTGTTCCAGTTCTTGTGCTGCCATCTGGCTACAAAACCAATGCCAGCTTCTGTGATACACACACACACACACACACACACACACACACACACACACACACACACACACACACACACACACACACACACACAAATGTGTGTGTACTTGATGATACAATTTGTTAGGAAGCATTTTTGTCCCAGTTTTACCTTTTCTTTATCATGAAAACATTTTTAGATTCACAACCCTCTCTTTCCATGTCTCTCCTGCTGTCACCAGCTTAACCTGCCAGCGTGGTGTTTGCTGTGATTGCATAATACTCTGAGACACAGCAGCATTAACTGTAATGTAATTGAATTGAGCAGAATACAGTAGAATTGTTGCTCAGAGTGCTGTACGGTCTGTTGAGCGCAATTTACTTTTATGGCAAAACAAAATTTAATGAGTCAGGCAGTGAATTTTAATCCTTTCACTGCTCTTTTCCTGTGCTGTCCTTTCATCACACAGATGTGGTACATGGACATGTGTGTCTGGGAGAAGTTAAAGAAAGGCCTTTTTCATTAAAATGGATTTGACTAGTTTCATAAGGATGACAGAGGTGTAATCTCACAAAGACCCCAGAGTGCACTGTTCTCTCTCCAGCAGTGTGTGTATCTTTGCTATTCTGCATGTATGTTGAGATTTGACATCATTCAGAGCTTTATTGACATATGCAAAAAGATTAAGTCAGAAAATGCAATGCAATGGTTTGCTGCCATCCAGGATTAGAAATGGAAAAAGTAAATATATAGGAAAGGGAAGGTAGTCAGGACTGAGGGAGATTGCACTACCTGAAGGCAACATTGTAGACATAGAGGACAGAACTTGGAATCCCACAGGCAAATGGGAAACATGAAGAGCTCGCTAGAAAAGCTGCAACCACCAAATACCTGCAGAGACTAAGACAAATCCTGTGGAGTCAGTCGAATGGGAAGAACAACCATCAACACCTACGCCCTGCTGCCCGTTAGATATCCTGTTGGGATAATCAGCTGATCAAAGGAGGAGATTGAAACCACTGATCAAGGCAAGAAAGCTGCTTTCCATGCATGGAAGTCCAGCACCCTGAGACTGTATGCTAAGTGGAAGGAAGTAGTTGGAGGACTAGTGATTGTCAGAACCACTATTATCAGGAAGATGACCACGACTGACCACTTGCTTAGTCAATACCACAGGCAGCAGAAATCTGAGAAAGAAGAGGAACCATCATGGAAGGACAGGTCCTTGCATGGCATGGACCACCTTTACATAGAAGAAGTGGCTGATATTGGGAAATCCTACCAGTAGCTAGATTGAAAGACAGCACAGAGGCATTAATCATGGCAGCAGAGGAACAAGCTCTGAGCACAAGATCCATAGAGGCTGCGGTCTACTACACCAGTCAAGACTCCGGGTACAGGCTGTGTAAAGATGCCCCTGAGACAATCCAGCACATAACAGCGGGTGCAAGATGCTAGCAGGCAGGGCATACATGAAACGCCATAACCAAGTGGCCGGCATAGTATAGAGGAACATCTGTGCTGAGTATAACCTGGAAGTCCCGAGGTCAAAATGTGAGACCCCCCCTCCAGGATGATTGAGAATGACTGAGCTAAGATGCTGCGGGACTTCCAGATAAACTGGTGATGGCTAACCATTGATAATGGACATGGACATAGTAATGGTGGACAGACAGAAGAAGACAGATGATAGATGTTGTCTATGTGCCTTGCAATAATAATGGTTGTAAGTCAGGCTAATCTCCCTTGCAGACTAAGAGGCTTCTGAAGACATTGGGTACAAAGTCAATCTCTTCATGTTTTGTGAACATTCAATCAAGTGTGTACGCTGGTGTGTCTGTTCTATTACTGTAAATGTTTTTATTCATGTTTTCTGACTTACTGATCCAACAGGATTGGTTGCCATAGTGTTTGTGCACCATTTAACAAGAGTGTCATCTGAAGGCCACACTGACGTTTTTTTTTTTTGAGCGGTTGATGTTGGAAAGTAATTGTTGCCTTGTAGAACTGATTGCTTTCATCTTAACTCATGAGGCAAAACTGAGAAACTGTTTTCAAATTCATTAAGATTCATTGTTTTGCCATCCCTGTAACAACATGCTTGGCTGAAAAAGGCGTTTAAAACCTTGTCATTTTGAGGCTGTGGAGCAACTGGCTCAAAAAGATAACAAGTAACATGCTTTTTCATCCTTGCCTCTCTTCTTTTCTCTGCCAGCAGTTCAGTACCAGTCGAGCCTCTATGGAGGAAACAGCAGCAGCAGCTCTCCCGTCTCCAGCCGTGGAAATTCACCCATCGTGTGTGAGCGCTGTGGGGAGGTTTGTCGTGGGGAGGTGGTGCGTGTGAAGAACACACACTTTCACGTTAACTGCTTCACTTGCAAAGGTAAAAGAAAAAAAACTAATAAACCCACACACAAACATGCTTTATGTATGTATTTATTTTTTTGTTTTTTACATTACACACACATAAAAAAAACTCATTAAGTGTGCACCACAGTTATATCTGCTTCCGTACTCCACTCTTAGCCTTACATACAAAGGTTTAAATTCATTTGTTTTTCAGTCTTGGTCTAATGCATTTCATCCGCATCAATTTACATAGTTAAATATTAAATAATTACTCAGACAAGAAGGAACCAAGGCAGTTGAATAATTGCTAGCTTCTTCTTGCTCACTGAAATGGAGGCTGAACCACAACTTCACCGGGAACAGCCAGAAAAAATTAGAGACACCGATTTGGAAAATAGTTCTGTCTCCAGAGACAAAAATTATGTTGATGTAGGAAATATCATTTAGCACAGTGGAAAGATCGTTGGTCATTTAAACATATAAGGCATTGTACTTCTGTCCAGATTTTCCGGCCACATAACATGCATAATATCATATTTTAAATCACCCAGATGCACATGTAAAGAAAACCAGTATGCATAATTGTTCAAGGTCTGTTAAATAACTTTCCTCCTTTTTTCATGTTGTTCCAATTCTGGATACTCACGAAAAACCTGGTTAATTGGTCAGAAAATGAGACTGAAATATGTACAACTGTGTTTTTAGACAGACTGAGGTCCTGTGTAGAAAGTTATTTAAAAGACTGCAATGTTTTGAAGTCATTTAACATATATTTATAATAGAAAATGCCCCCAGTAAAAAAAAAAAAAAAAACAAACTAAAAGAAAACAATAGGTGACTTGATACTAAGAAATGCGTTTTTGTTTTTTATTTTATTGTCCTCTTATAGAATTTGATTCTTGCAAAATGTTTCAGAAAAAAATGGTCTAATGATAACGTCTACAAATGAACAAGGTTAATTAGTCACCTGACTGAGCATTCCTGAGAGTTCAGTCTCTCGGGGATGCTCGAAAAAGCACCAAAGTAAGAAAAAAAAGACAGAATGACTGATTGAATGACTGTGATCTTCAGGCCCTCAGGAGACACTTAAATAAACAGTTTGTAGCTGCAGCCATTAATGGAAAACTCCACCATGCAAAGAATCACATATCAACAAGTTCCAGAAGTGCCGATTTAAGGAGCGCTGCATCAATGCCATGCATAAAGTAAAATAAATAAAGGATTTCTAATTTACCCTAGCGGAAAATTAAATTATATCGATGTTAAGGAAGCGACTTTTTTGGAAAATATGCTTACCACACTTGCTTGCAGAGATAAAGCTTAGCTTTGCCTATTAGTTTCGCATAGCACAAAGACACAGTCTGGGTGAAACAGGTAGCATGGGTATGAATATTGCTGTTCTCCAAAAGAAAAACTGACCCTCTTGCAACTAAGGTTAGCAGTAAGGTAGTAACACATAGGCAAAAAATTGTATAAAGTGAGCAAATCTCCAAAAATAAATCCTAGCTGTAAGCAGTGGATGCAGGTGTAAAGAAGCAGAGGAAAGATTTAATCATTTAGATTTAGTGTGAGGCCCTGTTTTTAGAAACACAGCTATACGCTGTTTTAAAAACATGTTTATGCATGACAGTGTGCATTTGTGCATGTAGTTGTGCGTGCAAACCCGGAACTATATATGTCACTTGATGTCTCTGCATGGTTGAGCTCCACCAGCGAGCAGGTGGGACAGAAGGCACTAACACAGCTTTGCAGTCAGCAGCTAGCTTAGCAGTGCAGTCAGCAGGTTTTCAGCCCCTAGTCAGACTCCAACCAGCTAACCTCCTTTCACGGGCCGGGACCTACACAGTCCCAAAGCATACTGCAAGACAACACAGTTTTCTCTGTTTGATCTGACAGAAGCATCGCATCAATGCACTCAGTCACAAAGCACAGAAGAAGAGGATTTTCTATTTTTTTTTTCTTTTCTTTCATGGAACACCATGTTTTATCTCACGCACCATTACTTACAGATGCAGATCTTAAAATAGCCTGAGGTGAAATGACTCTTTTGGTTGTTTGGATGAATAATTGATTATCTGCTCGATTGAAGCACTCACTCCTCCTGACGGGACATAAGCCAGATGTACTGACAGAAGTGTCCCGTTTGATATTAAAGTTCATATTATTATGGACAATTGATCTTGCAGAGTAAGCTTAATGACTTTTAGCTAATGGCACAGTCCATTAGTACTTCATCAGCAGAGGAGACGTCAGCTGATGGAGCAGACAAGAATCAAAACGTCAGCTTTTAGTACACAGATGTCTGGTTTTTCCACTCTTCTGCTTGTTATCTTCTTCTTGCTTCTGCTCTCCCGTGCTGTCGCTCTCTCGTCCCACCTTCTTTGTTTTTTAGATGTGAATGTCAGTGAGTTACAATGCATCTTTGGTAAACAGCTTGCCTGTTAACGTGACTATTCAGGAAAGAACAGGGGTATTTTTAGGGAACAAAGACATTAGAGTGAGACGGATGAGGCAGCTACACTCTATTTTAGAGTGACTCCAATTGTTTTTTAATGTGTTGTGAAGTGACTAGTGGTGATGGTGGTATGCAATGAAATCAAGATCTTGGGCCTTTTTAATGACATATAAATTAAACGTATTGAAAACCTGGAACTATTTAATGACAGTTAATTATAAGTTTTCATTGAGTCAGAGAATAGAAATCTAGATCAGACTGGCAGTATAAGAAGTCTGTGATGTGATGCATGAAGAAAAGACCGTGCACGGTTTTTCTGACACTTTTAGTCGTGAAAATATTAACCAGTTTGTTTTATTGAAATGTCTCAACAAGTATTCAGTCAATTTTTGTGTAATTTGGTGACTTAGCAGCAATAACATCAAGGTATATTTTTTCTAGGACTTTATCAGTCTCTTACATGGTTGTGGAAGAATTTTGGACCACTTTTTCTACAAAGTTATTTTAGTTCATCGAGGCTTACAGGCATTCATTTATGTACAGCTCTCTTCAAGTCCCACCACAGGATATCATTTACCAACACCCAATTATTTTCTTTTTCTGTTGTAGATTTGCTACTGTGCTTGAGATCATTCTCATTTTGTATGGCCCAGTTTGGACCACGCTTTAGCTGTTGGACAGATGTCCTCATATTTGACTCTAGAATACTTTGGTACATGGTCGACTCAGTGACTGCAGGGTGTCCAGGTACGGTGGCTGTAAAACAAGCCCTACATCCTTATTCATCCACCGCCATGCTTAACAGTTAGTATGAGGTGTTTGTGCTGATATACTGTGTTCTCTGTGCATTATGGGCAAACATCTCCACGTTGGTCTCATTTGTCCAGTGGCCACTGGATGCAACTTAACCTAAGCTGTGCTGCCATGTTCTTTTTAGAGAGAAGAGGCTTCCTTCTGGTAACCCTTCCAAAAAAGACATAATTTCTCAGTTTTTTCTGATTGTACTATCATAAAATGTACCATTTGGTATGCTAACTGAGACCTGTAGAGTCTGTAGCTCTTGGGTTTTTTCAGTTTTTCTAGCCATTGCACGGTCTGATCTTGGCATAAATTTGATGGAAACTCCACTCCTGGGAACACCAGGGCACTGTGTTAACACACCTGAATGCTACAGAACAGCAAACATCTGCTGTTATAGAGAGAGTCGTACCTGCTATGATCAGTTAATGAAGTGCATTTCATTAGCCGCACCTTCTGCTACTTACCCCCTTAATTCCTATGGAAGCAGTAAAGATGTACTTTTTTAGAGGACTGGTCAGAGCGTTGTATGTAACACTCTGTCCAGTATTTAACCTATTTTTATAAAATTAAGCTCACTACCGTGCAGAAGTAACTTCATCCCATGTGCAATTTAGAGCTGAAAGTTGTACCAAAAAAATGGCCTTGTACACATTCTAATATACTTGTCATCAATGTGAATTTTCATAAAGCAGATAAAAAAATGTGGCTGCACATAATGATTTCTCTGAAAATCTCTCATACAGCATTTCATTTAAAATCTGACTGACAAATGTTGACTATTCACAACCTCAGCGTCAAACAATACTGCCAAAATCCATGCTGTAGCACATAATTCTGCCTTTGTACAGTTAGACCACAGACTGATTAGACTCGTGCTTTTCCCTTTTCCCCTCATCAGTTTCTCTTTGATCCTTCTGTCCCGATCACACACTCATGCAAATCCAGACGCGCTACAGAAAAGGAAATCCATCTTAAATTGATGATGCTAATAGATGAGGGAAGACAGTGACGGGATGGCAGATGTGTGCTGGATGGACAGATCAATAGCCTCATTGATACCTCCCTAGAGTCCCCCCCGCATCTTTCTCTACATCCTCATCCCTTCACTTTGCTGTCTGCTTTCCTTTCTCCTCACATATGATGCTCTTTCTCTATTCAGCTTCCTCTAATCTCTCCCTCGACTCCCATCTTGCCCTTCTTCGTCTTCCTCTGTCTTGTCTGAGCCTTGTGTCTGAAATAATCCTCTCTCCTCGACATCTCTGCTTTTTCAGGCAAGAAAACTTCCCCATCTACATCATCTAAAACCTTCCAGCATCTCTTTTCTGGTAAATCTATTCGAACACTGGCAATAAGGAAAAGTGCTCGGAATTTTCCTTTGTATTGAAACAAGACAAGACAAGGCTTGTAATGTCTTCCCTCAAAGGCGGTGAAATATCGGCACGCACTAATTTATTTTGATAGATCATCCAGCTGCAGGTGCTTTGCCTTCTCAAATGAATTTAAAACAGACTCCTATGATTCTAGTGAAGCTTGCTGCCAAGGCTGACCCACTTTAAGATAAAACAAGTTTGTGTTTCACAAGTGAAACATACCAGGAGCAAGAGTCTGTGTATTTTATCACCATTAGTGTGTGCTCAGCCATACACAGTCATGGATGGCCTGGCTCTTTCTTCAGAACAGACTTCAAGGGCAAACTGTAAAGCATTAATCGCTGTATCAGCTCTGCTTTGCAGCACTTTTTTGTGGTTTTGAATGAACATTTGCTGACGTCCATGTGTGTTTCCATACATGCTTGTATTCTGTGTTTGTACGTGTAACTGAAAGCCAAATCACAAAGATGAGACAGTCCACACCACACCTCCAGGAGTTCCTTTTGTTTTGCATCTTCATTATATCTGTTATTATTAAATCTTATTCATTTTTCTTCTTTGAATCTTTCCTTCATTCACTCAATGCTTTACTTCAGGCTTCAAATAAAGAAATCATTACTTGCAGTCTTTCTGCCAATATCGCGTGTTTGTGGATAAATGCATTCACACCTGAAGCACTTCAGTCTAATAGGCTTTAAATCACTATTAACAGCTGTAAAAAGAAAAAGTACTTGGATACTTGAGTGCCTCTGACAAAGTGCAGCTGAACCTGTCACTTAAAGGGAGAATAAATAGAAGGCTGGGGAACAATTAAATCGATGAAGCAGGGCGTGAAAAAAGGGAATACAGTTTACAAAGCAAATTTATTTAATGGTTGATATTTAATTTATTTATCTGTGCTTTGGGAATAGTTTTTATTGTTTTCTTGAATAGCCCAGTCTCACGGCAGTTTTTGAAACAATCATAAAAAATACATTTTTTCATGTTTATGGGCACAAAGCAGGTAGGTGTGACCACCGCAATCAGGAAAACAAGTTTTGAAAGACGTGTCGTATTTTAACCCAAGCCGTGAAACTTTTTAAGCCTAAACACTTTTAACTGACAGTACTTTTAATGCCTAACCTTAACCAAGATACATATTGATAATGAAAAAACTGTGATATGTATGTAAGGTTAAGATGACTTACACCTCCAGCACCCCTCCTCCAACCTCCAAATTTTTTTCCTCAACTTTCCATAAGTACATATTCAATTCAATTCAATTCAATTCAATTCAATTCAATTTTATTTATATAGCGCCAAATCACAACATAAGTCGCCTCAAGGCGCTTCATAGATACAGAGAAAAACCCAACAATCATATGACCCCCTGTGAGCAAGCACTTTGGCAACAGTGGGAAGGAAAAACTCCCTTTTAACAGGAAGTAACCTCCGGCAGAACCAGGCTCAGGGAGGGGCGGTCATCTGCCGCGACCGGTTGGGGTGAGAGAAGGAAGACAGGATAAAAGACATGCTGTGGAAGAGAGACAGAGGTTAATAACAGATATGATTCAATGCAGAGAGGTCTGTTAATACATAGTGAGTGAGAAAGGTGACTGGAAAGGAAAAACTCAATGCATCATGGGAATCCCCCGGCAGCCTATGTCTATTGCAGCATAACTAAGGGAGGATTCAGGGTCACCTGGTCCAGCCCTAACTATATGCTTTAGCAAAAAGGAAAGTTTTAAGCCTAATCTTGAAAGTAGAGATAGTTTCTGTCTCCTGAATCCAAACTGGAAGCTGGTTCGTACATATCAGAGTGGACTCATGGAAAATCATGTCCTGGGCCTTAGGAGTTGTGTTGAAGATAAATAGATTACTTCTTGATATTTATAGACTGTTCTGCAGGCCTTGTGATTACAGGACAATTTTATAACCTCAATAGTGCCTTAATTTCATTGCTTTGCAAATCACAAATTAGGGTTATTAGTGAGACTTTGTTAGAGAAATTAGATTTCTATTGATTGTTATTTATGTCAAGTGAGAAGTCGTGCAAGTTAAAGTGGTTTCAAAAACTGCTCTCTACACATGGATTGAACTGCAGATGAATGAGCTAATTAAACAGAATTTATTCAAACCCCTCTCACTTCACTTGCTTTTCTTATTAAGAAACCAAAGTAATTAGTTAATGTGAAATATATTCATCTGTACCCATTTAAGCTTCTTGTTATTAAACTACTTGATTTCCTGTTTAATTAAAGGAATAAAAGACAAATGTGAGGCAACTTTGAAAAAGCAGGCATGATGCAGACTGAGATCCCCAGTTTTGCACAAAATATAATATAAAAGCAACTTTTACACAGCTGAATAAACGTCAAGCAGATAACTGGTTATCAGAAATGTGAGATGCTGGAGAATATACTCCGGTGTCCTGTTATATTTTAGATAGCAAGGAGTTTATTAAACTTCACTGAAACAATCTGCAAATTTCATTTAAATTCAATAAACTATCATCTTGTCTTTATTTTCAGTTAGCGCATACCTTAAACACTTCAAGCTGTAAGCTAATGATAGTTATATAAGAGCAGATGCTGCTGGTGCAATAAGCTGTAAGTTTTACGTCCAATGGATGCACGATCTGATTAGTTGACTAATCGCAAAAATAATCGGTGACTAGTCGACTATCAAAATAATCGTTTGTGGCTTACACTGCATATAGGACTCTCTGATATGTCAGGTTTTATTTAGCTCCTGGAGGAACTGGTTAATGCTGATTCAACACACAGAGCAGTCTAAATATTAAAAAAACAAAACAAAACAAAAAAACCCTCCTTCAGTTTGGGACAGCAGGTGAGGGTCACGGAGTGTCAGGGGTAAGGTCACATTGTCCTAAGGTCTTGTTTGACAGGGTATGGATAGAAGTGCCTGACAAGTCTCTGACCTATATGAACATTAAGGCTCAGTCAGCAAGTTCAAGTAGCAGTGGGAAGATTTGCTCCAACTGTCCATGAAAGAGTAAAATGTCATGTGACAGAGGGAGAATAATGGATGGTAGCAGGCCGGCACATGCTCATTTATATTCTGGGAGTTCACTGCTGTGACATTTTCGTCTTCTATTATAATTACACTGTAAATGTGTCAAATGAATTTTTTAGTTCAATGGAATTATTTGTGGTCAGGCATGCCCTTGTATTTTAAAAGACTACATATAGGGATGGGCCTTTTGTGGCAGTATCTGCGTACATTTTAAAGAAATGACTGCAAAGGAAAAAAAAAGTTTTTATAAGATATGGTGAGCTACTGGATGATGTATCAGCCCTCCTTCCAGGTCTTGGGTCCTACTGTGTTCATTAAAGCCGTTGTCTTTTTAACGTGCTTTAATGCTTTGTATCTTCTTTTATGTGATGCAAACAAGCCCCTAAAAATAATCAGTGGTCAATGTCAGGCTCTCTGGCTTTTTATTAGCACTAGCATGCTAATAAAATGTGCAGCACTATGTGCAGCAGGTCTTTTAGCCCAGTTTTAAAAACTTTACAATGTAACTGTAGCCCAACGGCTCATGGTTCACCAGACTCAAAATATTTGAATGCTTCAGAAAACAATCATTTAAAGCTAACTAATATTTGAATGGGCACATGAAGCCTAGTCTGTTAAACTTTCCTAAAAGTCCTCTTCACATGGATTGGACCTGAAGTGGGTTTATATCAGTTTCACAAAAAAATAGCAAAGCATTGTGTAAAGATATGCCAGCAGCTGATATGTGCATAACATGCAAATATTAAACTGGATAAGCGTATTTACTATCTTAGTTTAGTTTGTTACTAAGCTAACAATTGCTAGTTATCACTGAACACAAAGCTGACACTATAACGATAAGTTTGTGTTTTAGTCATAAACCAAAGCAGTGGCTGAATGTGAGTATCATCAAAGGAGAATTGGTTAAATACCAGGTTCAAATAGTTCGACAATAAATACCTGTACAATACTCTACAATCACGCCTCGCCGGCTTAAAAGTCTGGATTTTGAGTTAAGGTTGTTGTTTTGTTGAGCTGGCAGCGGGAGAGATGCAGCTGTGCGTGTCCAGCAACCGTCATTAGTGAAATACAAATGATCAAAATGCCACTAGGTCTGTCGTGGATATTGTTGAAATGATATTTCAGTCTGGACCAGCAGTGGGATTACACCTACCTACTAACTGACTGCTTTTGCCATCCCAAGTAAGATAAAACTAATAAAAAGGTTTAAATATGTTTAAATTCACCAGTGAAAATTAAAATGACATAAATATTTGTTGAATGCTCTCTGGTGATCTTGATTATTTGAAAAATAAATATGAAAGGATATCAGCCTGTATAAAATTCATGCATTGATTTTTGTCAGCGAGAACAGCTTTTGGAAACTGGCCTACGATTTGAAATCCAAAAATAACAGAGAGGCCTCTGGAGAGGCCAAGTCTTAACAGCTCCCACTCTTCCCTGTTTCCTCTATATCTTAATAGCTTTCCATTGAGACAGTGATGAATGTGTGAACGTTATCTGCATGGTGAGAAATGATGGGATGTGTATTTGAGGCTGGTTGTGTGGCTGGCAGAGTTGGACCCAAACGCAGGACTGGGGAACACAAAGGAGAAAACTAAAAAGTGGCTTTATTAACTAAAACAAAGTACAAAACAACATGAGGAAAATCAAACTTTCAACTTAACTGGGAAAACGTGCTGCAGAAGACACAACCATGATGGATGATGTAAAAGAGAGCAAAGGGAGATTCAGACAATATAGATGCACCAGGTAATGAGGGAAATGGGAAACACCAGGGAACACAGCTGAACACAATCACAGTAACGAGACAAGGGGTGCCAAAACCAAACACAACACACAGGAGACGAGGGATCATTAAAATAAAAAAAGAAGTAATAAACACTAATGCCAGGACTAAGACGCCAACTTGACACAGTGACTGGAGATAAACAAACATGGCGACATGACTGACTGGGGAGACACAAAGGGAACATAAAAGATGATAACTAAAGATTACATAACCTAATGAGGAACAGAGACTGGAAACAAAAGGAAACCAACATAAAAAAAAATAAACCTCGAACCACAATAATCGATATTAAAACTCAGAGGCACCAGGAATATAGAACATGAACAAAGGACTCAAACACAAAACTCATTTTAACCTAGAATGAACCTAAAGACCTACAGAAGCGCAGAACTATAATACAAAAATGATCAAAAATGAGAAAAATCCCAAAACATCCTAAAATCTCAAAACCATGACAGGTTGACTTGCTTGGCTTGACAATATTTACCTTTTATATGTCACATAAAAATGGCCTTTTGTTTTGACATGCAGTATGTGAGTACAATGAGTTCGAGAATGAGTGCTTCAGTAACTGTAACTCTTCCTCTGTGAACTGCTTTAGTCTCAGCCCGACTGATAAAGGTCAGGCTGGCATTTCAAAGTTGTACAACAGCCGCTTTGCCAGAGGAGAAAAGAACCACCCACCCCCACCCAAAGAACGCTTAATACAGTATTGTTATCTTTTTTCCTACACTACAAAAGTTTACTTCAGAATCTTCAGGCTAAATAATAAGTAACGAAATACTTAGTACATAAGACAGACTGTTAGCCTTCACTGTGAAGAGTTACAAAAAAGTCTATCACAGTGTGAGCTTTGTGCTTTAATTCGGGTCAGAGAGAAATTAGAACCTTACTGTAAAAGTCATCAGTTTAAATGCAGCAGTCAGTGTGTTGTCTTTACTTTGGGATCCTATTTGTCAGACACTTCATTTAAAATATTGTCATTTATTTCTAAAGCACTGAATGAATAAGGATTGAATAAACTTCTCATAGTTCTCTGTAGTGTTTACTATTATTCCACTCTTTTTTATGGTCAGCAGTCCACAAATGATTATTGGCATTATTGTAATAAAATGTATATTGAACAGCAATACCATATAAATCTAACTTTTAAGGTGTTATAAGGTAATTGTAAAGCGAGTTGGATCCTTTTCAAAACCCTTTAAATATATTTA
Source organism: Diplotaxodon limnothrissa (assembly GCF_057381915.1). Taxonomy (NCBI): domain Eukaryota; kingdom Metazoa; phylum Chordata; class Actinopteri; order Cichliformes; family Cichlidae; genus Diplotaxodon; species Diplotaxodon limnothrissa. Next base: position 21,870,086 of record NC_140605.1, read on the forward strand.
AATGAAAATTCCTGAGTTTGGCTGCAGGCTCATATTGTTACTTAATGTTGCTTTACCATATTTATGATGTCTTCAGCTTTCCTATACAGTTCTATACATCTCTCTCACTCCTTCTCTCTATCTGTCTGAGCCTCTTAACACACTGGCTCAGATTAGATCCACTCACTCTGTTGGGTTTAGAGCCATTAGCTTAATTAGAGACTAGACGTTCAATTCACTGTCCGATATCTTGATCCGTTGGCTGCCTTTCAGTCGTCTAACCTAAAGTACGTAAAGGTTTCATCATACTGCCTCTGTGGATAATGCAGCGTATCCTGGGCAAGTCCGTTACAAATTATCTGTCAGTGACAGACGTGCAGAGGTGAAAGCATAGCAGTAATTTGATTCTTTTTAGATACTTTCATGGGAAAATATCTTTACACTGGTTCCACTACGTAAGAATTTTTGGTTAATATAAGCCATTGGCTGACACATATTGTAATAAATACTATAAAGCACAACTGATGGCAGATGAGGGACTCAGCTCCCTCCAGCTGGAGCAAATAGCTGTTCAGTTCCTTTTAAAACACCTGATCAACCAGCTGAGCAGAGGCCGCCTAACCTTCACACACAGTCGGACTAGAAGCAGTCACTTGGCTGAAGGACTTTGTATTAGCTAAATGAAAGCCGTAGATCATACTGCCAGTATATCTCGCAAACACTGTGTCTATCTGTGTGCCCTTTTTTTTTTGCTGGATATGCACTTATCACACAGCTCTGCCTCCACATAAATGTATTTAAAGTTGTGATTTGTAATTGGACACATGCAGATAGAGACAAAATTCCATATATAGTATATAAAACACAACACGTGCAAGCTAAAAGCAATACAAATTAGGATCAGGGTTCTGTAGATGCTGTACCATCTGTTGCAGGACTTCTTGTTCTTCTTGTCCCTGAAGATAGTTCTGTGTGTTTCCTACTCAGTGTTTGGAGTCGCTGTTCTCCATGCACAATGTGAGGCCAGTCAGAAGCCTCCCTAATGGTATTACATAATCAGTGAGACTCCAAACATTTGAAGTGGCTGAAACTTTATTGCACCTTCATTTGGATGGACAAGCATAACATACTGTATGAGTTAAGACACGATGGTCGCTGGTCTAATCCCTAAAAGCAGATTAGAGTATTAACCCTTCTGAGCTCAGAAAGGACAACAGCTCGTACTGTACTAATCTACACCCACAAACAGTACACGCGCGCGCACACACACACACACACACACACACACACACACACACACACACACACACACACGCACGCACTCACACAGAATATTAATTGTGACTTTAAATCAGCCGGTGAAACCTTTATGTGGATAAGTGGATTAATACTGTTGATTGTGTCAAAGAAGGCTGTCAATTAAAGTTTCTTAATTACTTCAGCAGCTTGTGGAACATCATACATACTGATCACATACATATTTGACCAACTCGACACCCTGTTCTTTTATTGGTCATGACAGTTTGCCCTCAATAACATGACTACCATGAGCAACCTTGCCACATTGTAACTATACATCCTTTTTTTTGCTTCTGTTTATGAGAAATGAAGTTCTGTGTCTCTGTTTAGTGTGCGGCTGTGACTTGGTGCATGCGGGTTTCTTCCACCATTCTGGTGAGTACATCTGTACAAAGGACTACCAGCGGCTCTATGGGACCCAGTGTGACAGCTGTAACCAGTACATCACCGGAGAGGTGGTGTCTGCCCTGGGGAGAACGTACCACCCAGACTGCTTTGTCTGCAGCATCTGCAAGTAAAGAATGAGTGTTTCTTCATGTAGACCTAAATGTTGGCAGGCAGATAGTCAAACAGACAGACAGATTGAGTCAGGCAGTCAAAGTAATAAAAAGTTATTTGGACTCGCATTCATCTTGTAAATCTATACTTGGTAGTAGTCTGTCTGAGATCAGTAATAAATTCAGACGAAGGGATCAGACAAAAAAAAAAGAAAGAATAAAATCCAGTTTAATAATCACAGTGGGGATTGAAGACCGGTCAGGACAGGTTGTCTGATGACTTACTCGAGTGGCAAGGTTCAGTGTTCTGGTGCTCCTGGTGTCAGCAGATTTATGGATCATGACATAAAAGTATTATTTAACCAGGGGGATTATCTTACTCTAACCTTAAAGAAGTGCTGTGATTCCATAAGTACAACTTAAACATGACGATCAACAAGTAGATATTGTGAGCAAAATGAACTACGCAGAAAATTAACAGACTTACTCTGCGTGAATGTTTTCTGTCATAACACAGAGATGCAAACCTTTCAAAAAAAAAAAAAGATTGATTAAAAACATAATTGCAAGATGTTTGTGTTGAAATTCTGCTCCACATAAAAATGATCCCTGGCCTGAGTGTAGTGGTTTACATGTTTGCTTGCCAAGTGAAAAGATGCTGCTTCATTTCCAGCCGGAGGCACAGATCCCCTTTGGGGTTGTGTCATGAAGGGCATCTGGTGTAAAGCTCAGCCAAATTAAACCTGCAGAGCCGCCTGCTGTGGTGACCCCTTGTGGCAAGGCAGCATTTTTTTAAAAGTAAGACATCGTAGTTGTTTCTCACACGACTTTAGAAGAGGCCTGCTTAGATTACTGTGTACGAGTAAGCTGTGTGTTAAAATGTTCTTGGTTTCTTAAGAACAGCTCCTGTGTCTGCCTCACGGGCTCTGTGCTCGCCTCTGCTTTTACCCTGAAATATTATCCCATACCTCACTGGGTATGAAGCGTTATTCATTTTAACTGTTACGCACTGAGAATCTGACAAAGATTTCCAGAGCTGAGCGCAACATTTAATCCTCGCAACTTTGACATCAGCCTGGAGATCTCGTTTTATTCTTTGCTACATTCAAACTGCAGAAATACTCCTCTGACACTGCCGATGGTAGTTTTTGACAGTATTTATGTTATTAAAAATGTCCCAGTGTAAAAAAGAATTTGCTAAATGTTCGTTTTCAATGCTGGGAAAGTTTTCATGTATAATGTAAGGGTAGCAGAAATAATGGCAAATATTGTGTGAAACTTCTGCTAAAGAAACTTGGAATTACCTGCACCAATACTACTTACGTACATCGATACTGTTCAACTTGGGAGTACAAGCAAATTGGAATTTCGTGTGTTTTCTGATTGGGTAAACTGTGAATTATCTATCACCCTATCTGCATTCTGCATGGCATTACTGAAATGGTTTTTTTATGCGTGCTTTCCCAGAAGCCCATTTCCAATTGGAGACAGAGTGACCTTCTGTGGGAAAAAGTGTGTGTGTCAGCAGTGTTCACTTTCTCTGAACAGCGACAAGCCCGTCAAGGTCCACGGACCAAGCTGTAAGAAACAAACACGCACACACACACAAATGAAAATATACGCTCACTGATGTGTACAACACCATACACAGCAACAACATATCTCACATTTTCTTCACTAGACAAAGGATAAGCCAACACACATTATCCAGTTCTTCAAAAGCTGTGCAGGTATTACTTTGTAATAATTATTTTTCTATGAATATTTCAAGGAAATGCATGGTGTTTTAAATAGAATATACTCAACTCAAAGGTTCATTTACTAGCCTGTAGAATATGCAAAATGTCATGTTTGATACTCCAACAAATTAAAGAAATGGAAGAAATAAATATGTGTCCAGCTTTGAGTATTTAAGTTTGTGTGTGTAACTAAATCCCATCAAGTCCCATTCATCAAACCTAACACAAGCAGAAGAAGATTCAGAAGAAGAAGAAGATTTTTTAAAAAAGCTATTAGCTATGGTTTTTCCCTGCCTAATGATATTTAACTGACTCATATCTTTGTGATTCATCCAGCATGTAAGACTGTTTGTTCCCCTACAAATGAACACCTAGAGTTGCACAGTCCACCTGCTGAACGTTGCAAAAACACAGCATCTTTGTAGGTGTGTAGCTGCAGGGAGATACTTCCAAACACACCCACAAACACAGAAGGTGGCCTGCTGCTTCAGGTAGTCCTGGTAGCTCCATCTGGCAGAGACAGTGTGACTGTCACGACAGGAGAGAGGGATGAGGAAGAGAGGAGGAGGAGGTAGAGAAGTGATGAGAGGTTGGCAGAGCAGAAAGGCAAGGACATAAAAGGGGAGTGATAAATGCATAAATGCTCAAAGTGTTCCTGCCTGTTCCTATCGTACATGTGTGCGTTCTCATTACCGCGCTTCCTGCTTTTCCTCTCCCCTCTCCTCCCCTCCCCTCCAGACTGTGCCGGCTGTGGTGAGGAGATCAAACAGGGTCAGTCTCTGCTGGCTTTGGAGAGACAGTGGCACGTCAGTTGTTTTAAATGCCGAACATGCGGCTGCGCCCTCACTGGAGAGTACATCAGCAAGTAGGTGGCTTGATCCTTCCTATCTCAAGTCAGTCATAGGTGTGCTTGGGCAAATATCAAACGTTTCTTCAAGCAATCCACATCAAAAGCCACTGCACAGAATCTGCCTCCTGTATCCAGACTTTTAATTCTGAAACTACCGTACTAGAAAATTGCACGTTTAAAACATTTGTCATCAAGTTGTGGAAAGGTTGAGGTTTTTTACTCATTTTTCTACTATTTACTATCAAAATTAAATTGAAATGTTGCACTTGCTTTGTAAATCTTTACAGGATGAATAGTTGTGGAGTAAACTGTGAGCTTTTTGTCTTTCTCACTGTTTCTCACTGTTCAGAGATGGGATACCTTACTGTGAGACTGACTACCACAGTCAGTTTGGGATCAGGTGTGAGAGCTGTAACAGGTACATAAGTGGCAAAGTACTTGAGGTGAGTGCATTTTTCTGTTGTGTATGTGTGCTTTTGGGAATATGCGTGCATGCTTAAAGACAGCTGGGAACGACAGTGGGAATGTGCGTGTTCTGTGCTTGTCAGTGTGAGCTGGTCTATAAAAAGCTGCAAAAAAATGCAGCTGTCCCTCTTTAAATGAAGTGCTGACTGATGACGAAGCAGCTTTGGAAACCCGACAAAGCAACACTTCCCCATCTCCTTCACACTATTCATCTTTTTTTTCCCTGTTTCTTATCATGCCTCTCCTCCTTCTTCACTCTGCATTGTTTTTCTGTTTCTTATCACCACTCTGTTCCCGTTTTCTCATCTGTACCATTTGCTTTTGCCATTTTGTGTCTGATTTTCCTTTCCTTTCCTTTCCTGCAGGCTGGAGGAAAACATTACCACCCCAGCTGTGCGAGATGTGCCCGCTGTCACATGATGTTCCTAGAAGGAGAAGAAATGTACCTGACAGGTAATCAGGATATTGTGTGTTAACTAGCAAAATAAGTTTCCCTTGTATGAAGTGGAAGAAAATTCCACTATCAACCTGAACTTGGATAAAACAAAGCTTAACATTTAATAATAATTATAACTTCTGAATATAAAAGTCTGAATATATTTGTTAGGAAATCAATTTAGTCTGAATTTATGTCTCCATAGTCACAAATGTGCTTCTGCATTTGTACAGTTAACAGGCATAAAAATAGACTTCTAGCTTCAATTGAATTAGTACCCTGCAAGTATCCAGATGGCCTCTGTGTGATTCTGCATCTGTGGAAGTGTGTGTGTGTGTGTGTGTGTGTGTGTGTGTGTGTGTGTGTGTGTGTGTGTGTGTGTGTTGGTATTACTAATGTTGTGGGGACATTAACATGTTTACTCATATTTTGAGGACAAGCTTCCCTTATGGCAAATACTTATAATAATTTAATGACTTCTAGGTAAGTGTATATGTATGTGTATGTTTACACCTGTGGTGGACACAGACATAAGACTAAGATTTAGATCTTGGTACTTGGCTAAAATGTCCTCAGTTCCAACTAATGTACCATGCGTCATTTCCTGAAACCTCTGCAAAGGACTGCATGAGAAGGATTTGGGGGTTTATGTCTGAGTGTGTGTGTATGTGTATATATTAAAAAAAGACCAGGAATGTCAGTGAAAAATACCTTGACCTAATAAAAGATTGCGGTAACAGCCATTATATAGGTTATTGATCTCAAGTATAACACTTGTGGTAAATACACAGAAACCCACACATCCCCCTCCTCTGTCACACAGAGAGGTTGGAGTCAATTACCTGTCAGCCTTCACCTCCTCCACTGTTTCCATTACTCTCAGCTGTCACTGACAGAATTATCCTAAATGATGTTACCATCACCAGGTTTTAAATTGAATCATCCAGGAAATGTTGTTTTATAAATCAGATAACAATGACTAAAGTTAATGAGTTCAATCATGGAGATACATGAAGATAAAGAAAACTCTTGTTGTGTATATATATATGATGAATTTAGTTTGAGTCCCACATATTCAAAGAGCATGCAGCATTTATATCATACTGCTAAGTATGAATTAAAATTGGCAGATTTCTTATACCTGACAGGTGTGTTCATTTGTCATAGAACAAAGAGTTTTTATACAGTCTGACAGAGAACAGCAGGAAGATTTCCTGAAGCGTTATTTATGGTAATTGGGTTGAATCAGTCAGAGGGATAAGGAGCTCTGCTTCCTTAGTAGTGTGGAGTGGAGGGAGTTGTGATGGGTTGTCCATAATGGAGAGCATTTTGTTCAGTGACGTCCTGTCCCTCACTGACTCAAACGGCTCCAAACTCTGGCCAGTGATGGTTCCAGCCTTGTGAATCAATTTGTTAATCCTACTCGCATCTCTGGTGCTGATGCTGCCCTGCCTAGCAGACAACAGCAAAGAAGAAAAACAAATAACAAACAGGGAGTGAAACATTATAAAAAAAAAATCAAAAATACAGAAAATATGTACAAAAACTTAACAAATAACAAACTAAGTGTACTGAAAGGCATACTATGAAGAACATATGGGAAAAACATGGGTGCACTGCACACAGAAAGAACTGAGGTTAAACAGAGGCTAAATACACAAGTGGAACCTAATTGGTGAAAACAATTAGGAAAAAGCAGCAAATCACAGCAGTGAGTAAAGACAAGAAGCAAACCAACTGGACACATGAGAAAGGAGACTGCTGAATAAAACAGGAAGTGACCAAAGGAGCACACACAGACCCGGAGTGGGTGGCTGGAACACACACCAAGAAAATACAAGATGAAAACAGATATTATAAAATAGTGCAAGTGATAAAAAATTTAAAAAAAAAAGTAGGACAGGACAAGAAAAAAAATTGTGAACACTTGGCTTAATGGAGGGAAATTTAAATTTAATATTAAGTTGCTGTACCGTAACATGTGGCCGACAGGCACAGTGTCAGAGTTGCCACACAGGGTGGCACCTCCTGTTTCAGCTCATTGTCATTCTGCTGCTCTACCTCTCAAAGCCACCAGTAAAACTAAGCATTTGCATATAGTACTTGAAGACCACATATGTGAGCTTTTTAATCTATACCTGTAAGCGTGTACATTATATTCTTTATAGATGTGTTTGAGACTAATATGTGTGTCTGTGTGCTGAGCTCCTGTAAACTGCCCCAAGGTTACATTCACTCCTTTTGATTACTTTAGACATGTAGGAGGCCCGAGCAATCACCCACGTGAGGCACACTCAATTACGACACACACACGTACACCCACTCGTACATGCACACACAAACTCGAAATCCATCTCATGACACATGTCTAGAATAAGAAGTGGTTTGTGTGTGCAAGTGCATACAAAAACTGGTTTGTGTGGTGGTAGGGATTAGGAATGGGAATTAATGAGAATTTAGAGATTCCAATTCCATTATTTGATCCCTTATCGATTCTCTTATTGATTGTCATGAGGTTCTCATTGGCTCAGTTTCAAGAGTCACCATCATTGCTAAGCAGCAGTAAAGAAAATACATTCATGCAAATTAATTGCATGCTGTGGGTCAAATGTTTGCTGAGGTATTTGCCCTCTTTGCTTTGATCAGTGTTGGAGTCGTCACTCAAAAAAGTCATTATTACACATATTACACGGGACATTCTTCTTTCAAGTAATGTGGTACATTACTTGATTACTCCCAGGAAAAAGTAATTTGTGATCCTACTCGTTATATTAATTTCATAACAATATGTAAAAATATAAAAACCCCACACACACAAACACAAATTCCCAGTGAGAACACAGATCTCTAAGATCTTTCTCTTAGTAGAATCCAAAGCTAGCTGCAACAAAGCAAAGATGAAAACCAGCACAAAAAAGCAATCGCCTTCCGCTTTAGAAACGTGAACAGATAGAAACGGAGGCTGCAGCCTGTTTGCTCCTCTGCTTGTTACCTGTTGAAGTTCAGGGTCTGGCTGCTGAGGTCGGTATTGACTGAGCTTTCACTCTGGGTTCTTGGCTAGCTTAGCATTAGCATGCTCTCTCGGTGGATGCTTGCAAAGAACCAAAGTTATGTTAGCAGCATAAAGCAGTTGTTTCTGTCCAGGATTTTCCACTTTGCCATTTATCTCGTCCTTTTGTGCAATAAAAAGTTCATATCCACGCTCTAGACTGCGTCACTATTTTCCTCCTCTTACACGTGAACTGAAATCAGCTGATTGTAATTAGAGTTCAAGAACTGTTTTATGAACTAAAAATGGATGCTAGCATCTTCAAAACGGTTAAAGGATTGAATTGCTGTTATGGTTTTCCTTTCCCTTCATTCTCAACAACATTCTCAACAAAAACTTGGATTTAATGTTAGTTAATTTCCTTTCTTTAAAAATTAGCAGCAGACCATGGTGTTTTTGTTTTTTTGTGTTTCGTTTAAATGGCGAATTACATTTTCCCTTCAGGTTTGGGGCCGCTGCTTAAAAGACGTCTTTTAATTCATTTTATCATCATTACATAAATATAATGGTGGTAAAAGAAAGCACATCTTTTAGAAGCGGTACTGTAACCGGAAGGTCGCCGGTTCGATCCCCGAGCTCTCTGTCCTGGTCGTTGTGTCCTTGGACAAGACACTTTACCCTACCGCCTACTGGTGTTGGCCAGAGGGGCCGATGGCGCGCTATGGCAGCCTCGCTTCTGTCAGTCTGCCCCAGGGAAGCTGTGGCTACAACTGTAGCTTGCCTCCACCAGTGTGTGAATGTGAGAGTGAATGAATAGTGGTATTGTAAAGCGCTTTGGGTGCCTTGAAAAGCGCTGTATAAATCCAATCCATTATTATTATTACAGCCAATCAATGCTCAGTGATCACAGCTGAGTGATAAGCGATGCCAAAGAGAATCATTTTTGTTTGGCAGAATCAGTTTTTGTTTGAATGAAATGTTCCTTTCCAAGTAGAAACTGATGATTAACCACATATATTTACTCTTTACTCGGCGTAGTCTCAGTTTCAAAAGACATACAGTATGCACTTCATGTGCTCAGTGTGTACACACTTTGTATTGGCAGCATGGCTCAGCAATAAGGAAAATTTTCTGAATATTTAAATATCTTTTTATAGACTACACTTAGAATTTCAAATGGTACAAATATATAAATGTTATTACTACTTCCCTGGGTTTCACACTGGTTGCCTTCGCCTCATATTTTTGAATAGAGTTAAGATCAGATGGCCAGTTTGTTCCACTGATTACCCTTATTTTGCATAAAGTCTGTACAAAGACAGCAGAGCCTTCATTCCTACATCCCACATCTGCATGTAAGAAAACCCCCCCCCCCCAAATATCTCAGGTTACTTTATAATGGCACTATTGTTAAAAGAAAAAATAAATAGGCATGCAGCTAGTTTTCTCAGAGTTTATTTTGCACTGTGTTTGAGACTGAATTCTTTTTCACTGCACAATTTAAATTCTCCTCATCCTGTAGAAAAAGGATTTCAAGTCCAAGGCCACACATCTGTTCGACAGCAGAGTTAAAGACCGTGGGTGGGACGGGGGTGCACTGAATCACCACGCATGGTTCCTGTCTACACTATTGATTTTGTGTGGGTGTTTGTGTGAGAGCGGTGTGTGTACTTATTGGGCGTGCATAGCCTCCTGCTTTGTGTGTGCGTGTGTGTGTGCGTGTGTGTGTGTGTGTATGTGTGTTGCAGATTTATGGTGTTGATGGTGGTTGTATATTAGAGTCATGATCAACTAACTGAGTTCTTTTTGCTGGCCTGCACCGCCCCAGGGCTCAAGAAAAATGATACATAGGCAACGTGTGTGTGTACACATGCATTTATTTGTGTGTGTGTGTGTGTGTGTGTGTGCGCGCGCGTGCGTGCATGTGCGTGTGTGCACACGTGTGCTCAGGGTGGATATATTACTGTCATTATCAGATCTACATGGATATAACATCCTGACATTAGTGGTCGATTGTTATAAGAGCTACGAGATCTCATTCATTGCCTCTTTCCTCTCTTGCGCTGTAGTTCACCCTGCTCTTCTTTGTTTACTGTTGCTCATTCTTCTCTCTTTTCCCCTTAATTACTTCACTTCTTTTTCATTCACAAAATTCTTTTGCCATAACTGTTAAAGCACAATTATGCCAACACAGTCAAAAAAATATAAACAACAACACGATTATAATGTCGCATCCTGGAATATTTGATGTAATATTTTTGCGCTTTAACACTTGTTTTACTTTCTCTTTTCTGTTTAAAAAGGATGGTACAATCATGCCGGCTTCCTTAATGGAACAATTTTGAAACGTACTTAGTTTTTTTTTTTAGTCTACAATGTAATATAAGCAATGAGAAGTATTCACAGAAGCACAGCATGAAAACATGATAGCAAAACTAAAGAAAAAGTACTGAATGTATTTTTTATAATCAAGTACAGCGATAGAAGTTTCCGTATGGTTGATGATAAATCAGCTGGCTAAATCATTGCTATAGAATACAAGAAGACCCAAGTTTAAGCAAAGTAAGGCTTCTACTTCAATATTAATAACTTTGTGGACATTATTAGAAACATACAACATGCAGTTCAGCATTATTCACTTGTTCATTCGTTCCATTCTTGTTATTTGTGCAGTACTGTTTATTGTGTCTTATTTGCTAATATCTGTTGCATTTTAGGCAAAACCACAACAAGGAGGTAGAGAGGCAGGTTGCAAATAGTAACTTTATTGACCATAAAGTTGTTAACAAAACACAATGCAGAGCGTTAGCAGCAAATTCCAAGTCTAAGTCGTTTTATAAAAGCTGAAAGAAGACACAGGATAAAAGCTTGATAAAATGACAGACTGAGAAGTCATACATGCTAAAGACCCACCAGGTGGAAATGGCTAGTATAAGGTTCATATAGACTAAATTAGACAATAAGGATAGTGGGAAATGAGCAAAGGCAGGAAATAGAGCTACATGAGGGACAGGCCTTCAAAATAAAATAGGGAGTCACTAAAAGATGACATGGCAAAAACAACAAAATTTGGGGATCACGTGTCTTAAATTGTTTTCACACATTCAGAATGTCACTAAACATTAATGACAGGTGAAGATGATGACATGAATAAGAGTTGGCCAAACTAAAAAGATGAGTTACTGTGAGAAAAACATCTGTTTAATTATGGTTGGGATATTTCAGTTTAGACAAAGGAGTGGACAGAATTTTTATTTTTCCCTCTTGATATTTATCTGTGTAGGAAACTACAAGAGCTACATCCTCTCTTATCAGTTTAGATAAACTGCCTCCACACACACACACACACACACACACACACACACATACACACAGTGTCTCGTGTGTGTGTGTGTGTGTGTGTGTGTGTGTGTGTGTGTGTGTGTGTGTGTGTGTGCCTTTGATTGATGTTGATGCACTTGAGAAAAGCTGATCTGCTCTTCATAGGATCCCATAAAACTGTATGGCTGCTGCCCACACGCAATAAACAAAGTAAACTGAGATAAAATCGCATGTGTGTATGTGCAGGTTCAGAGGTTTGGCACCCCATGTGTAAAGAAGCAGCTCGGCTGGAGAGGAAACTGAGGGTGAGTGTTACTCAAAATACCTGGAAGCCCCTGCTCTTCCTCTCTGTTTCTGTTTTTGTCCTCTCAGTGGTTCTCTCTTTCATGCTGTGTCTGAAATGTCTCACTGTTGTTTTAAAAGCAGGTATGTCGCTCTTAGCATTGTAAGAAATGTGCTCAAATCTGCCCTCAGCGAATTTAGTTTTATATATAAAAATTTGGATAAATAGACTTTATTTTGCTGTTCATTTATAAAAGATTTCATTGTAATATATAGTTCGTCACCAGATTGTTCATACTATTGTTGTAGCTTTATTTAACAGAAATTGTCCAAACACAGCATAAAGTCTTATTGTATTTTTTCAAAGCATTTCATCGAAAGTAGAGCTGCAGACCTGCACTTTGACAGCTCTTGCCAGAGCCTGGTGTTATCATGAACATGCAAATAATAATCATCACACCGTGGCAGAAAAGGAAGTTGTAACTTTACAAAACACATACACACACCTACACACACCTACACACACACACACACACACACCTACACACACACACACACACACACACACACACACACACAGGGAATATGAATGTTAAAAGCAGGAAATTAACATTTGTTGTCAAATGATTGCTCAGCTCAACCGGGAAGTGAACACGTCAAGAAAAAAAGTGAGATTCAGCTATTCCAGCACATAGAGGAACATTTACAAGAACACTTACATGATTAAGAGTTGGCTTAATAATGCTGTCACAGTAAAAACATAACAGGTACAGAAGTGTTAGTTTGCAGCTATAATATTCAGTACAAAGTGGTTCTCTATCCTGAAAGATTAATACTGAAGAAAAAGTCAGGTATCCGCCTTTTTAAGTCTTTGTATGAAGTCAAACAGATTTGATATCTATAATATTACACAGTTCTGGCTGTGAGCAGAGAAGCTCCATCCACTTGCTTTATATTACAAACAAAAAAGCAGCATTAACAAAACACACTTTTTTAAGTGAGAGGCTAGATAAAGTATTTTAGTTTACTTATTTATTTTTAATTTGGTCTATATTGACATTTAATATCACACGGTTGATGCATGATTTTGCAGCTGCACCTGCATGCTGTGAATCTCCTGTTCTACCACATCTATTGGATGTTGATCTGGTGACTGTGGAGGCCATCTGGACTCATTGTAATGTTCCAGAAACCCTTTTTGGGGTGGTTTTAGCTTGGTGTGACTTGGTGCGTTAACTTACAGCTATTAGAAGATGAGCACACTGAGGCTTGATGCTGAGTAGTAAGGATGGAGTCCAGAGTGTGTCCCATAGACCATCATACCACCATCATTATACCACTTTAAGTGTTGATACAAGGCAGGATGGATCCAGGCTTTCATGTTGTTTACACCAAATTCTCACCCTGCCGTTCAAATGTTTGAGCAGAATTCAAGGCTTATTACCAGGTGACCGTTTTCCAATTGTCTGCCGCCCAGTTTTGGTGAGCCGATGTAAATTATAGCCTCAGTTTCCTGTGGTACTGGAGGTACTGGTGGTACTGGGTAACCAACTCAAGGTTTGAGGTGATGTGCTTTCAGAGATGATCTTCTGGATACCTTGGCTGTAACGAGTGATTATTTGAGTTACTGCTCCAGGTTCACTTTTTTGAGTAATGCATTAAATTAAAGTACTTTTCTGCGCTCACTGTTGTATTTAAGCTAACTTTATTCACCTTCTTGCTCTCACTGACATTTGTCCCACCAGCTGAGACGTACCTCCGAGACAGCATCCATTTCTCCTCCAGGCTCCTCTCCTCTCCTTGGCTCTCCTCACCGGCTCATCTGTGTGAGTAACCGTCACCATGGCTACGTCACATCTGTCACTCAAACATAACCAGCATAGACAGAAGCACAAAAGAGACCCTTAAAGCTCAGGCGGTCTGTGCTATCAGTCTCTCAGCAGACTTCTTGTCTGTCTGTTGCCGCTCCCTGCCTTACTGTATGCCTACTAAAAGCAAATTGCCAGACTACTAAAGCCTTAATATGCCTTTTATAATAAGCAGGCTTTTATCTTAAGCCCTTTAGTTTCCTATCCAGAGTTATTGTCTTACAGTGCACACTTTTTAGCTCTATCTTAGATCGTTTAATGTCATGTTTAAATTTTTACTGGCCCATCAAAGATTTCAGTTTAACCTGCTCACCTGAATGTTTACCATTGCCTCATTTCCCTTCCTGTATGCTACCATATGTGTGATTTTCTATGCAAGAATTTGGGTGCCTCTTCTGTTGGTGATCGAGATTGGCTGTTTACAGCCAGTCTTCTACTTATGGTTTGGTCTTCATTTAATGTGTATCCCTGTCTACCTGTCTCTCTCTAACAGGCTAAGGGTGATGGGGATGTTTTGGAATATAAGCAGGTGGCAGCACTTCCCAGGGTTAAAGCCATATATGACATTCAGCGGCCCGACATTATTCCTTATCAGGCCGACCATGCACAGACCCACCTCTCAGATGACACTTTGGAGAGATGCAACCGTAGGCAGGTAGTCACACACACACAAACTCACTATTTGAATTTCTTCCGGTAAAAATAAATTGACCATAAGGTATTAAGAATAATGAACAGTAACAAATATCTTTTATTTCTCCTCATATCCAGTCATTGGGCTCCTTATCACCATACTCTCATGTAAGTACTCCCCCACCTCTTTGTGTAATGGTTGAGAAGGTAATCCTTACTCTAAAGTATTAAATACAAAAAGAAAATAGATGTAACCGGTTTTAATTTTAGAACTCAAAACAGTACAGTTGAGTGATATCAAACACCGGCAACATTTGAATACAAAAAGACATAGTTTGATATTTTGGGACATAATTTTGTACCCTTGAGATATACCATCTTAATTAGTAAACTTTAGAAGTGCTGGTAGGTGGATTTTGTTCCCATCAGGCTGCATGCTTCCTCTGATTCCAGTCTACATGCTACGCTAACCTAACCACTTTCATATTTAATGCGCATCTATTTATATGCTAATATTATTGTTTCAGTCTTGGCATGAAGGAAAGTAACCATCCAAGTATTTCTTTAATTTGTGCCATCATTGTAACGGCACCGTGATAGTCTTCACTGTCTGTGTTTAGACTACATCTGCACATGTTTGTGCACTAGGACTGCTAGCAGCATACACACCATGTAGGTTAATAAACTGCTGTCAGCATGATTAAAACTGTGTTGTGGAAGTAACCTTGTGGTCTACTTTACTGCCTTTAGTAAATTAAAGCACATTACTCAGACAGCCTCTAAAGCAGCCTTTCCTTTCAGGATCTCTTGGATGGCATGGAGTTAAGAACAAGACGTTCCTCCAGCTCCCCCTATACCGACTCACCTGCACACAGTCGTCACGGAGGCTCCCCACTGCATTATTATGTCCCTGGTAATACTCCCACTCAAGCAAAGACACACACACACACACACGCACACACAGAGAAAAATAGCTGGATAGAAAGTCTTTGTGTGGGTGCAACTCACATTTGCATGCACATGTAATCCATCGGGTTATTTGTCAGTGTATCTTTCAATACCCTGTCTGTCTTACTGTTTGTGGATGTGGGTCATTGATGCTTTGGTTTCTCTCATTGTGATTGGCTGGGCTGAGTGCAGGCAGTGAAAGTGGCAGGAGTTCTCCTTATTATAGTCAGCCAGAGCCCAGGTGTGCTACACCCACCAACACCTTCCAAGGCCCCAAGCATTTCCATGTGCCAGGTAGGCCGTTACTGTGTATGTAGCCCTGACCCTAACCTGTTAACTAACCAAAACTTCACCACGTCAGACCAAAACTAATCCACAGTTCACTGATGGACCTCATTTGTTATTACTATATATCAGCTATAGCAGCTGTTCTCCTGCATTCATGCACACAGGTTTTAATTGGATTAAAATAATAATTTGATATTTTGTTGTCATTTTTGAAATAAAAAAATCCTTTATAGTCATGGCAAAAAAGTACACTGTCTCAAGTCTAAGGTTTTACATATGAGGACATAATAAAAAACAAGGTGGTCCTGAGCAGGTGTTAGAATGAGGTAAATACAACCTCAGATGGACAACAAGCAACTAACTAACAACAGCTGAGCCAAAATGTAGAAGCTGTGTGTGAAAGAGAAAATACGGTCCATGATTCAGTCGCTTGTAGAATCACCGTTAGTAAATTGAAGTAAACATTTTCTATACAACATTATTCATCTCTCACATCATTGTAGAGGAATTTCTGCTCACTCTGCTTGACAGCGTTGCCTCAGTTCATTGAAGTTTGTGGGCATTCGTTCATGGACAGCTCTTTGAAAGTCCCACCACAGCATTTTATTCAGGTTGAGGTCTGGACTTTGTCTTGGCCAAAGCAACCTAGATTCTTTTCTTTTTCAACCATCCTCTCATATATTTTCTGCTGTGCTCGTTTATTGTCCTGGTGCATGACCAAATTTCTCTCAAGCGTTAGCTGTCAGAGGAGTTCAAGGTTCCCAGGTCCAGTGGCTGCAAAACAAACCCAAATCATCACCCCTCTACCACTGTGCTTGACAGTTGGTATGCTGTATTTGATTTTTACCAAACATGGTGCATTATGTGCACTATAGCCAAATACCCACAGTTTAGTCTCATCTGTCCAAAAGCCATTGTTCCAAAGGTATTGAGGGTTTTCCAGATTCACCTTTGCAAACCTGAGCCATGGTATAATATTAATATTTAGAAATAATCAGCTTTTTCCTGGCACTTCTGTTATCTTTTTTGCCATTGTGTTAATACATCTGAATGCTCTAGACCGTGGGTGTCAAACATAAGGCCTGGGGCCAGAATCGGCCCAGGAAAGACTCCAATCCGGTCCACTGGACGGCTTTGAATCTCCTCCTTTGTGAAGGAGGGGATTGCTTTTGGACTTTTAACTGTATTTTCATAACTTTTAAAGTTTTTCCTCTCAATAAATATCTCCTACATTTCCATTAGTACTACAACAAGTAGTTAAGTAATTGATAATAAAACACAGAAAATGTACTGTTTTTTCCACTATCTACTATCAAAATTGAGCTACAAGACCTTTTCTGTAATTTTATATATTTATTGATTTGTGGTGACAGATTTCAGGGGATCCATGGGTGAGGGGGCGGGTGGGCGACATCGACGCCCAAGTTTGTGAATATGATAAGTGACATAGAAGTTTCAGATAGGTGTATAGCTGTATCTAGGAGGCTGAGGGGGTAGCACTATTTTTGTTTTTGTTAATGTTCTTTTTTTTTTTTTTTTTTGTTATAATGTCGTGATAGTAAAAACCTTAAAATTCAGGATTTACTTTCTTTTTACCATGACTGTAACTAAAGAGTAAATTTGAATATTGAGTAATTATTGTGATGGAAGAACAGTCTTCTTGCTGGTTCCAATTTATCTACCCCCCTAAAAAATGAGTCACAAAAAAGTAATTTGAGATATTAATTACTAATGAGCACGATCCATCCATCATCATCTAGAAAGAGGAACAAAAGTTTTTCTGTAATTCATTCATTTTCATCTTTTTTTATTTTCTTTTATCCTTTTGCCTTTGTCCTTATTTCATTGATGTTTTAACAACCATACAATGTATTAATCCTCCTCTCTCATTGACCAATGGGCACTCTTTGTCTATTTTGTCTTTCTCATTTGCAGCTTTTGTGTAACATACGAGTACTTTAGTACTGTCATCTTGCAACAAATATCGGTTAATTTTATTTTAAGAGCCCATCAACCCTCCACTTTAACAACTTAACGCCTCTCTCCTCTCTGAATGCTTCACTCTGTCTTTGCTCCCTTCACTATAAAAGGCCTCTTCTTCTCAATATGAGCTGCATATTTGATTTCCCTCCATCATTCCCTCTTCCTGCCCCCACTCCATTTCTCAATTTGTGTTTCCTCAAGCTTTTTTTCCTCTCGCCAGCCCTGAAACAGCATTTCCTGCTTACTTTCAACAGAGTACGAAATGTATCTGCTGGATGCTTTTATTCAAAGTGTCTCAGAGTGTCATGTGCATACACATTTAGTGCATACAAATAAGGTTGCAAACTTGGTTGCATTTGTGGCACACAGTGTGAATGGAAATGTTTTCTGTTTTTTTCATTATTTATTGTTGTATTAAAGGCTAAAAGGCATTTATAGTTTACTGTGGCATGTTGTTGTGGCGCTTTCCTGTTCTTGTCTCTTCTTAGTTTTTTCTTTTTAATTTGGATCAACTTTAATTGCTCTCCACCCTCATCTTTATTCTTGTGCCGCCTGCTTTTCTTTCCTGTATTAAGCCTGGGAAGCTGTATTAATCAACCTCGGCATGTTAGTCAGGTTGTCTGGATGCAAGGCAGCACCTCTGCAGTACCAGTTTATCACCTGTTCTGTCAGCTTCTGTCGTGCTTAAGACTGTAAATGTATACAACTAATTCGGTGGGGGAGGTTAAACAAGGAAAGCCAGAATATTTAACTCCTCCGCTCTCCTCTGTGCACTGCATACTGGGATTTTGTACGGGAAGGTGATTGGTATAGTTTTACCTTTATATACAGTTTGCATGATATCTTTAAAGAAATGTGAGGTTAATTTAATTAATTATCTCATTAATTGTTGGTGTAAAGCTATGCATTGAGGTACTGGTGTTCTCCCCAGAAATGGTGTCCCTCTCTGGGGAAAAGCAAGTGATGCTAACAACACAAATAGTGCAACTAATGAAAAAAAATTGAAGGAGGAAGTGTCGCTGTGGCAGGTGATGCAGCAGGTTCAGCTTCAGTTGTATGAGATTAAAGATGAAAAAATGGTGGATGATGGTTGACATAATGTGGAAATACATTTTTCCCCTCCCTGCATCTGAGCAAATTCTAGACTTCTGTAAAAAAAATTATTACTGATGACTATAGTTCTGATAATCAGCATTTCTGTCAAGGCAAACGTATCCGACCTACCTTCGTTTCACCTTTGTCAAGTGTGGTGAAGGAAAATGACCTCAGTGTTGTGAGAAGAAAATGTCATTGATTTGGAGGTCTAGTCAGTAGTTTTGAGCTTGGGTTTGTGTTATAAAAGCATATGTTTTAGGTTTACTTCCTGTATGTTCTCACCTGTACCTCGTTCCCCACCATCAGTGTTCACAACATAAGGTATATTCCTGTTCCCTTTCTTCCTGTGTGCACCTTCTTTGGTCTCCTGTTTTCCTTTGCTTACGTTTTTTATTTTGGATTTCTGTTAATGCCACATTATGGATTTTTAACATTTTGGACTTTGATTTTACCCTGAATAAAAATCTTGCTTTGTAATTCAAGTGTGCCATTCACAGCTCTGCACTCAATATTGCACATTAGGGCCATGATGTCACCCTAATGATTTTTCAGATCACCATACAGCTACAGAAGACACCTTCAGCACCAACTGTGGCAAATTAACATTCAGAAGCAGACCCCTCCTGTCAGTCTTTCTGAAGTCAGTGGAGATTAAGAAAAGATCACTAATATCATTATTTCAACATTGGGAGTTGGTAAGAAACACAACATCGTCATCAGTAATAAGAATTGCAAAAAGCTAGGAGACAGGAAAGAAATCTCACATGAAAGGCAACGAGGTTCTTGATTAGAATCTTTGCTAATGATATAGATCAGAGATGTCAGATTCATTTTACATCATGGGCCACATACAACCCATTTTAAGTGGGCAAGACTAGAAACTGTCACCAAGTGCTTGGTCAAAGCAAGCACTTGTTTGATTGTTGGGTTTTTTTCTGTATTATTGTAGACTCTTTACCTTACAATACAACGTGCCTTGAGGCGACTCTTCTTGTGATTTGGCACTATTTAAGTAAAATAGAACTGAATTGAATGGATGCCAGTCATGTAGATGGAGGGATTACCTACACTGAAGTTGAACTTTCCTTTGAGAAGACTTTTTTTACTACCATTCAGCAGCTCAGTTGTGACTCCCTGAAGAGCCCTATAGGCAACAAAAAAAAGGAGAGAGAGATGTTAGGGTTTGCTAAGAAATCAGAGACCAGCTTCACTTCACTGTACAAACTATAAAAATAGCTGAATCTTTTAAATACATTTAAGGATGGTCTGGAAGCCATTATTCATTATATTCAGACTTTCAATAACTCGCACTATTGGACAATTTAGGCCTTTGTGTCTAGAGGAAGAAAAAGCAGATCATCTTTGTTGCAGATGCTATTTCATGGGATAAGCTGTTGTATTCAAATACTGCTATATTGTTGAAAATAAGAGGACTTAGCAGCTACGTCACTGTACAAAGAGGCATTAGGCAGGGTTGGCCCCTATGTGGTCAGCCATATGCTGTTGCCTTTTAAATCAGCTTAGATGGGGTCTCACAGGTTTAACCTTTGCTGCAGTTTCACGTACATGAACTAATGTGCCTGCTTATGCTGATGATGCAGCTGTGTTGATTACTCGTCATAACAATTCTGCACATGATCGCATAAAACACCACTAAGATATGTGAGCACACCCTTTCCAAGAGTTAACTGGTTGAAGAAGGCTCGAGATGTAAATGGCAGCTGGCACTTCCATCTAGGATGCACTGGAGCAGAAAGGGATGAAAAAAAATTGTGTTTTTGGAAAAATTATATTCTGAAAAGAAACTGACAGGGTTCTGAGGAGAAAAATCATTGCCCAAACCATCTAGCAACAGTTTGACTATAGGATGAGGTATTTGGTTGTGAATTATTTTGTTGCCACTTGACTGTTGTTGAACCTTCAAGTACACTTTTAAAGGAAATACAAATAGGACTGGCTAACTTTTTCTTGGGAGGATATCACTGGCTCAGATGTGCATTTCTGTTGTCACCTCTGTGTGAAGGTGGGCAGAGTCCGGTGGTTGCTTTTCTCTGAATAGAGTTCATGTGGATGATTGTATCGATTTTGGAGTGATAGAAATGTCCTCTGCAGAGTAACTTGTGGATCACTTGATCTCACTTTCTGAACATATTTATGTGTTGTAGCCACACTATGTACAGGTTGGGGTTGTAAATATGTACAGTAGCTTTCCTTTGTGGGATCAATAAAGTATCTGTCTAATTGTACAAAGAAATTGGTTTATTAAAGAATTAGTTAAAGGTCAAAGTTCTCCTCTTCTCTGAATGTTTATTTTGCTTTTTCTCACCAACTGACTCTCTTTTGTTCTCAGCTTCTGAAGAAACTAACATCTATAGAAAACCACCCATCTACAAGAGACAAGGTTGGTTAATTGGTCAAATTTTTGTGATTTCAAAACCTTTTTTGGGGCTGTGTATCTGTCCAGTTAGTTGATTCTTGTGTTCATTGTAGCATAGTCTTAGTGTGATAGTTCTGTGTGTCTGATTTAAAGAACCAGTTACAGAAAAGATCTGAGTTAAAGCTGCAGTATAGATTTATGGACACACTTCTTTGTTGTCTGTAATCTGCTACCTCTGATTAGATTCAGTCTTCTTAGGATTTTCTCAACATGGAAACACTCAGAATAAATGAAAGAATTTCTTCTGGACCCTTACACAGCCTTAAAGTAGCTGCAGTTTGACCCATCCCGTTCAGTTAAAAAGTTTATGGTGTGAATTAACTCTAATTTTGTTCCCCAATTTTTCAGCTCTTGTCAGTTGTCCACTAGATAAGTTTCACCTTCTGAAACTAGAAAGGTTGATGGCCTTTGGGTACTGATCACTTGTCCCTGTTAAGTAGGCTTTGGTTGGAATGGGGTAAACGGTCTATGAAAAGCCTAAGAAATACATGTTTAAAATGCAATTTCATAGTGAAAAATGATAAAACTACAAGAAATGAACCCAACATAAAGCAAGATGGCAGACACAAAGCAAAGCACCTCTTGGGGTAAACCGACAAACTGACAAAGGGGACAATACGGGACCACGCACACACACACACACACACACACACACACACACAGAGGGGTGACTGGAGGTGAAGCACAGGTGGGAACAAGGCACAGGTGAAAGCAATAATTTGGCAGATAGTCACAGCAGAGAAAAAGACCATGAAATAAAATTAGAGGTGTGGTTGTGCAGTTAATGTTGCTTAGGAAGGTTTCTAACAAATAGAAGTGACCCGGAAGTATCTGTATGGCAGCCATAATAACAAATCAAATTCTCCACCTGCTAAGAAAAGACCCTTCCTTTATTACGTGCAACAAACCATCCAACTGTTCACCAAAACAATGACTGTGATTTAGGCCTAAACCAAACTGATGGTGATTTTGGTCACATAAATGTTAACACTAAGTGTGTGTTTCTCATTTTTGAGTCAATTCAATCACTAATTTCACTTATATGAACTATATCAAAGTGTGTTTAAGATATACATGAGTCATGTCTGTGGTTGTATTGCCACCCTTTAGATTGATCATCATCATATGATATATATTTTTACTCGGGGCTAGCTGGGAAAGGCTCCAGCCTAAGTTGTTGATGGAGGGAATTTTACTTCGGTCACAGAAAATTTCAACAGTAGGTAGGATAAGAGTTACTGCATCATTGGTTAGGCAGGAAAAAAATAATAAAATAAGATTCATTTAATTTTATAGAATTTCAGCCTTTTTTACTAGTTCTTCTTGTAATTTAGTAATTTAGTCCAGCTATGGGACATTGTAGTTTTAACATGGTACACCATTTACAAATATGTGCATTCAGATTCTCTGAGTAAAAAGCTTTCCTTTTCCTGTTTCCTTATAAGTTCTTCTGGACACCTTTCCTTGATGTTTTCCATCAAAATCAGGTAAAAGGAAGGAGGAGTCAATTTTAGGACTACTTGATTATTATCCATAAAAAGAGACATGAGAAACTAACCTTCACTTCATATCAAAAAGAAGTGACCAAGAGACAAATAATACAGAGTAAAGATTAAATATGATGCCAGAGGCAGAAGAACAGATGAGGCTGGAGAAACTAAAAATATTAAAAACAGTAAAAATAGCCAATCTGTTACACCACCACTGCAGCCATTGTCTGTGCTTCTCAGTTTTGCTGTCATGTATCTGTTGGAGGAGGACTCATATGGAGACTCTTAAGGCAGCAGCATAAATTGAAAACACACCTTTACTTAAATAGGTTGAAAAGTACAAACTATAAATATTAAGGACTATACAGGAATCCAACAATTTAGGCACAGAAGACACAATAACAGACACTGTACAAGGACTGACAGAAAGATGCCATTATATATACACAAGGGGGGGGGGGATTAGCTGAAGTGAACACAGCTGAGGGAAATGAGACACAGGTGAACATAATCTACAGTGGCTTGTAAAAGTATTCGGCCCCCTTGAACTTTTCCACATTTTGTCACATTGCAGCCACAAACATGAATCAATTTTATTGGAATTCCACGTGAAAGACCAACACAAAGCGGTGTACACGTGAGAAGTGGAACGAAAATCATACATGATTCCAAACATTTTTTACAAATAAATAACTGCAAATTGGGGTGTGCGTAATTATTCAGCCCCCTTTGGTCTGAGTGCAGTCAGTTGTCCATAGACATTGCCTGATGAGTGCTAATGACTAAATAGAGTGCACCTGTGTGTAATCTAATGTCAGTACAAATACAGCTGCTCTGTGACGCCTCAGAGGTTGTCTAAGAGAATATTGGGAGCAACAACACCATGAAGTCCAAAGAACACACCAGACAGGTCAGGGATAAAGTTAGTGAGAAATTCAAAGCAGGCTTAGGCTACAAAAAGATTTCCCAAGCCTTGAACATCCCACAGAGCACTGTTCAAGCGATCATTCAGAAATGGAAGGAGTATGGTATGGCAGTATGTATGTATGTATGTATGGAAATAATGCGTTACCGCCCATCTCTGCTAACAACTGGGGGACGGAGACGGAAACTTAAGAAGACTTAAGAAACTCAAGATATAAACAGACCTCAGATTATAAAAAGTAACCACAACTCAAGACTAAAAGCTCAAAAACTTAAAATATAAAATTCAGAGAGCCATAAACTTTATAAAATGCAAAACTATGCTTTTTCCATATTTCCTTTTGCGCTTCTTCATCTTCAAGATGAGTTCCAGCGTCACTCCCTTTCCCGAGCAGCTCAATTTTTCAAACAATCGACACTGGAGTTGAACATAACCGCATCAATTTTAAGATATGAGCTGTTGACTGTTTGGAGAACTGAATGCAAATGCCTCTCCGTAGCTTCTATGTAGGTTGATTTCTGCCAGCCCCTTTCTCTGTATGACCAAATATCTCATAAGTCAGAAGACCATTCAGTGAGTTCCCAGATTGACCTTAATATGACTGAATCTTGTATCACCCAGTCACACTGACTAGCCTGCTCAGTTTTTTAGCGTTCTAGCCAAATGCTACCTCATGAGACTTTTGGAAAAATGCACATACTAAATCACAGTCAGAGCTGATGGATTGGTGCATTCCTAATTATGACAGTAGCATTCCCCATACATCATGTTGATAAAGTTGCTTTAAGGTTACTTGGCTCAACTATAAAGGTATGCAAACTTGAGGTGGATGTAAAGTTTGATCGCAGTTTTGATACAGCCACATCAAACCTGTGATTACAGATTCCGCTGGTGGAACTGAGAGAAGCAGTGCCAAATAGTGTCTAGATGATCTATCTGTGCTCACATGGCAGGTCCAACAGAGTTACAGTTCTTCTGAAAGACCTCTGCATGATTTACATTGCGCCACAAAGTGCTGACAAGCCTCTCTCTCTCCTGTTGGGCAGTCTGCAAACTGGACTGTGTGGATGTGGATTTACATTTACACCATTAATCATGTATAGAGCAGATTTCATATTAAGGCAAAATACCATAATCAGGTGTATATACGATACATTGATACCATAATGTGTTATAGGCAGATGTGGCTGCACGTCTGCCTATAACACTATGCAATAACACTATTTCATCTATTTCCTCACATGTCATCTACCACATCTAGATATACCACAGAAGGAATCACAAATAAAATGTTTTAGCAGCTCCAGCTGTATCAAATGATCTAAGTCAGGCCAAAAATACATTGCATCTGTTTTGGTGCATCTGAAAGGTAGCATCAGTTTTAGATGTAAAATGATACTAAAAATGGGGGTGAGGTGGAGCCATATTGCACTTGATCAAATGCTTAAGTTAAATGAATACTCAAATTAAATAAAAAAAAAAACATCACAATACAAAAATGATAACAAATACGCACAAACAGATGGATTTTATTTGTCCTTCAAAGAAGAAAAATGCCATTCATGTATACACATGATTAGTTTACAGTGGCCCTGAAGGTACAAATGCACTGCGTCTTAAGAAAACACCAGCAAATAGAAAAATGCTCAAAAAGCACACAAAAGACAAGGGCCGTTTGGGGAAACAACAGTGTGATGGACCAGCTGCAGAAGTGACAAACTAGCAGTTAATAGCAAACATGAATCTACAGTGTTATATGAATCATCTGATTAAAAAAAAACACCATGCGTGTGTCTTTTTCACATCTTTTCTACAGTCATTTGTGGTTTAGTTTCTGTCACGTGTGCAGCTGTGCTGTCACATTACTGTCTTCCAAAAACACTCCATTGTGTTTTGTGATTTCCTGTTTCCATTGTGGTTTGTGTGCTTTTACAGTGTTTTTCTGTTTGCTGGCATTTTTCTTAATTACTTCTTGTGAGATTTCAGCCCTAACAGAAACTTTACACACTTGTATAATACCTTAAAGTGTTTCATTCTGTTCATATTTTTTATTCAGAGTCAGCATTATCGCCTGTTTGAAGTTTTGTATCACACCCCCTCCCATTGTCTCTGACCTCTTTTCGATTTTCCATTCCCCTGTTTTTGATGCGTCTCCCCTCTTCTCCTCCTTTCCTCTCACATACTGTGCTCTCTCCCCTCTCTGTAAATATATGCACTACTTCATCTGTCTTGTTTCTCTTGCACTCACACATCAGCAAACACGTTGGTCAGAAAATCATTTTAAAGCCAACAATGGGAGGGGGGGAAAAAAGACACTTTCATTAAACAAGAACATCTTTAAGGCTTTCTACCCATATAGACGTTTCACTTCTGGTTGTTTTGTTATTTCTAGCATGAAATTCAGCACAAGATCCTAGGACAAAAAGATTTTCTGTCACAAATCAAATGTTCAAAGTGTGTCTTTAACAATAAATTTAAAAAAATACCCTCAACAGCTTCTCTAATTATCTTCCTGTCAGAAATATCAGCCTCTCCAACAGCCAATAAGAGTAGGACCAATGACAATCTCACCAATTCAAATCGCCTTTCCACCTCAAACTGTAACAGCATTTATCACCCGAACTCCAACTACTACCCATATACTGGCTCTCCAAAAGGTAAAGCACCTTCTACTTAACAGCATGTTTTACTGCTATACACAAACTGAACCCAGAGAGCCAAGTGACAGTTTTTTCACTTTGATGTTCACTTTTTCAGTCTTCTCACTTGCTCCCTGTTACCTTTCATTTCCTCCATCTCCCTGTCTAGTCTCCAGGGTGAGGAGGTTTTCATCTGGAGGAGAGGAGGATGGACTGAATCATAATATAAACAGGGTAAAAATACATCTGTTGCTTCTTCCTGTTATATTTTAAGTGAGGGTTAATATTTAATGAGCCAGTTAATTAAATGCTTCTTTCCAGCCTCACTTGACATGATACAAAGTGATGCCCCTGTACTCCTCTCTTCTTCTGTCCTCACATCCTTTATCCTGCATTATTCCATCACCATCTGTCAACTCATGCACCCATCCCACTCAATCAACTCTTATTACTCCATCTATCTGTCCTTTTGTTCCACCTTGTTTTCCCATCTCTCTTTGTTCCTCCCCTCTGCTCTACTTTCCTTCACTCCATGCAGGGAATTGGCAGATTGATCCTGAAGGAGGAGATGAAGGCACGAGCAGGTTGTCACGACAATGACCAGTGGGGTAGCAGACACAGCTCCCGCTGTAGCAGCAAGGAGGCGCTGAGCAATCTGGGATACAGCTCCCTTAATGGCTGTAAGTGTGTGTGTGTGTGTACATGTGTTTATTTACATCTTGAATATGCCAGTAAGCTGATCAACTTTATTTACCATGCATTGTCACATGACAGTAGGTTAGGCTCGTAATCTTGTCTTTAGTATGATGAATTTGATGTGGGATTTTTTGCAGATATATTAGTAAAAGTCTATATTGTAATTCATTATAGAAAAAACAAACTAAGTCTGATGATTTTAAGAGGTGGTGCCATGGCTATAAGTTGATTAGCTGGAGTAAAGCAGAAATATTCAAGTGGATGTATTCTGCTTTTTTCTTATTTTATGGTGTATATATATAAATACTGTTACACTGGTGAATGCTCACATTAAACGTGGCTAAAGTTTGAAATAATGAGGTCAACACAGGCTTCAGATGGCTCTAAATGCACAGTTTTTTATACTCGTATTTTCATATGACATCACTGAGAGCAAATATCCCTTATATGGTCATCTCAGGCACACAGGACTGTGAGCAGCGCAGCCTAAGTCATCCGTTGTTCAAACGGTTTGTTTTTGCGGGACAGCTAATGAGAAGAAAGCTTACTTAAAAAGACAGGAAAAGGAGCCACAACAGACTGTTTTTATGGCAATGCTACAAACACCCCTTTTATCTGGTTAAGTAGCGAAAGTCTGTCTATTGGTTGTTCCCTCATTTGTTCCAAATATTGGAAAAATATCTCCCTGTCTACGGGATAAACCATCTCTCTAAAGTATCTCAGTATTTACTGGACTCCATTGTTTTATCTTCTGTTTCCCATATGATTTATATAGTAATAAAATATTAAACGTTTGCATGTTAGCATTATCAGTGTGACCATGTTAGCATGCTGGTGTTCATAAAGAATTTTAGCTTCAAATAGTAGCTAGCCTGGCTACGTCCTTTCTGTCTCTCTTCTGGTGAAAGGTTAATGATGTTAAGTTTGCATGGCTTATGGATATATTCCCAGTCCCTGAAGTATTTTATTTATTTATTTAATGTTTAAAAGGTTTGAGGCTTTAGTAGCTAAAACAACATTAGTTTTGGTTTGGGCTAATTCTGATTAGGATGCAGTGACTGAAGGTTAGATGTTAGGAAATAAATGTAGTTTCCTTTATAGCTGGAACAGTGTTGGGTGTTGTACTGTTTGCTGACCGAGCCTGAGCAGGTGGGGTTTTCCCGCTTCTGTGTTAACTCTTTAATTGATCCCATTCGTCATTGTGTTCAGCAGATAACGCGAGACAAAGATGGAGAGATTTGGAGAAAGGCAAAGAAAGCGTGCGTTGTGTTGTGTTGTGCTGGGGGTCCAGCAGGAATAAAAGGAAGCCTGTTAAAGCGGAACAAAGAGTGAACACTATAGAAAGTGTATAGATATAAGGGTGAGAGAGAGAATCAGAAGCTAAAGCAATTTGGAGCTGTTGAGAGAAGATGTACGACATGAAGCCTTAGAAGTAAATCAGGGTCAGAGAGCGGTGGAAAAAGAGGGAAATGAGCTCTGTCCACAGGGAGGTCACGGAGAGAGAGAGAGGTATGAATAATGTGGGTGCTCAGTGCTGTGTAATCACTATGGGTTTATGGTGCTTGCTGTTATTACACTGATTAGAAAATCCTGACAGGCGCACTCATCTGTTCTTCAGAGGAAGCTAATTCCAAAATGGGATGTTCACCATTTTTCAGAAATGGAATGTACTGCTACAAACTGACTGACATGCTTGGTGACTTCCTCTCACTGAATTGATTCGGACCATTTTTATCCACGCTAGCAGCGTGACCCTAAGGATGGCAGTATCTGTCCATCAGTTAGTTAGTCAATCACTTCGGTCTAATATATCTCAGCATGGTGGTATGGCCATGACAATTTCACATTTCATGTTCACCAGAGGATGACAGCTGGTAAACACATTTATATCATTCTCAGAGATGACCTTAAGTCATCAGGTCAAAGCTTAACAACTGAGCATTGCAGTTGTTTTGTTTTATTCTGATTCAGCCTTCAGAGTCATTGATTGTAGATTGTTAAGTGATTGCATAATCATTCAAATGTACTTAAGTGTGTACAGGATCAATAATTAATATTCAGCAGTGATGCAGCTGTCTTAAGTTTAGCACTAATACTAGAGAAGCAGCTGCATTTAAATTAGTAGAAAACTAGCCGTAAAAGCACAAGGTGCTTTTGATTTATTTTTATTTTTTATAATAAATCATTATTATCTTTGATTATTTGTTCAGTTAAAGACTTAAAGATGTTTTTACAAGATCCTCAGCTGTAGTTTTGCTTTGTAATTAGCAATTGCTAGCACGCGATCATGCGAAACTAAGAAAATCTCACTGTAATTATTTCACCATAGTGACAGAAACAGTCAGTAGCAAGCTTTGCTAGTAAGTCATTATAATAAAATGGAAAAAAGGGAAAGAACTTTTTCTTTTATTTGTTTGTTTGTTTATCTATGTTTGAGAAAAAATAACTGCAAAACTCTATTCGAAATAAGTGCAGTGGGTACGTGCCATAAGCATATAAATATCTAACGTGCTGCATGCCTATGCACATAGTGCTTCATATTTTAAATGATGTATAGGTCTTGGTAGTGATTAATCCTGCATGCAGATCTTCTTAGGGACATTTTCTCACACAGCTGATGTTTTATAGACATCTCCCAAAACAACTGGCTTTTTTAAATATGTATACCCTCGCCACTGAAAACTAATACTTTTACTATGTGGTAGATTTATTAACCCTACTTAACAGAGTGTGACATCTGTTCATGTTGTCCCAGCAACTGATATGCATGTTTATGCGCACACTAAACGAAAAGACCAACATGGTCCACAAAGGACAGCAGCATTGTTGCAGCTTTAGTCAGTTTAATGGATCAGGATGAAGAACATCTGCTGATTGCCAATGCTTTTTAAAGACGAGAATGAATATCCCAATATTAACTTCAGCTATGCCTTTGTTCTCACACACTGTGCATATAATGCATTTTTCATGGGTTTTATTTTTTAAAATGTTCAAATTCATTGCATTATGATTAACATGGAGTCCTCTTCATTTGGTAGATATCCTAATTACTATAACAATTTCAGTATTTTAAGATATATACAACAGAATGCCTGGATTCTTACGTGTGTTTAGTAGGATGTCATGTGCAGACGAGTAATAGTGCATATATTGGACAAAGGATTGAAAATGACGATGTGAGGCGGGAAGAAAAGAAAAGATTGTGCTAGGGAGATGGAGATAGATAATTTGATGCAGTGACCTCCTAAAGTTCTCTTTGTGTCCCATAACATACTATAACTTTCTCAATAGATTCCACAGATCACTGCACGATTTGTTCCTCAGTGTTTTAACTGAATCGGAGATGGATTCAAAATCCATCTTGCCGTTTTTCTTTAGCAGTATTTTATTCTGCTCTTTACTAGCATCTCTTTTCTGGGAAACAAGTCCCTCCACTAAAGTGTTTATTGAGCTAAAGTTCTTATTCTAAATCATTTTTAAAAAAACTGCATTTTTGGGGCTTGAGACAAAATTTTCACAGTATGAAACTGGTGAAATTACAATATTTTCATATGGCCCCTCTCCCCACTCCTTTGTTTGTCTGTCTTTCAGCTCCCAGGTCCCTCTGCAGCGCTGACAGCGGTGAGTGGTTCATCAATGTGTTTTGATCTGCTTGTTCATCCCAATGGGAGCCGCGGCACAGACAGACGGCTTTTCCCCTCATCTTCTTCATCCTGTTAGTTCTGCTGTGACAGCAGCAGAGCTTTAAGTAGGAGATTTTTATCAGTTCACACTGACACGTGCACAGACACCTCTATCTTTTGAGTTACGGGTAGGAAGATGAATGACAACAAGGCCTGTCTTTTTTTCTTTTTTTTTCAGAAGCTGCATCATCCACAGTGATCTGTTCTATAAGCTCTTGTTACATGTGACAATATTTTTAAAGATTTTGGGGAATTCCGATGCTGTTCTTCTGCTTTTAATAGTTGTTTATGTTTTAAATTCAAATTCAAATTTTATTTGTTACGTACACAGTCATACACAGTACGATATGCAGTGAAATGCTTAGACAACTGCTCGTGACCTAAAGAGAAAAAAAAAGGAAAAGGAAAAGGCTATGAATAAGATAGGAAATAACTATGAAAAATTAAAAAGGGTAAATTTAACTAGGAAGGAATAAAACATAAATTAAGGTTAAAAATGAAATAACTGTACAACACAAATTAGAATGAATTTTAAGGCATTAAAGTCCGAACTGGGCTTCCATATTTGTTTTTGAAAACTGTGCATTTGTGCCCAATAAAGTAATTTTGATGGTGCACTAAATACACCAAACGTTAGCTATAAAGATTCAAAGATTCAGTTATTATAGTGAAGGAACAACAAAACAAAAATTGTGATACATGAGATGCTTATGCTAGTAGTTTTCATGCTGGCAACAGAGCAGTACATATCTGAGATGAACACTGACTATATCTCATTTCTTGTTGAGAAAGAAAGTAGTAGATGACAAACTCATTATACTTCAGTATTTTACACATACTGTGCATTGCCATTACACAGCAGCCTGTATTCTGCTGCATCATGGTGTTTCGCCAGGGCTCTTTGACATTACAGGGTAATTTAATTCCTTTCAACACCAGAGTAAAAGAGAGAAGGAGGGAGGAAGGATGAACAGAGGAGTTAGAGGGAGGAGTGAAAAAAGGAGGGAAAATCTAGTGACAGGGGAAGAACAGGAACAGGAAACAGTGATAGTGAAGTAAAGGCAAGCCAAATGAATTGAGAGGAACAGTGGGATTACACTGCCCTCTGCTGCTTCCACTGCAGCAGTGCACACAACAAGTGCAAGGATGCCCAGGGCTGGACTGGGACAAAAAATCGGCCCGGGCATTTTGACTAGAGACCGGCCCACCAAAAATGTGACGTCATTCAGGGGTAAAACCGCAAAGGATTCTGGGAACTTGTGGCAAGAGGTACTAGCGCATGCAGGCTTTCAATTGAGCTCAGTTACACAGCGATAAAAAGAAACACAAAAAATGGCAAGAAGCTGTTGTATTGTTAACTGCAATAGCCGGTGTTGTGCCAAAAAGTGATTGTCTGCCAAAAACTGATTGCTGGTATTTAAATTGCTATGAGTAACTTGTTGGGCTATAATATGTGAAACATATGTCAAATGCATCCCTCATGGATGACATGAAGTCATCTCTCCATCTCTCTCTGCTGCTCTTCTGTCTCCTCTGTCACAGACTTCTCCACTTTAGATGATAAATCAGCCTGGTGCAACATGTAAGGATTGGCACAATTTGTTAAGATTTTGAGGAGTTTGAGAAACTAACCTGAAGCATAAAATAAAATTTACTATCAATAACTTCATAGCACCCGCCCAGCAGTATATAAACTCCATCATGCTAGCTAGTACGCAGTACCAGTTATTCTAAGCGCCTGTAAAAAGTCAGCACAACGAAAACAAACTACAACTAAACTTGGTTTATATCTGACACAGACAGCAGGTCATAACTTCTTGCCTGAAGTTCAGTTCCTCTGCCACTATGACCGGCGGCCGCCTCGGTCTCTCCTCCTCTTGCCTCCCCTTTCCCTTATCCACCTGCTGGCCTCCACCACTTGCTGATGTTGCTAAATCTGTGGAAGCTATGCCATAGCTACCGCCAAACAATTCAGTTATTTTTACACATTTGGCAGCGTCTGCCTGAAGGGCTCGTTTCTTTTTGGCCCTTCTTTCCTTTTTTTGTTCTCCATTTTCTTTAGTTCGTCTATAAGATTGCTAAACAAGGGGGAGGGTGCATCCGACCTCCTCGGCTGTAATTGGTCCAGCCCAGAGTCGATCATGACCAACTGGCCAATCCAACACCTTTCATTATTTATACCCTTCCAAAAAAAAAAAAAAATCGATCGGCCCATAAAAACAAAAAATCGCCAACTGCCCAATGGCCAGTCCAGCTATGAGGATGCCCAGAGATACTTGGTTGCCACCAGTGGTTATCACTGATTACAAGACAGGTGCTATGTTGGTATAAAGGAAGTAATGCAACTCTTTTCTGCAACTTAAAAGCCATCTCAGATCACAGCTTGGGTCTTTGAGACATTGTGTTGTAGCCTTGAGATTTCAAATATATGAAAAAAGGGCACTTCTGCTTTGAATTCTTATATGAAACGATAGAAAGTTGATCGGAGGCCTTTTTCCAAACTCCCAGCAACATGTCAGTAACTCGCTGTTTGAGCTATTGAGATGAGAGGTTTCAAGATCAGAGTTGGGTGAAAGATATTAGTTAGAAAAATGAGCATAAGACAGAAAAACCATTAGATTATCACTTTTCAGACATGAAAAAAAGTGGAAAGAAAACCTGATGAAACAGCAAAATATAGCTTCTGCTCATTGACAGAAAAAAAGCAAAATGTTTTTCCCCCATTTACCCACAGCTCAAAACCCATAGCTTTCTTAAAATCAGATACAGAAATGTATCTGTAGTTTATTTCTTGCTGTATTTGACAAAATCAAATTAAAAATTTTGAAGCTGTGAAGTAACACCCCCCCCCCCACCAAATAAATAATTAAATAAATAAACCAAAAGCACCACAGACAATAGAGGCAGTGTACTCTTGATTCTAATTTAAGTGTGTCGGTATCAGTTTTCATTCTTCATGTGCTTGTTTATGTGCTTTTGTTTGTTCTGCCAGACTCCTACATTGCCAAATCAGCCTCGTTGCCAGGCTACGGCAGAAATGCACTGAACAGGGTAAGGAATCAATGGGTTTTGGCTGTGTGTGTGTGTGTGTGTGTGTGTGTGTGTGTGTGTGTGTGTGTGTTCCGGTTCTTCCTATCTTGGTGGGGACCAAAATCTGAAATTTACTATACTGGTGGGGACCAACAGCCTTCGTGGGGACCAAAAACCAGGTCCCCACGGTGTTGAAGTCATTTTTCACACTCAAAATGTGGTTTTAGTGTCAGGGTTACAATTGGGATTAGGCATTTATTTTTGATGGTTAGGGTAAGCGGCTAGGGAAAGCATTACGTCAATAAGATGTCCCCACGAGGATAGCAACACCAGATGAGTGTGTGTGTGTGTGTGTGTGTGTGTGTGTGTGTGTGTGTGTGTGTGTGTGTGTGTGTGTGTGTGTGTGTGTGTGTGTGTGTGTGTGTGTGATGACTCGCCTTGTGTTTGGAGACAAAAACCAAGTTCCCATAATTGATGATTGCAGTCCACAGATAATGAATGTAGGTTTCCTCTCAAGAGTCAGAGAGAATAAGATACACATGGCCATTTGCTAAACTGTAATACATTGCAAAGTCCTTCATTTGCTACTGACCTGAAACCCATTTGTATCAGTTGCTTCTTAAGGCCAAGTGAGACAAATGGCATGATGCTGTCGATACATTAGTGTGATAAGCTGTTAGACTAAAAAACACTAAAATATTGTAAAATATTAAATGTGTATTTTTATTCCATGTTTTCCTAAAATGCACTTTCCTGTTGCGGCAGCCTGGGAGTGTTGGTGGAGATTATTACCAGTATGACAGCACTAATGCAGTTAATTGGCAGATAAGAGGTAAGCCTATTGCTCAGCTCAATCTGCTTACTTGAGTTTTTCTCTTGATCGATTGCCTACCTTAACACATGTTAGTCAGAACTGTTGGAACAGCAATTGTCAGTGACTCCTTTTTTTCTCCTTCTTTTCAGAATATAAGGTAAGATCCAGTTGCTAGTAAGAAGTAAGAAAGTAAGAAATCTGTTGCTGAGCAAAGAGTGACAGGTTTGTATCAGTGGATAAGAATGATGATGTTGCTTCTTTAATCTGAATAATGAATTAATCTCACTCAGTAGCACCCACTTCAGCCAGAGAAATTGTAACGGTGACAGACTCATTTTACTGACAGCAAAGTCAAACCCACAAATAGACGTTAACAAAAGCTAACAGTACCAGCCTTGTCTTTTTATGGCAAGATAAGTATATGTGTACTCATGAATATGAGTAAACACAGGCTGACAGTACTATGACAGTACTCTCTAAGATCAAGCTGCCTAATTGGAAAGTTAATAATAAATAATAGTCATGTATTGTGTATATACTAGTGCATGGCGATTCTCCAGTATTGTCTGGTCTGTAGTTTTTCTCCTTTTTAGGCAGTTGCTAGGCAACATGGTATCTCAACATAGCATGCATAATTCAAGTTTTGTGGTTAAAAAATTGCATGATATTGTCGTGAAATTTTAATCATATGACGCTTTTAAGGTGTTATAGGCACATAAACTACAAAGGCATCAGTTAACTTGGTAGGTGGTTGCTTGGCAACATGATGATATCACAACACCTGCTATAGATGAGAACCTTCAGGGAAAATTTTGGTTGCTCAAATCTTGTTTGCGTAGTTATTTTGTATATAATCACAATAAATATATATTTCTTCTTTTTAGTTTTATGTAACAATGTTACATGTTGGTGTCACATGCTGTATCCTGAAAAAGCTCCTATTTATTTTTGTACTTTTTGGCACTGAATTAAAAATACATGTAAAGTAAAACCGTTCAAGCTTTATTTTTGTTTGTATTTAGATGATTATAATTTATAGTTCAGGAAGATCAGAATTATGCTGAAACAGACATCAGTAGACTTGATTCTGCTGCGTAATTATTGTAAATAATTCTCACTTGTTCTTTAAAAGTCATCATTTTAGGATAAAAAAGAAAATCAACCGAGAACTTCATTAACACCAGAAAAAAACAGCATTTCTTAACATTTTCATTGGTGAAATCACAAATTTGAAAAAATAAACTTAATGTTCTTTTTTTTTCTTCATATACAGTTTTAGGGGTTGTTGGCATTGTAACTGCATTTGACCACTAGAGGGTAAAACAAATGCAAAATGATTCAGATTCTTCTGATGCAAACATGTTAAAATATATACTGAATTTCCAAAATTTTTACTGATGTTTTTGTTTTCATCCTCATTCAAATAATCATTTTCAGTAAAGAATTTAGAAAGAAGTCAGCATTTAAAGTCCTTTTAAGTCCTTTTAGCGTTTCATACTTGTTTCAGCTAAATCACCCATGGTGCATTTTGATGAGGAACCTTACAGGAATATTAATAATAAAACAACCCTTTGACAGGTATTAATAATATGTTTTCTTTCTTCATAAGATCTACCCATATGAAGCCCTTGTGGTGTCAGTCAGAGGGCAGCAGCGCCTCCCCAGTGATGTGGACCGAGCCAGACTAGAGGTGACCTGTTATAGGACCCAACTCTTTCACAAAGTCTACATCAAGCGTTGCTTTTGATCTTTCAGACTGTGATGAAAGCTCTCAACACTAAAGAACAAAAAACCCTGCAGTGTCCCTCATGTTGGACACAATGAGCACTGCAGATGTTTTACGAGTCATAGAGCAGCAAAGAAAGCAGAGTACAGAGCCTTCCTCTAAGCACTAAGTGGCAGATGTTGTTGCCCGTAGCCTCAAACAACCTGCAATGTAAAGCTGAATGGACAGACTGATCATTAGCGGAGAAAAACATTTAAAGCACAGTGTTCCCTGTGTGCTGCACTGTGCAAAAGTCCTGAGTCACCATTCATTTCTTTATATTTTGCTAACAAAATGGGAAATAGGTGCAGTGATTTACTGAAACACGTGCAAACGTAAATGGAAATAGAGTGCATAAAGCAAAAACAGAATTTTTACAGTTCCAAAGAGCTTGAACTTTCTAGGCCTCTTGAAGGACATTCAAAGATTTTGACTGCCTTTTGTTCAGTTGTTTGTCAAGATGATCCCGCACTGCTTCAGAAATGTTGAATTCCAGGCTCAGGTACAAGGAGTGGACTAAGAAAAAACTGCCAGTATCCTAAGAAAAAAATTGAAAGTGCTTCTGAAAGCCTGGATAGTTATTGCTCAAACCACTTTAAAATTACGAGAAAGCCAGGCTACTTAAAAGCAAACTTTACAGAAATGAGGGTGACTTGATACTTTTGTATAGTACTGTATGTCTTTTCATTTGGTACTATATCAGTAAAGGTCACTACTTGTGAATTTTAGAAACTCTGTGCAACTGGTCGTGTCACATTATTAATGTTTTTTCTCTATGGTTTATTAAATGTAAAAATTAGATTGTGTTTTAATCTTCTTTGTCTCTTCCTGCTAACAGCGTCATCTCTCCCCAGAGGAGTTTTATAGAGTCTTCAGCATGTCCATGTCTGCCTTTGACCGTCTTGCTCAGTGGAAACAAAATGAACTGAAGAAACAGGTCAGACTCTTCTGAGAAAAGTCAACAGATCCTTTCACTGAACCCAGCTTGAGTCCATGGCTCAGTGGAAGAAGAACTGAACAAAATAAGAAGGCAGAAGAGAGATGTTCTTGGCTTGTTGTAGCTGCTGTGTGTTTGGACTTCTTAAGCAATGTTTGTGAAGTCTGCCAAGTGGCCAAAATTGAGGAAAAATCCCCACCAAGAAGGGAAAACTGAGTGGTAGAAAACTAAAAGAGGAGCAGAGAGCTTCACTGGAGCTACAACGGGTTGCTTGTGCCTCTCCTACCAGCAGATGGCAGTGTGTTTACACGAGCGTTACAGTTTTTGTCTGAACTACTGATGTGCTTTTTAAGAAACTCCAGGTCTGCCAAAAAAACGTGTATTCTTATGAAGTATGTCAGCTGTTCTAGAATCTAGTTTTGGGGGGTGAGAGTTGCTGCAAAGTCTGATAAACTGGCAAGACAAGAAAATGAGCACTGTGTGATTCTCAACATTGGGGTTACTGAACATGGTGTATAAATAATGTGTTTTTATAATGTGCACATCTTGAAAACCAAAGGTTTTCGTCTACATTTTTCAAACAACATGTTTGATTTTTGATGTCAGTATTTCTGAAGCCATATTACACACTTCTTTTCTACATGTGCAAGCAGACTGGACAGTCCATTGACGTTTGCTTTGAAATGACATTTGACATAAATGAGCTGCGTCATGGCTCAGAGCTGGGAGGTGTTAGTTTAGAAGTGGGGGTTTAGTACTATACACTTTAAAATAAGATGTGTGCGTTTCACTTATATATGGAAATCCAAGCTTTTTGTTCGTATTTGCAGTTATTCTCAAGAAACAAGCCCGAAATTCAGATGCTGGACAACAGTTGAAACTTTTTTTCTGACATGTTGTGTATGTGTGAGGGTGTGAGTGTATGACAGACGATGGTAAACAGTTAATCAAGAATTATTTTTTTTATTAATATTTAAAAGCCATCTGAACAAAGTGAAGAACTCTGAATATAAGGAACGCCAAGAAAGGAAATATTGAAGGAAGAAATATGAAAATATGAAGTAAAGGTTTGTGTTTGTGATTAACAGATGCAATATGTAGTGACTGAGCTGAAAGTGGTCTAATTAAAACAAAAATCACTGGATAGCTGTTGCAAAGAATGACTCAAGTTTGTTTTAACTGGCTGTAAAAGGTGAAGTAATGCCGTTGAACCAAGTGGAGGGTTTTTGTGTTTACAGGCTGCAGCAATTAATCACATATACAACGTTTGCCTTTTTGTTTATTGGAGTTTTCATTTACAGCCTAATGTCTTTCACTGCTACTCTTAAATAAATGATGCACTGATTTATTTAGTGTGCGGTATTTTTTTTTCCAACCCTCGAATGCAACTCAATAGAAGTTATGATGTTATCTGTTCTATGGTTTGTATTTTTAGACTTCACTGACACAATCATTAATCAAGGGCTCATCTTTAAAGTGCTTTCACCTGGACCTCTCTTATCTCTCAGAGTGTTCAGTTTTACTGCAGATCTGGGGGTACGGAGAGCTGCTTCCTTATCTGGAAAATATATGAATTTTGATAAACGCTTTAGGAAAGTGGAGGACTATCAGTGAATATATCTCTTGGCAGATTTGTATTTTTGTGCACATAATAATAATAATTTATATGAGTTTACTATATGAACATTTTTTTAATTAAAGTAATGTGCATTTTAGAAATATAATACATAGTCTGAGAGGTTTAAATACAATTATTTATTTAACTGAGTGACATTTATTGCAGCTACACCACCTGAATTAGCACCCAACCGTTGCAATCTTTTTTATTCATAAACTTGTATTAGCTGTTATTTGGTATCATGAACATAGACGTTTATTTTTTTTTCTGGTTGTACTTTGGTTTTACCACCTGACATGGATGGTTTACCAGCTGAATTTACCCATTAGTATCCATATTTAAGAGAACACAGCCAGCCATGAAGACCTCACTGGGTTACTCTGTATGATGAAACATTATTTTCACTGTTATTATTATTTTATTTCATATTAATAGTCTCATATTCATGGTGGAGCCATCGTGACATATGACAAATTGCTGAACAAAATTCTAGTAATTATCTCAACAGCTTCAAAACTATCTGGATTTGATTTTTTTTTCTTGAAAAAGACAGTTTTCACCATTCTAAAGAACACCAACATTAATATTTGACTTTTTGTGTGAGAGAGACTGAACTCCTTCAGCCAAACTCTTCTTTAATAAGTCATCTTCAAGAAATAGTTTCCAGGCTTCTTGAAAGACCTCCACTGTGTTTTTAGGCGGCTTTAGAAACTCACTGTTTTACCTCCCTTTGTTCATATATGATTTAAACCAAAAATTGAATTTTCAGTCCAGTTCTTGTATAATCTAGCATACCTCATTATTTTCTCCCACTTACTTTTCCTTTCTGATGATGCTTCAGTGAACAGTAGATAATCAGCTGAAGAGCCAGATGCATCTCTCAGGTCCCGTGTCAGGTCTTTACTAGATATCTTGCTGTTTTGCAATGATGTGACGTTCAGATATTGTTCATCTGCTGTAGGTAGATTTTATTTAGTTATTTTTAGCCCTTCTACTTATTTTGTCCCCCACTTTTCCAATTTCCTTTAGATTTTTTAGGGACACACTGCACACCATAGTGGGACTTCCCAAGTTTAAGGATGAAAAAAAAAATACAATTTTATACCTGTCAAACCTTGATATCAGTGCCATTTTGTATTATAGATTTGACTAAAGAAATAGGAACAAATTATCTGTTTTTGCAAAACTGATTCTTTGCTAACTTATATATAGAAGCAAAACTGTTTCATTCCTTTAGTTAGGTTATTTTTTATGCTTGAGTGGTTCAGACTTCGGGTCCTAACAAACAACCAAACTGTCACGACCTGCGGGGTCGGCAAGGCACTGATCAGCAATCTCTCTCCCCCTCCCCTGTTTTGCCGGGGCGGAACTCATGGCGGGTTCACGCCCTCGGCCCATGCCCTCCCGGATCATGCACACCGGGGCCTCATCAGACCAGCTGGTATATCAGAAGGAGGAGATCAGCTGTTCAACGCTGGATTGTTGTGAAGACTCCTGTCAGTACACGTCGAGCCCTAGTTTCCCACACTTCCACCTCAGAAAGTAACACTTGTCTCTCTGTTCTAGATTCCCCGGACCCGTCCCCGTGTTTCCCCGTGTGGAGCGTGTAAGAGGTGGCTGGTCACTAGCGGAGAGAGGTTGGCGTGAGCGTGTGTGTGATCCCCTTGTTTTCCCTGGAGCCCTGGAACCCGTCCTCGCACATCTTGTATATAGCACTGTCCTAGCACTGCCTGTAAATACACTTGGTGAAGATTTTTGTGAATAAACTGTCTCTGTTACAACGCACTCCGGAGTCCTGCAACCCGTGACACAAACAAATAAAAATTCCTCTGAAAATGGTGAAGTCCAAGGAGCCAAAAGCAGTCAATGAATGACTTTCAAAGAAAATGGAAAAAAAGAGAAAGACCTTCAGAAATCCTGGAGAACTATTGCTCAAGACCACTTCAAAAAAACCAAAAAAAAAAACCAAAAAAAAAATTCCAAGAAAGTCTGGCTCCTGAAAATCAGGCATTGCTTAAACCTTTTCCAGAGCACTGTAGACTCAAACATGTGCATGATCCTTGAGTAAGGACCTTCTTAACGTTAAAAAATAATTCTGCCTTTAATAATTATGGTTTATGATCTCTTAAAGTAAGAAAGTGCATATTTCTGGCCCCAACAGTATGCATCCCGGCCTCCAACCAGATATATTTGCTAATAAAAACCTGTTGTCTGGTTAATACTGTAGGAATTACATGATCATGTGAGTATTATGCCTTCCGTACCAAACTACTACCCCGGTATTGCCATGTTACTACCAAGCTGTAATGCTATGATGACTATTGTCACTGTGGATCTGTAACAGAACACCACCAGCACTAGGACCCAGCGGGACTCTTGATGATGAACAAGCAGCCCCTACTCAAAAAGTGTAGCGGCCACTCTGACTCACTTGGCCGCACAGAGGCCGACAGACCTCCGCTGTGTATGCGGGTACAACTCTACTCACATAAGCAGAACTTGTAACCGAAGCAACTGAGGGATTATTACTGGAAACAAATCGGGCGGCACAGACTTCAGAACATCTGAAGACATGGACTCCAAACGACAGAGTGGTAAGTAAATATCCATGTATCGCACGGTAACTGTAAATACTTTATGATAAAGCCTCC
Source organism: Diplotaxodon limnothrissa (assembly GCF_057381915.1). Classification (NCBI taxonomy): domain Eukaryota; kingdom Metazoa; phylum Chordata; class Actinopteri; order Cichliformes; family Cichlidae; genus Diplotaxodon; species Diplotaxodon limnothrissa. The sequence goes on from NC_140605.1 coordinate 21,911,443, forward strand.
ATAGGTTGGGTGGGCACCAGTGTAAATGCAAGAGCTCCTCCACAGCGAGGCCACATTCATAAACCCAAACAGAAACAACTGGTTACATTAAAAAACATTATCCACCGTATCAGATACGATATACAGTTCTTTTCCAAACAAAAGCGATGTTATGGGTGGTTTTAATACATCTGGGTTCTCGTTAAACACACGTGAATGGAGAAGCAGCATCTGTCTCAAGTTTCTCTGAGTGAGCGAGCAGAGCGACTCGCGCCTCGCTGCCGGTTGACTCCTGGGGAGTGGGGAGTGATGTCATACAGCCACGCGCCGGGTGGTGCGCTGTGTGAGTGGATGGAGGAGGTATCCTCAGGTAGAGTGATGCAATCTGATACCAACAGAAAAGTGCCCTGTTGGAAGCAGCGCTGCTGGTGGGAAGCAGCAGCAGCTGAATGGCTGCTCTGTTTCAAAACCCTTCAGGCCACTGTGTTGCAAACAGGAAGCTTCTTTACGGGAGACCAGGTGATGAAGAAGGGGCTTAATTTGAAAGATAATAAGAAAGGGGGTTCGTTTGTCACAGAGGTAACTGGTTAAATAGGCAGTTTGCATTAAATGGATGTCAATGGCATAGCTCAATGCAGCTGCAGAATTAAATTCTAAGCATCTTATCTTGGAATTTGGGACTCTTATCTTATCTTATCTTATCTCATCTCATCTTAACATCCTATAACACATAACTTCCCCAGTTCACTGTATTTTTATTAAGTGTGCAGTTCATCTCTTTTTATTATAAGATTTGTGTGAATTTATTGATAATTCGTCTTTTGAAGCAGCTAAATGTAAATAAGCCAATCTTTTTTGTCTTATGGACAGGTGACAAATAAAAGGAAAGAAATAACATTGTTGGGCCACTACATGCCACAGTATGGCACTAAACTTAAATATCTCTGGATCTCTAATGGAGGTCTCTTTTCCAACTGATTCTCACTCATTTGGTGTTTTAGTGATGGTGGTGCTCACACTGTCTAACAAGCTGATCTAAAATCACAGATAGATGTTCTTCCATCTTGAGACCAGGTGATTGTGAAGGCTACAGCATACTATACACATCACTTTTTATAAATTATTAATTAAGAGATTCATTGGCCACCTGTGTCTTACGGATACGAATGTTGCTAACTAGTAAAGGCCATTCAAATCAGAAGTGATTCTTTATAGGATAAAGGCTATGTTATTCTTCCCTGTAAAAGCAGGGAACCTTTCTGTCTGTAAATTTGTCTGTTTGTCAGGAGGATGAAACAAAAACTATCAACCTGACTTTCATGAAAAGTTGCGCATGGACAAATTGAAGAACTGATTCAGTTTTGTTGTGCACCTGGATCACTTTCTTTTTCTTTCCTTAAAAACTGGAAAATGCTGCATTGGCTTTGGCAGACGTTGGGCTCACTGCCCTTTTAGTTATTTTATTTACACTTCTGCTTTTCCAATGTGAAAATGTGTTGGAGGGGAAAAACATGGAGCACTCAGACACAAGCGGCAAATCCACAGCCAAATGGTTGGAGCAGCTGTACACTGCAGGAGAAAATATTCTCACAGTAAATGTGTGAATACTTGATACTGGAGATTTGGCAAAATATTGCAAGAGCTTCAGTGGCTGGGAAAAATTGGTAGATTCTGAGCTGTGGATAAAGGAGAGATTAAAGAGCTGCAAAGTTTTCTCACAAGCCTATTTTAATTTTAAAAGGTAAACATACCCCTCACTGAATTTTACACTGTTTCTGCGTGCATTCTGCCTATAAGTGGTTTATTGCATTTGCACATATGATTTTCCTCAGTTTAATATGTGTCACAAGCCTTGACCTCTGCCACGTTTGCCTTAAAATCCCTTTTCCTCTACGATTCATTCCAGTGCACAACACACCCCCTCGCTCCATTTTCAGAAAGTGCACAACTCCCTCTTGATTGGATTTCAAGTTGTGTTTCACACAGAAATATAACCTTCACGAATGGAAGTGAGACTGCAGCTCGAAGCCAGAATTAGCTGCGCTTCAAATCAGCTGTGATTACATTTTCTGTAACAGAAACGCAACAGAGCAGCAGGTCTGTACATGTGTCCCATGTGTGTCTGGTGTAGGTGGAAGCTAAGCTGATGTGGTGATGATAGCAGCTTCCCCCTGCCACCAAAGTGGAAAAACAGAGAATCCTGATATTTTGTCCTCATCATCACCCTGTCACTCCCCGTAAAAGCAATAAAAAATAAAACCTTTGAGTGGGTGCGTGTGTCTGTGTGTGTACGTACGCCTCAGTGTTTGCATTTGTGAAAGACAGTGATGACAGGTAGTAACAGTAAAGTGTGGACTGGTCCAGTCATTTTAAATCGTGTGCACTTGATAGGATTATTGCAGACTTAGTTCAAGAAAAGAAACAAAACTAGCTAATTTCCAGATTTCATGCCTTCACAACTCATACTAACTGTGTTCTGGCTGCTGCGTTATCTTTACAAACCATTTTCATTCCACTCTGGGCAAATAAAGAATTTCAGTATTTATAAAAGTCGTTTGTGCCCCTCTGTTTCCTGTGTTTCCACACCATTTGCTATCTGCAGAAAATGATAAGATACTAAAAGAATGCGAAAAGAATTCGTCTACTGTTTCCCCCCAGCTGTTTCTTTTTAAGTATCTTGCTATCTTTGTTGTGGACTTTTTAAAGTGTCTGACTGAACGCTAACCCCAGGCAAGCACTGACACCATCTTTTGTTGTCACGAAAATATGAATTACTGGATGCTGTGTCTCTGAAGTAGACTTTTGTCTTAGTGGGAGATGCTGGGCCTGCCAAGCCTTGAACTTTGGCCTCTGTCTGAAGAGGATGGGTGTCTGGGGAAGGGACAGAGGGAGACAGGCGAGGGAGAGGAGTTGAAGGAAAAGGATCTCAGAGGAAGGGAAAGAAAGGAGTGGCAGAGAGAATGTGCAATCTGGAGGGACCTCAGTGCTGAGGAGTGTGGGGGAGGCAGGAAGAGGACAGTTTCATACGGTTTTTGCGTAGAGTATATGTCTTAAATTACCCTTGTTACACATATTAATGTCAATCAGGTAACAGAATCTATGGAAGCAAAAAGCAGTACAGTTCAGTGCATTCATATAGAGTACTTCTGAGTCATGAAGTGTTGGTAAAATTATAACATGGAGGGATATTTTGAATGGGAGAGGCAAGTGAGGATGGGTAGCCTTGGATTTATGTTAATTGGTGTGTTCGAATTATAATGGATGGGAACGAAGCCTCAGTTTAGGAGAGCCAAAGTGTCTTTCCTGTTTTGACCTGCTGCTTATAGGTATTATGCGGCGAGAAAAGCGGCAGCAGCAGCAGCAGTAAGTAGCAGTTGTTTTGTTCTGAGCTGCAACCAAACACACTAAATCAGTCCAAATGAGAGTCGCATGGCCCGAGTCTCATGACTGCTCTTCATCAGGAAGTCTGTCTGTGGAAACACACAGAAAAAGGAACGTGAAGACGCACAAACAAACACATTCCTCTTTGTACTCTTGTGACTGTATGTTTACTCAGACGAGGAAGCGAGAGACGAATTAACAGTGAGCGTTTGTGCTTCCTCTTAGTTAAGTGAATGATCGTGTCTATCAGTGGGGAAAAAAAGGATTTGAAGAGGAAATTTGTGCCGTGTGTGTGTGTGTGTGTGTGTATGTGCTTGCATGTGTGTGGTTCTGGGTGGAGTGGGGGTGCGTGGGGCAGTGGGGGATTACAAAGATCCCTCTGTGGGTGAGACAGACCACAATCCTGCAGAACAGCTGATTCTCAGCTTCTGAACCCTCAGGTCCCTTGAGAGAGAGAGAGGGAAATAGAAGGAGAGAGAAATAAAGATATAGACTCAGAGATGAGGGGGGAGAGAGAGAGCAGACTGATGTCCTTGACTGTGCGTGTCTTTGAGACCGGCAGAAAATAGATCAGAGCACTGGTCTGATTACTCGAGATCTTTGTTGATTGTTTTTTAATTGACGTTTCCTCAAGTAGAGCAAAATGCATCTGCAAATTGAGCACCCATCAGATAGGAATCTTTCTATTCAGTTGGTTTGGGAGAAATGTAGAGTATGGGCAAGAGATGGAGGGAGAGCATGCAGCGAGAGAAGATGTTGGGGCAGAAACAGAAACAGCAGGACACAAAATGGGAAAGTGGGAAGAAGTGAAGGAGAGTCAAGATCAGGAAGGAGGGGAGAGAAGCTCCTGTCGACAGCAAAGACAGGAAACCACAGCTGCACTCGCACGTACACTCACTCATACACACACGCACGCACACACACAGCTGCTGGAGATACAACCCTGCATGCCCGTGGATTGAGACCGTGCAGCTGCGTTGCACCACGCCCCTCTTACACTGTGTGTTAGTTCCTGTTTTGTTTTCTCCGGGAGTCTCTGACTCCGACAATACGATTGTTTGCTCTGGTCTTGCCGAGCATTGTGGCCATCTAATTTTGGCCCTTGCGGAGACAATAGAGTATTGTCCGAGTGAGAGGGGGAGGCGGAAGAGGCTTGTGAGAGAGTCAGGGCTTTTTCGCTCACTCTCTCTGTCTTCACGTTGTGTGTGAGGAAAACAGACTGTTTTGATCTTATTTTTATTTAACCCTTGTTCCATTTCTTTTCTGGGAATAGGCAATTCATTTATTTATGTTTTTTTTAGGTGTACTTATGCCATAATAAATTGTAAACATACTAAAGCTTATTGATCTGACTAATCATTGTGAAGCATGTTCTTCTTAACAAAGCCATAAAATTAAGTGGATCAGATTGTAAAAAGGGACACGAGGCGAAAGAGTCTGCTCTTTCAAATCATTGCTGAAAAATCCTGTTGCTTTTCCAGCTTTCCAGCTATGAACTTTCTGCTTTGTATTATGAATGAAACTGAACTGTAAATTTGACATTTTTAATGCCAAAAAATACAAAATTTAAATGTTTCCACAAACTATAATCTTTCCAGTGTGGATAAAGCCACATAAAAAGCACAGGCTATTAAAACCTCCCACTGGAAACCAAAGGGACATGAAACTATTTTAGACTTGGTTGCACTTGACCTGTTCAAGTGTATGAATAATACTTCATCAAATAACAGTGGATAATATCAGAGAAGCAGTTCTAATGTCTTCAGTGTTTAATTAAAAGTCAATATCAGAAGAAAAGCTGCTTGCTCCGGGTTCAGACTAATCCTAAGATACGCCTTTCAATCTTCTTATATTTAGAAGTAAACAAGTAAATGAACTAACTTGGGGCTTCAAGCAGTTTGGTAACCATCTCCTGTCCTCTGTGGTGAAGCTATACATTTTCCTCTTCACTTTGGCTCCATTTCCTTTAGGGAAGGAAGCTTCCTCCTCCTCACCTTCTTTTTTCTCCGGCTCCCCCTCCTGCTCCTCCTCCTCCTCTTTGTTGGCTGTGAGCAGGCAGGATGTGTGAGAGTGTGTCAGGGCATTTGAAACAATGTCAAGGTCAACAAAACACACACACGGACACACACGCTTGACCCACACAGGATGTAGGAGTGAAAAGAGTAAGTTTTTCAAAGAAAGCACAAAATATCAACGTGGAAAGTCGGATTTAACGCTTAGTAGTGACACACAGAAAACTCGCTGTGTTCCCAAAAAGGCTTGCTCCGAGCGGGACAAAATCACCAGGGTGACATTAGAGGATGTTAAAAATCTTTTCCCTGTCAGCTGTTGCAGCAGCTGACAGCTGAGTTCCAAACTGACTTCATGCCACTTGTGAACTGACAGTTTGGCCTTGTGATGATCTGATGGCCATGCTGAGCACTCAGGATTTTACTTTATTGCTTTTACCTTAAACATTCTTCCCTTAGACAATATTATAGCCTTAAAAACTGCATAAAGCATTATTACCATGCAGATTGTACGCAGTTATATTTATCTATAAAATGTGACTACAGCAGCTAAAGACATAAAGGCCTAAATGTCCTCCAGTTTTCTGCTTCTGAATTCAGACAAATCTGGTTATTGTACTGCTATCCTTAAAATCGTAGAAACATGCTGTCTAACCAGATACTTTCTATCTATTGCATTACTGTGGCCTTCAGTAACACTGTGAGGCATCCTTGAGTCATTTTTGTCCAGGACATATCCTTTAGCGCACACATTAGACAAATATGTAAGAATGCTTTCTTTCATGTGCTAAATTCAATGGGAAACACCCTTTCTTAGAGTGATGCTAAAAAAAACAGTTCATACTTTTTTACTTTGTGGCTGGACTCTTGTAATTCATTATTATCAGGCTGTTTTAAAAACTCCCTAAAAAGCTTTCAGTGTTTCAAAACACTGCAGTGAGAGTACTAACAATGAGATCATATTTCTCCCAGATTAGCTTCTCTTCATTGGCTCCCTGTTGAATTTAAACTTCGCCTCACACACAAGGTCTTGAATAATCAGGGCCGTCATATCTTAAAGACCTCACAGTACCATATGATCATAAACAGAACACTTCGCTCTGAGACTGCAGGCTTATTTGTGGTTATTAAAAGTTTCTAAAAGTAGAATGGGAGGCAGAGCTTTCAGCTGTTAGGCTGCTCTTCTGTGGACCCAGCTCCCAGTTTGTATTTAGTAGACAGACACCCTCTCTACTTTTAGGATTAGACTTAAAACTTTCCGTTTTGATAAGGCATACAGTTAGAACGATCCCTCCCTGACTTCCCATGATGCACTGAGCAGTTCTTCTCCACTTATCTCTTCTCATTCCCCATTCATTATATGGCTTTGTAAGGCATTGCACTTTGTGTTATCCCTCCCATAGTGTGTGTTTTGTCCTTGTTTCTCTGTTCCCTCCTTTTTTCTTTTTCCCCTCACCCCGTTTGTGGCTGCCTGTCCCTGAGCCTGGTTCAGCTGCAGGTTTCTTCCTGTCAAAAGAAAGTTTTCCCTTCCCGCTGTCTCCAAGTGCTTGCTCATAGGGGATCATCATATTGTTGGGGTTTTCTCTCTAATATTATGGGATCTTTACATTACAATATTTTGATGAATTGATATAAATAAAATTTAGTTGAAGTGAATAACCTGGTGGTTCTTGAAATCAGAAGAGTATTACATGATGTCTGTTTTTGTGGTTTCTAGTTGTGATGGAACGACTTGTAAATGAGTTAGGCTCTCTGCTGAAGATGTTGGACCACGAGACGGTCAGTCCTGCTACCGCTGAAAAAATGGCATCCATACGCAACATCCTGGACTCACTGCAGCTGTCAGGTACAGAATCTCCAATGTTAGGATGGCAATGTAAATAACTCAGGTTAATATTTCTTAACATGTACAGTTTCTTGTACAGCACAGGTTAATACATTTCACACAGCACATAAATAACTTACAGTTCTTTACTTAGTCAACTGCACTGAATGACCTTTCCCAATTGTTTAAATTTAGGACTTCGAAGAAGGTCCACTCGGTCCTGGCTGGTCCAGCCAGCCGTAGTCTAAGCAGTTTAAGGTCTGGCTGCAGATAGACTACATCAATAAAGTGAAAAACTCATTTGTCCAAACTTCCAATTGTTTTTAAGTCACTCACTATGATTTTGATGTTGCTGTTTGATTGATGGTTTTGTGATTTCCACTGACTGTGTAATATATTCTCCCTTGAAGATAATAAAGATCTGATCTTTCAGATAGAGCCCAGTAATAATAAAATTGCCCTTTTGTGTTACTTTTATTATTTATTTTATTTCCTGCTCTTCTGTCAGGTGCTACTGGCTTCTTATAGCATGCATAGTTCTACTGTAAGATTGGACATCTAGAGACTGAAGTTTCTGTCTTTTGGACATCTGCATTTTGGTTAGGTTTTGGTAAAACGATTTTAGGATGAAATATGACTTGCAGAAACATCAGGGCAGTATTTAAAATGGTGTTTCATTAGAAAAAAGTCATGCATTATAAACAGTTTGATTGCCAGACTTGTCTCACTAGTGCCAAGAAACACCTTCTGCACACCAGCAGGTCAGATAGAACAGCAGCATTTGATGTCCTGGCATTACAAAAATAGTAAAAGCAGCACTTTATTTCAATACAATGTAGAAATAAGAATATTCAATGTAGAAGTGTTTTTTTTATTTATTCAGGATGAATTCAGCTGAGTGTGATGGCAGCAGTTTAGCCAAAAAGAAAAAAAGAAAAAAAAAGTCAGAAGTGTCACATCAACAGTACTACAGCATGTCTTTCTTTTTTTGTCTGTTTGCAATGGTGTGACCCTACTGTGTTTAGCCAACCACACTGAAACTGCTCAACTTGAGAGAGTGCAGCAGTTGTTGTGCTACAAAATGCAGCCTCTGTGACATGAAATCTTGCTGAGGTCTTTACAGACAAATCCCTTTTTATCTGGAAGAATACAGGATGTCGGGGAGGATAAAAAGATCCGTGTAAGAGGATAATGAAATGCAAAGAGGATAATGAGAACAGCAAAACATCCCGATGGTCTCAGAAAACAAATATTAGACTGGACCCAGTCTGTCGTGTCCATACTCATCTTTTTTAAATAGTTGCTGTGTATTTCGCATCATTGTATCTGTTTTTTTCTGTCAAACCTTTCTGTGACCTTTCACACACATTTTCTTTGTTCTTGCTGTACAAAGATTTTCAATCTCAGTTCTGTACTCCCTGTACATAGGTCACCATAGATCTAATTTTTATTGCAGATGAAATACTATTTATACTTCATTATTCAGTCTCTATAGCCCTTCTTAATCCTGACCTAAAAGCTATAGGCTATGTAACCCTAACTCTGATCCTGGTTTTAATCCATAATTTGTCTTTTCCACAGTGAACGGCTCTGATGTCTACATGAACAGCTGTCTCTATGGCAATGGCACGAGCTTTGTAGAGTCTCTGTTTGAGGATTTTGGTTAGTAGTCCTTCAAAATACCTTCGGTTCGGTTCAGTTACAAAAAAATCCTTTGTGTATGTATTTACAATCATTATACCTCTGTTTATATAAAATTATAAAGTTAATCATGATTAATCCTATCAGGCTGTGATTTGCACATGCTCAGTGCATCTCCAGTGGAGCAGAAAGAGCACAAGGATGAAGAGGAGAAGACTCATCCCAATAAATCTGTAAGTCATTCACAGAAACTACTTACCTACACCAGCCTTCCTTTTACCCCCAGTTCTGGTTCAGCAGCTACCTTTGGTTTTCAGACCCCAACTGACACTCCTCCTCCTCCTCTGCCAACTACACCCCTTCCTGATGACTACTATGAAGAAGCTGTTCCTCTAGATCCGGGATCTACTCCTCAGTACTTTACCACCAGTATGAACACATGCATATACAAACGCACATGTGTGTGCGCATTCATGTATAATGGTAATCAGATCAGTACCTTTGGTTCTGCTTTCTCACATACTCTATCTATTCACCTGTAGCATCCAGGAACTCTGTGGAGGACGCCTATTATGAAGATGCTGACAATAACTACCCCACCACCAGAATGAATGGGCCTCCCAAAAGCTCCTGTGAGTCTTAATCTGACCCTTATTCGTGCTAGTTTATGTCTAGTAGTAGAGCTAGGATTTTGTGAATCACAATTTGTTTTGTGGATCTTCTGTAAAACAATAATTGCTTTGGTACTCAGACAATGACTCAGATGCTCTGAGTAGTTCCTACGAGTCTTACGAAGAAGAGGAAGAGGAAGCAAAGGGCCGAGACCAACCTCAGAGATGGACAGCCGAGGAAAGAACAGATGGACCGGTTCGAGACTGCCGCATCTGTGCCTTCCTACTGCGAAAGAAACGCTTTGGCCAGTGGGCTAAGCAGCTTGTTGTTGTCCGAGACAATAAACTGCAGGTAAATAGATGCTGCTGTTTATTAATGTTTATTTTATCATTCAAATCAAAGAATTGTCTTTTTCTGGTGTTATTCAAGGTAAATCCTTATTTATTTATGGTGAATCAGACAGTTGAACACACTTATTTGTAAGCCACAGTTTACACAGTTATTTTCCAGCTTATAACAGTAAGAGGCTAGGCTTACATAGATTATCTTTTACTCAAATAATGCATGTTCTTGACTTCTTCCTTCACAGTGTTTTAAAAGCATCAAAGAGAGCTCTCCCAACACAGAGCTCCCACTGAATCTTTGCAACGTCATCTATGTCCCTAAGGAAGGCCGGAAAAAGCGTCACGAGTTGCGCTTCTCATTACCTGGGGGCGAAGCGCTAGTCTTGGCAGTCCAGAGTAAAGAACAGGCCCAGCGATGGCTCAAGGTACCTTTTTTCACCTCATTAGAGGCACGGTGCTGAGACAGATGAGCAGACACAAGGCTGTGCCTGTAAATGAATGCTTTCTTTTTCTCTGTTCAGGTGGTCCACGATGTTGGCAGCCAGTGTAGCAACACTGAGGGGCTGGATGGATCAACTTCTCCAATTATACAGAGGAAGCTGGAGCTCGACAAGGTGAGTGTGCTTATCTGCGTATGTCCTTGAATGTCAGACTGTTTGTCCGCAGTGTTCTCTTTGTGGTCTTGCCACAAAGACCAAAATTTCCCATAAAACAGACTTAATGAGGAGCCCCAATGCCGGTCTAACGCTGTGCTCTTACTGTGTCTTACTATGACAAATGTAATTTGTGGCATACTGAATATATACCCCAGTTTTAACATTTCAGTGTCGCTGACATCACCCTCTTTCAGCCCACGCATGACACAACTATTCCTTTGGCTTCTAGTTTACAAGCAGTGAGTGAGGTGATTATTGCGGTTGCTGAGTTGCCTTGGTTTCAAAGAGCTTCAAGTCCTGAACAAACTGAATGCATGCTGACATGGCAGTTACACCCCACGTTGGCAGAAAGAAATAGTCATACTCCCAGAGGATACATTAATTTTTATTTATTTTTATTTTTAACATGAAAACGGAAAGACAAATGTGCCAATTTTTGCTATTCCTTGTCTCCTCTCTTCAAATGTTATAAAAGAGAGAAGTAAAAGTGTTTTGTTCCTTTTGTTGCCAGGTGCTACAGTCTGAGAGACAGGCTTCAGACTCAGACAGCGGGCCAACAGCAGACAGTCAGGCCACTGCACACGGGTCAGGACGAGACACTACTGACTCACTCAGTACGTGAACCTTCACCAGCAGTTTTTGAGATGTTTTTGTTGCAACCGACTCTTTTTTATTGTGGTTGCTTCATTGAAATAAGCTTCTTGTGTGTACACTCTCAGTAATTATAGCACAAGACATGTTATTGCAGGTTAAATCGGTGGTTATAGTGAGATTTAACGTTAGATTAGTGTCTGTGGGTAATTTCTCAGTGTTACCACAGATATATTGGGACAGTTCAACATGATTTACACTTTACATGCTCTTTAAAATCACAGCAAAGCATCTTTCTGGTCTCGTTGGCCTATTTCACAGTGAAAACAAACATTTAGATAGATGGTTGTTAAAGGGTATTTAGGCACAGTTCCGCAGATGCAGCACACTGTTGATCTGTGGGGAGAGGCATAACACCTTCCTCTCACGTGTTGTAAGATTAGGAGGTAAAGGATTCATTTCAGTATATTTGTAACACACATCATATACTGCATTGCTCTTCTAGCTTAATTTATGTTGCCATTTTTATGAAAAGAGAGGAACACTGTATGAGTAATACTATTCTGACTCATTCATTGATACTTTGTAGCAAATTTTAAAAAAGGTAAACTAATAACTGGCAGGGAGACGATTTTTTCCCTCCATTATTCTACATCTTTAACATAGAGAAACCAACATAGTTACAGTTTAAGAGAAATGTAAATGACTGTGATGCAACTTCTCTGTAGTAAATGATAACTGTATGTCTGTTACAAAGTTTAGTGGTTGTTGATGGGTTTTGTGTGAATAGTGTTTTACGTAGTCTAGCATCTTTTTAAACCATAAATATTTAAATAAGGGTTCTTCAAATGGTTCCTCAGTTTCTAAGAGTCCCCACTTTCAGGGTCTGGAACTCAGGTCCCCACAAGGCTACAAAAGCAAACACACACACAATATTTTTGTTTTTCTATCTACAAAATCAGGAAGGATAAACCAGGGAGATCCTTGGTGCTGGGTTAGAAAATAGGTCAAACACAGTGAAATTGGGAAACAGTTGTTTCAAATCTGTTTACGGACGAAGGAACTCTGATCCTAAAGAGACATGAGAGAGAGGGAGAGACAGGAAGTGAGGCTCGAGCAGATATGACATCCTTCCTGTCCTCTTCCTGCAATTGTCTCCCACTGACATCATCAGGAAGTAGTGTGAACAGTGCACTGCAGCACCTGGTACATTCAGAGTGAACTTGCAAACCGGCTGTCGGGGTCTGGTTGAATAAATACAAGCCATCTCTGAAATAACAAGATATTATTTCTTCAAAAGCTTCATGAGTCCTGTTTGGGTGCAGGGTCTTTTTCAAAAATGTATTTTTTCCAGAATTCAGACCTTTTACTTTATTCCAGTTTTCATCATGTTTTTGTTACATTGTAACTGATAAAATGTAAAACTTAAAAAAATAATAACAGCATGATATTTAAATGATGAGGCAACATTGTCTGTTTTACTGGCTGGATGTTATAAAGTTCAACTTCAGGATGTGTTTGACTTCAGACAGGGGGAAGCGTGGAGCATTTTCAGAGCTGACCGGGTCGATGAGCCGAGCAGCTGGGAGGAAAATCAATCGGATCATCACCTTTTCCAAGCGGAAACCTCCTTTACCAGGAGAGTCTCCTTTGTCTTCTGGCCAGCATGACAACCCCCGCTCTGGTGAGAAGACCTGATGAATACTTTGTTGAATGGCTGGTTAGTTAGAGAATCATCTAAGTGGCTGATTGATGTTTAGATTGTTTTCCATTAGCATTTGTAATTTGACATCAGTGTCAAAGAGTGTTAAAGGACAAATTAATGCTGATGATGCACAATTCAGAACAATAAAAATGCCTTTTAGGAAAAAAACTTATAACTGTAGAGATGTAAAAGTTATTGTACATATTCTTCCTATAATACACCAAATATTTGTCCACGAATTCCTCCTCCATGATCAGGAGCTAAACAATTATAATGTGCTGTAATGGGCACAAGTAGATATTAAGTCCCTGAAGTTTTTATTCCATATCTGTTGTTATGACATCATCAGTTTGCCTAGCCAACACCTAAGAACAAGCTAAAATGACTCATTTTTAGCATTCATGCCAATATAACAACTTATAAAAACATCATATCATTTTAATTTCATGATAATAACATCTAATTTAGATCCAGAAACCGAACGTCACATCAAACAGTGTTGGGTACATTATATGACAATGAATAAAATGTAAATACGTTCTTTTTAACACACTCATCAGGATATCTGAGCGTGTGTCTGAGCGGCTCTTGGAGGGAGCGGTGGTGCGTGCTCCGGGGTGGAAGTTTGTACCTGCAGAAGGACCCTGGGGACCAGCGACCCCCAATCATTGTGGTGCCACTCAAGGGGGCAGAGGTGATGCCAGGCGGGCTTGGACCTAAACATCCGTTCTCTTTCCGCATCCTACAGGGAGGCAACGAGCTGGCAGCTCTGGAGGTGAAGCAGGAGATCTTGAATCATTTTATCCAGCACAGGAGATTTAATGTATATACAGACTGATTTTATTTGTGCCACTTGGTTACATCACTGTTGATATAGCTGAGAGGTATCATCAGTGTGCGCACAGGCATGCCACACCTTACATTTTTCTGCTCATGGACTAACAAATGTGCGTGTGTCTGTTCGTGTTTGTGTGTCATTCAGGCCAGCTGCTCTGAGGATCTTGGCCGCTGGCTTGGAGTTTTATTTGCAGAAACCGGCAGCAGCACTCTCCCTGAAGAGTTGCACTATGATTACATCGATGTGGACACACTTACTGACATACGGCATGCTGCCAGACACTCCTTCTTGTGAGTCAACAGTATGCGTTTTTGTGCATATGTTTACCCAACAGTCTTTTATTACAGCTTTTATTTTGAAATACTCATTTTTATATTCATATATCTTCCTCTTCTTTTTCTCCCAGGTGGGCTACAACAGCTAACTCCTCCAGTAGTGCTTCAATAGACTCCAGAACTTACGATGAGGTCTATGAAAGTGTTGCGGTGAGAAAACTTTATTTTTCTTTAATTCTAAGCAAGTGATGAGATACAAAAACCTTTATATTGAACACAGCAGACACAGAGATGTTTAAATCTGCTTCTACTCTCTTTCTCTCCTCACTGATCCTCTCCTCTCTCTTACATTCATTCATTGAAATTTATTGCAAATTTACAGAATACAAACACCATTTTTTTGTAACTTAGGATTTTAATACCATTCTGTGTTGAGCTTCACTGGAGCCCTAGTGAAACTACTAATAAGATTTTGGATAATAGATTAACAAAATATGTTTTCTTTTTTCTTTTTTAATCCGATCTTTAAAAAGCTTACATTTATCAGTCATATAAACATATAGTATTTATAGTATTTTCCTTTTCCTTAAAGTTCCTCTATTACATTTTGTTAATTAGAATTCATTAAATTATTCTGTTGCAGGAAGTGGATGTGGAGAGCAGAGGAGGCCAGGTGAGACGTCACGCTTCGTTCTCTAGCAGGGACTCTGAGAAAACTGAACAACAAGCTGCCATTAAGAGACATGCCTCCAGTGAGTCTCGGTTAATTTCATAATTCATTAGACTGTCTCCATGAAAGTGATTTGGGTTCAAATGTGGCCAAATCTGTCTTCATTTCCTTCTTTTTCACATCATAGATGTGAATCAGTATGGGCGGTATGGGAAGACACGGGCAGAGGAGGATGCCAGGCGGTACCTGAGAGAGAAAGAGGAGTTGGAGAAGCAGAAGGAGGACCTCAGAAATGCACTGATTTCCCTGCGCAAGGAGAAAAGGCAGTTGAAGGAGGAGGGGAAGAGCGGCACAGGTCAGAGACGAATCACACACACAGCGCTTGTTCAGTCGTAGGCTTCATAGCGGTCCTAATTATGAGTGTGTGTGTGTGTGTGTTCAGGTAATAGTGTGGAAAAGCAGTTAGCTGAGCTGGAAACACTGTGCAAACAGAAGGAGGAGGAACGGGTGGAGCTGGAACTGAGACTGACAGAGGTCAAAGAAAACCTGAAGAAGTCACTGGCTAGAGGGGCACTGGGTCCACCTACTGATACCAAGATCAACGTCAAGGTAGGCAGCAAACACACACATCTGTTTACAGCTGGAACTGAAGCTCTCCTTAGAAAACTCTTAATGAATGTACTTTAAAATATATACAAACGCTCTTATAAGAGTTCTTTACATACATACATTTAAATGCAGTCGTGAGGTTTTTTGTTTAGGATGGAGGTAAAAAGATGATACTAAAAATACATCAATATCAACGACTGCTAAAAGTTCATATGAGCTTCAGTGAAGATTTACGGTTGATTTTTGTCCAGAACATGAGCTGAGGGATTTCTCATATGAACAGCTGGGACTGTATTAAGACAAATCCTTTAAATCAGTGTGCAGTGTCTGTTACCAGACAAGTCATTTATTTGACCATATGGCCCTTATTTATTTGACTTTTATTTCAGGCTTTATATGTTTGTTTGCTAACATATGTTTCTCATTTTAGACATTTATAATGAGTTTCTGTGTTTGCTTGTTTTGGTGTTTCTCTCTTCATTCTTTCTGTGTTCTTGTATGCTTGTTTTAGTAATCCATCTGCTTTTGACTGGAAGAACTTTTGGTCTTCTTGTGTTGTTTTTAAAGTAACATCACTGGGCTCAAATAAGTGAAATCAAACTTTTACTGTTTTTTGGGGGGGTTGCCTGTGTGTTCGTGCGTAGGCGCAGGGCAGTAAGGTTGAAAAGGTTTACATGGAGACTGTGCCTGTCAACGCGGCATCTGAGCTTCGAAAGCGGCCTCCGTCTCTTTACGCCTCCTCCAAGGGGAATGTGATGCAGAAGGCAAAGGTAGAGTGCGCGTGTGTTTGTGTGTGCGAGGACCAAAAACTGCTTGACTCACATGCTCCCGTTTTACTGTTTCCAGGAGTGGGAGTCAAAGAAGGGGACATAGAGTGATCATAAACAGATCGACAGATGGAGACGAGGACGTTTGAAAGGAAAACGCAAGAAGAGCAAGAAAACTGGCACTGAAGAGAGAAAGGATGGACTCGGAGGCATTGCGCTCTCATTTCATCTAAAGGAAAAGTACAGGCAGCGTGATGCTGCACCAGCTACTGTAAATACGACATGCTCAGCTGATACATCAGTACCGTGTTAATGTGGATCACTATGAACGTGATGTGTACGTGTTGGTGTGAGTTTGCATGCGTGTTTACATTTGCACAGGGCTGCAGAAAGTTAAAAAAAAAAAAAGGAAAGCGTAGCAAAGGGAGAGTGTAGTTCTTCAACACTGTGAGTTCAGCGTTACAGGCAAGACGTTTTAGCTACACCCACTGGTTTGTATTATTTTTATACTTGATACTTGGAAATGAAAAATGAAAAACCTGGTTAAAGAAATTTTTTTAGTTATAATCTTAAATTATCATTATTAGTAAGAGAAGTACAGAATCTCATATCTTAATTGTGTATTTATACGTTTAATAAAAAATATCGAGTAGACACTGTTCCTAAAAGCAATGAATAAATGTTTGTTGTTGCAATGTGAAACAATTGGTTTTAACCTTTATATGACTCTTATTTTTCACATTTGACTTTTGCACTTTATCTTGTTGTATTTTGTGATTGCATAAATGTGTCCTCGGCCCCTCTCAGCTGAATCATTTGAAGATAAATGCCTGTGTCTGCTTTACCTGCCCTTCACTGAGAAACGAACACACGCAAATGTTGGAGTAAATAATTTTATAAAGAATATTTGTGTTTGGGACTGTTTATTTTATGTCCCCCGTGTCTATTTTCCCTCATTTCTTTAGACTTTTAAGATTCTTTACCAGAGTTTCTTTTATTGCTGCCTCTCATCCACCCCCAAGATGAGTTACCAATAATAGCAACAGAGCTCTGAAATAGAAGCACCACCTAGTGGTCAAATAAAATGCCACTTTTGCTTTAATGTTCTTGTTTTGCTTCCAAAGGCAAGTTGAAGTTAATTATGCTAAGTTCAACATTAAAATAAGTCAATACTTAAGGTTTTTTCCTCTCTTATAAGAGCTCAAGGAGCTCCTTAATGTGAAGATAACTACAGTCAAAGCTACTATGTGAGAGGGCAGTGGTTCAATGCCAAGCTCCTCCAGCTTGCATGTTGTTGAGGTCTCCATGGACAGTTTACGGAGCCCAATACTGTAGCTTACCTCACTGATTGTGAGACAGTGAGAAAGTGTTTAAAGGCTTATGGGTTGGAGTTGAACGTTAGGTGAGTGTGAATAAAACAGCGTTATAATTCTTTCTCTTCGTCTGCTAGATAAGGCAATAAATGTCATTTCTGTTCATGGTACAACTCATAAAAAACGTTTTCATGCATGAAAAACACAAATTCACTTTATCCAGAATCCTGTTTGGATCCTACAGTGATTAACTTAAGTGTTTTATGCATATGTTCAGTGCAGCACCATGCGGTTTTCGATCATCATTCACGTGCTCTGTTAAACTCCAAATGTCTGAATAACAAGCATGGCTTCTTTGAGCCTTCAGATAAAGTGTTTTGCGTGTTTTTAATATCTGTATCAAACATACAGTCACGGTAAAAAGAGAGTGCACCCTCTGCCGATTCTTTGTTTTACATCATTTGATCAGGGCATAACTAAATATATTGATCTGGTCTTCACCAGTTCTTAAGATTAAGTTAATACAACCTCAGATGAAGAAAAGCAATGCATAATACATTATTTATTTAAGCACGCCCATGATTCTTAAGCTAGTAGAACCACTTTTATCAGCTATAATTTGAAGTACCTTGAAATAATCATTTGTATGACTTCATCAGTCTCTCACATCTTTGTGGGAGAATTTTTGCCCGCTTTTCTTTACAGCGTTGTTTCAGTTGTTTGAGGGTAGCAGTCGGGTTGAGGTCACTGTGCTTGGCAGTCAGTACGAGGAGTTTGTGCTGATATTCCGTGGTTGTTTTTTGTCCATATGCCCAAAGAACATCGTTCCAGACGTCTTGTGGTTTGTTCAGAAACAGCTTTGCAAACCTAAGACGTGCTACTATGTTGATTTTAAAGAGAAGAGGCTTTCTCCTAAAAACCCTTCCAGAAAAAGAATAAACTTATTCAGCCTTTTTCTAATTGTATTTATTTGCTGGGTAGTCCACTTCTGGGAACATCGGCCACTGTCTCAATTGTTTACACTTTGGAAGGGCAAATTGGAAAATCTGCCAAACTGATTGGCGGCAACAATTGCTTTTCTACAATCAGTGCTGATGTCGTTCCTCATTGGCGTCGTGTGAATGCTCCAGACCAGCAAACTGCCAAAACTTGCTTTTATAGTTGTTCTCACACTTGGTTGGTTATCAGTATCAATCAAGTGTTTTTGATTAGCAGCATCTACTTCTTACCATCTTAATCCCTGTGGAACCAGTAAAGGTGGTAGCTTTCACACATTGCTTTTGTTTTGGCTTAATCTTCGTTAAATAAATAATGACACACTCTTTTGTATATTTATAAGATCTGCCAAGGACCAGATGATTTTTATTATTTGATATGCAAAACATTAGAATTGAAAAGAGGCTGCACTTTTTTTTTTACCATGACTGTATTATCCATTGTAAATTACTACAAAGTTGAGACAATGTAAAATAAATATTTTACTTTATTAAGAGTCATTTCCCTTCATTCATATGTCAAAATTAAATATGCTGTGCTTCTTCTGTAAGCATTTAGCATTGCCACTCCTTTCTATAAATGAGTACACTCGATTTTACACCATTATTCATCATTTAGCATTTAACAGTGTTAATGAAGGAGCAGGTCACCACTTTATAATACCAAGCAAAAACATGAAGAGCCATGGTTAACTCATCATGACTGCAACATCTGGAATTAAACATAATAAACATGTGCAAATTTTGTTTTAGAGCCCACCCCGTAAACTGCAGACGACTATGAACATGATTAATATATCCTAATTCACGATGAATGACATACATGTGGCATTAATTAACGCCCCGCTTCATGCAAGAGCTGTTTTATTTATGTACTCCTGATAATTCATGAGGGTTTGCATAATTATTTAATAAGCTTTTACCACGATTAGTTGGTGAGGTTTTACATTAATTATTATTTTTCATGCCTGAAGTCTTACATTAATCCGCGAGGTTGTATTCACAGACCCCCGTTATGGAGTGCTAGCAAATCAGCACTGTTACACTCGGTAATCCACACAAGCCACTATCAACACGTTTTCATAGGGACTAATTCATCTTCCGCCTTTGGTGGTGGTAAAACCGTCGGCGCTGGGCATGAAACCAAAACTATCAGCAGCCCACTGGAGCAATAGAATAAAAATATGTCTTATGTAATAAGAAAAAGAAATGTGAGCGCTGCCTTGACTGTTGATAAAATTCAAATATTATAAGCCAGACTTCAAACATTTGAAACAGACATGACATCAGCCAGGTGCAAAATGCTTGAATAAATACACAAGGGAGACAGTTCACTTCCTTAGAAAGAGTTTATTTAGTGCATTTCTAGTTTGTCCACAGCAGGAACCAAAATATTAAGTTAATCTGTGCTGTTCACCAAAGTTCTGGTCCAACACCATTGGTCCGCCCGTGTTCTGGTGCAATACTATTGGTCCAGTAGTGTTCTAACACCCTCACATTAGTTCACTAGTGTTCTGGTATCACACTATTGGCTCACTAGTGTTCTCTTATGGTCAGGAACACGTAAGACCAGGAGAGAGGGGGGAAAAGAAAAAGGACCTTCAGCATGCTGCTACTGAGCAGAGGTCCACAAGCTTCCATGCAACAACAAACAAACAAACGGCAAGGGACAACAACGACGAACGGAAAGAGAAACGACAGCATTGCTTGTAAGAAGTAAGCATGGAAGCATATACAGTAAACCTTACAGTAACCTGCTCAAGCCCTCGGGGGGTTTGTCCAATATACAACAGATCTTAAAAAGGTAAAATCCCAACCCCCACCCTCAAGACACACACACACACACACACACACACACACACACACACACACACACACACACACACACACACACACTTTCTCTCCCACACAAACACACACACACAGCACGCCTATCGCAAGCACAGCATGTACTCAATCTCTCGCTCTCGCTCTCTCTCACACATGCACAGGCACACCTGCATGCAAACAAATGATAAGTCCTTATAAGTGTACAAGGAATATGTTTGTCAGTTTTAAAAATATGACTTAAACCCATGAGCTCTGTGTAAACATAGCGTACGGTAGATTAGATAAAGACTTCCTTCCATTGTAACTCTGTAACTTTCCAGCCGCGTGCCATTTCGTAGTAATGACCTAGTGGGTTAATACTTGTACTCTTTGGTTCTCTGTAACAGTCTGTTTATCTGACTGCGTGACTGACTGTCTGACTTCCTCTGTCCCCTCTTCTCTATCGCTCCCTCGCTTGATCCAACTGTTCACAATACAGCAGGAGGACCCGTCCGAGGGAAGAGAATCGCAGGTCCCGTCCCTCTGCACACCAGGGGCAGCAGAGCCAGATGGATTGATTGTCCTTGATTTATTTACATCACAGTCAGTCACAGTGGGCTCCGTTTAGTGGAAGAACACGTCCCCGTCCTCCTTCTTTTTCTCCCACCCCTCACCAGTCTGATGTGTGGGCATGTCGGCCTGAGATCTGTGTGTGTATGTGTGCGTCTGCATGGGAGTGTGTCTGAGTGTGCATGTGTATGTGCATGTGTATGTGTGGTACGGTGTGAGGGGTCGGGGGGCTAGGATAAGTCGTTGTTGCTGGGTGTCTTCCCGCCGCCATTAAGTAGGGCCGAAGCGCTGCGGCTCTTGGTCGGTGTGCCGCTGCCTGAACGGGAGAGTTCTGTCAAGTCATGGAGGGAGGGCTCCCTGTACATGGCCACTACACCCCCCCACACACACACATGCAGACAGACACACAAGACAAGACAAGACAAGAATCATTAATTCAGTTATTGCCACTGGTCTTTGTCACATGGGTGTAGTCTGCACAGCTTTGTTCAGTCAGTTCCTCTGCACCTGGGAGATTCAGTTTCCACAGACTAATTAATTCTGATTTTAAGACGCTATTTTATCATCAGAGAGAAATTTAAAGACTGTAACACTCCATAAATGGGTAAATTCTAATCTTAATTTCAATAACTGGCAAAAAAAAATAAACAGTTAACTAAGAGTTCAGGGTTTTTTTTTTTCCTTTTTCCTCACTTTCATATAATGCCTGATGGCTTCTGGTCACTGACATATTAGCCTTTAGGCTGGAAGCCTGTTACCAAACAGTTGCCACACACTGAACACATCCATTAGCTGCATTAGCAGCGTTATATGGAGTCGTGTTCATGTCCGTTTGATGAATGTAACTCCAATATTCATTCCCTTTTCAGCTTTGTTTTGCCCTCCGCTAAGTCTCCGGGGAAATATGTGTCTCTTCAGCTAACTTTTTGTATCTGCTGTTCGCTGCCGGTCAGATGGTGTACAGTGCATTTTACTGCTCTTTCAGCTATCTAATGCATCCAGAAGTGGTGATACTAAATGGTCAGAAATGCTGCAGCAGAGTCAGATAACCAATCTCTGTGGATCCATTATCACCTTGCTATGCAGAAATATTGATTATTCCCTCTTTTCCTATTTTCCTGGTATTTTCTTGTTTTTCTGGATGACCGGCACTGGTAAATCAAACCCGAGAATTGGGTCGCCTAACACTATCATATCTGGTGGCCAGGAATGTAATTATTGATGTTTTCCCCCTCCTCGAGAGTATTTGGGCATAAACTTTCCTTTTATGCCATTTAAGACTCAATTATTGTTTTTATTCATGAGTACCCAATCTGCATTTACATTTCAATGTTTATCTTCTGGCGCTGGCATTCTTTTCAGTGTGCTTTCACTCTAGCCTGTAAATCTGTAAAGCTTCTATATATTACCATCTACAATGACCTTCCTTGTATAGAATCCAGTTAAATCTTTTATAAACTAACAAGACACAAAATCAGTTTTAAAGACGATAAGACCTTCAAGCAAAGAGTGCAAATAGCAGATGGGTTCTAAGTTAGTCCAGGAAGGCAGATATTTTCCATAGGTCAGGGGTCCTCTGAATTTTTGGAATCCTAAATCTTCTATAGGGGAGAAAGCTTTCCAAGAGCGGCCCCAAGCTCTTAATCAATGAAGCCTTAGTACAGTTTGCTCTCTTAGATGCTATCACAACTTCATTTGTTTAACCTAACATATACTTGTGACGTAATACATCACAGCCATAGTTTCTAGAGCCCTGAAATTGCGAGGGTCAGGGGTAACGGACACACCGTGTTTGCTTTGCTGGTGTAAATGGTACCTGCACAGTTTTATACTTCATCATTTATGAGCATGACTCACTTTAATAGCGAGTGCTATAGGTTCGCTGAGATTCTGCTTTTGTTTTCACTAAGCTGCCAAACTCACCCCGAGGTGCTCAAAACCATTTTCACAATTAGATGTCTATTTTGTTCTACATGAACACACGGGGGTTATAAGCTCATCTATAGCTTTTTCCCAGTGTTAACACCGATCGCTGCATATTTAGTCATTAATATTTAAACAGCCCCTCTGGACATGTTTTAAACTTAAAAAAAATTGCTACTCTATTTTTTTTCTTAAAACGATTTTCTTTTTCAACACGTATCTTAATTTAACTTCTTTCCTCCCTCACTGACAAACTCAGAATATATGAATATGTAAATACTGCAAGTTTCATTGGAAAGCAGGCCTACTCTGCTCATTTCCAGACTCATGTTTTTCATTCTTGGACTCTACTTGAGTACCTCTGCATGATTTACAGTTCAAAGACATTCTTGTTTATCTTATGATAGGCCTTTCTGCATCCACTATCTGAAACAAACCACCCCTCACCCAGGAAGACCACCCTCCCTTTAAGCCAGCTTTCTTCTGATTGGCTGCGTCTCTTAAACACAGCTTTTCTCTTCTCAGTTTGAAACCTACAGTAAGCCTTGAACTCGTACTTGTGCACATGCTGAGCTTCTTATTTAAAGTTTTGACTATAAAAAGATGTGTAGGGTCTGACTTTCGAGCTGAGAGAAATGCGAAGGTTAAATATAAGACATCCTTTTAATGATGCAAAATGATGACGAAAATCCAAGTGAAGCAACAACAAGCAAACAGTCTTTGATGTTTTCTTGGGTTTTTTTAAACATGCGACAGGAATTTCAGAATAAACGCTTCATTTTACATTTAAACTTTTACGTGTTCTGAGTTATTAAGTTGGTATTTAAATCAGTAAGGCTATCAGTCCTACCTTTGAGTGGCTTCGGTATGAAGTGTGCAGCAGGCTTGTTCTTCTTGACATGATTCCCCTTCATGATTCCACCCTCCTTGTTAAGCCCCAGGTACCAAGCCCGGCCCGATGCCTGCTGCCGGTAGAGCATGGAGGAGTAGGTGACATAGTAGTTCTCGAAGACCGACTCCTTGAATTTACACTCCGGGGTAAAATGCTCCTGTGAGAAAAATGTGATAGAAATGAGAACAAATCCTACACGAAAGAAGACGAGAAGGTGATAAAGCAAACGTGGCGAGAGTGGAGTGTTAGCTGCTGGCGGCGACTCCATTAAAAAGCGTTCAGTCATTCCACCATATAGTCATCAGTGTATTCATCCATCAGCTGGTCTGCTCTTTGAATCATTATCTCGGCCAGGCTGTATCCTCCGAGAACAAACTGCACCAACTTAGGACAGCTGACATTTGCATTTCCTTATTCCTGCATCTCCATAGCAACCGGCTACTCCCTTGAATACCAACCAGCCCACTGAGAGAACGGTGGTGCCCAGAGAGAAAGCTGTTTCTCTTCGATATCCATTAATCTTAAGTAAATTTTGATGAAGTTTCAGCATGCATGATCTTGAAATAGATTAAGCAGGAAAACATAAAGAAATATGACCCGGGCACAGAAATATTGCGCGGCTGTATTCTGCATTTAATATTAGGTGAGAAGATGGAACGAGCGATATCAGTGCTGTGACTGAAGCCCTCACAATAACAACATGATGGACCAGATATTGTGGCGGTATACGTGTCTGCACAGGCGTAGCAGCGTGGCTCTTATTACATCGGGGTCTGTGCCATTCTTCTATTTCCTCTTTGTTAGTTTTCTATCTGCTGGTCTCACAGTTTTGTTCAGATTGCTGTTATTTTTGTTGATTCTGTTGTTGTTATTGCTTCCACACCACCCACCATCAGAGCTGTGCAGCTAAAGTGAGGCACTTAATGCACTGCACTGCAGCCAGCACTACCTTCTGACCTGTCTGAGAAAATGTAGGCACAGTAGCGTTGGAGAGGAGGAGGGGGGGGGTGTACGTGTGTTTTGAGTGGGAAAAGACATGAAAACAAATTTTGGGAGCTGTGTGTGTAAACAGACACAAAGTAATCTTCCTATCACAGAATCACTGAAGGGAGATAAACAAAAGGAGGCTGGGGGATGATCTGAAATCAATCCTGAGAAGCCACAATATCAGGAGACAGATAAGGGAGGCTCAGACACTGGATTATAACACCCCGTGGCAGCTGACTCACAAAGCAACACTGTAGTTAAAGTATTGATGTGATGATGTGATGACAATGAGTCTGCTCACGGTGAAAGCTTCTGCTTCATTACTCAACCTGACCCAAAGAGCAGGTTTGAGTCTGTAGCATTAATGACGCTGGTTGTGATGGTGTGTGTGTGTGTGTGTGTGTGTGTGTGTGTGTGTGTGTGTGTGTGTGTGTGTGTGTGTGTGTGTGTGTGTGTGTGTGTGTGTGTGTGTGTGTGTGGTGACCTACAGAGGTGTAGAGAAAGCCTTCGTTGTTCATTGCCAGGTAGAGTTTGGTCTGGACACCCTGGATGGCCACCACACGAAGCCCCACTGGGATCAGGTTGAACACAGCTGCAAATGCACACGCAAAGCCACGCGCACAACACAAAGCAATCAAACAAGCATTCACACAGCGAACACAGAGGGAAACAGAGGAAAGTACTCATCAATATCAATGGCATGATGACACCTTCATTTTGCCACAGAGAAGCTATTTTAGAAGGTTGGGCGCTGAGGAGGCTGAACTACGCTTACAATTTAGCTCCTGGTATTAAGCGTGGGATAAAATTATCAAAAGGCGAGCAGCAGAGCAAGTTTTGGTAAACATTTGATAGTGCAAGGACATGCTTCAACAGAAAAGCCAGAGAGCCAGTAATCAGCGCAATTTCATCTGTCATACAAATGAAAAATGTTCCTGCTAGAGCTGCACTTAATGATCACTTTCAGCTATTTTTTCTACTCAATCACTCATTTAGTCTATAAAATGTCAGATGGTAGTTAAAAGTACCCATTACAGTTTTCCCCACACAGAAGGCGATGCCTTCAAATTTCTGTTTGATTAACACTCCAAAAGCCCTCGAAATATATTCACTTTACACCGATGTGAATCGGAAGAAAAGCGGCAAATCTTGCGGTTAAGAAGCTGCAATCAGGAAATGTTTGACGATTTGCTGGAGAAGTGGTCCTCCGTCGCCGAATGTTTTGAGCATGCAGAGTAAACAGTGCATTCCCGAGCTTCTTTAACGCCACAAATTCAATGAGCTCTGTCTGTTTGTGAATTTTTACAGCATGATTTATAAGCATAAGCTACCCGAGTAAAACTAAGCTGTCTGGGCTCTTCGACACATTACAGCGAATGTGACATTAAATCGCAGACTGTCAGATTTCATTTGAATGCATTTCCAGCCAAACTGGATGAGCACTTAAAGGCTCCACGCTGGTAACAACATATCAGCGTAAAGATTAGACCGAACCATAGCTCTGTGAGTCAGGACCCTTGTTTAATCATCATCATTTTTAGTCAATACTGTTCTTTACAATAACTGTGCATAATATATGAAGACGTGGTTTACGGGGATTATGTATTCAAACGCATTTACGGGTGACTGATTTAATGTGGGTAGGCGTTTACATGATGTATACACCATGTAATCATCTCATTAAAGAGTGTGATTCCTCTGTAGTCGTTCTGCATGCAGACAACAGTTGGTGGCCTGAGAAGTAGCAGAGATTAATGTGAGATGCTGGCAACACCAACTGTGCATAAGGAGAGTGATTGCAGTCTGAACCACAACAACAGAATTGAATTAGCCGTATCAATCAAACATTGCACTGTGTGTGTGTGTGTGTGTGTGTGTGTGTGTGTGTGTGTGTGTGTGTGTGTGTGTGTGTGTGTGTGCGCGCGCGCATGTGTGATGGAGAGAATGAAATGGAGTGGGTAAAAATGAATCTGTTGTCTGATTTGGTGTAGTAGCTTTCTGAATGCTAAGGATTTGAACGTGCACTGTATGTTGTGCAGACATTTGATCAATGATTTTAACCAGGAAGCATTTCATATAGAAAGACTGCAGTGTCACCACTTGACATTTGCTAATTATTGACTTGTTGTTGAGTGACTGACTGAATTAAAGTCACTGCAGTAAACAGATTTCCACAAGATGAAACTCAACAATAGGGATGTGGTAATTAAATTAAATCGACCCTTAAAGCAGTAACATGTTGCAACATTCTGTTGTAGCGAGAAGTAATATAGATCTGCACTGAAGAAAGTCAGTTTCAGCCTGTGCTTTGCTTTTATTTATAAATCATGTTAAAGTATAAATAATCTAAATAACCTAGTTCTAGGTTACCTAGTTAACCTAGGTCAAAATGATTGAGTTGGGTAAAATACACACACACACAACAAATCTAGTTAAAGCCAGCCTCACCATAGGTGCTGTCTTCATCCTTGGTTCCATCAATGGTGCCATCAGGCTGCATCTGCAGCTGGAAGCCCTGGCGACTGGAAAGCCTGGTCACAATGCCCTTTAACTGGGGCTCTAAGAGGAAAACAGAAACATTAAGTGCATTCTTTTCTTACTGCTGTCATGTGATCACATGCATCAAATCCAGCAGCCTCCAGGAAGCCAGAAGTGTCAGAGGCCCTGATGCTTGAGGGCCCTGACCACCAGTATCGATCCGTGGCAGTTCCACTAAACATTGTGGAACTCATAAAAAAAGATGGCTTTTTAAAAATAAATAAATAAATAAATCAGCTAATAATTGACACATGTATCATGAGTAGGATCACTTAGGGTTGTGCTTTTCAACACTTTGCTGTGGGACAATATAAAGTTACTCATGTGAGACGTTTGTGGGTTCATGCAACAGGATTGTGACACTGTCCTCAGAGTGAGGAGTGATGAAGTGATGAAGAACCTGCCTTAGTGATGAGAAAAAAAAAAATAATGCTGAATGGTGGCAGAGATGAGGATGGCGATGATGCTGAAGGTGATGGTGAAGATGGACGAGGTGGTGATGCTACCCGCCGGCTATCCGACTGTCCCCACCCCCCCTCCTCACAGACCTGGTGGTCGCCTTCTCTTCCGTTTCTTCCTCGAGCCAAACAACTTGACACGCGAAAACACGTTCAGTTTGCTCGGTTTCTCGTTTGCGCCTTTGCTGTTGCTCGGGCTGCCGCTTCCGCGGCATGCGTTTGCCTTCTCCCGCTCCCTCGCCTGTCGCTTCTGGCGGATCAGGGAGCTGGCGATAGCCGCTGCCCGGGACATGTTTCCCCGGTGGAGTGAAACAAGGCTGCGCGTCCTGGGTTGGAGAGGGCGATCGCGGACGAGGCGGTCGGGGTGTGTGGAGCGCGGGGAGAGGGGTTGAGGGGTGGGGGTCTACACCACCCACGGCTCAGTTCGCATCACACACCGACCGATGCAGTCTCCGTGATTTTAAAAAGCGTCCAGAATCCTCCATCGGTGCGTCCCGGCGCTTCATGGAAGTCGTTAGATCCAGCACCGTGCCAGTGACTGAGCGCTAACGACGCCGCCTCACATCCCCGCAAGGGGTCTGAGTGGCAAAGAGCGCTCTGATTCCCCCCTCTGGTGATTCCTCCGAGTGTCCCGAGAGAGAGAGAGAGCGTGGACGGAGAACGACGGCGCGTGAGATTCTCCAGGTCCGAGTGGCAAATCAACAGAGTGTAAGCTGGCGTGAACGACACCGGGGGTTGTTGACGATCGCTGCAGCTGCTACTGCCTCCTCTTCTCCTTCTTCTTCTTCTGCTGCTGCTGCCGCTCTGCACCGTTCCCCCGGCGATGCTCCTCTTCTTGACGCTGTCCGTGACAGAAATGCAGCAACTGGGATGTTTGTCAATGAAACAGCTCGGGGCTGGCTCAGTGGGAAAGGGATCATGGTGCAGCCGTGTCGTTCATAAAACTGCTGCAGCCCTGCCCGCCGCGAGGAAGAAGAGTGAGGAAGGGGAGGTGGAGCGGGTGTGTGTGTATGCGTGTCCGTGCAGTGTGTGTGTGTGTGAGGAGAGGGGGTGTCAGATGAGACTGGTGGGGGCTGGACGGTGTGTGTGTGTGTGTGTGTGTGGGGGGGGGGGGGGGGGGGGGGGGGGGGTTGGGCAGTGCTTTCTCATAGGGCACCTGTAGCCCCTGTACCCCCACGTGGCATGATATTTACATGATACACTAAATATGCTGATGTGTGATAGGCGGACTGAGAGAGACAGAAGGAGAGGATAAAATGGGAGGTGGGAGAATAAACAATGAAACAAGAGAGGAGACAGACAGGTGAATGAATGAGAGGAGGAATAATGAAAGAGGGGGTGGGCGGAAGAGAGAAAATGAGATACTGAGTGTGTTGGAGAGAGAAAGAGAGAGCGATGCAGAGAGAGAGGGAGACGCTTGTAGAAAATAACCTGCAAATGGATTGGAAAAGAGAATGATGAATGAAAAAGGAGGGGAAAATAAATCCAGTAGAAGACAGGAGAAGAAAGTGCAAGACTATTCCACACATCAGGAAAAATGACGTATATGAGGGGGAACTACATGATAATGAAATAAGAGAAATGAAGTGAAGGGACAATGAAGGAAGAGGGTGGGAGAGAGAGTGAGAGAAAGACCCAGCAAGTGTGCATGAGGGGAAGAAATCAGAAGGGGGTTAGAGAAAGGAGGGGCTCTAATATTTTGGTGCAGAGGTTCACCACTGCTGAAAAGGCTGCAGCATGCAAGAAGGAGGTGAAAAAGACGGCGGCACTTGTGTCTCTGCGAGCTGTGTCGTTCTCTAGATGTTCCCTTTTTGCATTTGCACCAGAGCAGAGGTGCACACACACACACACACACTAGGCAGCAGCAATCAGCCACTCGGTGCATGTCGGCTGGCCACAGGCAGCCCCCACAGGAAAACAGATGCACAGTTGTCAGAGACAAAAACAGCTGCAGTGGCGGATGGTGACTGCTAATTCCAACTGGTACTGAGGAAGAGGAGGCGGTGGACACACAGCCGGCAGACGAAGGTCGACCTGCATGTGGCAACAGCCGCTGAACAGCGGGCAGAGTCGATGCATGCTGTTCTCCAGCGGGAGAGATCGATGGCTGGGGGAGTAAGAGGATGTGGTGAGCAGTAAACTACACGAATGAAGAGGATCCAAACCCAGTGAGCTGTAACCCACTGTGAGGATAAGACAGCTGGAGAACGTGATGGACCGTGGACAGACACTGAGGTCTCCACACTGCTAAAGTGGAGCATTTACCCTGCTGCTGACCGAGGAAGTTGAAGTACCGATGGCCTTCTGGTTAGGTAAGGACTCTTGTAAACATGCACAGATAAATATAGTTTTACTTTGCAGTTCAACCCACGCTCTTTGAGACAACACTCAAAAATCTTTCATAACTAACCGGTAAAGTCAACTAAAACATCAATCACATGAAGGAAAACAGCTGGAGCAAAGAAGTGACTGAAAGCTAAATCTAGTTATTCATGTTTCTTTTATGAGCTCACTGCTTTAAACCCAACCACAGGCCTCTAAAAGCTTGAGCCACACAAAATAAGAGCCACGTAAAAAACATCAGATATAAAGTGATCCTGAGGAACATTAACACAGCCTTCAGCCATCACGATAACTCATTTCATCTTTACAGAGAACAAGCAAATCAATAAAATCAACCAACAGAAAAGCAATGAAAAAAGAGACAAGGTACAAAGATTTAAAAATAAATAAATGGCTATCCATAATTAACATCTATTTGAGGTGTAGCTAGAAATGACACAGTGATGTCTGAAATGGAGACAAACAGTCTGAAGAATGTGAGTATTATGTACTCTATGATAAGGAAGTGAAGGTCTTTAAGCTTTGCTTGGAGTTCATTAGCGCCACCAATTGGCAGTTTAAGAACTGAATACATTAAAAAAAAAGTTGGAAAAAAGAAAAATACTTAAAACAAAAACAGCAGCCTAAACTTTAAAAAGATTTTTTTTAAAACTGTGAGAAACTCAGTCTAACCACACAAGAGCCGGAAATAGTGAAATCAGCCACGCACAACAACATTCACAGCTTGTGGTACAAAATTCAACACTTTAAATTCTTTGCGACTGGCCGCCACGACATTACGAGGCCAAAAGCTTCAGTGAAATGCTCAGACCCGGAATTTGTTTGCGCATTTAATCCATCAATGCGTTGTTTGAGTCGCGCTTGGAATATTTTATTTAACGTAAAACTTTGGATGCAAAGTGGTTTTAGTGGAGGAGACCGTGTAAGAAACTGCACTGCAGGCCGATTCTACACTAAAGGGATTATCCGAGTCTTCGCTGTGCCTTAACGGACTGGTTGCAAACTTATAATAGAATTCATTAACTAAACTCCCAAAACTCACTCAGAATGTTTCTCTGTTGAGTTTCATGTTGTGTTTTTTCTTTTCTTTAAGTTAAGCCCGTGAAATAAACTCAGAGCCGAGGCGATTCATTGTGAATGTGTTTTAAGGAGCCAGCGCGTTGCTAAGGTGTGCTGAAGTCCAGCTGTCCTCCCAACAGAAGGGCGCGCCCTGCCTTGTTTTCAGCACCACGGACAGCGCTTCATCTTTAAACCCATTTTATTTAAAAACAAAACAAACAAACAAAAAAACACGTTAAACTTTTTAAATAGAAAATTATCAACATTAAGTTAAGCATTTTAAATATTCTAAGGTCCACAATTCACATTCGTAATTCAGAAGCCACTTCAAACACGTCCGGCGCCTGAGTTGCGCTGTTTGAACTTAGTTTAGCGCGTCTCGTTTGCACATCTTATTACCAGAACATATTGGTGACATTTAGGCACAGATGTGGCTCCTTTTTCTAGCTAACTTTGTCCTTTCTCATCTTACCTGAAGTGGATCGGCGGAGAGGGAAAGTCATGCTGCGCCCGCGGAGCTCTGGAGCCTTTTGCTCCTGGCTTTTTGCACTTCCTGTTGTGCGCCGCTCGTCGAAAACAGGGCGAATTATGGAAGTTCAAACCAGACAATTCTCCACGGCATTGGATCCATTAAGGCCGCGTACATGGCGTTGACGGGAGATCATTACAGAACATTAGAGGCCATTAAGCCGTTGGAACCGGTCATTAATGATTCATCTCGAGGCCCCGCTGATCTGGCACAATAAGAGAGGGAGAGAGCCAGCAGGCCCTTCCCAAATCCAAGGTATCGAGGAAACGCTGTCTGTGTTTGTTTTTCCTTGTAATGTGGCTGAGACACATTCATCCAAATCTATGTTACTGCAGCCGACATATAAATACTCTCCGATGACCTCTTTCAACACTTAAACACAGTTATTCTCTGTCCAAAAACATGACAGCTATATTTACAAGGGCCTCCTGTGACTATTCTGGTCAGTATCCAAGCTTGTTTTTTGTTACTTAAACAATTCATTTACCAGCAAAACATATGGTTATTTAAACAATTGCTAAAAAAAAATGTAAACAAACAAAAAGAAATAATCAGGTTTTAATCCCCAAAATCATGCAATCAGATTCATGTTTTCCATTCCCTCAAAAAGCAGTAAAGATTACAACAGAGACTCTGGTGCTTACTGCCCAAACTGGGGCGTGAGTCATTAAACACAAACCTTTTTAAAATGCCATGTCAAATCCAGCTAAACAGTTTTAACAAAGAGAAGCAGGAAATTTCTCAGCTGCACTTGTTGAAATAAATCAGATTAATAGGAAACAAGGTCTACATCAAATATTGCTCTTTTCAATATTTGTCACAGCTTAAACTGCACCAATCCATAATTGTAGTCATCGACCTTAAACAAGCTCCAGGCGAAATTCTTATTTATATTTGCTTCTAATTAAACCCTGATTACAAATTCAACCAGTGGAGCCAACATGCTTCGTGATTCAAATTTTAGGTCTCATATAGAAAACTGATTACACTGTTTCACTGTTGGAGCCTTTCAGGCAGACACACACACACACACACACACACACACACACACACACACACACACACACACAATTCTGTTAAGATAAACAACTAGAAGTGAAACTACTAAAAACTTTAATTCAGAGGCAAACTCACATAGTGTGCACACAAATACACAAGCAAACGCACCATTAGTGGCTCTCTCACAGTGGGCTTTCCACATCATAGCACATTAAATAGCAGCCTCACTCAGAGACATGCCCATGAACCATATAGAGACTCTACACAATTATCCACAACTGTGTATTATAAGCCCATTACACTGCTGTGCTCTAAGAGCTCTTCCTGTGAAGCTGCCTGGTAAAAGACAGCAGCATCCATATTACTGACATGATACGCAAAGAATAACAGACAGCAGCAACTGCTGCTGCATGCACTGCAGTACAGAACATCCCTAGTAGGACAAGTAATTTAAAACAAAACCTCTTTGAAGTAACTCTGTAGATTCTGATTTTACATAATCAACATTTCCAGAGAACCGATATTATTGTTTTTTTGTCTTTCTTTCTTTCTTTCTTTCTTTCTTTCTTTCTTTCTTTCTTTCTTTGTGTACCAAAATTCTTTCTTTTCCCCAAAATAACTTTGTAACCTTGGCTTTGAATAGCGAATTACAAAGATGGCAGCTGGCATGTTTTGGCTCAGACTTCAAAGACAGTTTCCTGGGCAGGTAGCCAGTATTTAATAACCTCAATCTATTAAAAAAAAGAGAACGAGAAAAAGAAAGAAAGAAAACAGAAAAACATCTGCAAATGTATTTCCCTTTGGATTTTTCAAACTATGTAACGTCACCAGTTTTGTAAGCGATCAGCCACTGGATGGCACCATCAGATAACATAATGCTGGAAAACAGGAAGCTGAAGGGAAAAGCTATGGGAAAGGCTGAGCAGTACTCTGAGCTCGGAGACAACGACATGTGAATGTGCAGGGAAGGCGGATGCACCTGCACGGCATCCGCGATCATGCCCCGCCGGCTTAAGTATTGCACTGGGTCCTGTGATAGTCATTGTTGGTATGTTGAGCTGGCAGCGGGAGAGCTGCAGCTCTGTGTTTTGTAACAGCAACCGTGTTTGGAATAAACTATGCTGCAAAGCATGTTCATGCCATCGGGTCTGCCGTGGTCATTCACAGTGTGGGTGTACCATGTTTACATCTCTTCGTGGGGACCAGAAATTGAAATATTACTATACTTGTGGGGACCAAAAGTCGTTATGTGGACAAATTCCTGTCCGCATGACTTTGAAGGCATTTTTGAGACTCAAAATGTGGTTTTGGTGTCAGGGTTGTCCTTTGGACAGGATTCGGTTTAGACTAAAGGTTAGGGTTAAGCATTCATTTCTGATGGTTAGGGTAAGCGGCTAGGGAAAACATCTCAATTGATGTCCCCACTAAAATATGAAAACACGACTGTGCATGTGTGTGTCTAATTTATGTTGTGTTCATGAACAAGCCACAATAAGTTGATGCATTTACTAACTGTGACCTCAGTCTGTGCTATGGAGGCATGGCTCTTTATTTTATATACAGTGGGTAAAATAAGCATCGGACGCATCATCAATTGTCTAATTAAATATATTTCTAAAGGTGCTATTGAAATAAAATTCTCAGCAGATGTCAGTAACGACTCATCCACACATGCAGACAAATCAAACCACAGAATTAAGTTATGTGTGATAATGAGAGCTGAAACAGGGAAAAAATGTTGAACAACCTTAGTGATTTTTTCTCATTTATTGAAGACACCTCCTGTACGGAAAAGCAAGTTGCATGGATTGCTCAGGTGTGATTTTGGTTCATTCTTCCATGGTGTTTATTATGGCATCCAAAGAGTTCGATTTTGGTCTCATTTGACCCGACGATATTCTCCCATTATTTCACAGGCTTGTCCAAATGTTGCACATTTAGAGCAACATTTAGACAAGATATTTTAAACATATTTCATCATGCTTTCCTTCATCAGTGATGAAAAGCAAACATCATCTTGTGTGATGATGCATACAACTGTGGTGGCTGAGTACATTACTTGTTTTCACAGAAACAACTGTACCTGCCAATTCCAGGTCTTTCTGTAGCTCTCCACAAGCGCTGCTTGGCTCTTAAGACAACTCTTCTGATAATTCTTCTCACTCCTTTGCCTAAAATCTTGTGGGGAGCATCTGGTTATGTTAAATTATGTTCTTTCCACTTTCCAGTTTTGAAATTCTTCTGTAACCAACATGTTTTGCAACAATAAGGTTGTGACGGTATTGCACCAGCTCTTTGGTTTTACCCATCATGCGATGGTTCTTGTGTAGCACCTTGGTAATGAGGCACATTTTTATAGGCCATCTGTTGGGACTGAACCAGCTGACAGTAATTTGCCCTGAGTGGCAGGATTGCTTTCTAATTGCTGATAGATTTCAGCTGGTGTCATGTCTTTTTGCACCATCCTTTCTTCATGTGTTCAGTACTTTTTTCCTGTGTCATTTCTCATTATTACACGAAACTTAATTTATGGACGTCTATGGTTGGATGTCTCTGTATGTTGCATTTTTTCTATTGCACTGTTGTCTCTGCACTGTCTTGTGTCTGTATCATTCTGTTCTGTCTTTGTTTTGGTTTTTTGCCATTTTTGCACACTTGCACTTTATTTAGTCCTGTGTTGATTGTCTGTTATATGTTATATGTAGCACCATGGTCTTGGAGGAATGTTGTCTCGCTTCCCTGTGTACTGTACCACTGCACATGGTTGAAATGACAATAAAGCCACTTGACTTGAAGTGTGGATTGGGTGAGTCGTTACCGATATCTGCTGAGAAGTTCACGTTATAGCACTTTTAGAGATATAAATTGTTGATGTGTTCAATACTTATTTT
Organism: Diplotaxodon limnothrissa; assembly: GCF_057381915.1. Taxonomy (NCBI): domain Eukaryota; kingdom Metazoa; phylum Chordata; class Actinopteri; order Cichliformes; family Cichlidae; genus Diplotaxodon; species Diplotaxodon limnothrissa. The sequence continues at coordinate 21,946,651 of NC_140605.1, forward strand.
GCCCAATGTATTTATATATTTGTTATATCATTCAAACTAAATTCAAAGCCTGGTGTTTTAGGTAATACTGCATAGGGCAGGGATAGCTCAGTAGGTAGAGTGGTGGCCCCATGATCGGAAGGTCGGGGGTTCGATTCCCCTGAACAGCTACCCTGAGGTACCCCTGAGCAAGGTACCGTCCCTACACACTGCTCCCCGGGCACCCAATGGCTGCCCACTGCTTCACTGAGTGAATGGGTTAAATGCAGAGAGGGATTTTCCCCATGGGGACCAATAAAGTACACTTTTAACTTCAAATACTCTGTTTATAAAAAAACACAAAAAATAAGCGTTCTTTCAAAAGCAATATTTCAAGGTGCTTTTATTGTATCCATTGCAATGTATAAGGGTTTCGCCCTACTCTGGTAAAACACTTGGTTTTATTGGGTTTTCTGTGTACTGATGTGTTTGCTTTGTTCCCCATAGGTGAGTAAAGGTTAACATTAACCTGGTTTATTACAGCACTGTCACTAGCTGTTGGGCAATATGGTACAAAGAAGCTGAAGTTTAATTGGATCTACTATGCACATTTCTAGCTCAATATTGTTATTCTTGTACTCTTCAAAGGTAGACAAAGGTAAATGCATAGTCTACATTAAACAAAATACATCTGTTTTTTAACTTTTGCTGAGCCTTAGCAAATACCTGGACCTTACAAAGTTTTCACAAAGGTCCAGCTCTTACAGCAGTACATGCTATTTTAAAAGGATTTGCTGCATCTGGGAGGCGCAGCAAATCCCAGACTCAAGAGCATGGAGGAGATTCCAGGAGACCAGCAGTTACTGTAGGAAAGCTGGACAAGGCTGTAGAAGGTCTTTGACCCATCAGCAGGACCAGAATAACAGAACTGATGCTCCGTGCTTTTCACGGATGTGTGCAGGTTCACCGTAAGCACATGTGACAGTCCTGAAAGGGTCTGGAGCAGCTGCCTGTAACATCGTTCAGCATGACCAGTTTGGTGGTTTGTGATTGATGGTCTAGGACACACAGACTTACAGGTCAGGCAACAGCACCTTGACTGCTTTTAAGTATTGCTATGAAATCCTTGGACCCATTGTCAGAGAGTTTCCAGAGACGACGAGTCTCTCTGGCCACAGCTTATTTGAATTAAGTAGCCTAGATTTCAACTTTATTCAATTAAGAAGCAGCAAATATTAAACTCTGAGCTTTTGAGTGCAAAGCGATGTTTATGCAAAAAGGAAATAAATCAGCTGAACTAATGAGAAGAAATACTTGAAACTTAAGACGATTTCTCATTAAAGATTAGTTAGAAATGCTCAGAATATCTATATTTAATATATCAGCTGCCTGTCAACTAAACAACCAATCATAGCCACAAATGCTAGGTTACAACAGTGTCGTTCACTAATAATGATAATAATACATAAAAAACTAAATAAAATTGCCAATGTGCTCTGGCTAACTGTCCCATCCACCTCCCCTTAAGCAGGGCTACAGCATTTGAGTAAATGTGTTGTTAATTCATAATTCCAACAACAGCTTTCTGGCTCAATGCTTGTTTTTTATTTTTGCTCTCCACATGTTTTTAGAACAGATAGCGTTAGCCTCTTTCCCCAGCATTAAGCACAAATGTGACTTATTTGTGTTATAGACCCACATTTACCTTTTAGATCTCCAGTCTCTTTTAATATTTTGTTTAAACTGCAATCTTTGGATTTTTGTTATATTAAACTCTTCCTGTATCTGCTAAATTTGTCTTTCTTAAGTTATAAAAATTGGTATTTTTATGTTGGCCAAATTCTTAGTGCTAAATAAAGCAAATAAAATGCATGCAAGATACAGTCATGAATGACACGGGTTTCACGTACAGCTTATTATTCATGATAGAGCACAGCTTGCAGGCAACTCCCTTTTTTTGTCTCCATGGCAATCATAGTTTCCCAGTTTCCTTTGCGGTGTACTCCACGTCGATTTTACTGCTGTCCAGGGGGGAGGAATGAATGAATTTGTGCACGGGGGGCACACACCACATTTTAACGATTTTTTAGCTCGTAACGCAAGAAATTCAATCTTAAACAAAAGCAATAAATTCACAGGTTTGTGTTTCTCCTTACATATTTAAAATACCTCAAAGCTGTCAAATACAAAACCAATAGAGAGAAAACATCCACGAAATAATAATAAAAAAAACCCACGTGTTTCATTTGCATTATACCTAAACACACGTTTCCAAATGGTTTAAGTGTGTATGTTGAAGCTTCCACACAATGCCCTGTATGCCCTGTATTGTGGGAACAATAGGATTAAGTGGCCATGGAGCGGGCTGGACTCAGCATCATCGCACACCTTTTGGCTACCACATCTTTCTTCTTTTTTTCCTTCCCTCTATAAACAATAAATAAATACATAAAATGTCTCCCTCCTGACTCGGGTTCACCGTTACTCACCTTTGGAAGCATGATCTTTATCCTCTTTGCTTTTCGTTATCACGTTCATGGAGCTCAGTCGCTTCTACCGGTCGCTGAATCAAACTTCAGGTGAAACGTTCACTTTTTTCATCCTCCTCTAATGTGTCCGGTCCCTTTGCGCACGGTCCAGCTCTTTCCCCTCTTTCCTTGTCCCCCTGTCTCTTGCTCCTCTGATGCTGCTCTCTGCACAGCTCCACTCTGTCTGTGCACCTACATGTCACCATGTACCAGCAGGAGCGCTTCCCCTCCGATCCTGCACGCGCGAAAACTGCACTCGCACGCGCACAGTGACAAACTGATGATGGCGCGCGGGGGGGGGGCACGAGCCAAAGACAGCTCATTGTATTCTGACTGAATGAGGAATTAAAAGTAGCCTATCATTTTCCATCAGCTCTGCAGAGATGCAGTCACTGGATTCATCTGTAACTGTGTTGCAGGGATTTGAAAACATTACACGGGCTTAACTGGCGTTTGTTCATGTTCTACTATATTTTTAAGTACCGTAAGTGGCTTATTTTTGCTGCTGGCTGTTGAACCACTGACCTCAATGCCTTTTGCGGAGTCCGAAAGAAATGACAAAACACACAGCCATGTATTCATTGGTGACCAACACCCATGATTAGAAATGAGTACATCAGAGGGACGGTGTTGAGACAAAGTTAGAGAGACAAGGTTGAGATGGTTTGAACATGGGCAGGGAAGGTTCAGTGGATATTATCTGAAAAAAGGGGAAATAAGACTGGGGAAAACTAAAACTGAACACTAAGCACACAAGACAAAGACTACAGAAATAAGATAGGAAGAGACTAAACAGAGGAACATCACAGATGGAGACAATACATGGGTAACACTGGGAAGGCAGGTTCAACTAAAAAAAAGGGAGATCTGATGACCTGCTGATGAGCACCTATTTTAGAAACACACAGCTCTTCCTTTTTATCTTTTTTTTCTCCAAAACCCAAAACTCTGGGTCAACAACCCAGGTGCCATGGCAAAAAGATGAAGAAGATAATGAAGAATTGGTGATTTATAGGAAACCTGCAGTCCTTCATGTTTAAATAAATACGTCATTAATAAAGTGTTTTGCAAGCTCGCTATTTCTAAACGTTAAACTGATATATTTTTAAAAACTGCAGATATCCTGCAGCTCTTTCTCCGAGTAGTCAGGGGATCTTTGAAACAAATTTAACAGCTATAAATACAACAAAGACAAAACAAGTGAGAAGGACTTTCCACCAGCTGACAAAGCAAACAGTTCTCCTTATAACGCCTCTACTGCATCAAACATTAAAAGACTGAGCAATAATGAAGACATTGGTTACAGCAGACATACAGAAACTGAAAGATGCACATTTTTGCTCTTACTGAAGAAAAGAAGATCAGTGTAATCACAAGGTTGTCTTCTTTCCAAGAAATGCAAATCCACTACTGCACTCAGCACTCTAGCACTATGCAAATGAATCCATTTATTGATCACTTAATCAATTTTTGCTGAAAAGTAGTTTTTTCTTTTTTGTGTGTGTTTTTTTCTGTGGTCAACACTTGTTTTGGATCCCATTTAAACTTCATACTTAGTATTGGTTTTGGGTAATGTGTTTTTCTTTTCCATATTATAATATTCCAGCACTTTTCTGCCCTAAAGGCCTGTTTTTGATTCATTTCTTGTTGACTGAATGAAAAGTGGCTTCACGTGCTAAAGGCTTCAGTTTGTTAGTGTGATGGTTGTTCGTAGTAAAGAAGTCGGGTCAGAGATAAATTTAGTTTCTTCTGTTAACCTACATCAGGGGTGTCAAACTCAAATACACAGTGGGCCAAAATTCAAAACTGGAACAAAGTCGCGGGCTAACATTAATATTTATTGAAAAACAAAATCTTCCTCCAGATATAAGAATGAATCTTTTCTTATGGACTCAAACAAGTTTTGCTGAAAAACTGAATATGGAACAAGCAAAGCTTAATACTAAATGATATATATATTAGCTGTATAATACCAGTAGGCCAGCTCTAATAGTAATTTGGTATGGCTTTGCGGGCCAAATGTAATTAGGCTGCGGGCCAAATTTGACACCTAGGACCTACATCAAGCTTTTATATGGCACAACAGGAGTGTGATGCTGGAAGTAGCTTTGATTTTTCTTGTTTCTGTGGCAGATTGTCAAGAATTCATTATAAAGGACTTTTTAAACTGTGAAATGACCCAGGCAGAGGGTAATAGCAAGTGAGAATAAAGAGCTGAGCTCAAGGCAACCTATGTGTCTCCTGATTTTCACTAACAGGTTGCAAATGCGTGACTTCATTGGCTAAAATGAATCACACGTTTAACCAGTTTGATCTTGTGTTGTCACAGTGGCAGTTCCTCTTCCACCCCCTTCATGTCTTCAGTTGTAATCTAAAGAGGCAAAACAAAAGGGCTGACAAGAAGCCCAGCAATTATGATGGTCGAAACTATTTTATTGCCTCTCTGTAAACTTGACCTGAAAAATAACTGGTTCACATTGAAAACAGCAGTAAGAACAATCACAACAACACTCTACAAGTGTATACAAGATACATTCATTTGAGAACAAGAAGCACTCAGAGAGCGCAACAAGCATTAAGACACATATTTTTAAATAGCTCTATATAGCATTATTATCACTTGGACCTTCAAATCAATCTAAAGACCTTTAAGATAGTTCAAAGGTCAAATGGGACATGATATGGTGCATTCGATATGCTGACAAAACAGACCACACTTGTAAGAATCATAGTTTCTTATAAGTGTTGTTATAAGAGTTTTTGTCAATTTTCAACCAAGTTGACATTGAAGACCTTGGTAGATGTATGTAAAATTTTAATGGATGGTTAAGACGATCCCAGGCCACACCCCTAGTTTTATCAGAATTCTTTCGAGCTACCCTGTTTACAGACAGAATGACACATATGCATGCAAGCATGAACCTTCTTGGGAAGTTAATAAAGGAAAACAATACCTAAACCTTAAAGAAGGGGTACAATGGAATAAAAACATGAAAATTAAATATTAGAGATTTGAAAAAAGGCACAATGGCACAGTGATTAGCACTTTCACTTGATAGGAGAAAAGTCCTTGGTTTGAATCCAGTCTGGGAGTTTCTGTGTGGAGTTTGTGTTGGTCTCCTTGTGTCTGCATGGGTTCTCTCAGTGCACTCTGGCTTCCTCAGGTCTTTGGATTGTGACTCTAAATTGGCTATAGGTGTGAATATGAGCACGGTTGTCTGTGTTAGTCTTGCGACTGATTGGCGACTCATCCAGGAAGGACTGTGTCTCTTGCCCTGGGATAGGCTGAAGCTCTCCTGTGCCCTTAAATCGGATAAGCAAAAGAAAATGAATGGATTAAAAGAAAAAAGAAAAGCCTGTGAAAAAAGAAAATATGCATCCTCAGGCCACACTGATTCAAGCCTGTATATTCAAGGAGTGTCTCTTTGGAGCGGCTTCTTCCCAAACCTTCACCTCACCGCATTCACTGAATATCATGAATAGAATTATTTGCTTCAGTGAAATTTCCTGCACCACGAGAAATGATGTTACTGCGTTTTGTTAAAGATTTTTGTCCTTGCATGACCCTTCAAAATGCTGCTACTACATCTCTTGTATGACGACTTTGTATAATGGAGCTGTGACATCGTCATAGTGGCTTTTTGACTCTAAGCCAACAGACCAAAGCACAGCTGTCCCTCTGTAAGATCCCCCTTCTGGAGGATTACTGATCTGGGACCAGCTGCTCTATTAGAACAAAAAGTGGTACATAAGTCTGCTCCTTTTCCCAGGAGTCAAACCCACTCTCATTTCCGGGGGGGAGTCAAACCCACTCTGCCCAGAAATATAGATCTCACACACAGAGAAAGGTAACACGTGCATGTGTGTTTGAATGCAGCGCAAGTTAAACACAGAAACCATTACAGGGGAGTTTGCTTGTCTTGTTTGTGAGTGTTGCCATATTAGGGCAAAGACATGGAAATGAGAAATGAATTATACTCTTTACTCTACAGGGGGATTAGATTAACCATCTCTGATCATGTTCATGTCATTAGTTTCAGCATGTTTTCAAGTGGGACAAACACCTGGCCACAGTGGAAACACTGTACCCAGGGGCAGGTGTATTAGTCAAAATATTCTCATTCAGCCAGTCATAATTCCTCCGCACTGTGTGAGTGTCTGAGATCAGCTGCACACCACTCAGTGTTGTTGAGGGAACAGCAATGACCTCATGACTCACTAATGGCAACCGAGCTGAATGATTTTAATGGGAATGAGAGGGGGCACTTCTGTACTGACTGGAGAAAATGGGGACATGAATAGAGGAGGTAATTGACTCGATGTCATGCCTAGATCTGGAGCATCGAGTCCTACAAATCAAACCAAGATTTCAGCAGCTCTGTTAACAGCAAACATTGATATCAAATAGATAAAAGTCCATCAAAAACACTGGTGGTAATAGGATTTTCCTGCTTTTAACCCACTTTTTTACTTTTTCTTTTTTTTACTTCTCTCTGTCATCTGTAAAGCTTGAAACCAGTACCACCCTCCTCATCTTCAGAGCTATCAAATCTGTTCCCAGGACACCAATCAGCAGGCAGCGATCTAATCATAATTGCTACAAACCTGCTAATTGTGAAATCCCCCTTCCCATTTTACGCTCTAATATCTAATTTGCGAGTGAGATGAATTTAAAGGCTTACATAAGTTGCCATAAAAAGAGGGCTGCAACCCCCTGCTCGCTCCATCTATGCCATCGTCAGCCAATAAATGACCACACGGGCGCTGTTGCTAAGGAGCTGCTGGCTCAAGGTCAGCTGACCTAGCTGTCAGTCACAGTGATTTATCACCAGTCAAACCCTGCGTAGCTCACGTTCTAATAAAACAGCCTTCAACACTTAGTACAGATCTGACATTATTTACTTCAGTGTGCGAGTTTCAGCATCAACTGATGAGTTTCTGTGAGCATTTCAGTGAGCATTTTTATAAATCGAGGACATTTACTCTTCAGATTTAAAGTGAACTCTGAACAGGAGCCCCAGTCACCGCAAATTTATGGACTAATGGATTAAAACATTAGAGAGCAGAAATAGAAATAAATCCAATATTCAGAAAACCTGATTTGGTGGCGTCAGTTGTACAAGAATATCTTATACAACAAAGTTGGTGACTTTATCCACCCTCAACTACTGGATCCTCCAGACAGACAAACATTTTAAGCATGAGTTTTGTTTTTTGTTTTTTATTTCCTAATATATTCAACTTTTTTGGTAATTTTGTAATTTTGGTGGTTTAATTAATACTTTTTTTCCCCTAAGGTGGAAATCTTTAATGACTTTAAGAAACAAGAATTGGATCCACAAGTTTGAATTCATTTTGGATTTTCTGTAATCTAAACATAAAATCATTTTTCAATAGTTTAATAACTGGTGCTGAAGGTTCTACAGTGTCTTTTAACCTGAGACAGCCTTTTAACTTCGCCAAGGTCTAAAAGAACTTTCATCTTTGGATGAGATGAAATTCTGTTGAAAAGTTTTAGACAAAGATTGATCTGCTCACAATGACAAGAGGTATGTTTGGAGGCATAAATGTGAGGCTTTCAAACCTAAGAACACTGTACTAACTGTCTAGCATGGTGGCATCAGTTCTAAAAATGCTTTACAGTAAGTCTCAAATTCCTGTTTATGTGCCAGAGGTGGCAGAGCTGATATGCAAGGTTCTTACTTGCCTTTGGGATCAACTTTGGGTTCGGTCACTTGATCAAGGACACTAGCTCAATGACCTGAGCCGTCATTACAAACTTACCCAGAAATGGAGAAGTACAAACTTGTGGGTGTGTGTTTTCGTAAATGTGCCTGTGTGAGTGCACTCAACTCATCTGAAACCTCACGTAAGCCTTGCAAAAGCTGCTTATCGGAAAAGACTCATCATGATAAACAACAGCTGGTAATGTTCACACACACGCGTGCACACACACACACGTACACACGCTAATGTCCAAACTGTCCCATCAGCAGTCAATATCTGATGTTGCTCAATTTCAGCCTGACGTGTAGAAAAAAAGCACCTTCTTTTATTCTTTTATGGGACACCTCTCTTTTCTTCCATGCACACATGAAGTTTTTCTCCACATCCTTCCCTTAAACATACTTCGCACGCACACACACACACAAATCTGAAAAAACAAACACCCACAGTTACACACACATGCACTGCAGACATACCGGTGAGCAAACACTGTGTTGCTGTACTTTGGAGCGCTGGATAAGGCTTTGAGTTTAGTGTCAAAGTCAGACAGACAACTGACAACGACAAGATGGCCAGAGTGTGTGCACTGGTTTGCTTTGCTGGTTTTTTGCTGGACATGTATGGAGTGGGTGCTGAGATCACAGAAGAAAACACAGGTAAAAAGCAGCAGAGCAGGTATTGACCCAGGTGGCAGGAAAATGAGTTCAGCAAAGTTTAGAGCTGCACAAAATATAGGAAAAGGCTGGTGGCTAAGCAGGTGATCACTGAATAACCTCGATTCTTAAAGTTCTTATTCACTTGGATCTGTAAAGATTCCTAAGTGCTTAGGCTGTCGGTGTAAATATTTGTAACTATTTATGAGGATGTTAAGTTGATATAATTTAGACAATTTGGTGCTTGTTTGGTGGCTGTTTGCAAGACGTCTTGTGCTGGAAAGACAGGGATGATAGCTGGACCACTGAGTTAGGTACATGTAGCAGCCAGTCTGGATTATCCTAAGCGGATGTAAAACTGTAGCAAGTATCAGCTCTTTGTTTGGCTCAATTAAATGATTAAGGTAAAGCATCATGTGTCAAAGGGATCACCAGATATATGAAGAGTCTCTACACAAGTGAGAACACCAATAATATGATTACTGCAGAGGAATATCATAGACTGTACATAGAAGATGGCCATTGGACAGCAAAGTTGTACATTTTTAGCCTCAAGCTGAGCTTTTTGGTCACCATAAAGGTGTTTTGATGAGTGCATTGTCGATCTGAATGAAAAAGTACAGAATTTCAGCCTGCTTCCAACAAACCCTGCTGCCAGATTTAAGACACTTCCGCGCTGGTTTCACTTTCAGTCCTGGTACCTGTCCATCTTTGATGTACTTTTATATTATGCATATAGGTTTTATATACATATATATCCCTGAAAGCAGCCTTTATCAATAGTTCTGAATAATTATGCTAAACTTAGTGAGGACTCTTTGTCTTTTGTTACCCTTTCAGGAGCTGTGTTCGTGTCTCAGCAGACGGCACACACCGTGCTGCATCGTAAGCGCAGATATAACACTGCTTTTGAAGAACTTAAACAAGGTAACCTGGAGCGGGAATGTGTGGAAGAAATTTGCAGCATGGAGGAGGCCAGAGAGGTGTTTGAGGATGATGAGAAAACTGTAGGTCTCTCTCTCTCTCTCTCTCACACACACACACACACACACACACACACACACACACACACACACACACACACACACACACAATCCTATGCCTTTACCAGTATTAAGATCTTGACTGTTTATATCTCCAAAAGTGGGCAGTTACAGTGGTCTAGTGATCAGAGCTTGATGGATGGTTGGTGAACTTCCCATTTAATTTGATCTTCCTTTTGCAGATGGAGTTCTGGGCAGGCTATATCGGTAAGACGAACAAAGTACAAGTTCTCATGTTTGCTGAGAATTTATAGCACACAGTCTTCTCTAAACCTGTGGTGTGATCTGTCGTGTGTAGATGGCGACCAGTGTAAGCCACCCCCCTGTCAGAATGGAGGTGTGTGTAAAGATGGGATCAACAGTTATCTTTGCTTGTGCCAACCAAACTTCAGTGGCAAGAACTGTGAGATCGGTGAGTGTGGATCTGAATAACTCGGCTGAAACAACGTTTGAGCTAAGACCATAAAGTTTTGTCAACGAAAGCTAATTCTGTTTTCCTGACTTTTTCCAGAAGTGAACAAGCAGTGTGTGGTGAACAATGGCGAATGTTCTCATTTCTGTGTAATGAAGGCTAATCAAGCTGTGTGCAGGTGCGCAACTGGTTACATACTTGGGCCAAACAAGAAGAGCTGTGAGCCAATAGGTAAAACCACACACAGCATTTAGTGCAGTGGTAAGAGCGTTTTGTTTTGTTTTTTTCTGAACGAGTCTGACTTCATTCTGACTTCAACTACAATACAGTTTCTAAGGTTTTACATATGAAGACATAATAAAAAAAAAAACCTTATCTTTATCAGGTTTTAATATTTGCTAAATACAGTTAGAAAAAAAAAAGACTGAACAACTATGGCTTGTTTAGAAGCCTCTAAAGAGCATGGCAGTAAAGCATGGCATTGGCTATGATTTGGGCTTGTTTTGAAGCAGATCATCTGAGTCCCTTGTAGTCACTGGGTCAACCATGAACTCCTCTGTATACCAAAGTGTTTAAAGCCAAGTGTGAGGCCATATGTGTCCAGAAGAATGATCCTGAGCAGAGCAGCAAATCTACAACAGAATGGCTGAAAAAGAAAAGAATCAGGGCATCGCTATGGCCCAGTCAAAGTCCAGAACTCAACCTGATTAAAATGCTGTGGTGTGACAGTAAGAGAGCTGTGCATAAACAAATGCCTGCAAACCTCAATGAAATGAAGCAACGTTGTAAAGAAGAGTACTGAGATACTGATAAAGCCACAAAGAAAAACCATTAATTTAAGATATTGCTGCTAATGGTGGTCTGGAAGCTACTGAATCACGGTATATAGTTTATTTTATATTGCGTCTGCATTTCGGCTTAGTTTTTGTTACATACGTAATGACTTGGAATAATATTTCATTTGTTGTTGTTTATCCATGGTTGTATTTACCTCATTTAAAAACCAAGTACAGATTAGTTAGCTTTTTACAATGTCCTGATGCATGAAACCTTAGAAAGGACGAACCGTGTAGTTTCCTTTTTACCATGAATACATGTAAATTTTATATTCCACAGAGAGGCAACAATCATAAAGGAAATAAACTTTCATGTAAATATTCATGATGATTGTTCAAAATGCAATTGTTCCTCCTCATACTTCTCCTGAAGTTGTCTTCCTAACACGTCTCCAGTGGAAGTGGTGGGGTGCAAAATTTATAGTTCTCATTTTTACGCTCGTTCATGCTTCTGCAGCCGGACTAAGTAAATCATATGAACGGGAAAAAATTCTTCTTTTCTTTTATCACAAAAAACATTCAGGGAACTTAACAGTAATCACATTCATCTATGATACACTGCTTAAACATAATATAACTGGACTTTGCTAAAGATGAAGTGTTCAAAGGGAACAGAAAGGAAAGAGGTTTTTTTCTTTTCTTTTTTTTCTTTCTATTTTTGGGTCAGCAATCTGCACATGTGAGAAAAAATCTGAAGAACTATACTTCCAACCCCATAAAAGATGACAATGTAAAATTTAAACAAATCTAGGAAGCAGAAATGTAATATTTCCCCTATTATTTCACTTTTATTTCTCCAGAGCCATTCAGCTGTGGTCGTGTGAATCTGTCCTCCAGCTCTCTCACCAGGTCCATTCTCGAACCAAGATCGTCAAACTTCTCCTACAACGATACCCGAAACGATTACTTCTATGATGAAGATATATCAGAGTATGATTATCTGAACCATCCCATGACCGACTCAAACCCAAGCAATGACTCTCTGGACTCTGAGGCTGTGATTGGCCGTCGACATGTGAGAAGTGTCACCGATACACCAAAAACAAAGACAGAGATGTCGTCCTGGGGGTATGCCACACTCCCCAATGTCACAGCTCAAGAGAAAACTGACCAAAGAATTGTGGGAGGAGATACGGCCATTCCTGGAGAGATACCTTGGCAGGTACTGTGATATAGGCTGGAGAGGGAAGAGCTGGGGATGCAGTGAAGGCCAATATGTGAAGAACTGGAACCAAAAATCCCAGCAGGGCAAGAACATTTGCACGAGTTTTAGATGTAGCTGTAAAGTAAGACGTAAGCTGTAATCCTCGAATAGTCAGCAACTTTTAAATCTGTGCAATAGTTTAAATAGAAAGACTTTTGAATAGACTTTGACATTTAAACTTGCACTTGAGCGCCAGGTTTAATAAAGATGTATTAGAGGTGTAAGTCTAGTGTTTGAAGCCTGTCCCATGCAGAGAGAACGTGCTGCTTTTGAGTGTTTTTTGTTTTCAGTTGCTCAAAAAATGTGCAAGAAATGGTAGGTTCTTTAAAACTGCTCTTCTGTTGCAAGTTTTCTTTGCCTTTCTTTCTGTGTTTGAAGGTGGCCCTGATGTCCCGCCCAGACAGCGTGCAGAGAGCGCGGCCCTTCTGTGGAGGATCCCTGCTCGCTGACTTATGGGTCATCACTGCTGCCCATTGTCTGTGGCACAACGATGGCACAGAACGTAAATTCTTCATCAGAGTTGGTAAGAAGAACAAAGGCTACTTGCATTCTTTAACATTAAATCTTTCACTTGAACTAAAGTACAGATAATACTGTTTTGTCCTAAAGTATTAGGGATCAGGCAAATCCTTTTTCGTTTCAGCTTCATGGCTTTTTAACAAATTATGTTTCAATTATGTTTCTTTAATGTTTTTTTTTTCACAAGTTGTCCAGTACTTTAGACTTTGCTTCCTTGTGCAGAAATTTACATTGTCTTAGAAAATCTTTATCTTAATCTATGCTTCCAGGTGAACATGATGTGAACAAAGATGAGGGTCCAGAGCGAGACCATGAGGTGGCCGAAAGGCATCCCCACCACAAGTATGATTTCAAGACCTCACCATATAACCATGACATTGCGCTCCTAAAGCTTGGCAGTCCAGTGGACTTGTCCAACAAGCGGCGTCCCATTTGCCTGGGCCCCAAAGAATTCATACAGAACATTGTGAGAGAATCCACGGTCTCCCTTGTGAGTGGATGGGGCCGGATAAGGTTTCAAGGCCCCGAGGCCACCAAGCTCCAGAAGCTGGAAGTCCCCTATGTGGACCGCACCAAATGTAAACAGAGCAGCCGAGACCATATCACCCGATTTATGTTCTGTGCAGGCTTTGAAAGTGAACAGAAGGACTCGTGCCAGGGGGACAGCGGTGGGCCGCATGCCACCAATTACAAAGGAACTTGGTTCCTGACAGGCATCATCAGCTGGGGAGAGGAGTGTGCCAAAGACGGGAAGTATGGCATCTATACCCGGGTCTCACACTACTACAAATGGATCAGTAACGTAACACAGATCAATATAAATGATTAACAGGATTCATGAATCAGCTGTAAAAATAAACAAGTAGCATGTGTTGAGTTTAGCCCCCGAGGAAGTGAATGAAGTGAGAAATCCCCCGTGTTCTTTTTTAGTACCTCAATAAAACATATCAACTTATCTGAGTGTTTGAGTATCATATGATGATGACAAACATGATTTAAGCAAATTTGCATCAACAGGAAGCTCTATATGAATACCCCATTTTATCAATGAAATGAAGTGGTAGTGAATTTTTCTTGGCCATTATCCTGCTCTAAGACGCACCATAAAACTAACAAGAGGACTATGGACGTATCGTTCAAGCAAAGGCTATACAAAAGGGACAAATCACATCAGTCAAGCTGAAACAAGTCCAGTGTTTATATTTTCAGAAAATAATTCTATACATAATTAGTATTATTTAAAAAAATACAGTGCAAATAAGCAAAAGCAGCAAACACCAAGTTAAAGCACTGCCACGAAAAACGCTAAAGCCTAACTGAACTAATCCATTAATAACTTCTGATGTTACAGTGCAGCCAGCGCTGGGTGGATTTCAAATCAATTTAAAGTGATGAAATGTTATTTAGTATTGCGTATCAGTGAACATGCTTCATTTGGATGGTCAAGCGCTCACTGTCAAACGATTCAATGCTCCCACTGTGGGTGCTGAATACCGTGAAAATTAATCTTTACTTAGTGTACAAGCTAATGTTGGATTTACTGCTACTACAAGGATTTGATTCAAATATTCTTGCAATAAATTCATTTCTTCACTTGATAGCAGAGTATGAGCGTCTATCTGTCCAAAGCAGTACCACCATTCAGACTAAAACACTGACTAAAATGGTGTTTAACGTCTACAGTTTCTATTTTTAATGTTTATATGGTCACAGTCTGCTGCAGATGTCTAAATAAGCTGCCAGCAACTCAGATAATTACACTACATCAGTCAGAGATGAGCTCTCAGCTCATTTCCAGTTGAGTGGCAGTGTTTTTGTGAGCACTCTGCACACTTCACACACTTTTCTGGGCAGCTGTAAAACAAGGCAGTTCAAAATGCATTTCCATATTCTCAATGAACCCCCTCAAATTTCATATTCACAAATATGCTCAGGTGACAACTCCACATTATTCTTTTTAAAGGCAGTACCACTGAGCATCGTTTCTCATTGCAGGTGGAAATAAAGCTGCAGTCATATGTAGGGTGTAAGATACCCGTGCACAGCAGCAAGCAATCAATCAATATGGTAAAGCTTGACAGTGATAAGGGTTTTAGCTCTAAAAGACTAGATGATGGAAAAGCTACTGAATCAAATGAATAAAAAAAGCATAGCAGAGAATATAACTTTCATTAAAAACTATATTATTACCATAAATAACAGCAACCTAGTCCTAGTGTATAGACTCTTCATAAAAGAGTGAATCACACTGCAACTGAAACTTTCACCAATGCTTTTTTTCAATAAAATACAGGAAATATTTAAACTTGTCATACCAGGAGAGGATCTGTTCGTATCAGTGTTCCTGGACTCCAAAGCACACAGTAGCAAGGATGTAGGATTTAGACCTAATTTAATCTGGTTGTTCAAAGTGCACTGACAGAGGTTTCTTGTTCTTTTAATTGTGATCAGAGATTACAGGAGAAGGACTTTGAGGTCGAGGCCTTTGGTGTCCTGTTATGACCCGGGGCAACATTTTGTGTATTGCATTTGGTCTTCCACAGTTTGGGGTGTCACCACAAGATGATGAATTGATTCACTTTGTCATATACTGTGTCAATAATAACGACTACAAATGTTCTAGTTTTCTAAATTTTTGGCAGATTGTTTATAAAAACTTCAAACTCCCAAACTAACTTTCAACAATGTTTTTATGCCTCTGCCTTTCCTGCTATGACACGTCACTAAAGGGACCGATTATTCTCATTTCCAGCTCCATATGTTTTATTCTTGGAATCTACTTAAGCAGCTTGGTATGATTCAAAGTTCAGAATAATCATTTATCTCATACTAATTACACTAATAGTGCAGTTTCCTGTCCCATCCCTTTAAGCTAGCTCGTTTCTCATTTGCACATCATAAACATCATACCCATTCTCACTGATGTCATTAAGAGCTGAGAGTAAAAGGAGCTGTATGAAACCAAGCATTTGGAGCTATTTGAAGCCTTATCTTTTAGCTTACAGGGATTACTCTGGCCATGCTTAATATGAGTAGCACTGCTGTAACAGGTAATTATTTAAGGAGAGAGAAAAGTAAAGCATAATCGGTCCCTTTTAATTAAGCTAAGTGTAAACAAGGGTATGCAGTAATTTTTTCCCACACTATGAGCACTGAGTGTCAAATTGTCTAGAGCTAGTATGAAA
The DNA here is from genome assembly GCF_057381915.1 of Diplotaxodon limnothrissa. Lineage (NCBI taxonomy): Eukaryota > Metazoa > Chordata > Actinopteri > Cichliformes > Cichlidae > Diplotaxodon > Diplotaxodon limnothrissa. The sequence goes on from NC_140605.1 coordinate 21,962,716, forward strand.
GCTGTAACCTGGAAAACTAAAATGCCATATTTTCATTTTTTTTCTTATTTTGTTTTCTTTTTTTATCACATAAACAAAACTGACAGACATTCAGTGTTCACTTTGGCTGCTAAGAGGCGGCGACGACGTAACCAGGGCATTTCTGCATGACAGTTAGCTTAGCTGTTTGGCACAAGAACAGTAATGATATGTTGGTAGACATGATGTTTCATAAGAAAATAGAAATTATACAGCTTGACGTCTAGAACAAAAGTCCACTCTGAACATATAAATAAAAGCCCCTGTTTAAAGTCTTCAGTCCAAAATAATCTGATGTACTGCTGCCGGAGAAGGCAGAGCAAAGGATGGCTTGTATGTGCTTTCCACTGTTAAAGTCTTCTGAGGTTCTTTCTGGAGGTCACAGTCTTCAGAGGTGAAACTCTCACAGCAGTTTGAGGAGTAAAGTCTGTGGCTGATGTTGTGCTTCATTCTGATTGACAAGCAGATTCAGATGCCCATTTTTTCAGGAAGTTGATGGAATATATAAGTCTGTGTGTGTCTGTACACATGGAAGGATATTCAGGCAAAGTATGAGGAACAAACAGGCACACTTCTTCATTCATCCTCTGTCCTGATTGGCTCTCAGCACGTCTCTCCCAGAATCCTATGCAAGTCCTCGGGTAGGACGTGGCCTTCTTCGCCACGACTTATATTCTTCACTATCCTGCAGTTACACACATCGCAGGAAATCTTTTTAAACATCTCAACATTTGAAAATGGTTGAATGCAAGATTTCTGAAGAATGTCGCCTGTCTTACCACATTCCTGATGAATCCTCATGCAGCAGCTGGATGACATCACCACAGTTAAAGATGATGTCATCAGAGCTAGCCATGGTGCTCTCTACCATCACTCTGTACCTGCCCGCCACCTGGAACAGAGTAAAAACAATTAAAACTGAGGGAACAGTGTATAAAACCCTTTGCCACGTGAATGAATAGACAAGACAAATACATATTTACTCATTTAGGAACTCATAAACCACCACAGGCGCAAAGAGCATCATCGCACAAAGTATCAGTGTACAATAGATGATACGTCAGTCACAGTGTCCTTCATAGTCATATTGGATGGGGGAAAAATATCAAGAAGGCAGGTCTTATCTAATATCAGTCTCCAGTAGGAGGTAATGAAAAGAGGAAGATGAGGAAGACGAGGAAGGAACTGCCAGAAAAGAAAGCTGGAGGATCTTTTTAAAAAACAAAGACATAAGACTTATAGCTCTTATGCTAATGATATTTTGAATTCTGGTGTAAGAAAATGTCAGGCTGGATGCCACCACTCATTTGAGGGAGGTCTACTAGGTTCAGGTAGGACCTTCCACCTGCTGTAGCTGCACAGCTTAATGTTCATAGTTTTCCCTTAAAGAGGCGGTAGGCTTCATGCAAACACAAAGAAACAAACAAAAAATAACAGCTAGAATTTTAAAAGCTTTAGTAAGTCCCTCCCATCAGGCAAGCATATTTAGACTGCTTCAATGTTCTCTGCATAACCACATCTCAGTTTCTGTGTGAACTCTGTGCATATCTCATGTGACAGTAACAAAATCTCACCAGTGGGGCAGGCTGATCCTCATCCTCCTCCTCTGAGTCTGATAAAGTGGAGAGGTCTGTAGCACCCCAGTCCTCCAGGCCCTCACAGATTGCCACTGAGTGAGCATTCACAGGCCAACCTACAGATGAAAGACAGCTAAAAGAAGTGAAGTGAAACTGCAGAATTTTTCTGTTTCTTTGTTTTGTAAATGAGAAAATTGAACAGTTAAGTGTTAGTAATGAAATACTCATGGTAAAAAAGAAAGGTCAGTAAGGTCATTTCCAATCTGAAGTCCATCATTCTACACTAAGAAAGGTCATCCACAAGTGGAAAACATGCAATACAGATGCTAAACTTCCCAGTGGACATCCTAGAAAATGTTCACTAAAGTGAGACCATGCAATGCTGAGAGAAGCTGCAGAATACCCATGTTAAATGTTAAAGTTCATGACAGAGCAATTAGAAAAAGGGGAAAACCTCTTATCTCTAAAAAGATGGTAGGGCATGATAAAAAAATCAAATACAGCATATCAGCACAAACACCTCAAATTGCAGTTTCAGGGTTAAGGTTACAATTAGGTTATGGTTAGGTTTAGGGTTAAATATTCATTTCTTATGGTTCAGGTAAGTGGCTAGGGACAGCTCCTGTCGATTTGATGTCCTCGCTAAGGTGTAAAAACAAGTGTGTGTGTTTGTATTCCATTTGTCCAACTCACTGCGTCGAGGTGAATGAACCACAGGATCAGAATGGGCGGGGCTAGTGTGTAGCGACTCCTCCCCTCTGGGAATGTGGGAGTGGCTTGTTGTAGAGGAGCTGTGAGGAACAGGGAGACACGCTGAGCAGCCTCCCACCGGCACGCTGCCCCACGACACACACATCTCTGATGCACTAAACCACATCACAATGGGAACAAGACCAACGAGCACAACAAACAAAACAACAACGACATCCACGGTGTCACAAAACGAGCTGTTACCTCAAACACAGTCTGTAAATTAACACAACATTCCACTCAGGTTACAGTCACATATATTTCAGCGCCTGATTTCAAAGGATGTTCGAGGTTATCACATGAAAATCATTTATATCATAGATCGCTGCAATATATGGAAATATTATTTCTACAATATTCTACGCAAACACGCATAACAGGCCCTGATTAAAGGGCATTTGCAAATAATTTCCACGTGTGCTTCAACCTGCTTTATGTAGTAGACGGGTGAAGCTTGTCCCATTTAATACAATAACTAGAAAGAACATTAACGCAGTACAATAATAATTGTCCGAATGTTTTAAGCCTTCCCATCTACTAAATAAAGCAAACACTGCAATTACTTACAAATACTGTGAGGCCTACACAATTGTGAGATCCACATATCATTCAAAGAGTGGCAATCCTTACAGTATTTCATCATCCATACTGTATATTAGTAAGAATCCAAAAGTGCTTCAAGACAATGTCTGATCGGGGTTTTACCATGCTCAAATTCTTAAAAGAAATCGCTGGTATCATTTAATGTATGTCAACAACTCCCATGATAAGACCAACACTAACAATGGGTCGTGGGCCTCTTTGAGTTTTGTGTTAAAACATTTTAGTCTGAATTTCTGTTTGGGTTTTTTTTTTTATCATTCTAGTGCTTAAAGTTTGTTGTACTTTTTAAAACTCTTTAATCCTCATTCCTGTGGTACGATGACTTTTAGTTTTTTGAATTTACAGAATATTCTGCGTACGACTTTTCACCCTCAGTCTGGATCCAGGTAAGGAAATCCTGGATGCAATCACAGAACTGTAGCTAGGGTCCCTTCCTCAGTTCAGAGATGATTTTTCCCTTTTCAGGTAAATGTCCTGCTTGACTGCCGGATCAAACCAGCGTTCCTCCCTGTCCAGGACGTGTACATTCTTATCACTAAAACAAGGGCCAAAGAGATCTGTAGGTGTAAATAGAGTTTTTTCCAGAGGATGCAGCTCTTCTGCTTAATCAGTTTTCCCCGATGTATAACTGAGAGCGATCCTCCTGGCACTTAACAGTGTACACTATATTACTCTGTTTTTACCGGGGGATAGGATCCTTGGTGTGAACCAATTTTGGGTGTAAAGTCTTCTGAGCTTGAAAGCCACAGAGACGTGTTTTGGAAAAAATGCATCAACTGAGACCAAAGAAATCACTCTGATGTGTTATGAAGTGCTTCTCTGACTGAAAACGCAGCAGTACTCACTTTTGTCATTCATGTTGTTCAGTCAAACTCTTCCTCTCTCTGTGTTTAGCATTTGTCTTTTGGGTACTTCCCCGTGGTGATGCTGAGCTTGCTTCATAAGGACCCGGTTTGCTTTATGGTTCTTCCTGTTTTTCTCTGGTACCTTTTGTTTCTCTTTTCAACTTGTGAATTTTGAAATCAGCCATTAAAGCTTGTGTGTAAATTAGTTTTGCATCCTACATTTTGGCCCTCAAATCTACCATCTCATCTGTCTCTGTCAATACCTTCTAACACCCTTTAAAATCTCCTGGTTCCCTATTAAAGATTTCTATAAATGCTCACAAATATGGATTTTAATTTTACATCAAATGTTTAATAATTCTTTATAGCTGTGCAAGTTATTTATTTATTTTTTTTTTGAATTATAAATAATGCAACTGTTGTAACCTAGTGCCAGTGATTACAGCACTGCAACAGTATGTGTCATTGATATGTTTAAAAATGTTTCATGAACAGTGGAGGTCCAAGCAAAACCCGGCTGAGACTACAAATAACAACATTAGTTTTGATCTCTTTGTAGAAGCTGCTGACAAAGAGAAAATATACCAGTGTTGATAAATTTCCCATAAACTGAATCTCCATGATCTTGCATATTGTGACACACACAAGGCTCAGCCATTACTTGACCTTACAACATGCTAGCATGCCACCTGTAAACATAAAACTGTTACCTCCAGAACAACTCCACAAACACACACCCACAAACTCCAACACACTGCAAAGCTCCATCACTGACAATACGTTGAATAGCTTGCGATCATCAAAGCAACAAGTGCAAGATATTAAAAAGAAAACCGCTCTAAAAGTAGTCTAACTTACAGTTACCTCCTATCCTATCACTTTAATGGTCACCACGGGATCAAGAATGTATCTGACAGAGTCACTTAAAAGAATGTGTTTAAAAGAACGTAATGCACAGCCTCCCTGTTACAGTCAGTAGGACTTTAAAGCATCTAATCAGGGACTGTTGCAGTGAGGTGAATATGCATGAATATGAAGAGGAATCAAAGCCCGGCAGCACAGAAAGAAACTGTAGCAGGCCTAAATTAAGTGAATGGCACTGTCCATGGTGCTGAAAACCAGCAGTTTTAAATATCAGAGCTGAAGACAATGTTGTGCCATCTGCAGGATTTGGCAGTTAAAATCTCAAGGGTAATGACAAAGATGCTGATACATTCACATATGGAGCTACTGCGCACATGCACACTGACTCAGTAACATCAATAAACTGTAAAAAGATTATTATGAGAATTATGATTGTGGCGATGGCGGATATCCTGACTTGTAGGCGGGTGTTATGTGATCGGGAAGTCATTCCAGAAATTGGATTTAAGGGTCAAAACACAATCTTTTTCTTCACAGAATTTATCAAGCTTTAAAAGAATAGAATCGAGTCATCAGACTTGGGCTGACCTGTTCTCACCACACATGAAACATCATAACAAGCTTCTCTGATGCTATATGGGGATGAGGGAATTTTGACATTCTATCCACTGAGTTACTCATACAACCCAGATTCAAAAAAAGTTGGGACACCGTGTAAAATGTACACAATGATTTTCAAATCTTTGTCTCCTGAGCACACAGAGCTTTCTCCAGATTTTGAATCATTTGATGATATAATGTCCTGTAGAGGATGAGATATTCAGTCTTCACAATTCACAAAGGTTGAGGAACATTATTGTGAAATTTGTTTCACAATTTGCAGACAGAGTTTTATGCAGATTGGTGAACCTCTGCCCATCTTTACACGTGAGAAACTCTACCTCTCTAAAGTCCAGCTTTATAGAGACGAGTTGCCATCATGAATGTTAAAATGAGCAAATATTTTTCATGGACCAGTAAAATGCCTCAGCTTGTACCTTTGATATGTTTGCATTTTACACAGCGTCCCAACTTTTGAAAAAAGCTATTGAAAAAAACTGAATCTTTTTGGTTTGTGTGACCTGAATAAAAACATTTCATGATTCTTATGTAAATGTTTTTGCACATCCCTACATCATGTGAGGTCATGCAGAGAGAATCACCTGTCAGAGAGAGGGTTGTCTGAAAGCAGAAGAGAAGCTTCATCTAAGAAGATGAGATGACATAGAGGAATGAGTTAGATGTAGAAGGAATAAAAATCCATAAACAACAGATTAAAGGAAATTACACTGCTAGGAAGGAGCCTAAGGTTTCAACAAAAACCACAAAGCACTAAAAAAAAAAAAAACCATGACTGAACACGAGTCATATAAATGAAATCAGGCTTTTAAAAAAGGAAAAAGAAAAGGTCACAAAGCAACATCAACATTAATTGAAACCTTGTAGTTTTTGCTGGTTGTTGAGAATTTTTCGAATCTCCATCAGCCAGGCAACTTTGACCTCCACCGTGGGAGCCTAATAGAGACACAGAGTGAAAATAACACACTACTAAGACACTGAAAAGTCTTTTCAGTTACACTTAAAATAGAAAAAAGAGCATCACATACCTGAACTATGTACACCACTTCTCTGCTGCTATACCAGATTTCAAATTTTTTCACATCTCCTTTCACATTTTCCGTGATTCCCACTGCACTCATCTACAGACAGAGAGAAAAACCGTAAATTGGAAACAAAGTGTTTGAGTCGCCTGATAATGTGAGAGAGTTTTTCGTGTTATTACTCTGAGGCACGATTTGAAGCTGTAGAAGGGCGTCCTGTCGTGGTTGTCCTCGTCTCTGCGCTTGCAGAAGAGCAGGGCGTGCTCATAGAGGAAGAGGTGCCTCTGCATGGGTTTGAATCTGGCCAGCTCTTTCATTCGCACCGCTGCCCTTTTATGGCTGATCCACACGCTAAAGCTGCCTTGCATCACGACACGACCCAGATGGCTGAGATCACCCTGTGTCATGGAGACAGACAGATGGATACACTCAAGACTCAAATCTGCAGCTTGCCAGCAAAGTAATATACTGAAGGTTTTTCCACACGCACAATCTATTCTCATCACAACCAGTAAGAAAGATTTTGTGCTTTGCTCTAATAAGATTAAGTGTGATGAAAGGTCATAAATCTGCGAACCAGTAATGTGATTGTGTGTCTGCTGTTTTATTTGTTGATTTGACTGGCTGGTACCTGATATCCGGTGATGGCTATTTGATGCATGGAGTCATTGACAGACTTCAACAGCTCTAGCATGGAGTCCAGAGCCTCCTGGAGTTCACAGCGGTATCGCTCCTCTGTGCAGTGCTTTAAAAGCTCCTGAACAAGGACAGGCACACAGCATGACATGTCAGTGGATCTTACTTTATCTAATCTGGTCTGCCTTGATGTCTGTCCACTTAAATGGCTTTATGCACATGTAAATCATTGTCAGCCTGTCTGTGACTCTGCAAATTGAATAAATGGATCCAACCTGTTGCTGTCGATTAGTCTCTGTGCCTTTTAAAATTGTGCGTGTCCACAAAAGTCATTTTTATTTGTCTGCATCTCTGTTTCTGTTGAAATAACCTTGTCTCTCTGTGCCAGCGTCATTTTGTCCATGCGTCAATTCAGACAAAAGCAATTACTGTATGGACGGCTCGTCCACATGAGATATTACTGCTATTAAAAAAAAAGCACAGCAAAAATAATAATTACCGCTAATAGAAAGAAAAAAAAACAGAGGTCAGGACAAGAACCGCAGGCTCACAGAGCTCAGTCTTCTATCAATACTCCCTCTTGCAGCTCAAAGTTCAACGCACAGACATTTTCAATTATGAAACATGTTTGTTTTCCTGACCTACTTTGCTGTAGCCAATAACATTAGAAGCACTTTTTTTCTGGTGATGAGTTGATACACTTTGCGCTGTATGAGGGTGCTGTTAAATTTTATGGCCTGGATGATGAATGTCTGAGAAGATTTTGGTACATGACTTACCAAGTAATACACAATAACATAGTGGATGAAAGCAAATATTAACATTTTCACCACCAGAGTATTTATTTGAGCTTCTGAGGGACTCATGAATCAGTAATCATTCAAGATCTCCCTGAATATTTTTGTTCTATGAATACAGATGCACACTGTAAATCATGAGAAAGTTAGGATTTTTTTAACACAATTGCATGTTGTAAAAACATTGATTGCTGTAATATTTTGTGACTGGCAGGGGTCGTGCTAAGTTGACGGTAAAAACCCCCAGAAAATAGTGAAAATAGTGAAAGATCATGTATTGCATGTACTGTTCATTTGTAATACAATATCTGATTTTAAGCTTTAGTAGCTATGTTAGTAGCATACTGATCTTTATTAGGTATATGAAAGTTTTTTGTTATCAGCAGTTGTAATTAGAGCTGACCTATACAGAGACCGATATTTGATGAACATCAGTATTATAAAAATCTGCTATTATGATATTTCTCCAGACACACGACACACAAAGTGCGAACAGATTTCTCTGATATTTGTCATATGTATTGATTTACTCATAACACGGTATAAGTGTGTTCCGGTGTCTCGTTTTTATAAATGTCAATAGCAATAAATCAGCAAATAGCTAATATCGAAAATATCGGATACGTCAGTCGGGCTATTAATGAAATTATAAGTCAAAATTTACATTTCTTTATTATACATTGAAAACAGACTAAGAATTATTCATTTCAGTGAGTGACCTGCATTACTAATAAATTTTTATAGCTCAAATGTAGAAAACCTTGAGCAGCAGCTGGTACTTGGTGAGGCGTTGGACTGGTTTCAAGAGGTAAGAGTCCAGACCTAACTTGTGATCAAGCTTCTTCTGGCACTCCTGCAGAAAGAAAGAACAGGACACAGAGACAGAGAGATCAAAATTAGTGCTGTCAGCGTTAATCTCGTTAAAATGACGTTAACTCCATAACCGCATTAACGCGGATCACCCCGTGCGAGGGGCTGCACAGTGCTAGCGCGTTAACGAGCTAACCGCGCTGACGCTATGCAGCCCTCGCACGGGGCTAGCCGCGTTAACGTCATTTTAATGAGATTAACGCTACAGCACAAAATCCATTCTGAACAAAAACGGTGCCATAACTACAAAGTGAAAGTGAGTGCATCGTGTTAAACGTGTGCAACTACCTGAAAGAACAGCGAATCAGCACACTGTCTCCAGAGCAACTCGGAGCGAGGCTTGTTTTGGCAGTAACGCTCGTACACCTGGAACTTTTCCTTCTGCTCACACACAAATGTACATTTAAACATATTATGTTATATCACACGTAAAGTCCTCGTGTTTTTCATCACATCTTCCCTCACCCTTTTCAGAAAGCAAGCCCCCACGCTCTCTGGTGTCTCCAGGCAACTCTGCAGATCTTGGAGGAAGATCCTGCAAGGAGAAACCAAGAGGAACATAAAAGGAAATTGGATCAGCATGAAAAGACAGAAAGGGACAGGAACAGCTTGTGAGCTCTGTGTGTTTGTGTGTGCGGCTTGCCTGCTGTGGAACTGGTAAATCTCTGGCATGTTGCCGAACAGAACGTCCTTCTGGCTGCGCAAAGCTACAGGAAGAAGATTAGCCACAGAGGGGTCCTCCATTTCTGCCCTGTAACCCTGATAATTGCAGGGGCGAGAGGTAGTCAAGGGAGAGGAGAGATGGTAATGCAAGCCAAAGAAAAGGAGAAAGTTTTAATTAAAAAAGTCAAGAAATACAAAATGACAAAACAAGTCTGGAAACCCTGTCATCTGATGACCACTCCGTGGATACTCTAGCTAAGACTTGTTCTTCTGTGCCCTGGTTAATGTTGACGTTGATGAAGACAAACTAGAAAAGCTAACAAACAACTAAATCATAACCAGGTAATAGCCAGTGGTTTCAAGATTGCCCAAGATTTCAAGATATTCCCTCCTCATGCTGTCAGTGTTACCCAGACTAAAAATTAAATCTAGAAAGCCCCTGTACCTAAAATACTCCCCATTACTATTCTGTATACAGATATGTATATCTATAAAAATTATGAAATATCCAACAAACCAAACAATACCATCAAATGATCTAAACTAACTCACCAGAAGGACGGAGAGCAGTTCATCCACATAGATCCTCTCTGTAGCTATCAGTTCCTTCATAATATGGCTAAAAAGAGTGAACGTAAACATAAACAGACAAAAAAAACAATGTAAAACTACTGTGTAAGCTCTGACACTCGCACAGGAAGAAGCTGAAAGGCTCCTAAACGGATCACACACATACACCTAAAACAACTAGCAACATTAGAGTCACAATTAACATTTAAGACTGTACCGTGTGACCTGCTCTGGGTTGTCCTCTGCCTCTGAATCAGTTTCAGGGTTGGGTCCATATAGACAGCTGCGGTTGCCTTGGTAATCATGCATCACCTCGATCTGACGAAACACATACATATCACGTCAGCTTAAACTTTCCGTGGGAAAGTGAGTAAAAATACGCGTTTTAAACACGTGATAAACAGAGAGTCTGCAGATCTGTTGCCAAAGTTGCCCTTTCTCATAGAGCACACAGCAGTGAGACACACTCCTTCTACTGGAAATATTATTCTGGTGCATGCTGGGAGATTAAAAATTGTTTAATGTCGCATGCCCATTGGGTAATGTCTACTAAGTTCAAGTTTTCTCCTGTAGTGAAAGAGAAAACACACACACACACGTATATGTGTACATATATATAGACACACACCTTGGGTTGGCTGTTGTTCCTTCTTGCAGCCCTCTTGCCGGGAAGCAGATCAAAGGAGAACTTGGAGTTCAAAACATTAAAGTCTACACCTGTGGAGGATATCGCACATATAAGAAAGAACAAAAAGGAAATGCTGGCAAAAGAGCAACAGCTCAAGACCTTTAGAGCGCAGTCAAGAACAAAGCTTGGTTAAACTGTTGAATGCAAGAGGGACATGGAGGTAGGATAGGGAGATAACTGTGCCCAAGAACATCCTACTCAACAACAGACATGAACCTCTTCAATGCTCAAAATATCTCCTGTGCTTTATCATACTTTCTACTGCAAAACAGGAAGAAACCCCATTAGGATTGAATTGTTGAGTATGTGTTAAGAAGAATGCAATGGAAGATGTTATACCATGTTTGGGGGAGAAAAGGGGTGACTTGCAACGCTGGAAAGTCTGGTCCGGTTCTGGCCGAGGGGCCACCAGCTGTATGGGTCGGACCTGCACGTCCGCCAGCTTCCTCAGACACTGCTCCCTGTTTCTGATCATGCACTGCATTGAGTTCAGCTTCTCTGTCACCATGGAAATCTGGGACTAGACAGACACAGAGCTACTATAGTAAACAACAGTGGTGTCAAATATATGTGTGTTTGTGTCAGCGGTTTCAGGTTACCTGTAGCTGCGGGGTGAGTATGGCTTGAAATTCAAAGCTGAGAGTATCCTGGCTGTTTTTCATGGCTGATGGCGCCCTCTCCTGGTGGCAGCTGAGGTACTGCAATGCTTCCTGAGCTCCTTCTCTGGTTTGGAACTTGTCCACCATCTGGCTGGCCAGTAGATAGGCGCCCTCGTCGCACCAGCGAAGGGCCTGCTCACAAAAGACTGCTAAATACAAGACCGATTCCATGGCAACACTTTGTGCTACAAGAAAGGTGAACGATTGCTAACAGAGCAAATATTTGCTTCAGTCAACAACTGACTTGCAGATGAGAGACTTTTCTTTGTCAAATGTTTCTCTAGGACAGAAGAGCCTAGAGATTTATAGATTTATAGACAACTATAAATAGAGGCATATTTGTGATTTGGGGCTGTATAAATAAAAATGACCTGATTTTCATTAATGGCAAGAGGAAGATTCACAAGTAGATCATTCAATCAAAAATGCACAATCATCAGTGCATTCATTTTGCTGTTTTCATTTAAGTTTGTATGCACACATCTTTGCATTTCTGCACATGTGAGAGTGGCCTGTGAACATTTTTACCTCCTCAAGGCAGCCCAGCAGGTCTCGTGTTCGAGTGAGCGAGGCCCTCTTGGTGCGTATGGCGATGGTGATGACATCACAGTAATGTCGCAGCTCATTGCAGCGCTGGATGATGAGCGCCAGGGCGTAGTGGTGGTTTGCAGCCAACTGGTGACCGTGTAGAATCAACACCTGGGCACGAGCCATCTCCTCCTGATTCAAGCAGAGACAGAGGTTTGAGGTTTTAATGACGAAAAGGTCAGACAAGAACGAACCTGAACAACATGCAAAATCCATCAGTACAAATTATAAGAAAAGCCTGCCAAAAGCCATAAATGTGTTATGTTGGCTTTGTTATGTTTTGGTGAGTTTTGTTGTGCATCTAGTTTCTCCTTCCTCCTGTGTTCCCCTGTCTTTGTCAGACTTGGTGTTAGTTTTCATGTCTTAATGTTAATTATTTAGTTTTTAGCTTATTCCTGTTTAACTCTAAAGCAGCGGTCCCCAACCCCCGGGCCTTGGACCGGTACCGGTCCGTGAGTCGTTTGGTACCGGGCCGCGAGAGTTGAGGTTCAGGTGTGAAATGTATAGTTTTCAGGGTTTTTATCGGTTTTCAGCGTTATTTTGTTATCGTTTTTATCGTTTACTCGGTTTTCCTTGGTCTTTTCACGTGTGTTTTGAATAAATTTTCTTTTTTTCGGTACCGGTACTAGTTTTATTTTGTTGTATTTATCCGCGACACCTTAAAGGCCGGTCGATGAAAATATTGTCGGGCATAAACCGGTCCGTGGAGCAAAAAAGGTTGGGGACCGCTGCTCTAAAGGTTATCTCCATCATATAATCGTCTCCCCAACCCTCATAGTTTCTAATTGCTGTGGACTGTTTCCACCTGTGTCTCATCATTCTCACCTATATATAGTTATGCTTTTCCCTCCTGTCCTTTTCAAACCATCTATGGCACTCCTGTCTTTCTAAATCTCATTTTTTCATGGTGGACTTTGTCTAGTTTTGAACAGAAATATAAAAGGATTGCATTTTCTTGATTTGTTTGTCTCTGGGTCCTGCATACGGGTCCTCTCTACACCACGCTATGTGTGGAAGAGTAATTAAAATCCCGCTTTGACCCGCTCTGTGTGCGGAGGTCTCTTGCTACTAGTTTTCTGCTAGCAGAATGCCTTTGCAAGTGCTTGGAGAGATATGACGTCATATTTGCTGGAGTTCATAGCTGTTTTTTGGCCAGAACACAAATTGCACTTTACCAACACAACATTGAGAGTTCTCATGATGGTTTGAAGAAAGTGCATATAGCTGAAGTTTAGAAGAATCTGTGGGATGCTAGGTTGTGCACCAAAGCGAATTGGTTTTGATAGCCAGTGGCCAGAATAGACTTCATGGGTATATAACCCAGTTACAGATATCACTGAAATGACTCGGCCTGCTGATCTCCCTGCCTCAGGCTTCCTATGTGTCCACATGGAAGGGAAGGTAGATTTGTCTGGTATTGTGTGTTTGCTTGTGTGGGTGATTGCTGCTGCTCTCGCTGCCTGCAGGCATTCAATACATGAGCATTGAAGGGCAGGAGGAATGCTCTCTTTGCCTTTGGGCTTTCCACATATTCTCCTTCAGCAGATTACTGCTGAAGGAGAATAAATCCTATTTTGGATAAACAGATATACATTTTGGCCCACTTGCTAAATTTCTTCAAGTCACATGTGAGATGTTAATTGTGTGTGTGCATGTGTGTCACCTGAGCACGTTTGTCCAGTGTATCCAGGTCTTTAAGTAACTGTTCTGTCTGAACCACTGTGTTCCCCAAAGAGGCAATCTCCTTCTCCTGGGCAGAGAGCCGCTCCAGGACCTCCTCCATCTACACACACGATACCAAATACAAAACAGTGTGACTCTGATCATGAACTACTACGACTTGTGAAAAGACATCGGCACCACTTATCACACCTGCTGGAAACTACTTTCATAGTGTAGCAGCTGGAGGTACTGCTGCAGCTTCAGGTGGTGTTTCTCAAAGAAGCCATCGAATGCCTCCTCCATGTCTCCGAGCTGTGCCAGGAGCCTAAAACACACAGGCCGCATGACACAACTGTCTACTAAAAGAACGATTTAATAACATTAGAAAAGGGTATTAAACTGAGAGTGTGTCTTTCATACTCAAGCCGAGCTTCACTTATCCTCTGATGGTTTACCTCTTAACAGTGTCCATGTCTGCTTGTATTTCCCTCTCCTCCTCTGCATCTCTTTTAGAAGCTTTGACAGTTTCCAGGTTTGACAGCAGGAGGCGTCCTTCTTTCAGCACATTCCTGATATCATTCTAGATCAGTACAAAATTGATGCAAAAAAAAAAAAAGAGAGAGAGAATGATTAAGTACAGAAAGTGACAGATACAGTGTGGGTGAGCAGAGAGAGGCAGGAAATGATTGGGAGCAAAACACCACCTTCATCTGTCGGTATCGGTGTGTGTGGGAGTGCAGCAAGAATTCGATGGCGTTAGCCTCATCAGGAAGTTCGGTGTCTGACAGCTCTGATCCGAAGCTCTGGAGCAGCTGGGCAATCTCTTTAACTGTCACTGCAAACGTCTCGATGGACTGCAGGATTACACATTTTCACCCAAACCAAAAAAAAGAAGAAAAAAAACACAGAAATAAATTATTTGTATTTCAGTTTTTTGATGGTTCTCAAAATTAGGCATATAAATATGTGGAAAAACTAAGTACACCTAATGATTCAGGAGCTTGTTGAACAACCTTTAGCAGCAATAACTTGAAGTTTTTTATACGACTTTATCAACTCCCACATTTTGGTCCACTCTTTGAGGTTTGCAGGAATTTGTTTTTGCACAGCTCTCTTAAGGTTTCTCTGAGCATTGCAATGTCCGATCTTGGGGTGAATTTGCTAAGACTCATCTCCTTGGAAGAGTGTAGCATAGTGTTTACAACCACTTACATGCTCCTTTTATAAGAGTTGGTTACACTTGCCAATTATCAATTAATCAAGTGCATTTGTTTAGTGGTACGGGAATTGTAGTTAACCTTTTAACTCCAAAGGAAGCACTAAACGTGTACTTAGTTTGTAACATGACTGTATATGAAAACTTTCTGTTTCACATGAGTATATAATACAAAAGAATTAAACATAAAGTAAAAGATCAAAAATGAAGGCTTAGAATATTTATAAAGACACATTTTTACATTCCCAGAACAAGCTATCATGGCCTGTTAAATTTAGCAGCATAGACAGTTGTCCTGGATACTAACAGAATTAGCATGACAGAAAACATGCCTAGATAAAGTGGATTATCTAGTATCTGAAGTGCGTACTGTTCGGAGGACGACCCAGTCGCTTTGGCAGAACTGCACTTTTGCAGTGAAGTCTGTTGTCAAGTGATTTTCATCAATGTAGCGCAGCAGGTCGCCAACAGAACGCAGCATCACCACCTAGAAAACACAAACGCGAGGCAACCGGCTGTTACCTGACCAGTGTTGCACTGCAGTTGGCATTTTAAAAGGTGACAAAATTAAATATACATGCACAGGAGTGCTCTAGTTTTTAACCCCTTCTCTCACCGGCATCTTTAACAGAAAGTCATCCTGACTGAAGCGAAAGCCCAGGTCGGTGCTCGATGATGGACTCGGCGCAGAGCTTAACAAACTGCTGGGGTTGAGCACCAGGATCAAATGTAGATTGCCTGGAAATGAGGTCTGAAAGAAGAAACGATATCATTCCCTCAATTTATCAGTCATTCAAAGAAATGATTGGTATGTTAAATGTTTGTGAAATAAAGGTAAGCATTATTTAGCACAAGCGATATTTTTCCCATGTTGTTCATGCTGCTGTGGTTATGTGTCCTGCTAAGGGGGCTCACCCCACAGATTGACAACACCAGAATTAAAGAAAAAACTTGCTGCAACATGTCCAAATGCAATATCTAATATGCGAAAAGGCCCTCTTCATGTACAAGCACAGCAGTCAATTTCTGGTAGCTACTTGAGTTGGGCCAATGTAATTAATTACTACTAGGTGGACTAATTGGTTTCTAATGAAGTCTAAAACAGTCTTATTCAGAAATGTGAACAAACTCTAATTCATGGGACAGAAAAAACAACAGCCTAACAATGTGGTAACTGTGGACTGCAGTGTGAGAGGGTTGAAAAAAGTCAGACGAGTCATTCAGAGTCACTGACAGCTGGGTGTTGTTTGTCATGGAGTCTAGCAAAGCTCAACACAGCCTCAGCATCCCTCTGTGTCAATCTGGGGAGTCTTTCAGCCTCTGCAGCACTTCAGAAGGTCTGACGGTCAGCTTCTCTGGCTCACTCTGCTCTATGGTCACTCTTCTCTCTTTTTCACATCACCTGTCCACATCTCTCCTCTCACACCACAGACTGTAAACAGTATCCGCTTTACAAACTCAAAGAATGCCACACCTTCTGTTGCCACTGAAGTATTACTTTTTCCACATGCTGCAAGGTTAGTCATCAAGCATGTTTACTCTTTCTTCATAAGCCTGCCAGTGTTTCCATTTATCCAGTTTCCCTCTCCTGTGTGCAGGCTCAGATAACATGAGGCTGAGGAGTTAATAAAAATGGAGAAGACTTCTATATATAATGTAAGTCTCTTTCAAATCTGAGAAACCTGGAGGGAAGCTTATCTGTGTCTCATGATGCATTATTTTCACTTGCTCATCTACTGATGTGTGCAGTGTAATCTAATACACAAGCAGAACCTCAAGGATGCCTCATTAGGTGTTTTTTTTTTTTTTAAAGCGCATTAAAAGCCATCAAGTCTGTTATCAACTATAGCTGTGGAGCTTTTTTTGGACACCAAATACCCAGACTGATACTCTGCGCACACTACAAATGTCCCAGGTAAATAATCACCCAACTGCACACAGTCCCTCTTGATATTTACTAAAACAGCAGCCATGATGGAGGTAACTTGATAGCTGCAGACTTGTAGGCACATCTGCACCAAACAACTGCACAGAGATTTGTGTGAGTACTTTAAATACACAGGTTTCAAAATGTGTTACATAAAGCTGCACAACTTGATCCCTCTGTGTGTGCAGACTGCAGAGCCAGAGCTGATACAGCCTCTTGTTGTTCTGCACCTGCAACTACAGCCCAAACATTTGTCATTGGCCTGTCCTGGTCCCCGACACAGGCTCTTTAACACTGAACTGCCGTCCAACCGCGACCCCTTTTCTTAGGCGTGTTAAATATGTAATGCGGTGCGAACACATCCCAGCCTCTGTGTCGCAGCACCTAGCAGCCTTAAGAAAAGCTCGTCTATATCTCCGCTGCAGCATCCTCATTCTCGCCACCCCGTTTAAAGCCTCCCACCTCCCGGCGGATCTTACCGCGGCCCGGCGCAGACGGGGGAACCCCCGTAGCGGGTTGGACTCGGCCATGGCTTTTTAGCGCTTCCTTGTTCTGCCCTGTCCTCACTGGTACCCGGAAAGTCCGCAGCGGGACGTGGTGTCGGGGACGAGCAGCCGCAGAGATGGCACGGTAACCTCCACTGCAGTGTCCGGATAGGCAGAGCGGCGCGCACCTCAGCAGATGCACTTCTGCTCTGGACCAGGATGGTGGGGTGTGCTTCACCTGACGTCAAAGCAAAAGGAAGTTGGCCGCTTTACACTTACACAAGTCTACATTATCATCATTATTCCTGTGACCAGACGAAATTAGAATTAAATCACTCGACTTACTGTTCGGAGACTGACAAACTCTGCACAATAATATTATATTTGTATTATAATTTATTAACTTTAAATCTCACATCGCTAACACTGATCGTAAGTCATAAGATACCGGAAGATTATCTATGAAACAGGTGTACAAAAAATAAATAAAAAAATAAATAACATTGAAAGCTGTATGGAAATATGCCACTGGTCTCGCTAGATGGCGCTTGAAACTCAGGATACGATGAGTCACCTGCGGACCACCTTTTGGCATCAGAAGCACGTGAACATGAGGAAGCAGAGGCATTAGTGAAATCTAGGGGCAGCACAGCTGAAGATAGAGGTGTCACTTTAAGAGGCGTATAACACTGAATTAATGAATGCATGTATGATATTTATTTATTGACATGGTATGAGGGAGGAAAGATTAATTTAATGACAAGTAAAGATGGAAAAATATCGATAGTATTGTTACAAACACTGGCATCAGTATCTTTGTTTCTATCTTCAAAGTCCAGTATTTATCCTACTGTCCAGTAGGATATATATATATATATATATATATATATATATATATATATATATATATATATATATATATATATATATATATATATATATATATATATATATATATATGTGTGTGTGTGTGTGTGTGTGTGTGTGTGTGTATATATATATATATATATATATACACACACACACACACACATATATATATATATATATACATATATATATATATATATATATATATATATATGTATATATATATGTGTGTGTGTGTGTGTATATATATATATATATATATATATATATATATATATATATATATATATATATATATATATATATATAATGTCTTAAAAAAATGTTATCTGACTAGTCTTTCTCATGCCACAGCCAACAGGTTAGTCAGTACTTTGGTATTTTTTTTATTTACCTATTTATTTAGATATTTGTTTATATATTATTGTATTTGCAGCAAAGGTGTCCGTAAATAAAATCAGCAGAAATCATTTGGCATACAATGAAACTGGCCTTGTGGGGTCCCCGAGGGTGCCGAGCCCCTGGGCAGTTGTTGCTTTGCTTCACAGGTAATTCAACTTTTTAAAAAAGCGTCTTCATCACATAACTCATAATTAATGGAAAAGCTCCTAAACAGATAAATATATATGTTTTAAATTAGTTTCATTTGCCTAATGTTTTATCTGAGCTCATGTAATGTTGTCTTGTTATGTTTGTTTATACTTCATATCGTGTGCCTTACCTCGTGTCATTTCATTCTGTCCTAGCCCATAAATAATTGATTAAGCTGGATTTGGCCTTTGGCTGATTCCCCCCATCAGACACTCCTCATAATTACTAGTCTGTTTAGTCTGGAGTGTGTGCCTTAAAAAGATTCAGCCACCTCCGTCAGTGCCTTCAGTCAGCTGGTCCCAAAATAAAGCCTCTCAGGAGCACGAGAGGCACCGACTCGGTCTTTATCGATCAGGTGCTGAAACAAGTACACTTGTTTTAGCACCTGTTACACCACACATACTTCTATTTTCAGGCATGTTATTTATGCCTATTCACCTGTGGAACTGTTTCCCAAAATAGGATACATAAGCTTGTATTAGCAGAACAAATGTTCACATAAATAAAATGAATGTAGGCCACTGGAACACTCACGGCATGATTTAAGAGCAGTAATTATACTGCATCCAAATGTGTCCCCAGGACTCAAGAAGCTGTCTGAACATAATCAACAATTGCAGGTACAGCGATGCCATTTAATTAGCATCTATTATATGAAGTTTTACAATACATTAAGTAGGTAGGGGATGTATTTCTGTTTTTCTCTCTTTAACCCACTTCTTTGTCTCATTTTCTCCTTTGATTCCAGTTTCCAACCAATCAAAAACTACTCAGACTAAATCTGTTTCAAAGATAAAATCTGTGTACTATACTAACATTTTGTTTCTTCTGAGTATTTATGTGCATATTGTGTCTAAGCAACTGCTGTTGATCAAACTGCTGCCTAATAAGGCCAAGTCACTTCTGCAGATTAGATTTTAAATCTCTACGGCCCCACTTTCTTGCTTAAATTAAAGTTAAATACTATTAAAAACATATTTTCAGTTTGTCTAATGCCAGACATACACTATTAGTAGATATTCAAAAGTCAAAGATACTTTTTTTCACCATTTCTTTGGATACAGATGAGTGTGTTTGTCCTACAGGGCGATCCTCCTTAGAGGCAATCGCTCTGTCACATTGTGTTTAGGTTGATGGTTTAAAGGGCGCAAGCCAGAGACACAGTTTCCAAGAAACATCAGCAAGTGACAGAAAAACCTGTACCTACTATTTCTGTTTTATTTCATCCCACCCAGATCAAGAATACGTGTGGTTAAAGTCCAACGTGGAAAAGGCATTAAGTAACATCTCCCTCTTGGCGTCAGATCTTCCCATTGCGTCAAACGAATAAAGAAAACAAAAGCTGGAAAATGCTAAAGCTCATAAAGGCTGTGCAGAACACCTCACCGGGATTATGATTGTCATTAAGGACTACGTGCAATACGTTTGGTACAACACAGTAACCCCTGACTTGTGGGGTGTCCAGGTGGCCTAATCTCTGTTAACCTCGGCTTAACTCCAGCAAAGGTCTTGTCATCCTTTGGATGCAATAAAAACACTACATTTACATTTACTACATTTTTAAAGCTTTCTGTCTCATAATCAAGAATCTTTTTTAACTAAAAAATATTCCCTAGTATCCCCATCAATCCTAAAATGTTTTACTTTACGTTCCTGTGTTCTTCATTCTTTTAACATAAGCTAGTTATAACGGACCTGTTGGAGGATTAGGAGCTTTTCAAGGGTCAAAGGGGATTCTGGTGATTCTCCTTAATCTTTGGCACGTTACTTAGAGATTGTTGAATAAGAAAGCTTATTCTGACCTCACCGTTGATACTCCCGTCATCTGTACCATATTGGGAGAGGGAACTGTTAATCTGCTGAGAGCAGACAGACTGGAGTACTAGGAATCTATACACGGCTGCACACTGGCTTAAAATAAGAAAACATTTAAAACCTTTATCATATAGGTTAGTTTATTATTTCATCTCCCTATCAAGCATATAGCAATACTCTTGAATCTGATATATTTTTTAAAATGTTTGTGTTTTTATGATTGTAAAAGAAAATAAAAAAGAACAAATAACACATAGATACCCAGCTAACCCATATTTACAGATAAAGGTGCTGCTCACAGATGCAGTTTTTAATGCAAGCTATAAAGATGTTCAACACAATTTTTTTGATGGGGAAAAAAATCCATCAGAGAAAGAAAACGTTGATTTTAAATGGCCTGTTTTGTTGTGCTTTCTGAATCAAAGGAGATTTGAGTGATTTGTGGAGGTGCAGAGGGGGATTATCGGCCTACTACAGCCGCATGGCGACTGTGAGGTTGTATTTATGTCCCTGTGATTTAGATGGCTGCACCTTTTGTTGTCCGAAAAAAGCTGCTCTCTGATTGCTTAACAGGATTATGAAGCAGGTAAAAACAGCAATAGTGAACTGGCTAAGCCTGAAGGATGCACAGAGGGAGGCAGGTATAAAAAGGGAGCTCAGCTGTAGACTGCACTCTCAACTTATCCTGACATCCTTCACCACGGTCCCAGACTACTAAGAAGAGGTAAGAATTCTTCATATTCACAGATGAATGAATGAAAGGATGGATGTGTAGTGGTGAAACTAATTATGAAGTACAGTTTTATGCCTGATGGCCCCCTGCAACCTTGAATTGGATAAGTAGCTATGAAAATGAATAGAGGTCAAAGGTCAAATGGTGCAATGGTGAAAATCATTCAGTTATGCTCCACTGTGGGGTTGAATAAGGATGATGGAAGTCATTACAGTATATACGTATTGCATTGTTTTAATAGGCCATTAAAGTTAACCGACAGGTTCTCTCTGAGGCCATATCTACAATCAGTGAACATATGTAAGAATGCTTGTGTATGGAGGCCAGGTAAAAAAAGAGCCAAAATAGTGCAAAATGAGAAGAAAATGAGAATGCAAGTTCAATTCAATTCAATTTTCAATTCAATTTTAGCTATACAGCGGCAAATCACAGCAACAGTCGCCTCAAGGCGCTTTATATTGTAAGGTAGATGCTACAATAATACATACGTAACAAAAACATCTGCTTTCTGTGGCTTTCAGTATGTCTACTAAATTATCTGCAGACAAGAATGCTATTTAATCACTGTAAAATAGAGTAATCGACCAATAAATATTAGAGATGGACCGATCCGATATTACGTATCGGTATCGGTCCGATACTGACCTAAATTACTGGATCGGATATCGGAGAAAAATAAAAAATGTAATCCGATCCATTAAATATCACGAAAGCACCTAACAAAACTTGCAACACGCCATAACTCACCTCAGAACGTTAGCACGTCGGAGCAGTATGCATCACGTGATAGAGCGGCTGTGGCATGCGGGACCTGTCGGTGGTCTGGATAGCATTTGGAGCTTCGCTAGCAACCCGGCATTTCATCTCCGACAAAGTTATCCCCGAGAGAAGTAAAGCAAGTGTGTAAGTCCATCTCTGAATGTTTGTAAAGCATTCCTGCTTTAAGCTTAACAAGCGACTGCCTCTTCTTGCTGCTACTTCAATCATGAAACTGCTTAACGATCAGCTGATCGGCTTTTCTGTCGCAAGTCCGTGTCTCTTGTTTGCTTTTGGCCCACTTTGCACCAGAAAGAGGAAACCAGCGGCTGAACAACAGCAGCACGTTTAAGCTTGATAAGCTGTTGTTAGAATTTATTTAATATTACTTTCTACTCCAGGATCCTTTTCTATGTAGCTGACGGCTGGTAACTGTGCAGGGGCGCATCTAGCAAAGTTTAGCCAGGGGGGCCGATAGGGCATTAACAGGGAAAAGGGGGCACAAAGACATACTTTTCTTTCTTATTCTCATTTAAAATGTCTAGCTTTTAATAAATAATTATCCAAATCTTACACCCAAAGTTTTAATTTGATGTAAAATGAATAGAAGTCAATTACTGTATATAGTAACTATTAAGTCTAATATATATACCCTAGTAAGCTATAGTACTTTTTCCTTTGGGAAGGTACCATCTGTGCAGTCTGCAATTTTGTTGAAGAAAGATGTTGAATCTATTTAATATTTCTTGAAAAATAATTGATTTCTGTGCATTTTTTTTCACACTGCATCAAATTAAGGTTGATTACGTCGATTAAGCATCATGAGGTGGAGCGTGAGGGGTGGTTCCCCAATTTTTATTTATTTATTTTTGTTGTTGCTGGGAGTTGGAACCCTATTAGTTAGGTTGCTTAATATTTACGCTAAGTACTCTTTAAAATACCAGAATAGGGAGGATGATGTAGGTTTAAGTTTATTAGATTGATCAGTATTGCTGAACTATGAAATATTTTTTTTTGCATACAGGTATAACAGAATAGCTTTAGTGTAGTTGTTGTTTTACACTTGAGTATGAACTTATACAAAATGCAGCAAGCTATTTGAAAAAAACAGTTTTGTTGATTAAAAAACACTATATCGGATTCATATCGGTATCGGCAGATATCCAAATTTATGATATCGGTATCGGTATCGGACATAAAAAAGTGGTATCGTGCCATCTCTAATAAATATTAAATATAGTGCTCTGTGGTTTGAGCAAGAATCTAACAAAGGCATAGTTCAGTATTTTTGAAGAGGTGTGCAACAATCACATATGCTGAAATTGCACAGCAATTAGCCAATCAGAAGAGAGGCAGGAAGCTGCTGTACCTGCTCCTGGCACTGAAATAAGTAACTGTAGCCCAAAGCAACTTTAGACTGAAGGCATCTGGGTAATTAACCAAGACTTTATTCTCATTCTTTGCATTTATCCATAATCTTTGTATTGGAGATTGGAGTTGACACAGAAGGTGCCAATAGAAAAAAAACCCAACAAATTTCTAAAGAGAAATATGATCTGATGTTTAAAAATATATAAGACCAAACAACCTGAAGACTGGAGATTATTTTGGAAGATGATGAGCAGATATGTTTGAAAATACGTATTTAATTAAATGCTTGTAGTGCTCTTAACCCTTCAGGACTAATCTTTATCTAGGAGTTATAGAGAGCTAAAGTCCTGGAATGCTATCAAAGGTGATGCATGGGTTTTATCCATTTAGTGTTCCTTAAATAGTCCAAAGACTTTGGCACTTTTAGGAGAAACATACTGTGACATAACCACGTGTGCAATGTAAATCTTTGGTTGTTTGTTGTGAGGTCACGGGGGTCAGTTAGCAGCCAGAGAAACACCAGTTTGGTGGAAGAGTCCTAACACCAGTGGCGTAATCTTATTGCAGAGGATTAACCCTCTGTACCCTCAAATAAAAGCATCACTCCAGCTGCCAGAGAGCTCTCAGTTATAGATCTGTGACCTCCTGATCACTTTTTGATCATTTGTTTTTTTCACCTTTCTTCCAACAGAATACTTCCAAAAACCTTCTAGAGATGGCAAAGTAAGTACTGGATACATTTTGTTTTTATCTTTATGTCCCAGAGGAACTGCTGATTCTAATCAAACTATTTAAAGATCTCTCTCTCTCATACTCAAAAAATATAACAATCCAAAGCTATTGTTAGTGGAAAGATGTTTCCCTTTTACCTAAAGAAAATCTGACAGGGGCCAAAAGGTTGATAAAAATCATGATCTCTTTGAAATTTGTGGAGTTGTAGACAGGATGGTCAGCCAACTCCTAAAAGGGACAATTATTAGAAAGTATTTATTTAGGTCTGTAATAGGCTTAGTCTCTCAACATGCTCTTTCAAATATGGTAACACAGCTCTGAGCTTTATTTGATGACAGTGGTAATTGGTTATTTGGGGAACCCTCTTACAGCATTTGTAGCTCCCTCACCTGAGCCAGCCTCTCAATCCTGGCTTGATGAGGTAAAGCAGCTCCACGCTTAGCTATTACTAACTGGATAACGAGGACTAAAGGATTACCAGCCCTTCTGTCATTTGCCAAGAAACCAAATTTACCCACAGGGTCCAAATTGAATCACTATTTTATCTTGTTAAGCCTGACAGTAACTCCATGGATGTAAGTGATGTACTCTTCTTTTAAAAACATGGGTTCTCCAGCTTTATTCAACATTTCACACACTTATTTCTGCCCTGGTTGCCAGGATAAGGAGGTTAATATTTTAACTGTAATCTATACAAAAAGGTTAGTATTTAGTATTTAGTATTTATTTATTTATTGTCATTGTCAAGAACAATGAAATTGCGTTTGGGGCTTCCATACAACCCAAAAAAAAAGAAGAAAATAATAAATACCCCTTAAAACCCAAGTGTACATATTTAACCCAGTGTGACTCCAATGCAATAAGACAATCCTTAGCAATAATGTTCGTAGAAATTCAGACAAAGACCTGAGAAACATGACAAAATACAACAATGCAACCCATTCAATATTATTGTACTGTGAGATATGATATCAGATATGATAGTTATCTATTTAAGAAAGAGGGGGGGGGGGGGGGCAGGAGGGGGAAGATTTAAAGGTTGAGTGGTGTTTCTCCTTTTCGCTTCACAGGGTTTTCAAGAAGACCAGTGGAAATGGAGGGGTATGTTCTCTTTTATTCTGTTAAAACATTTTTTTAATAGACTGAAAAAGGGGTAAAACTTAAAAGGTTCTGAAACACTATGCTTTCCCTTCTTCAATGTGACAGCTGACCCTCTACCTGGGGAAGAGAGACTATGTGGATCATGTGGACAAAGTGGACAGAGTTGGTACGTTCCTATTACAGAGTGTTTTTTCTGTATTTGTGTTTGCCTGCGGTCATTATGAAGACAATAACTGTGCCTGTAATCCTGCTCCCTTGCAGACGGCGTCGTAAAGCTGAACCCAGCAGATTTCAGAGACAGAAAAGGTAGCGTCACATAAAGCGCCGTTTTAAATTGGGTTCAGTTCTATAAATAGAAGCTTTTGCCAATCACTGTGAAGTAGCTGATGTAATTACACCTGTCTGCAGTGTTCGTGCAGCTGGCATGTGCCTTCCGTTATGGTAGTGAAGACCTGGATGTGATGGGCCTGTGCTTCAGGAAGGACATCTGGATGCAGCAAACCCAACTCTATCCTAATGGCGAGAAGCCTGCCTTGAGTGCCATGCACGACACCCTGCTGAAGAAGGCAGGAGACAACGCACACCCTTTCTCTTTTGAGGTGTGTGACTCAGGACCACAAAATTAAGCACGACAAGCAGTTTATGACCTCAGCCATGTGAGAAAGAGTTGTTTTTGCTTTTTTAGAAATTGTGCATGTAACATTCAATGACACATGATGTTACTC
This sequence comes from Diplotaxodon limnothrissa, assembly GCF_057381915.1. NCBI lineage: Eukaryota > Metazoa > Chordata > Actinopteri > Cichliformes > Cichlidae > Diplotaxodon > Diplotaxodon limnothrissa. The sequence continues at coordinate 21,988,468 of NC_140605.1, forward strand.
CACTTTAATACTGAGTATTTAATAGACATTTATATATTTTTTCTTAACGAGGAAAAGCTCAAATTAACAATTTCTTTCTTCCTGAATATCTAAAATTAGGCTTTATTTTGTAATTTCATGGAAGTAGCTCTTGCGTTTTCTTATAAATCTTAGTCTTTGTCTCCATAGATTCCAAACAACCTACCCTGCTCAGTCTCTCTGCAGCCTGGACCTGATGACAAGGGAAAGGTGAGGCATCCCTTTACCTTAGAGTATATAGGCAAGGATGTCACTTGTTTAAATATCAGCTGTTCACAACTGCACTGTACTTTGCAGGCTTGTGGCGTTGACTTTGAGATCAAAACTTATCTTGCCAAGGAAAAGAACAACCCCGATGAAAAGATTGAAAAGAAGTGAGTTCACTTCCACTAATGTCTTTGCCTTGCTATCTCGCCTCTCTTTGTTCCATTTCATTTTTCCTCACCTCATCTCTTCTTCCTTCCCTCTCCTTGGCCCTGACAGGGACACCGCCCGTCTCGTCATTCGTAAAATCCAGTACGCCCCGTCTCAGGTGGGCTCCGGGCCCAAGGCTGATATCTGCAAAAGCTTCATGATGTCTGACAAGCCCGTTCATCTAGAAGCTTCAACGGAGAAAGATGTACGGCAGCAAAATTTTAGCTTCACCCTGTTGAAATGGGAGCTGTGCAGTGAACCAATTAAAATCTCTCTCCTGTTTTGCCGCAGCTCTACTTTCATGGTGAAGCGATCCCAATCAATATCAAAATCAAAAACGAGAGCAACAAAACAGTCAAGAAAATTAAAATCAGTGGTGGGTACCTCTATTCACTGAAATACTGAAATAAATCCTGAAAATGTTATAAAGAAATAACATTTTTCTATATCTTCCTCCCTGCAACAGTGGACCAAACCACAGACATCGTCCTCTACTCGGCAGACAAATACACCAAGTGTGTTCTTAACCAAGAGTTCGGGTATGTGGGCAGAAAACTGAAAGCACAGCAAATGTCACAGAAGCAAAATGAAAATATAAAATTGGGTCAATCTGCTCATGTGTTTCTTTTCACTCTCTGCAGAGAGACGGTGGACTCTAACGGCAGCTTCGACAACACTCTGACCATCACACCTCTGCTCGCTGATAACAAGGAGAAAAGAGGTTTGGCGCTGGACGGTCGACTGAAGGACGAGGACACCAACTTGGCCTCCACCACCATGTAAGTGCACACTGGTGTAAAGTTTGGGCGAAACACTCCTCTCTGTCGGTTCTTTGTTGCTTCACATTTCCATCCGCTTTCTTGTTCAGTGTCCACAATGTCTTACAGTAGTACACTCAGCTAATTTAAACCCCTCTAATCCTTCAAATCCCTGCACTTCGTCCTCCACAGGCTGCGGCAGCGAGTAGAAAAAGAGGTGCTGGGTATCCTGGTTTCCTACAAGATTAAAATTAACCTCATGGTGGCTGGAGGAGGGTAAGTATTTTTTGACACAAGTAAATCCCGTTCAAGATTAAACAGAACGAAACGGCAAAGGCCGGCTTACGTTTTCCCTCTTTTCTCCATGTAGTCTGCTGGGTGGCCTCACTTCCAGGTGAGTAATATTTAGTGACAATATTATCACAATCCATACAGAAATGATGATTGCATGCATTCACATTATTTGGCTCATTTTTCTCTGCAGTGATGTCACATTGGAGCTCCCACTGAATCTCATGCACCCCAAGCCTGAAGGTATTTTTTTTACCTTGTAGAGCCTAAAAGACTCCTAAAATTTTATAGAAATGCCTTTAAAATGATTTTAACTCTCATGCCTAATTACGTTCTCGCCTTTGTGCTAATCTCTTTTCTACACGGAGCAGAATAAGGAGTATACACTGGTGTAAGTTGTGTTTAATACTTTATTATTTACATGTTGTTTTGGGTGCTATCACCTAGACATTTCATTATTAGGACTTGACTTAGAAGCTAACAAATGAAAGCTGAATTTTAAGAAAATGCTTTAAAAATTGCATACAGTGTAAAATATAATACAATGAAAAACGTACATAAGCATATAAAATGTTAAAACAATTTGTATTTGAAATCAGCAGCGTGTTTAAAAAGCTAGAATAGGTTTTTTATACAACTTAGGTGGGAAGAGGTTAACCCCCTCGATATGACATTGTTTGGTCAAATAGTTCAAAATGTTCAGCATGAAGTTAAGAATAATTTAGGAACGATCCTTTTTTTTAATCCTAAGAGTAAAGATGTGGGAAACCCAGAGAAAATCATGCACAGGGGGAAAAAACATTATAAAATATGTCTGAAGATCACGCTCTTGGGAACAATATATCTGAACAAAATATAAAAGTTTAGAAGTACTTAGTTACTTTGAAGGTCTTTCCACATGTTACACGTATGAAAGGAGGATATCTGTGTAGTAAAAAAAAAGTCTAAACTAGTCTGCCAACAGACTGTCAGTTTCAATATTGAGCATGTTGTCTTTGTCCTAATTATATAGTCTTTAAACTCATTAACAATGATTTCATTCTTCTTTATTTAAATTACACAGAGTTCTACCTTTTTTAAAAATGGACCATATGTGTGATTTGTTTTTATGTTTCTTTTTCTTATTATTTCATTAATAAATTGAGCTATTGTTATTAATTTATCTGTATCCTTTTCCTGTTTTTACAGTGTCTTAAATGAAAACACCCCCATAGTCAAGGTGAGATTCAGCTATTACTATGTAACCTGCCATCTGCTATATTTATGAATTTTTGTAAGATGAAAATTAAAGTCATTAAATGTGTTGACAGGATATGCACTGTTTTATATAGAACTTCCTCCAGGACATTGAGTTGATAACTGCTTTGCTTTTAATATTGTAAATTACAATTACAAATACATGAAAGCAATAGATTATGAGGAATGATTATGACACCTTATACTCTTAAAGAGGAAATTCTGATGCTAAAAAGTGAAGTATATTATATAATGACATCACAGATTCCAACATCTCTTTCTGTTTACTTCTCAAGAGAGGATGTTACCCTGGACACTGAAAAGAAACCCACAGGAACAAAACAAAAGGAAGTGACAAAAACAAAGAAGAAAGAACACGACTGGTGTCCTCACACCAAGTCGTTACAGAGCAACTGAGGACATCTACCTTTCAGACACACCAAGGATATGCGTACAGATGTAACATCAGTCCTCTTGCAGATTTCGTGGTCATGATGAATAAATGTAATTTTAGCCGTAGAGAGAATGCTTGGATTGCATGTTAGTATCCAACATTTAAACACCCCAGACTTCTGTAGCAGCATGTTCTGATTATCCTTTGCATGTTTGCAGGATGTGATTGGAAGGCAATGAACAGAAAATCAGAGAGAAACCCTCAAAAGCTGATGTGCTTTTGATTATTGTGGTGTGTTCATTCATTATTTTGAATGATGTACTTCTCCATGTGAAATGTGGTGGATTATGGTTTAGACTGGACACATGAAACATCCCAAAATACAATAAAATTGCCTGAAAGACAGCTTTAAATGTTTTCTTTCTTTCTTAATTTCGTTGTCTTGTTTTCATTCATTGTTCACATCATAAGAGTAGATACTGGAGGGCACTTTACTTATGGCCAGAGGACTACTTTAGAAAATACGAATGCCAAAGATAGACTTTCAAGAAAACACTATCAAAACACTACTATATTCTGTATTGGAACTGAAGGACTGGATTCTAAACAAATGCTCCCAAAGACAACTGTTCTATAAATTTATGGGATGTAGGTGCTGCCTATAGATAATAGTTTAGATGTGTAATTTCAATTAAAGTTGAATATATTTAGGCCGTAGCAGATATCTTCTCGACATAAAAACATCATGTCTGGGGTACACCTACATATTTACATATCCACGAACTTCCTGTGTTGTCTTCCTCTATTCCTGCCTGCTAGCTCCATGGTCAACCTCCTTCGTCCAATATATTTACATTGCCTCTTCTACACATGTCCAAACCATCACAGCTTTGCTCTTCTAACCCTACTTGTCCCTTTGATCTAATTCTAATCTTCTCCTTTATCGTCACTCTCAGTGGAAATCTTAAAATCTTTATCCATCTTAAACCCGACTCTTACCACCCACCTCGCCACTGTCTCACTGTCCTTACACATGTCCTGCTCCAACCATTACTCCTTTTGATCTTCTCTGTACTTCAACACTCTCAAAGCAAACATCACACATGTAGTGCGCTTTCTCAGCTTGAAGCCATACTGCTGTTCACTAAAAGTCACCTCTCTTCGTAATTTAGCTTCCTCAAGTCTTTCCCACAGTTTTCAGTTTTCAGTTTTATTTGTCATATGCAAGTTAGCACAGGGTCAACATTGCAATGAAATGTGTTTGACGAGCAGCAGTCACTCAGCAGCATGGTACAGTAGAAGAAAATATAATAAAATATAATAAAATGGAAAAAAAATAGAAAAACAGTTAAGAGCAAAATATTAGAGACGTGGTAAAAGAGAAAAGATGACTAAATATATATGTATCTATAAATATAAATATATGTACACTAGTGATTAAATAAGAAAATCTTGAAAAGAAATATGAGGGGGGGGGGGGGGGTGTTGGCAGATGGGATATTGCACAGAAATGAGCAGCAGAAAATTACAGTATTGCACTTTTTAAATATAAACATCAATAACAATAAAGTGGAATGACCAGTGCAGATTAAACAGAGTACTTGTGAAGCTGCAAGGTAGCTTCTGAGTGTGTCCTGTGGAGTGTGTGTGTGTGTGTTTAAGTGTTGTGGTTGAGGTGTCGTATGGCTTGGTGGTAAAAACTGTTTTTAAGTCTTGTAGTCCGAGCAGACAGACTCGTGTAACGTCTGCCAGATGGTAACAAGGAGAACAGCTGATGTGCTGGGTGGCTTCATGGTGTAGCCATCAGCTTTATCCCTCTCTAGTGCACTTCCATTTCTCAGGCACCCTTCCAATTTTCAAAATTGTGCTAAAAAGCACACTGCTCCTACTCTCTTAATAATTTATTACAATAATAATAATAAGAAGAAGAAGAGGAAGCGGAAGAAGAAAAAGAAGAAGAAATCATCCACTTAATCCTCATATGAGAAGTTTAGCTGAAACGATTTAATTGTTTAAGTTAATTAACTAATCAGCATACGGTGGCGCTATTGCTACCATTTTTGACTATAACAGCGAGGAGTGGGAACGCTGCCCACCAAATTTCACTCTTGTGGTATTTACCACTAATTAACACTAGGGGCAGGCGGCTGTGCTCAAATATTTGCCGAACGAGGAGGAAGAAGGAGCGTTGCATTGCGTCATCACGTCCAACGTGTAGCACAGAAGAAACATGGCTTTGAATGGAGGTTTGTGAACTTGTGTTGTAAAAACAAGCTGACTTTGACATTTCTGCTGCTTTCCTGCATTGTGATTTAAAAAAAGAAATTCTTTTTATTGAGGCTGTTCCTCTGGGTTACTTTATTTTTGCTTTTAAATTCGTCGCTGCCAGCGTAAACATGTTGTTAGCCAAACGGTAGCCCGGCTGGTTTGCTAGCTAGCTTGTCATTTCCTAGCAGAGCAGTTCACCTGTGATAGTCACACTTCAAAACAGTGCCAAAAGGGTTTTTGTTTTAATCCCGGTGAAACTGTAAAGTAGAAGCAGACATATAATAGTATCCACAAGTTACAGCAGCGCTTAAGACTGTTTATAATCCTAAAGTTTTGAGAATACGAAAGAAGGATAGTTGTGGTCTGAAATCTGAAAATAAAATGAAACGTTTCGGCTGTTACTGACCTGCAGATGAAGAGGATTTTAAGTGGGAGCCTCCAACAGAAGCAGAAATGAAGGTGATCCAGGCTCGTAGGGAGCGGCAAGACAAAATCAGCAAGCTGATGGGAGACTACCTGCTGAAAGGGTACAAGATGCTTGGAGAAGCCTGCGAAGTGTGTGGGGTGAGTGAAGCAGGACGCTGTGCTGTGTTTGTCAGGTTGGGTGAGTTAGCCTCTGATATGTTATCATGATATTTTATTAAATATGCAATAATTATATTTCTAAGTATATAGAAAAATATCAACGTCCTGATGATTGCAGCTCCCAGCCAGCAGCAAACAAAATGAAGACTGCCTAATTTGAAGTATGGATCTATTGTCAGAAGATGCCAGCAGGGTTATAGTGCAATAGTAGTGACACTGCATGATAAACAGTGAGAGAGCAAAGGCCAAATGTAAGCCCAGAAATGGCTTAAATAATGTAATCCCTGGAAATTTTAAGTAAGAGCTTAAAAAAAGGTTAAAACAATAGCAGTTTCGCAACAACTATTCCAACTAAAGGAACTTAACCTGCACCTAATAAAATTGAATAATATTTTCTACCTGGGATGTCATCTTAGTTGAGCTTTTTAACCACCTGTTTAACAGAAGGAGGTCGTTTTGACCCTCTTGGCATTTTAAAAGTTATGTGACTTTGTTAAATTAAAACCCCCTCATCATCATCATCATCATCATCATCATCATCATCATCTCGTATTTCATCAAATACTGAATTTTGAGTGTGGGATCAAAAGGGGAAAAAAAATATGAGTGCTTTTATCTAGAACCACGGAGGACATCATTTTGACCCCATAGAAACTGATGTGAAACCACTGCTGTAGCAGAATCAGAAAGGGTTTTATTGCCAAATGTTGAGCAGGTTTACAACATTAGGAAATTGCTGCGGTGCTTCAATGCAAACACAGGGTTGCCCAGCAATACCATGTTTACACTTGAGCCAGAACTTGCCAGATATGATTTATTTAAAAACTCTATGTAGGGGGACTGTAGTTAGATCCAAAGTAAATAATTATTGCAAAGCTGAGGATGGGATTTCAAGCCGAAGTGGAGTGGTAGAGAAGCACTGTGTGACTGAATGTGTGAGGAACCAGGAAGGTTGATGGCTGTGCGGAGCAGCAGAGGAGCCGTAGCTGAAATGAATGGAGAGCTAATCCGAGCAAATAAAGAGTGAAATCCAGAGCACAGCAACCAAATCAGTTTTAGTCTTGAGCAGGAGAGGTGAAGAGCTGCAGGCAGAGGAGTGAGCACACAGATTGGGTGATCAAAATCACCCCTCCTGAGGGTTCTAGTGTTTATCGTCTATAAACGTTACAGTTCTGTTAGGATGTCCCAAAAGGGGAAATCTGATAAGTATTACAAACGCATAAATATTGAAAAAAAAAAAACTAAATAAATAGGGTAAAGTGTGAATTTTATAGGTTAGTTTTAATGTAAAGATGGCACAGATAGTTCTTTCAAACTATATGAGATTTGTACATTTATATTTTCCTCATTTTTTTTTCTTTTCTTCATCTGCCTCATTCACCACTTCTCCCTTATGCCCACCTCATCCTCTTCCTGCTCACCTGTAGTCTCATCTTGTGAACTGAATTACATGCTTTAACATAAGAAAATGTCCATTAAAAATACTTTAGTCCAGATTTCACCTGGTTGTCAGCAGATTAGACACTCCTGTCTCCAGACAGCTGGCAACATACCAACTATAACACCACCTGGTTATACGCTAACATTGTGCCAGCTAAATAAAAATCCCTCCCATAAACAGTTTGATTACACTCTCACATCGTCTGAGATTTTATTCATAGAGGCTGACAACGTTAGATCCACTTAAAAGAAAGCTTCTGACACAAGCTCACATCAGGGGAAAAAAGAAAAAGCAGTGGTTACTGACAGAAGTTCAGGATATCCTCAACAACTCACCTCAGTATCACTGTCATCAGGAAGGAGTGACTTTCTCTGACTCATCACCAACTTTTACAGCCTCCTTCAGAAGCTGTAAAACACCCCCACTCTAAATGCATGTGGGGGATTCTCACCCAGCTTGTTGACAGCTGAGGTAAACGGTGATCCGAGAGTCTTCACTTACCACACATGAATGCCAGACAAAGTGACTGGGATGAAAACGTAAATTATCGCCTAATGTTTAATTGAAATGTGTGCCCCCCCCCCCCCAATTTGTTGTTAGGTGTAATTGTTGTTCAGATATTTTAAAATATAGTGTGTATACAAATAGTAGTAGAAACGTGCATTTAAGGGGATGTTTAGAGCAACTGTTATGGGGTGTAGAGGGTTAAAACCCTCCTTTACCACCATGTTAACTGCATCAGTAATTTCAATCCACTGTACGCTCTTCCTGTCATGTGGAGTGCCCCAGTGATGCTCAGTGGAGTCATGTTTACATTCGGTTTCACATCACCAGCTGCAGATTTTTATTTATTTTTTTGTTTGGCTTCATCGCCTGGTTGTATTTTTGCCTCAAGCAGTGAAACAACTTTTTTTTTTTTTTTTTTTTTCTCTTCCTTTTGTTAAGTAGCTCCTTTGGGTCCTAAATCATCATCTCTTGTTAAACATGCCTGGGCTTGTGTCATCATCTGTGCTAGGAAATATAAAAACATGGTTTTGCTGTGTCATTGATGGCGCAAAGTGGCACTTTTTTTTAATTTTTTATTATTATTATTATGTAAAAATGTATGCAGGTGTTATCATGAACAGAAGGTGAGGAGTGGCATCATTTATGTATTTGTGTTTTTCAGACTATTCTTCTCCAGGACAAACAGCAGAAAAACTACTGCGTCTCATGCCAGGAGCTGGACTCTGATATTGACAAAGACAACCCTGGTATGCATTAAAAAAATGTATTTAAAATGTATTTATACAGGTAAACCTCATTGAGACATGGGGTCATATCTTCAAGATTGACCCATTTAAATATCTATACAGAATTAAATTTTAAAACATTAGAATTCATATAAACAATTAACTGGAAAAAATAAAACTAATTTAAAAAACACAAAAAAGAGTAGCATTAACACATTAAGAGTAGGAGCAGCCGTCCAATGATGCTTTCTCCAGTGTCCTTAGAATTTGTTTAAAACCCTTCAGCTCAACCAGACAAATTTACATTTAAAGTTACAAATGTCAAGTTGTTTAGAAGATTTGGAAACTGTCATTTACACTGCAAAACATAAATTGCTACTCGACCACCCTTTCACAAACGGTCTGCACAATAGATATTTAAACCTTTAAATCACATAGTCTTATGTTTTCCATGTAAATAATTATAAATATCTTTTCAAAAAACATACATATGTTAGCCCACTTTGTGTTCTTGTTACATTGTCTGCCCTTTCTTTCTTCCTCCCAGCCCTGAATGCTCAGGCTGCATTGTCCCAGGTGAGGGAAAGGCAGCTCGCAGCCCAGTCCCCCACACCGTCCCAGACTCCTGAGCTCAATGACAGCCCCAGCAGCAGTCAGGGAAATATGTCCATTCCCCAGCCTAGACCAGAGCACTGTGAGGGGGCTGCCGCAGGTGGAAGAACTCCTCTGCCTCCACCCGCTGTCCCTCCTCCTTCAACTCCAGCCTCCACTGCAGCCCTGGCACCAGCTCGTCCCTCAGTTACTCCACAGAGCTCTGCCCAGCGACTTGTGTTGCAGGAAGCCGAGGAAGCTGTCCTCACCAAACTTCGCTGGGCCACTAACCAGTTACAAAGCTCAGCCTCACTGGAAGCGAGCATCCAGCTCTGCAGCCTCATCAACAGCTGTGCCAACTCGCTGCGCAGCCTCAAGGAGCTCACCCAGTAGCTGCCACAGACTGGCTGAAACCCTGGAACACTGTTTCTGCTTGCCTCTGTCTTGGAGTAATGACTCTGGTTCAGCTTCTCTCTTGCTTAGAGATGATTTCAAAATTGGTCAAAGTATTATGAAAATAGGAATATAACATCAAAAGTGCTCCGGTTACTCTTGGATTAATGTAGTTGTATAGCTGGCAGAAATGTTACAAATTTGACTGTTTTTTCACTCTTTTGGAAGTTAGAGCTGATATTAATCTAAAAACATAATTAATTTAACCCATTCTGTGATTAAATTCTTCTAATATGGTTTAATCTATAGAGCAAAGAGATAAATCCAGTTAACACATGTTTCTATGCATTTCCATTGAGAAAAAGCCAGCTTTTTTGATACAGCACCACAAATGCTGGACCCTGAGTTGAAACCACTGATGTCAGTGTCTGAGGGGCTATCACCAGATATTCACCAGTGATTTGCTGAAGCAGCCAACAGAGTCTGTCCTGCGTTGTTATCTCCCCTTAGAAATGACCCTTTCTTCCTCTCTTTACCACTCGATTGTCAAACCTGTGGAAATTTGGGATGGTCCTCCTTGGGCAGAACTGGCTTCACACTAGTCACATGTCGGTGGAAAAGAGTTATAAGGGATCTTTTACTACATTCAGATTTATAGTCAGTATTTTTGCCAAAACGCGTCATTCCTCTAATGTGGCCCTGTATTGTCTCACAAAGCCTGCTGCTCATTCTGGCTGTTTCTGTTGTCTCTGCCATTGTGGCAGTGCAAAGATGGTCATTGTAGAAAGTTTTTGTTGTATATGTGTTTGATGCCTAATGGTGACGGTCAGGTGGCTCGCCGATGTGTCTATGAGAGCGCGCAGAGTTCGGGAGTCAGACATAATACTTTGAAAAAAGCTGAGAGCAAATATACTCTGAATTGTATGTTGATAGAGGAAAAGCCAGCTTCAGTGTTGATCAAGGTAGTAAAAGATTTCTAATAATGTATCACAATAAAGCACTTCTTGTTCAGGAGCTCTGCAGCTTGTTTCTTTTCATAAGAGGGCTTCATAAAAGCTGGATCCATACACAACACCATCCACACACAAAGGGGGGTTTAAAGTCATTTACAGGGGCACAGAAACACATCAAAATAGTTTTAATTTGAGAATGATGTGTTGAAGCAAGTTCAAAATAAATGTTTATGGCTTTTGCATCATCTCCATGCAAGTTTTGATTTATTGCGTGGCAGGCTGGATTTAACTGGAGTTAGAGAAGTGCTTCAGTTAAAGAAAACACTGTTGTGCACTTTATCCGAAAATCGGGACAATCATGGTGCTGTTGCAGTCGGGTGAAGCAGGGATGCTGTCTGAAAGCTTGACTTCACATTTGTTACTCCCACATTACATCTAGTCTGCTTTGCACTTGGAAAGTGTGGTTCGATGGGGCAGCTATTTTCTGTGAGAATAAAACAGAAATAAGGACTGTTTCCACTTAAGGTTTGTTTTCCATGTTTTATCTGTGCCATTGCGTCTCCCGATGATGTGATGGAAGAGTTTGTGCCACGGAGCTGACTGTCCACTGGGTGGTGTCTTTTCATCACTGAAGCTGCTGCTGCCCAAGGGCTTGCAACATCCTGACCTCCAGCAGGGGATGCTGCTGGGGCTCGGAGAAATTGCACATCAGGTGAGGAAGCATCCAGTCCAAAAGTGATCATCTTCCAGATTTTTTTTTTTTTTTTTTTTTTTTTTTATATATTGGTAAACATTATAGATAACAGGATTTACACAGGAGGTTTTATAGAAAATAAAATAAAAATGACCTGTTTTGCAAGCCACATTCATCTTTTCACACAAATATTTATACAGCAGTTTATTCTATGCACTTCGGAGCTTCTTTTACCTTGCATCCACACCTATACCCAATTTAAACTACTACGCCCTGTCAAAAACACTGTCATTCTAATGACTCCATAACAGCGTCTCAAAATGAAACTTGAGCTGTAGTTGTTTATTTTATTTTTTTCAAGTGGCAAGCACAGATGTTTTACTTTGGCGCTTCTCTGTTCTGTTCAATCCCTCTTTGAATGCTGATAATGGATTCTCTAAGGAAGTGGAGAAAGATAAGAAGCACACAAGAGTTCTCTCTTCTTCCTTGTCTCTTGCGATTTCTGAGGCTGGTGACGTGGATGAATTTATCCTCAGCAGCAGAGGTGACTCTTGGTCTTCATTTCCTGGGCCGGTCATCATGTGTGCTAGTTTCATCGTAGCACTTGATGGTTTTTGCAACTAAACTTGGGGACACATTCCAAGTTTTTCCATTTTCTGGACTGACTGACCTTCAGTTTTTAAAGTAATGATGGGCTGTCATTTCTCTTTACTTAGCTGGTTGGTTTTTGCCATAATATGAATTCTAACAGTTGTCAAAGAAAGCTGTCAGCTGTGTACCAGCTGTGACTTCTGCACAACACAACTGATGGTCCCAACCCCATCAAGAAGGCAAGAAATTTCACAAATAAACCCTGACCTGTGAAGCGAAAACCATTTCAGCTGACTACATCATGAAGCTCATTGATAGAAGGCAAAGGCTGTCAACAAAGCAAAGGGTGGCTACTTTCAGGAATCTAAAATATAAAACATATATATTTATTTTTTTGCTACATGACTCCATATATCTTGCTTCATGCATTTGATGTTTTCAGTATGTGTCTACAATGTAGAAAGTAGTAAAAATAAAGAAAAACCATTAAATGAGAAGCTGTGTCCAAACTTTTGACTGGTGTGTGTATATCCATGACAGCTTTATTTGCCATTCTCCTGATGTGATTGGTAATGTCAGAGGGGAAGTTTGAAACAGTTTATAACAACTTATGTGGCCGTTTCTTCCTCTTATAAACCTCAGGTTGAAATTTAACCTTAGATTAGTTGAATTTATCTGAAAACATGAAGTTGTAAAGTCCGTTTTCTCTCGTCGTGCTGCATGCTTGATATGAGAATTGTGTAAAGGTTCCCTAATCTATGTGGGATCCAGAACTTTGCAACTTGGTAAAAATTTACACTCATTCAAAAGTTGTATGCTACTCCAAGCAAAAATACACTAACTTGCACTCGCTGTCCTGCAGGAGCACTTACAGCCACTGCTGGAGAAGAAAATCAAGAGAGACGAGTAAGATCAGATGTTAGCACTGTGCAGGCATATTTTGTGCCATCTACATGCTCCAACGTGCTTGTTGTTTGATTCTGAAAATGCATGCCTGCATTCACAGAGATGTGAATGCAGGCATGCAGTTTGTGGTTTCATGAGGATTTTGTCATTTTTCTCTGTCCATGTTTAATACAAAGAAACTTACTTGTTTTTTTTATGTCAAACAGGATGCTTTCATGTTCCTAATCAGCTGTTTGCCACTGTGTGTGATACAGTGGGAGGTTTTAGAGACTCTGAGTTGCAATCCTAGAGTTTCATCCTTCACACAGTAGTATCAGGGAGGTTTGTGATTTCTTCAAGATTTTCTTACTTCACTTCAATGTGTTAAATGACCATAGGTTTTCAACAGCAGTGTATGGGGGAAAACAACCTGTTTTTTAAAATTATGCATACAAGACAAACCATTTTGCTTCCTCTTGAGACTCCAGCGATAACAAAATCGACCTTCAGATTATCAGAAATGATTCCTGAGTAAATCCTGATGGAATCCTGTTCAGAGGTCATGAATGCAGATATATTAAGGTGTCATTAAACGTTTGAAAGTCAGTGTCTGTGTTTAACAAGTGACTTTGCACATCATGGTTTTTCTTTCTACTTTGCATTGAAGTCTTGGAATATAACTTCAGCGTGTGCCACAGATATGAACAGTATTCCTGCATTCGGTTAAAGACAACCAGGGGGTGGTATTGCCAAATATGACCAACAGGGGACATGCTGCCTTCAGCCAAGAGAGAGCTCCTGCAGTCCTCCACCTTCTCCTCCTCCTTCTCTGAGGTCATCCTACATGGCTGCAGCATGGGGAAAACCATTTGCTTTGGAGAGATGTCTGAGAAGAACGTCTCACGCTGTTCTCTATTTATAATCAACACATGTTGTGGATATTGTTAGAATATGCCTCTCTGTCACTCTAAATGAGAGTTGGGCTGAATTTCTGTGTGTGTGCGTGTGTGTGTCTGTGTTCATGCTCTCTATCTCATCCATCACCAGAATGTTTTTGTGGTTTGGCCTTTTAGGCTCAATGCAAATGTAAATTTTCACACTGCTCACTGCTCGTCTCATAGAAGCCTTTTTTATCACTATTGGTATCGTATGACTCAGTTACTGTAAATTCAACAGTCAGTGATTAGTAAAACAAATAGACATCAGAAGGGGTGGTGACAGCAGGCAAAGCTGGAAAGGGGAATAATACTACCAGAGCTACAATACACTGACTTGTGAGGTCAGTACCTACAGCTGGGAAATAACCCAGATAGGCAAAGAGAAACAAAAGTGATATGAAAATAAAAGAGACAACACAAAAATGACATGTTTGTGCTACAGTAGAAGAGGCCAGACAGCAGCAAGTGTTTACAGTAGACAGAAATTCGTTTTACTGACTGCAGAGAGCACCAATTAACAAAAGAGGGGATGAGATGACACCGCAGGCTGTTATGTGTGTGTCTGTGTACATGTTTAGAGTAGGATTGGGCAGAGGTACTGAGAGGTATAATGCTGTGTTGAATACCGAACCAAAGAGTAACATTAGCCCAACTCTGAGTCATGAGAGAGTTACCCCCCTGCTGCTGCTGCCCCACACTCCTCTACTCCAGCTGCCTCTGTCCATCCATCAATCCCTGTTCTCCATCCTATAAATACACTCCTGCTCTCACTGAGGAAAATCCCTGTGCCTTGACCTATCTTACACACACGCATACACACACAAACACACACTGGTCTGTAGTCTATTGGCTCTCCTCAGTGGAAACTATTCCTCTAACTACATGATCCACACTTTCCTGAGTGAGCGTTGGATGACGCAGCCGAAACTCAGAAAGTGATTTCAGTTATATACCCAATTTGAAAAACGCAATTTCAAGACACAGTGTGCTTTCAGCTTGCTGGAGATGAGATTATGAACGGCTGATTAAGTTAAATGTCAGATAAGGCTGTTCAAGATAGCTAGGATCAAAGTCTGCAGGTATAACTGAGGACTGTCACCTCAGTGCCTCCACACAAGCAGCAAGATAAAGGAGTTTGCATACCACTGCATCAGTCTTTGCATATCCTGTCTGACTCTGCCTGTCTCTCTGTTGCTGGCTGCTTTCACCCATGAAAAAAGGGAGGGTTAACTAACTCTAAAGGAAGCAGACCTATATTACAACAACCCCACGCTTGAGTCAGCTGCGCCGTCTCCACGTGTGGATTACTGGCAGAAAGAGTCAGTGAGAGCTCCTGCAGTGGTCTGACTGAAACTTCGGGCTGCTGTCGTATTAATTTGAAGCTTGTGTTAATGACAGAGCGGAATCGGTTCCTCTTTACTGACTCTTCAGCTGCCTGTTCACGGTGTTCGGCTCTTGCTTCTCGGTACATGGCGACATTTCTGTCCTTTTTGTTGTGTGTCAGTGTGTGATTCAACTCGGTGCCAATGAGCGCAAGTCACAGCTTGTGTGAAGTTCATTATAAGCAACAGGAGCAGCAGCAGCAGAGAAGGAAGAAGAAAGCCTTATAAGGAGCACAAGCAGCGGACAAAGTTGGATTATTGTCAGGCGGAGGGCTTCTTCAGTTTTCCTCTTTCTTAGGTTTTATTTTAACCGCTGGAAGTTATGACTTCGGTGTGGAAAAGACTGCAGCGAGTTGGTAAAAAGGCTTCAAAGTTTCAGTTCATCGCTTCTTACCAGGAACTCGTTTTGGAGTGTACTAAAAAATGGTGAGTAAATGCGCTTTTCTGCATCTATTTGCTCACGATTTTTATTGTTGGAGATGTGAGTAGCCTCCTGATACCGTGTGAAGCCTGTTATTAGCTATAATAAGCCTTCTAGGACTTCTATGTTTATCTCATATCGTGGGTGTTTTCCGCTACATTGAGGACGATGAGGGCGTCCCCCATGTGCTGAGCTGACAGTGCGGGTTCGATTCCCCACCCCGCCTGCGTGGACGTGATATGTCCACTGCTGTGACCATGCGCATGTAGGACCCTCTATAGTGTCCAGTCATGCTCATCGTTGTTAGTTCATGTCTGGGATTTAAATAAACTATTTTATGAGGCTAAAGCTCGTTAGGTTACACAAAACTTTTGGAAGCTGAAACGTTATATGACTCAAACTGATATACGGAAAGCAAAATAAGTCAAAAGTGTCAGCTTCAGGGGTCAAGGGCAAGGTTTTTAGACTATAGCTAACTAAGCCAGCTACTTAAAAAAAGAGAGATAATAAAAGAGTTGATGCAAATAAAACAAAAACTTAGAAAAGACACTACAATGCGATTAAAAAAAATACAAAAAGAAATGTTAATTTGTCAGCAAAAGTGTGAGGCACTGGCATTAAAAAAAGGAAAGTAAAACTATTGCCATGCAGTCATGTGAAACAGAAAGTTTTCACAGGACTCTGTGCAGTCCTGCCAAGCACGGTGGTGGAGGTGTGATGATTTGGGCTTGTTTTGAAGCGACAGGACCTGGAGACCTTGAAGACATGGGATCAGCCATGAACTCCTGCATATGAGGCTATCTGTCCTTGTCACACCTGTCATGTCCTTGCATGACCCAAACTGGGTCATGCAAGAGAACAATGATCCCATGCACAGCAGCAAATCTATCAAGAGTGGCTGAAAAGGAAAAGAATCGATGTGTTGCAACGGCCCATTCAAAGTCAACCTGATTGAATTTACTGCAGGACCTTAAGAGAGCTGCGTATAAACAAATGCCAAAAAACCTCAATGAACTGAAGCAACACTGTAAAGAAAGGTGAGCTAAAAATCCCCCATAATGATGTACGAGACCAATAAAGATACAGAGAAAAGCTCAGTTTAAGTCATTGATGCTAAACGTTTTTCTACAAGCTACTGAATCATTGTGTGTACTTAGCGTTTCACATAACTGCACGAGGACTGTGAAAACTTTCTTTTTCACGTGACTGGAAGTGGTATTACACATTATCATAATCTTAAAATCCCAAGTGCAATCTCCTCTGTTAACAGCTTCAGCAACATCTTTAAACTTTCACCCAGTTGTCAGTTTGGACCACACTGCACCTTCTTATCTGTTCAGATTACATTAAATGATGTATTAATTGGGTTTCCAGCACAGACCTCAATAAAGAACAGAGTGGCTCAAAAAGGTTTAAAGAGTTTGATCAACAGCAGAAAGACACAGGTATACATCTGTGGTGTAAAACCTATAAAGGCAACTGAGTGATTTACTTCCTACATTCAGAGTGATGAAATCAGAGTCTTTAACTTCCACTGTCATAACCACAGACAGAGAAGGAAAGGGAGGAGTAAAGAGGAAGTGAGGACACCACCAGAGATTCATCCAAAGTTTCAGTCATGTGTGCTCAATGTATGTGTTGGTGATCAACACATGTTTGAACGTGATTAAACTCTGAGGTTACTGACAGGAAGTGAACTCTTTGGCCACATGTGGGTCCCTCTACAAATATTCTGTGCGCATGTGTCTGTGTTTGAGGGGGTGTTAGCCTATTATTTAAGATCATCGACTTTCTGTACTGAGACACATGTTCAATAGTAACAAAGGTGGAAATTTTAAGTAAAAGAAAGGTTAGGGTCAATCAGGTTGGATAAAAGAAGCAAAAATACAGGGGGGGATTTAAAAAGGACCCGGAGACAACATTTAGAAAATGAACTAATGTTGACAGAGGCGGTGAAGTGACACAGGCATAATAAAAGACTTAGCAACAAGACTATTTTTATGTCTTAGAAACGCTTCATGTGACCAAACCATGAGAGATGTTGGTGAGTAAGTGAGCAGGTTTGCTGAAGAGACAGCTACGCTTATATCTAACACTTAGCGCTGCATGCGGACATTTCAACACAGAGGCGAGTCATGTTTACCACTCATCTAAGCAGTCGTGGGATAAGAAAACTATTGTCTGTTGAGCTGTGGTGTGCAGTAATCACATGTTACTGAGCTGTATTGCACCACCATTGTTTGCTTCTTTAAAACCAGTGTCAACTCTCCACCGCTGCCCATTGTAACTGTGCCCAATAGATCTTTTCACATCTTCGTATTATAGATTATATTTCCTTTCAGCAAATGTTAATGTCTCTGATTTTTATTTAATGTATTCTTTCCGTCTCCTCTGCATCTCTGTGGCTACCAGGCTATTTCTGATGGCACTCCCTGACCCCCTGACACACATACCGCACAAACACATGTGCTCACAAAGCCTTCTCAGCCATACTTGAACACTGATGCACTGAAACGTGAGACCACATGGACCATCTAAAAACTATTGCTGTCGTTTTTGTATGTATTGGAATACTTCATGTATAAATGTAATGTAGTAGGGCTTAGCAATGAGATTTAAAGAGTATTATGAGTTATTCCTCCATAGCGGTGAGAGCGGTGCTCTTTGACTCATAGAGAGCACTTGGCTCTCAGACTGCGGGATTTTTAAAAGTAGAATGGGAGGCAGAGCCTTAAGCTTTCAGGCTCCTCTTCTGTGGAACCAGCTCCCAGTTTGGATTCTGGAGACAGACGCCCTGTCTAGTTTTAAGATTAGGCTTAAAACTTTCCTTTTTGATAAACCTTATAGTTATGACTGGATCAAATAACTCTGCACCCTCCCTTACTTACACTTACAATAGACCTAAGTTGCTCAGGGCTTCCCATGATGCACTATAATTCTGGTTTTGCCAGAGATTTCTTCCTATTAAAAGGGAGCTTTTCCTTCCCACTGACACCAAGTGCTTGCTCATAGGGTGTCATCTGATTGTTAGGGTTTTCTCTGTATTATTACAATATTTTTGTTGTCCACTTTTTAAAAATGTTCAAAAATAGTGCGGTAAAGTGCTGCAAGACAACATACAGAATTATTATTTCCCCTGGCCCAGACAAAGGAATAAATATGAATAATATATAACATTGTTATAACACTATTATTGACATTTATTACTACTATTAGTAGTAGTATTAGTGGCGGCCCAAAGGGGTATTATGTGGATCGGTGCCTGCATTTGTTAGTATCTTGTGTCCTGTTATGGGGGCTCCTCTCTTCCTGTCATAGGCACGCCTTATAGTCATACAAATTTAGGTCATATGACTGTGCAGCTTCCTGTCTCACTTCCTGTGCCACAGAGGGCTGAGAAATACAATAGAAACACAGAAACAGATGTTATAAAACACACATTTACAAAAAGACAGGTACACACTTGTAACATGTTTCATGTGGTAACTTGTTGTACTCTAACACTTTAACACGTAAATGCACAGCATCACATCTTCACAGACCTGCATAGATTTGCTGACAACCATCTTCACAAATAAACACACATCATGTTCTTTCATTGGCACAGAGGAATTATTATTCAGCAGTCACAAGATCTCTTACTTGTGTTATCTAGTTTGGATCGTGTCTACTTTGTTCTGAGAACTCGCTTGCTTATGAGCAAAGAGTGTATTAGGTATGACTGACGTACAATGGCCTGAGGGAAAATGGCACTTCTGTTTTGATGTGTGTTCGTGTTTCTTTAGGCAACCAGACAAGCTGAGGGTGGTGTGGACCAGGAGGAACAGACGAATGTGTTCCAAGGTGAAGTCACCAAAACACCGCACACATAAACACATACACACCTCCTCACAGCTCTGTTAATGCGTTATTTCTTCTGCAGCTCCACAGTTGGCAACCTGGAATCAAGAACCCCTACAGAGGCATGGTAGTGTGGCCTGTCCCGGAAAACATCGACATCTCTGTTACTCTCTTCAAGGTACCAACACCCAGTGTACAGAGTGTACTATTTACAATGTAATAACAAAGTAAATGAAAAACCTGAATAAATGAGGGAAACATATAACAAAGGTCAGGGCACAAGTTGTTTCTGGGTGGCTTGAACAAGTTAATCCTTGTGTGAATGGTTTACTGTGGCCCTAAATGTTACGAAAAGTCCCTTTTAGAAAGATCATTTTTTAATCCTTCAGTAGTTTAGAATACTTTATTAAGCCAAAGTTTAAACTTAGGCTTTCCTTAGAGTCAAGTTAACACCATGGTTAGTTAGTGGTTAGTCGCATTATCTCATAGCAAGAAGGTTCTGGCTTCAAATGTTCTAACTGGTCTGCTGTGTGACTCTGGACCCTGTTCCTGTGTGGGGGGTTTTGCAGGTACTCCTCCCACTGTCTAGTCATGCCTAGTCATTTTAGGGTGTTTGGTGATTCCGAATCGATTTAAGGTGTGGAAGTAATATAGATAAAGAGTTTAATTGCTCAGAATAAAAGAGATGTAGAATATATATGCGGGAAAAGCGGTCGGTAAGTGTGGAAAAGTATATATAAGGATGAATATAGACACTATGACATTAAACATGGGTTAACAAAGTCCTGTTGTAAAACTTCGAACTGAGCATTTTGACAATTTGGCATTCTGAAGCCAAACATGATGGATATACCTTTCATTATCATCCTTTGTATCTCCAAAAGGGACTATAATTTAAATGTGTTTTAGTAAATAAGACTCAAGACCAGCATCTAAGACCATAAACTCAGCAGGAAAGTGTTGACTGAGGTCACAGACAAGGGAACAGAGGCTTATTATTCCATAGACTTCCAAACAACCAGTCTTCTTTTTGCTAAAGGGGCTGCTCTCTGCTGGCCTTTAAAAAGAATGCATGTTTAAGTGCTGGCTGGACTGGAATTGCTTTTAAGTCCATCTTTTAAATAAATTCAATATACAGTCATGTGAAAAAGGTCATTTCCACAGGACTCAAATCAGTCCTAAGTACAGTCCATGAATCATCAGCTTATAATCCATCTTTAACAGAAATAACTTGAAGTAATTGTTTTCTGTGTAACATTATCAGTGTTTCACATCGCTGTGGAGGAATTTGGGCTACTCTTTTTTTGCTAGAAGTTTCCATTTGTTTATCCACAACGCTCTTAAGGTCCTGCCACTGCATTTAAATCAAGATGAGATCTGAATTCTGACTTTTTTTCAGTCATTCTGTTGGAGATTTGTTGCTGTGCTTGATAAACTGCATAATTCTAGCCAGACTGTAGCTGTCAGACAGAAGTTTCAGTCAAACTCGGTGCTGTGCAATATGGCTAAACATCTCTATTCTGGTATCATCTCATTGTTCCAGAAGTCTTGTAGTTTTTTAAGATACAGCATTGCAAAGCTAAGCCATGCTGCCACATTCAATATGCAGAGTTACCTACTTTGGTGACTCCCTGTGAATAAGGGAAAAAACTGAAAGTAGCTTTCTGAGCGTTGCAAAGTCCAGTCTTTCAGACCAGGAAACTGCCCAAACTCCAGCTTCTATTGAGGTGCTCACATGTGTTAGTGATTATTTAATCAAGTGAATTTGATAAGTATCACTTGGCTGCTACTTACCGTCTCCTAGAATTAAAACCAGATAATTCCTTCCCTCCTGGACACAGTAACAGTGTACTGCATGTACTCCTGTTTTTCACAGGACTTTATAGAGTTTATGTAGTACACCTGAAGACTCTGGCATATGTGTGGATATGTGGATACAATTTTAGGAGGATGTCCCACTAAACAGTCTGTATTTTTATGATAATCCCCTCAGGATGCCAATGCTGATGAATTTGAAGACAAAGAATGGACCTTTGTCATTGAGGGTGTAAGTATCTCTCTATGCCTGACTAAAACTGTTTATAAGTAGAAAAATAAACAAAAGGTTTGCCAATAAAATAGCCAAACCTAAATAGCTCAGACATCCAGTTATAAAATTCAGACTCAGCTTAATCACCAAGTAGAAATCAAAGAATATGGTGTATAATACTTGTTTATGTTATTTACAGGAAAATAAAGGTCACCGTAAGGTGCTGGCATCCGCTGACATCAACCTGAAGCGGTTTGCTAGCCCCACGCTAACCCAGACTGACCTGACGCTGAAGCTGAAGCCACTGTCTGTCAAAGTTGTGGAGGCCACGCTCAAGCTGTCCCTCTCATGTGTCTTTATTCGAGAGGGAAAAGCCACGTGAGTAGTTTAAGTTACCACTACTTACTTACTCTTACTGCTGTTCTACATCAGGGAGGTGTGACAATAGCACTTTTAACCTGAGTTTAATAAATGAGTCATAGCTTAAAGAGTAAAAGCATTTGAAAACACTTTTTTTTCATAAAGAGTGCTTCCTATTGGTGGGGTTGGTAATGAGGTTGTGGTGCGTGTTTTTCTTGTTCTTCAGTGATGAAGACATGCAAAGTCTTGCCAGCTTGATGAGCGTCAAACCCACAGATATCGGCAACCTGGACGACTTCAATGAGAGCGATGAAGAGGAAGATAAGAAGTCTGTGACTGCCACAGGTAGGCAGGATTACACCAACACAGTTTTTTGACCTCTTGACATTTCCTTTTCCTCTGCTTTCCTTTTCTGTTCTTATTTCCGTATGTTTTTCCACTCTGCCCTTTTTCTGCTGCTCCAGTTGTCCCACACACTCTTACCCGTCCAAATCGCCCTGCTCCCCCTCCACCTGACAAGCGACACTCCACGGCATCCACTTTGCCATCCTCAGGTAGCGCTTTCTCCCCCCTTGCTACTCTCACTTACTGTTTGCATCTCTGCCTGTCTCTCACTGGCTAGCTAAGTTTATATATATTGCAGTATTTCACATACTTCTGTCATTTATTCTGTGGTCCTTACTGCATGAATGGACAGTCCTTTGGACACCACATATTTCTCGTCCACATACTAAACACGATTAGGAATCATGTGATGGTAAAATACTGCCACCAATATACTGAAGTTTACGCGGAGACAGCATTGAACACGCTGAGGTTTTTGTGTCCAAACAGACATTAGCGTTGCTTCATACGGTTTTCTTTTTTATTTGCTGCAACTACGTTGTATTTGAATTTGGAGAGACATTCAGACGCAGAGGAGTTCTTCCAATTAAATATTTCAACAAGTGGTGCTGAAGGCTCTACAGTATCTTTTAGCTTGACAGTGCCTATTAGCTTTTCTTTAGTGATCATGATTTACTACAACTTGCAGTTTCTCTTTGCAGCATAGCTGTAGGTTGTAGAGTTATACAAGCTGTGAACAGCTTCTAAACAACAATTCCAAGATCATCAGTTCAAATAATTGTATAAAAGCACATTTTGCCAAGGTGTTAAAGAAAATCCAAACTGTCACTGTCAGATGAGAGGAATGTGGTTGAGGTGTTCAGGAACAACCAGGAACCATCAAGGCTCAGGCCTGCTATGAACCAGGAAGTGCTGGAACACCAGCGTCACTGTCCATAGTTAAGTGAGTTTTACATCACCATGAACTGAGAGGGTGCAGAGCAAGAAAGAAGCCTCTGCTCCAAAGTTGATTTGCAGCTCCTCACATGGAGAAGCCAAATATCTTCTGAAAAAAAGTTTTTGATCAGACTATTTCGCCAAAATGACAAGAGGTATGTTTGGAGTACTAAAGGCGAGGCTTTCAAACCTATGAACAATGCAACATTATGCACTCCACACTGTATATAAATGCCACTTGTTTTGCACATATTCAACTCTGTATATTTTATATATTTTATTATTATTATTATTATTATTATTTTATTTTATTTTTTTACTATTTAATTTGTAAAAATGTGTATACACACACACACACACACACACACACACACACACACACACACACACACACACGTAGGAAAATATTTAGTATACACATCCAGAAATGCATACACTATTATATATTGTACATATATTTATTAGTTTCAGGTTGGCCATTCTTGTATTTTGCTCGTTTGTGTTGTTGTGTTTGCACATCTCTGTTGCTTGTGGGGCTCGCACACAAGAATTTCACTCGCATGTGCTGTGCCAGTGTGCCTGCACATGTGATGTGACAATAAAAAGTGATTTGATTTGATTTGATTTGATTTGCACCAGCTGTCAAGCATGGTGGTGTTGGTAGCGTCATGCTCTGGGGCTGTTTTGCTGCCAGTGTTACTGGTAGATTACACAACGTTTATGAAATAATGAAGAAGGAGGACGACCTCTAAATTCTTTCACTTTACCACAAGGTTTGGGAACTACACTTAAAAGTCAGGTCTGTGCCAGGAAACCAACCAATTTAAATGAACTCTGCCAATTCTGCTAAGAAGACTGCTGAAAACTTCCAGCCAGAATTATGCCAGAAGCTTGTTGATGGCTACCAAAATCATCAGGTCAAGAGGAGCATTTAACCAAATAATTGTGGGGGTGTATTTGAGCCTGAATGTATTCTTTTGACCCTGTGTTAATTAGAGAAAACCCTAAATAAAGTCGTTATAGATGTTTACTGCACAATTATTCCACCCTGGAAAAAGAACAATTCAAAGAAATCACTAAACCCCCAAAATTATCATGACGTTCATGCCAATGATGGTCAGATATTAACTTGTGACCACAACTGTCCAAATGAAGATTTATAAATGGACTTTGGGTTATTTCTTCTTGTATCACACCTAAGAAGGAATACCCATAGGCTTATCTCAAGAGTAACCTAGTTTGCCATTCCATTGCATCATATTCATATGCACATTTCATTCACTTTTCTTTCTTACTCTTTCTTTTCTAATCTACTTTCATTAATCTATCCTTCTATCCATCCTTCCATGTATTAATGCAGCCAGTGGAAGTGATGGTGGTCCTTCCAGTCTCGCTGTGCACTCTCGGCCTCCTTTACCAATTGCCCCCCGCCCTTCTCCACGCCGCTCGCGACGTCCCTTGTCCACTACTCCTGTCCAGTCAGAGATCCAGCCATCCCCTGGCCCCTCCCCTCAGCCATCACCCAGGTCCAAGCATAAGAAATCTGCCAATCCTGTTCTTCCTGAAGCTTCTTCTCTGACTGACTCTAAAGCTCCAAGCTCCCAGATCACAGCAGATGCTCCTTCAATCCAGAGTATGCCTTCTGTCCTTCCTCTGCCTGATGTGCCCGCCCACACTCCATCTCCTAAATCCTCTGAATCTGTGTCTCCTTTACCTCCTGCCTCACTGGTGTCAGTTCCTGTGAATTCTTCATCCAGTTGCAGTGAAGGTGCTGCAGACTCAAACACACTCTCTTCTCTGTCCTCAAAGGCTGCCTGTGTACCTCCCACGAGCATTTCTTCTGTACCTCCCAAACTTCCCTCCACTTCACCGTCATCACCTGAGCCCATTGTAACATCATCTTCCATCACTTTACAGAAGTCTTCACTAACCGTATCTACTTCTCTCCCGCATAAACCCAAATCCACTGGCTCCCAGCCCCTTTCTATCAAATCTTCCTTCCCAACAAAATCTACCCTGTCCTCTGAACCTCCATCATCTCACCCTCCACTCACCTGGACCATCTCTCAGCCTCCCTCTCTGCCAAAAATCTTCCAGTCAGGCTCTGCAAAAGGTAATGAGAGGCTGGCTGGTAGGCATGCTGCATGCTTCAGACAAACTGATGAATGATGTGTGACCGTCTGATTTCGTTTCCACTTATGTATGATTTAGCTTCATGCCCATGGAAACAGATAGAGTGAAACAGAGAATGGACTGTTGTGTTGTGTTGGGAGGAAGCTATATGCATGTTCAGCTTGTGATGATTTCAGAATTTTGAGTGAAACATCTGAATGTTGTGTGACTGTCTCAGAGCAAGATAAATTAGTTGTTTATGCTCATTCTTATATTCATTTTTTAAATAGTTTGCCTCTTTTCATTTAACATCTGTCAACATTCAAAGTCTGCTCTGTCTGTCGAATATTAGCTGTTTGCTTAATCCTTCATGTAACTGAATCCATGTGGCTCGTGTACAGGCGTTAGTTACATCTATATATTTAAATGAGCCACCCATCTGTCATTTATGTACAGTGTTGGGAAGGTTACTTTTAAAATGTATTCCATTACAGAATACAGAATACATGCCCCAAAATGTATTCTGTAACGTATTCTGTTACGTTACTCAATGACAGTAACGTATTCTGAATACTTTGGATTACTTAATATATTATCGTGCTTTTTACAACAACGTGAATGTACTATTGCTGTGTGATTTATTACTATTACTGAAGGTCCGCGACTCCGAACTGTAGTAAAGGGACCTCTGACTAATACGGCGGGGTCCCTGTCGGCTCGTAGCCGAAAAATAGCTTTACTTTGTTGTGTGGGTCAATTTTTCTTGCGAAAGACAGAGAGAGGCGTTGAAAGGCTGCTCCAACGGAACTTATTGTTTTCGGAGGAAAACACGAACACGGTGTACAGTCGAGTCTTAATAGCTTACTTACAACTGGGCTCGTAAGGCACTCTTCTTGGCTGAAGTGGTTATTATTATATTTACATGCTTCCAGCTCCCGTTTTTCCTCGATGACAACTCGTACCTTCCTACTCCCCTTTTTCTCCCTCCTCGCGCTCACAGACCCATAACGGGTATGGCAGTCCATTCTCCCTGCAACACGGACTACACTGCCCATGATGCTACATTCTTTAGAGCTATGCTTGTAGCATTCTGCCTGTTAGCTTAGCACAACAACAACAACAACAACGAAAAGGCGCTCTCTCACCCAGGAAACACACAGTCGCAGAGAGAGAGCGCGTCGCCCTGTAACCATGGCAACCGTAACGCTGCCGCCTGGAACAACAGAACGTAGCTGTCAAACAAAACCCAAACAGTCCTGACCCGCGACAAAATGAAACGGGAAAGTACCGCAGTGTAATCCATTTATTTCAACAAAGTAACTGTATTCTGAATACCACCTTTTTAAACGGTAACTGTAACGGAATACAGTTACTCATATTTTGTATTTTAAATACGTAACGGCGGTACATGTATTCCGTTACTCCCCAACACTGTTTATGTACTATTACAAATATATACTTGACTGACTCTGACAGTAGCTCTTCATATAGACAACAATTTGAAGAGATAAGAATGAAGAAAAGATGTGTTTTTGCGACAGGCAGCCAGCAACAAAGTGCCTAAAGATTTAAAGATACCATTTATTTACTAGGTTTGTTCTGTTTAAACACAACACTGGTCCATCCCTTGAGTTAGGTGCCCTTTTTATCCTTCAGTGATTCATAGGTCATTTTTAAGTGGCTTAATAAATTAAAAGAATTAAAAAAGCTTTTGGCCCTGTAAAACTACATGCAAAAACACATACAGATACAGACCTGAGAAGGCATTTTTAAGGATTTCATTGTTATAAAGTGAATAAAATAAAATATTGTACATAACTCTTTTCTATATGTCTTTAAACTGGAATAATGTTGTTAGCTCACTCTTTCCTTATACCAACTTTAGTCTTTCTTTCTTCCTCTTGTGTTCACACTTCTCTTCTCCTCAGCTCCTGTTTCATACCAGTGGCGCCCCCCAGAGGTTCAAACTGCAGATGATTCTGCTTCAGCCTCTGGTCTGTCTCTGTGTTTACAGTCTTAACAAAAGCAATGCTTATCCTCTCTGTTCTCTGTTTAATAACTTAAACATTTTGTGTTATCCTCTGGCAGGACATTCTCACATTTTCAGACCTCAAATTGTCAAGTCAGTCGCCCGCCCAACTTCTCCCTCTCCTTTTTCTTCTGATGCCCCTCTTCTTTCATCCGTACCCCCTCTTCCAAAATCTCCCACCTCTAGCTCAGAGTCAGGTAATTGAAGGCAGCTTTTCCTATTTCTGATCTTTCATAGGTTCTGTAGTTATTTCTCAGTGTTTCTCCTCTGTCTTCATCCTGGAAATCATCCTTCCTGTCATTCCTTCTCATTTTCCAGGTGCTCACGGAGCAAAGTTGAAATCTGACTCTGTTAGAGCTGATGGGGACATCGCCCCTGTTCCTCTGTTAACTAGTCCTGATCTTGATGCCCTCTGTGACCCAGTGGCTCCAGTCTGTCCTGCTTCTATCCTCTGCACTTCACCCACTCAATCCTCTTCTCTACCAAAGCCTGCCTTTTTCTCCTCACCTCTCACTGTATCTCGTCCTTCTGCTCCTCCAGCACATACCAGCTCCAGTCGGTCAGGTACACTGGCCTGCAAATCATCCTCATTTCAAAGACATTTTCCTCATTCTTCTATCTGAAAATATCCAGTTTAAAGCAAAAACAGTCTTTCCTCCTTTTGTGCAAAGTATGTTCTGATCTTTCCTTCTCATTCTGTATAGGCTTAACATTCCCCCTCGCTCAGGTGGATGAGGAAACGACCTCAGCAGTGAAAGAAGCATCCGCAAGCCCTCTGCACCAATCCAAGGATTCCCCCAAAAACAAAGGGACAGCTTTACACAGCAAGATGTCCAATCAGCCAGTCAGAGCAGCCCAGGATTCAAAGGTGACCATCGCAGAAAACAAAGTCGGACCAGTGCGGATCAGGTGAGGTCATGGGACGATATCACATGAAGGGATAAATTTAGATTGCAAGGTTTGGTGCCCTGAAGATATGTTTGGCCTGAAACTGCTGTGTGAGTGGAAATTCTGTCAGACCGCAAAGGTTACGCTGTGTCTTGTGGACTGGGAGCAGATCTAACTGAGTGCAGGAGAAACAGCAAAGATGACAACACTTGTTCATATTGAAACAAAGACAAAAAGTTAGAAGGCTCACTTCCTTTTTTTTCGTCTTCCTGTAATCTTTTTGATTTGTTTTTAAAGGCAGTCTTAGATGTGCTGTATGTTTGAATTTGCGATACTGTTTTAAGGAATAAGGAAATCTTTTTTTGGCAGATTTAAACATAAAAATTCAATTGATGACCTCAAGTATTAATCAAATGACCTCAAGCTGTTATGCTCACATAAAAACTGGAAGCAGGGGAAACAGTTTACCTGGATTGGCAACAAAAACAAGATATGAGCTCCTAATAAGCGAGTTTTAGAAGAGCTCATCGACTCAGTCTGATGTGTCAGTCTGGACTTTGATGCTGTACAAAGGTAACCGTCTGCTGGTGGAGGCTTCATGTTTAGTGGAAATCTGTGAACGCTGCAAGACAACAAATAAGCATATTTCCCTAAACAGCCATCTAAGACACCCAGATTTAACTATTCAATACCACTGATAACATAGCTGCTGGACAGCAACGCTCCTACAATTGTTTGGTCCTATTTTCAAACAAAAATGGAACAAACTATAAAAACCTAATAAGGAGCATTGATCATTGGCTTATCAGCTCTAACGATCATCCAAATTATCCCCAAATTAGTGCTTCAGTCTGCTGTTCATGTTACTAGATGAAGGACTACAATAATTGTCAGTGTGCACTTCCCCAGCGCATCACAGTTGCTTCTTGTTTGTGATTGTGCTTCCATGATGCTAACATATGCCAACAGTTGCAAAGCGCTTTGATTTCTGCCTCCTGTTGCCTTGATATCCTGGTCTGGTCTGCACTCTCAGCTTTCTGTAATCTCAGCTGCTTATCTGTTGAGCCTGACCTCCAATATTTCTGTCCCTAGTCCTCCCCAGACCCGCTCAGAGCTGATCATAGCGCCACCCCCTCCTTGGCCCTTTGCTTCCTGCGAGCGCGCCACTCCCCAGCAGCCCTCCACCACTGTCGTGGCAGCATTTATAACTCCTAAACAGCCCAATGTTCCAGAGCAAATTGATGTTAAAAAGCCTTCCAGTGAGAGTATTAGTAGCTCCATTAACACAGAAAAGCCGCCCTTGGCAAAGCCAGAGCCAGAGTCTGACTTTGATGATGTTATCTTTGAGTCGCCTAACCAGAGACAAGAATCAAGGGGTTTGTTTCTGGAAGAGGATGACTCTAAGCACGATACTATCAAAAGGTGTCCCCCAGGGTGAGTATTTATATTCAAGGATGCAATCAGGAATAATTATTTTCGAAAACAAATGCTAAGGTTGCAGAATGTGAAGTGATGATGAAGGTGATACACGCAGACAGAGAAATAAAGCCTTAAGGTATATTGTGTATCTGTTCTGCAGTCTTGAACAAAAAACCAATGAAAAGAAGTACGGAGAAAAGCAATTAGAGGGAGCAGCAATCGCAAAGGAGCAGGAGAAGCAGAGGGAGGCAGAAATTCAAAAGAAACAAGAGGAGGAAAGGAGGCGAAAAGAGGAAGAGCAAAAGGCCATGTTCTTAAAGCAAGAAGAGAGGAGAAAACATGAGGAAGAGAAGAAGAGACTGTTGGAAGAGGAGAAGAAGAGACTCTTACAGGAGGAGGAAGAGATCAAGAAGGAGAAAGAAAGGATGAAACGTGAGGAGGAGAGACTCCTGAAGGAGAAGAAAGAGAAACAGGAGAAATTGAGGGTAGAAGAGGAGATGAGGAAGCGAGATGAGGAGGAGAGGAGAAAAAGAGAGGAAGAGATGAGACTCCTGGAGCTGGAGGAGGAAAAGGAAAAACTCCAGAGGGAGGAGGAGCGAAGACTTGAAAGAGAAAGATTCATCAAAAAGATGAAGGAAGAGGAGGAGAAAAAGATAGAGGAGCGGAGAGCAGTTGAGGAGCAAAGAAAAAGAAGGGAGGAAGAGAAAAAGAGGCTCGCAGAGGAAGAGGAAAAAAGAAAGGTGGAGGAGAAACGCTTGAAAGAGGCCAAAGAGAAGGAGCAGCAGAAAATAATAGAGGAGGAAGAGAGAAGAAAAAGGGAGGAGGAGGAGAAAAAACTCAAAGAGTCAGAGGAGAGAAAGAAGAGAGAAGCGGAAGAAAAGGAGAGACGACTCAAAGAGGAGAGAGAGAAGGAGATAGAAAGGATGGAGAGGAAGAAAAAGGAAGAGGAAGAGAAAAGATGTGAAGAGGAGGCGAGGAGAGAGAGGCTCTTAAAGGAGCAGAAAGAGAAGGAGAGGATACAAAGGGAGGAAATGGATAGAATTAATAGGGAAGAAGAAGAAAAGAAGAGGCAACTACAAGAGGAGATGAGAAGGCAGGAGGAGAGGAGAGAGAGGCTCGTAAAGGAGCAGAAAGAAAAGGAGAGGATACAAAGGGAGGAAATGGAGAGAATCAAAAGGGAAAAAGAAGAAAAGAAAAGGCGACTTCAAGAGGAGCTGAGAATACAGGAGGCAGAGAAGAAGAAAAAGGAGGGGGAGGAGAGAAAAAAGAAGGAAGATGAGGTGAAGAGGCAGAGAGAGGAGAAAGAGAAAGCTGAAATGAAAGTGAAAGAGGAAGAAGACAGGAAAAAGAATGAAGAAAAACAAAAGCAGAAGCTGCAGGAGGAGGAGATGGAGAGAAGAAAGAAGAAGGAGGCTCGAGCAGCATCGGTCTGCAGTCTGGAGGCCAACAAGTCAGATGAAGACAAAGAAAAGATGAAAACAGTTCCCTCCTTGTCCATTTCTGAGTTAAACACACACATGACCCCTGCTGGTACCAAACACGCCAACGCGGCTCTTAAAAATGTGACACAAACAAAACTTCCTGCTCCTCACTTCCCTCCGCTGGTCAAAAGCAGCACTGCATCCAAGCGGCTTCCCTCACAAATTCCCAACCAATCACAAGACAGAGAGTATGCCCCTCCATCAGTTCGGAAACCAAACTCCAGCGAGCGGTGAGTTATAGTTCTGAAATAAGTGGTGATTTCACTCTGTGCGTGCTGATTGCGCTTTGTGTGGTCTGTAAACACAGATGGCTTCTTCTTTAATCAGCAAATGAAATCAGAGAGACTCAAAACTTGAAACTGAGTTCATGATCTTAAAAATCACTTATTTCCGACTTAAAGCTGCGTGAAGCTGAATCCGTCTGATTACTTTGTGGTGATTTTTTCAGGATTCTCTGCTCTCTCGCCTAATACTTCTGCCAAGGAGGTCATGTTTTTGTAGCTTTCCCATGTGTGTTATTCTGTACTTAAACACAAAGATGAATTATTGGTTGAAAGTCAACAAAAGGCTTAAAATTTATAATGTATGATTCTTACAAGTGTATTATGTGTTGTCAACATAGTACTGTATAAACATTTAAAATATCATCTCACTTTCAAGTTCAAAATATTGATCTGATGGCCAAATTTATAATAATGCTATATAGATCTATTTAAAACTATGTTTCTTACTGCCACTGCTTGTACTGACAACATATATCCATATATGGAATGATCAATGGCGATTCTAAGTATAAGGTTACTTTAGACCTCTGACCTCTTGTGAAAGGTCAAATAAGCTGCCTTTGTTTGTATTGGCAACGTTCAGGAAATGATACTGGGGATTATAAATAACACTTAAATTATAGTTTGCATCCAAATATCAGGTCACATTTGACGTCTGACCTCACTTTTACATTTCACATCTGCTTTTTATTTAAGTTAATCCCAAAATGTGTTACATCTTTGAAGACAAATATAATTTATGTAATATATATATAATATATATAGTATAATGCTTTATAATAAGCTGAAGGTATTCAGCTTAATAAAGTGAATATATACAAAACACAGTACTGTTCCCTTAGAAGTACATACTGCCCAGAGAGTGAGCAGCTTTGGTGGAGGTTTGCATCCTGCTGTAATAACTGGTACTGATATCGGTGGTCTTGCCCCTGGTATATCTCAGCTGTCCGTCATCGCTCACCCCTACTTCTGTTTGTTTTTTATAATTAATAATAGCTGTCCTCTGCTCCTTTTCTTCCTGTTTTTCCTTTCTCTCCAGTCTTGGGCAACTGTCTCTCATAAGGGAGGGTTCACTGTCAAACATTGTTGTGCCAGAAAAGAAAGTCTCTGCCACATGTACTCTGCCTGGCCCTGCTGTTCAGCCAACAGCCCAGAATAAAGCAGTTATATTAGAGGTCTCGATGGTGGTGCCACCTCAACAGAGGCTGTCTGATGCAGAGATTCCTCTATGGAAAGTGCTAGAAGGGAGAAGTGGGAAAGTTACACCTGAAAAAATCTCTGCCGAGGAGGGTACAAAACCTTTGTGCAGAGGGTAAGAACAGACTAGGGGGCACATCTTTGTCTGCTTCTCTGCTTAATCCTCTTGTTTGTGCTTCGCATGCCTCGCTAATTGTTTGGTTTCCTAACCATGTTTGTACGAAATGCCAATTAGTGGATATATCCTTCATGTGGTTTTCCCTCTCTTCTAGCTCACACGGAGAGGATGCTGCTGAGGTGCACACGCCTGTTAGGCAAGAGAGCCAACCAGTTAAAGCAAAAGATGGAGATGAACATCATATTGCCGCACCCTCTTCTCAGCCCAGCGCACCGGCAGTTAAAAAGGAGCCTAAAGAGCCAGAGGGACCCAGCGTGGAATCAGCACCCTCAGTCGAGGTTCCCCCCCAAGAAGCTGGAGAGCATGTGACTCTGGCGCTGGAGCCACTTCAGCCCTCGAAACCAAAACCAGAACTGCGGCCGGAACAAGTTCTTCATCCATCAGGAAAACCACAACAGGAGGGAGCAGATGAGGAGAAACCAGCCGATGCCGTGCCTGGTGGTCACGAGCATTTCATCAACAATAAGGACCCAGTGTGCGAGGCAGAAAAACAGCTGTGGGCAGCTGTGGAGGAGACCACCACCGAGATAGGAGTGGAAAAAGGGATGGAAAGTAGTGAAAGCAAGGAAGCAAAGGAGGAGAAGCTGAAAGAGGAGGAAGGTGTAATAGGGGGGTGAGTCAGCGATGGTTGCTTGCAGTGTTTGCTGCATGGCATGACACCACATGCGCATTTTAATGGCTAACGTTCCTCTGGGTGCTGCAGCCTATCAAGTGCTTACTCAGCAACTGCAACTAACCTCACCTGAAGCTGTTTTCTTTATATTGACCTCTGTCAGTGCTGCAGTGGTATTTCAAATGGAGCGGTTTGATGAGAGCTTTACACAAGTATATAATGGACCTGTGTGTGTGTGTGTGTGTGTGTGTGTGTGTGTGTGTGTGTGTGTGTGTGTGTGTGTGTGTGTGTGTGTGTGTGTGTGTGTCTGGTAGTGCTGAGAAATGTGCGCACACAGAGGCAGATGTGTGTGTTGCAGAGCAGCAGAGGGAGGCGCCTGCTGGTTTCATGTCAGCAGTAGTTGGGGTGTTATACAGAGGGTGAGTCTCTCTGTGTGTGTCCGTGTGTGTGTGCTACTGTGTGGACTTCTACTGTGTGTTTTTCTATCCAGATATGCTTTTATTGCAACGGGTTGCTATTAACAAAGCCCCTAAAGATACCATTTAAAATTGGTTCTTGTTGTCTAATTCAATTCAATTTTATTTATACAGCGCCAAATCACAACAACTGTTCCCTCAAGGCGCTTTATATTGTAAGGTAGACTCTACAATAATACATACAGAGAAAAACCCAACAATCATATGACCCCCTATATGAGCAAGCACTTTGGCAACAGAGGAAAGGAAAAACTCCCTTTTAACAGAAAGAAACCTCTGGCAGTACCAGGCTCGGGGAGGGACGACCATCTGCCATGACTGGCTGGGATGAGTGAGGGAAGACAGGACAAAAGACATGCTGTGGAAGACAGCCAGAGATTAATAACAAGTATAATTCAGTGCAGAGAGGTAGACACTAACACTGGTTCATCCCTCGAGTTAGGATCCTTATTTATGCTGCAGTGATTCATTGGTCAGTGTTGTGATATGTTAAAAAACGAACTATTAACTATTGCTCATCATGATTTTAAAAATTACACACACCAAAAAAAATAAAATTCTAGCTCCTTGGAAGCAAAATGTAAAGAAATGAAGGGTGGTAGTGTAACAGACCGAAGAAATATTAGACGAGGTAAAACATTTAATACATTAACCTCATTATGTAAGAGCCTACACGTTAATGCATTATTACCTCATCTCTAAAAAAGTTGCTGCGTGGCAACTTTCAGTGAAGTACTGAAACATTTTGATGTTTATTAACTGCTTTCGTGGCATTTAAACTGGCTGCATATAAAAGCATCCATCGCTGGAGAATGCACCATCCAGTGGATCTTTGTGATTGTTTTGATTATGTGGTGGGCTGGCTTTGCCAATGTGGTTTTTAAGTATTGAGTGGCTCTTTGAGGATTCATCTTGCATATGTAGCTGCTGGCTTATCTGTGGGCCGATCTGAGCTCTCAGCTCTGTGCCACCAGAAAGTATTTCACTTGTTCCTAATCCCGTCAAAGAGAAAAATCGGTATGCTGTGCAGAGTTGCTCTCGCTGTAGCAAACAGTGTTTCTTTTGGGTGCTTTTGCACCGCATTTTGGAAAAGCACCAAAACAAAGTCTGGGAAGGAACTATTTTTAATCAAACATGTTGTCTCACCCTCTGTCACAGTGTTCAGAGCTCATGAAGCAGGTCGTTTTCGGGTGAGCTCTGTCTCACAGTTTTCCTGTTGTTCGTATCTGCCCTTTAGCTACGAGACAGTGGCCTCCATCCTGAACACATCAGGATCGACTCTTGCAGGTCAACCGCAACCCTCTATCAAACAGCCATGCCACCTTATAAATAATGAACTCCAGCCATGTTTACATGAAGTAGATCCGGAGATCTTGTGTTCCTCTGAGGCGGATAATGATCCACCGATTCCCATTGATGTGGACATTTTGCCACCCACAGACTTCTCTGACACAGCAGAGAGTCAGGCGACTGCAGAAGAAAAAGTTTCTGAGACTCAGAAAAAAGAGTGCTCATCTTTAAACGAGGCACACAATCTGGTGGCAATTCTGAGAAGAGCTGCTAGTGAACAGGAGAAAGAAAGAGAAGGGAACAGGGAGAGAGAGGAGAGAGAAAAGGTGGAAAACATCAAGAGGGCAGAGAAGCAAGTGAGAGACAGGAAGGAGAGGGAAGAGGAAGCAAAGAAAGAGAAACACAGGTTGGAGAGGGAAAAAGAAGAGGCAAGAAAAAGGTTGGAAAAAGGGAGAAAGGAGATGAGGATGAGTGAGAGAGAAGGGATAAAAGAGGGAAAGGAAGAAAGGAATGGAGTGGACGAAACAAGGCAAGGGAATGAGCATAAGGAGAAAAGGGAAACAGAGCCCGAAACAAAGCAACAGAGAAAGGATGTCAATGAGGAAGTAAAGAAAAAAGAGAAGAAAGGAAAAGGAAAGGAGGACAACCATGGAGAAACCCCACAGTGGAGGACAGAGGCCCTTCCTGTTCTTGCTTTAGAAAAAGTCAACCAGAAAGTGGATAGCAGCCAACAAAACAACTGTCCGCCACTGAGGGAGGTAGAATTAGAGGATATTGCATATGATGAGAGGTCACAAGGTAATAATGAGGAATCAGGATTCAGTTCTGATCCTAAACTAGCAAACACTGTAATATCTAATGCTGAAGTATTGACCAGCCCGGCTGATTCTGCCCCTGCAGCCAAAACTAAAACCAGCAAAGCTGAGGACTATGTTTGTATTGTTAAGAAAACCATGGATGATCCTGGCTTCAAATCACTTAAAAAAGGCAAATCCTATCTTAAACATGGAGCCATCCCAGAGTGGCTGAGAGAGGATGATGTTGAGGAAATATCATATGAGAGGGGACAGGAAGATCTTGGATCCATCTGGCTGGCTGAGCTGTACATGGAAGGGGAAGCAGGGTGAGTAAGGGGTATGGGAGAGATAAATAGCCACAGGGAGAGAGGTGAGTAAAGAGAGAGTTATGCTCGTTGCTTCTAATGGATCTCTGGACTGTGTTTTCTTTAACTCCGGGGGAAATCACGTTAGTTAAACCCCACTGAGCGTTTGGCCTGGCCGTGCATGTCCTTCTTATGAAAGAGTCATGTATTTGCTTGTGAATCATACATGCAACCTTCCAAAGAACATCATTAGACCATTATTGTTGTTCTGGATTAATTATTATTATATGTCCCATCTTCTCCTCAGCTTCCTAATTCGCTGTGACCTAAACTCCATGCTTATTGGAGTCGACTGGTACTTACATAGCACGCTTCTACTCAGTTGAACAGTTCTTTATTTCCATTTACTGTAAACTGAGGAGGGTAATAATCAAAGTTAAGATTATGTTATCTTTCAGTGTTTCAGTGTCAGTGTAGCCCATTGATAGTCTCCTGTAAATCTATGGAAAAATTGCAAATATGAACTTTTAGTAGTTAACCATAGGCTTTCAGTTGTTGTTTAGACAAATGTGTAGCAGTAAATCTTGCAAGCATGAAAATAAAAAAGCATGCAATGGATGTATGTGCATCTACTGCATGAGTTATTTTTGCTGTCTACATGAATATGACACGTCTACTTACATAGTTCTGTAATCAGTGCAGCTTCACAGAATGTCAAGTGGCGTGGATGCATTGATTGTTTTGATGTTCAGATGCTGTGATGCATTCGAGGCTAGAGAAAGTCAAAACTAGTATAATCTCATTGCTAGGCCTTGGTTCTACTAATGCTCCGGGACTCTCTGTGAAAATCTTTTCCTAACAAGATGTCCAAGGAATGACATAAAAATAGCTGAGTGTGGGAAAAGCACAGTGAGCTTTAACATCCACCATGCACTACCCTTAGTTCATCAAAATGTTTGTCCTTGAATCTTTAGACGTTTGTGATCTTGAAAGGGTAAATATGTGGTTGCTTGAGATGAATGAAGGTGTGTTTGCAAAGAAAGGGAATGGGGCATGAAAAGGATGCTGGCTAGGTTTATGGTTCTTGAGTTTTGTGAAAAACACACGAGATCTGAAATTTGATTTTCTGTCTTCAGACCAGGCCACCCTTCCCCAGCTGTAAACCAGAAGTCCTCTTCAATTGTTTTCAGCCAACAAACACTTTACCAGAGCCCTGCTCCCAGTCAGCCAAATAAACCAGAAGTTCTTGAGTCATTAACCAGTCTAACAGACAGTCCACATCCTAACCCTCTGTCTGTGTCTCAGCAGGGGATATCAGTCAATCAGACAGTGAGGAATAAACCCGTTCCCCAACTTAATGAATCACAGAAACAGCTGCTAAAAGGACAGAGAAAAGCTGTTGCTACAAATACTAGCCATAGCCTTGAGGTAGCAGCTGATGAGGAGGGAGAACTTGTTCAGTCGTCAGTGGTTCCTTGGCCTCTCCCTCCAAGCACTTCCAACATACAGTCTGATACAAAACATACTAAGACATACACAGACATGAGCGTCACTAAAGTAGATAGTGAAATAAATACAGTCACACAATCACACACAAGTCTTGAAATGAAGGTTAAGGAAGATGTGAACAACTCCAAGACTTTCAGTTTAAACAAGAGTGACAGTGACAGCCAAAAGAGTGACAGTGCACAAATGAACAACCTTTGCACGAGTCACTCCAAAGACCAACAACTCCAAGAAGAGGAAAAGTTCCTATTGGCTAAAATTCGCCTGATGTCAGGTGACTCATCCCCGGTGTCCAGCATTCACAATATGAAACGACTCATCCCGGCCCCGGGGGATATTGACTGTGACACTGAGCAGCCAAAAAAACAACTGGACATCGCCACAGATCTCACTGTTGTCAATCAACACTTAGTTTTTCCCAGCTTTGATGCCCTGCAGGAAATATCACTAACTGAAACAGAAGAGCCACAGGCAGAGGAAAATGCGTAAGTCAGGATAGGCTGTTATCTTGTCCTGTTTTATTAGACCAACTCGTTTGAGACTTGGCTTATAAAGCACAATGTTTTAGTACAGCTTTGTGTGCTGAGATCTAATGTTGTCTTTTCTTGGCTGAACTTGGCTGAACCCCAAAAAACAAGCTCTGGTGTAGTCTGTGTATCTGTACACATGAGTGCATGTGGCTGTTCTAGAGGTCACTTTTTTCAACTTTATGTTCAAAGAGTATTTTACACCGAAACGCTGAAAAGAGGCCCTAGGTGCAGATCCCGGATGAGACCCCATTTTGTTACAAATCGCTAAAACTTGCAACAAAAAGAAGGGAGTGTGTTCAAGGCCATCATAATCAGCAAGATTATTTAAACTAAAAAAATGTGTCAGGTGTTTGATGTATGCTTGGCTGAGTGACAGTGAGGAAAGAGGCTTGCAAGATCTGTCAAAATCAGGCTCTGATGACAACCAGCTGGCTTAAGGCTTTTGCTTAGGTCACACATGGGTGATGTGACCCAAAAAGGCAAACTGAGATGCTTAAAAATGAGTGTATGCCCATAAAATGCCAAAAGCGTAGGCCTGCATTGAGGCAACCATGCTGCAAATCCTGATGCAAATCACACGACTGCTGTATGTTTTCCATCACGCTCTTTTAACATCGTGAGTTTGTTCAGTTCATCATCATCATCATGGCAAGCTTGCATGTCAAATCTGAAAAATTGCACATGGCAATGATGAAACGGCATCGATAACCTCCTTCATTTCTTCTAAGTTAAGCTTTTTTCACATCATATATCTTTTTTTTCCTAGGCCAAAACACCAGCTGGCTGACCTCCCTGATGACGTAGTTAAGAAACCACCATTCCAACTAGACGACTCGCCCAGCACAGTCCATCAC
This sequence comes from Diplotaxodon limnothrissa, assembly GCF_057381915.1. Classification (NCBI taxonomy): domain Eukaryota; kingdom Metazoa; phylum Chordata; class Actinopteri; order Cichliformes; family Cichlidae; genus Diplotaxodon; species Diplotaxodon limnothrissa. The sequence continues at coordinate 22,027,422 of NC_140605.1, forward strand.
TGTGAGATCACATCATCTCGTCTTCCTACTTTACCAGAAGAAGAGACCTCTGACCCCAGGACCCTGGATCCTGTTACAGTGGTCCGGGAGGAGGCTGATGGGAAGGACGACACAGCTGAGGTAAATTTAATGAATACTCATCTTTATACTTTTCTTTACTCATCATACGTATTTGGCTTTTCATTTGCGTAGATGCACAGAAACAACATTTCTTTCCCTCTTTCTCCAGGATCTGGTGAACTCCAGCCAATCGCTGCTCGAGTGGTGTCAGAGCATCACTAGTGGGTACCAGGGGGTAAAGGTCACAAACTTCAGCACTTCCTGGAGAAATGGGCTGGCCTTCTGTGCCATCCTACACCACTTCCATCCAGACAAAATGTACGACATTTTACACAAAAGTTACTAGTTTTGAGTAGATTCTCTTTAGAAATTATAAATATTAACTAAACTGTTCATCTTAATGTTGTAAGCTACTTTTCTGTTCCTGCTTTTGTGCCATTAGAGATTTTGACCAGTTGGACCCTCATGATATCAAACTCAACAATAAAAAGGTGAGCATGATTTAATGTTTTTAGTTTAGTGCACTGTGCCATCAGTTTGTTTTTGCAGCCACATGAAAGGATGATGACATAGTTCTGGTAACTTTTAGATCAATATTTTTCATGCAATATAGTCAGAGATGTTTGACGATTAACACCCAGAGCAATAAGTATAATTCTTAGCCCACCCCTTATTTCTTTATATTTTGCTTACAAGCAGCCAGACGTTCTTGTATTTTTTAAAGTGGTCCTGAATGATAGTTTTCCAGGCTTTGCTCCAGAGCACATATTCTGCTGTTCTATTAAAAGAGTGTTGCTAGGGCAATTGTTGCCATCTCCCATTGTAATCCTGTGTTTCCTAACAACATCAGGCGTTTGATGGCTTCGAGGTGCTGGGAATCTCTCGCCTGCTGGAGCCGTCAGACATGGTCCTTCTGTCCGTGCCTGACAGGCTCATAGTCATGACCTACCTCAGCCAGATCCGCTCACACTTCACCAACCAGGAGCTGAGCGTGCTGCAGATAGAGCACAACAGCAGTAAGTCCAGTTACGGCGTCGCTCTCACCGGCCCGACTCCCACGAATGTGGACGCTGCTGCTTTCTGCATGGCCAGACTAAATGAAGGAGTGAGTCTAGAAGAGGGAGGAAGCAGCACGCTGGTGGTCCCGCCGCCAAGAGCTAAACGACAGCTTAAAGGTACTAGTATTATTCCCTCTGTATGATTATTTTATTATATATTCACCAAATAAGGTTAATTTTGCCCACTTTGGCTTTTTGGAACTTTTACAGTTTCTGTTGTCTTACCATAACAAACTGTGCAGACATAGTTAAAAACTTTTTATTATGCAAGCCCTTTCACACCATAAACCTGGGTTAAAAAAAAGAGCAAAAACAGCGAGGAGAGCAGAAAGGAAAGGAGCAAAGGTGGAAACACTAGTGTTTCCCAGGGTAACTTAGGAATGTGAAGTAGCAAAGTTAGAGCTAAGGCAACAAGAGGCACAGAAAACAGATCAATAAATCAAGTTCACAATGCCTCACTTAAGATTTTTGTTGGTTCCCAGAGATACCAGATGTGCCTTTTTAGTGCAAATGTGTTTAATATTCATTTTGGCTATAAATATTAGTCCCAGTAGAACAGCTGTGAAATTTATTATTCTTATTTAAAACTCCTGAATGTCCCTGGAGACACGTTATCTCAAATAGATTCATGAGCGATGAGGTCTGGCATGAACTCTGCGTGTTCTGTCAAAGTTGGAAAAGTTCTGATGAGTTCATATGTGAGAAAACCATCTCAGCCTTTTTCCTTCCTGTGCTGTTATCAATGGTTTGGCCTGGTCGGCATCCAGTTAGGACATCCAGTAAGTGATGTCATGTACATCTGTGCTTCAATCACGATGTAGTAATATTTAATATGTCATGACCATTAGGGCATTATTTTCTGCTGTGGCTCCTGGTAATCACAGACATCCACAAAGTGTCAATGGAGCAGATTCAGATACATGTTTTACTTTCACTTTGATAGTTCTTTCTTTGGCTTTTCATTTTACTGGATTAAGTACATATGGATAAATACTCTGTACCAAGTTTTCTGAGGCCTTAAAACAATTAAAGAAATATAACATGTAATCATTTGTCTGTCCTGCTTTTAGTGGAGGAGTCCATAACTCCAGTCCCGCCCCCACGGTCTCTTACAAAGGTAGTCAAGCCTGGGCCGGCTCAGGTAACACTTTGTCTTTCTTCCTTTATTATTTCCATCAGCAAACAAACTTTTCAGGCCAAAAAATACGTGAAACACTCTCAATTTTTACTTTGCATTTTCACCTCTGTTTAACTTTATACATCTGCTTTACTGTAGCTATATGAAAGTTTTATATTTCTTCTCCAGGATGAAAATACAATGTCTAACTCTGCAACAGAAAACACGAGTAATACAGGTATGAGCCTGCAGAGTAAGCCTTTTCTAACATTTGAAGCATTTGTTTTAGCACTCTTTCCCTCACTTTTTTCCCTACTCTGATTTGTGTATTTCAATTCTTGCAGAGTTTCAGCGTGCAGATGAGCCCCAGCCTCCAAAACAAGACGAGGAAACAATGGTCAGTCATGTGTTCTTCCCCTTTTCTGTTCTTTATTTCATTTCTATATCATTTTGATTCTCACATCATCATTAATTGATGGCTCCAAAAAGTACTGAATAACAGCTGTCCAGTTCATCATTCACATCTTATATTCTCCATCCTTTGACCTCTCTAATCTTTTTGACCCTCTTCTTCTGCTTCTCTTCGTATGTCCCCCTCCCCTTTCTGCTGTCCGACCCCCTCTTTCTGTTGATCTCTTTTCTTCCTCTGTTTGTGGCTTTCTGTCGTCATTCTGTATGTTCGTGTGTGGTTGTGTGTGTTTGCCTCTATTCGTCTGCGTGTCTTTGTACGTGTATGATGGTGGCTTGTGGTCAGTCTCTGCAGGACACCAGCCAGTATGTGTTGAGTGAGCTGGCAGCATTGGAGACAGAACAGAAGCACATCGACAGCAGAGCTGCAGTGGTGGAGAGACGACTGCGAAGTCTCATGGAAACAGGTGAGTCACTTAATTAAACCTCTGATAAGCAAGAAGTGAACGGTGCAGAATTCACTAAGCAGATTTAATCCAATGGACTTTTGCATTGATTAAGTGGTTGCAGTTATGTGTCATCACTGGATTACTCCTGTTTTCTCTTCCCTATCCCCTGGTCATAGCAGGTGGCTGCCCCTCCCTGAACATTGTTCTGTTAATAATAATAATAAAATAATAATAATAATATATTGTATTAATAGGCACCTTTCAGGGCACTCAAGGACATCTTACAATCAATGAAATAACAAAATCGAGTATATGGCGATTAAAAACACATCAGAGAATGAAAAAGTTTCAAAGACGAGCTGACAATCGTCTGAAAGCTCTAACTGGGGTCTAACAGAGGATGGTGGAGGTGGAGGATCCCAGAGTGGAGTAGAGCAAGCTGTGACAATGTGCAGAAGATCGGTGAGATACAGAGGTGCAGGGTTATGGAGAGACTTGAAAGTAAGAAGATGAATCTTAGAATTAATGCAGTATTTTGCAGGAAGTAGTAGAAGGACAGGATTTATATATTTTACTGAAGGAGTTCAGGAGCAGGCCTGTGTTAGAGGTCTCTTCTTGTCAAAAGGGAGTTCTTCCTCTCCAACATCACCGAGTGCTTGTAAGAGGGGAAGGTGGCACTATAAGACGCCAAAAAATATACATGTAAATGCATAAAAAGATGAACTAAATTGAACCGAACCTTAAATCTCCTGACCTGCATGCAGATGAATACCCTCCTCAGCCATGATGCTAACCTGCCTTCTACTTGTGATTATAATGAAGTAAATTCCAGATCCAGCTCTGTCTAGTTTACACTTTTTTTTGTTGTTAAATAGTATCTTGCATGTGGATCTTTATGTTTAATGATCTTTATCTTTATCTGTATTCAAATATTCACAAGCTTTCATGTCTTTTCTCTGCTGTTGCAGGAAGTGACCGTGATGAAGAGGAGAGACTGATCCAGGAGTGGTTCACTCTGGTAAACAAGAAGAACGCTCTGATCCGCAGACAAGACAACCTGGAACTGCTGTAAGACCTCCCACATATCAGTATACACATACTCATATACGTATATTTTACATTTGTTTTAAACCGACTTGTTCTTAACTGCATCTATAGACAAGAGGAGCAGGATCTGGAGAGGAGATTTGACCTTCTGACCAGAGAACTGCGCGTAATCATGGCTATTGAAGGTCATTAAAGTAGTGGAAACAAGTAATCTGTACAATATCAGTCAAAATGATTTACAGATAATAATACAAATCTAAATGGTAAAAAAAAATTAAAACACAATGAATTTGATCTTTTTGAGTGCTGCTTTTTGTGCAGACTGGCAGAAGTCACCCGCTCAGCAGCAGAGGGAGCAGCTGCTCCTCCAGGAGCTGGTGTCTTTGGTCAACCAAAGGGACGAGATCATCAGGGATATCGACACCAAGGAGAGACGGTCAGTATATGTAGGGTTATGTGAAAGAGACAAAGTGGGTTACAGGAAGATTATACATCCAAAAAACAAAAGAGATTAGTTTGTTATTTGGATCTTTATGCCTATCTATGATAGAGGGGTGCAGATATCCATGAGCTCAGCACCGTACCGTGCTTTTGTGTTTGCAGGGCCTTGGAGGAGGATGAGCGTCTGGAGCGTGGTCTCGAAATGAGGAGGAGAAAATACAGCAACAAAGAAAAATGTGTGTTACAGTGAGACGAGTGAGGACAAGCACAAACGGCTTTTACTCCAAAGCCCCAAAAGAGTACTTTTTTTAAAAATAGAAAGCTGTTTTTTAAGGATGCTGGGGCTCTGTATTTTCTTGTATTTAAAGTGCCTTGAGGACTGCTCTGAGTTTGACACTGCAAAACATATGTCATCTTCTCTGATAAAAAAAAAAAAAGAAATTCAAGTGTTCATTATTTTAAGTGTGTCTTAATATATAAGTATTGCTTGATTCTTTTCACCTATTTTTATTTATTTAAATTATGTATCTGACTGTTTTACATCTATTGCACATTTGCTTTTTGTGTGTTTCTGTTTCTAATCTGTGACTTTCAGTATTCAAACACTGGCTTATCCTCCATTGTGAAAAACGAGGCCAAAATATTTGCAGCCTTGAGGGGAAGTTTAGTTTACAGTTGTTTGTAATCTGCAGGTTTCTAGTAATGTCACCCTACTTGTCACTTCCCCGAGGAAAAAGTCCATAAACACGCCCGAGCATTTTGGATATCAAAATAGTATGTGGTAAGTCATGAGCTGGACTCGAATGCCCAATGTTGTTAGCGGAGGATACGTGTTTTCAGATTCAGGATGACCCCCTGCAGCCTCATGGAGCTCAAAGATGTTTCCAGCCTAAAGTTACACCTTGGTAACTTGCAGTCTTTGTGGATGTGATTGCTCACGTCTGCAATATTCACAGAAATCAAAGTGCTTTCCATTTCTGTGTCGACTACTGCATGCATGCTTATGGAGGTGTGCTAATAAAGTGGCACTGTGCTCCACAGCACCACTATGTATTCATACTGTAGCTGCGTATAATGAATCGAGGATGTTTGTGATGATGAAAATAAAAACATATCGGCTGGTTGCTCATCTGTCATGACTGTTTTCATCACTTAGTCTTCATCACACTTCATAGATTATGTAACCCAGGGCAGTAACTGTAATATGATCCTAATGTATAATCGTAACATGCTAAAATCACCCTGTGCACATAATAGCATAAAGGCATTGGACGCTACAAAAATATCCCCTAATGTGATGCTGCAGTGATCACAAAACAGACATTGCTGGATAGTGATCAATACAGCTGAAATCTAAATTTAACAACACTTCAGGGTAAATATCTGTTTTTACCTTGCTTGGTGTGTCTCAAATGAGGTTTGGTAATGCATCTCCAACTGGCAATCCAGCTGTGAGGAAATTACTTAAATTGTTAAGCCAAAGACGTCAAACTCATTTTACATCATGGGCCACATACAGCCCACTAGGGTTAAGTTGGTTGGACCAGTGTAGAGAAGCTTAACTACACATGTGATCTCTGAGATATCTTAACATAAGAAGGGGGGAAAGTGTAATTTTAACAGTTTTAACAGTGTACAGTTATTTCCCAGACTGCCCTGTAATTATAAAACAGAAAGCTATTGTTTATGCATAAAAAACAACCTTTTTCTTTTAGTTAAAAGCCCAAAATGTATGCTCTTCTTTAAAGTTTCCAAAGTTGTCCAGTGGGCCAGCTTTGACCGTCTGCCAATAAGTGATTTCCAGTATTTATGATTGGCGGTATTTAAACGGTTGTAAATGACTTGTTGGCCTTTAATATGTAAAACATATGTCAAATATATCTCTTGTGAATGGGATCGAGCCACTTTAAGCCAGAAAGATCATTTCTGCCACAGAGTAGAAGCTGCAATCAGTTTCTGGCAATTATTTATGCTTTATTTATGAATATGATACTCTCATTAACATGAAAAAATGTCTTTCTCAGAAGAGATCTGGCAAAGAGGGAAGCAACAACCATAACATAACAGTTGTATAAATATATTTTAAGTGCCAAAAACGATTGGATTGATTATAATGTAGAACACAGAAGTACAATAACGCAGAGTCATAAAGATTCTTACAAAACATGTAATTTCTTTATTTTATTTATAAGACCTTCGTAAATCCTGCTGACTGCAGACTATCAATATAACCAAAGATATTGATGAATTAAAATGTGAATATATACACTTAACTATATATTTTTGGCATTGTATAATCTATTTGACGTGTAGACTGATACTGATAAATCAGCTAACAAAAATCAGTTTAATAAAAGAAATTATAAGTCAGAGCCACTGTTTAGTATTACTGCACGAACACAGCAAAGAGCAAATGTAAACTGATGCAGCCCCAAAAGATCTTAATAGAGGCATGAAAATCGTTTTCTGTATGCGATTGGATGTAAGGTGCAGAATAACGATCTCCAGCATGTCCCTGGTGGTCTAGTGGTTAGGATTCGGCGCTCTCACCGCCGCGGCCCGGGTTCGATTCCCGGTCAGGGAACTAGCTTTTTCGTGTTCTATGATGGCTACATGTTTGTTTTCCAATTACACAACTACTTCTACTGGCACGGAGAGGCTAAGCTTCACCTGTTTTTTTTTTTGTTTTTTTATCTCTGACCCTAGTATAAAAATATTGAGTCATAACCAAAACTGAATATTTACTGTTATGTATTATGTTTGTTTGCACGTAGTCTTGTTTACACTCGTACCGTTTACCTGAATGAGCTTGTTTTTTGCGTGCAGTTACTGGACTTCATAGAGCATTAGAGCTAATCAGCTAATCACCAGGACTCACTAATCTGAAATAACTGACAGGATCGAGCCGATCCAAAGCGGGGTGAACCTGCACTCCTTTGTTAGCCGCCGCTTAGCTGGAGAACCAGCTGAAGTTGTGATTGCAAACCCTCACGTTTGTCATGCAGGTAGAGAACACCCACCCGAGGTGTTTCCTGGGTTTGCTGAGCTGCCTATTCTTGGCTGGTCTCTACGTTGGCAGTTTGTACGTCTGGAGAAGCAGCTCACCAAGGTATACAGCTCACCAACAGGCATGAGAGAAGTGCTGTTAGGCCAGACAACTAAACTTAAACTGTGCGTGCAGGGATCATCCCAGTGTGATAAAGCGTCGCTGTGCTAGTGTGCTGCTGGTCTCTGTAGTGTCACCTGCAGTTGTGAAGACATGGATACACTGGGCTGATGTCAAGGTGAGTATACTGTAGATAGTAACATTTCCCCTGGAGGATTTACCTTGTGACCCGACAAGTTTCAGCACTATGAGTTTAACTCAACTCTGTGACAATTTAAACTCCACCTATCGTTCAATTCTGTATCTGTTTGTTTATTTGTCCCGATTGTTACCTTTGTAAAGGATCTTTTCCATCAGTAATCTATACCAATCAAATCAAATCTGTGATTACTGCTCATCTAAAATTAAATGTTATGAACAATATTCCCAAAAGTATTTGCTTTTTTTTCTTCAAACTCAACTTGAACTTGAAATATCCGTAAGGTTTAATGTGATGTTGCTATGATGTAGCTATAACAGCTTCAACTTTTCTGGGAAGGCTTTCCACAGAAGAAGTGTTTATGGGAATTTTTGACCATTCTTCCATCCCAAAGGTGTTCCATCAGTTTGAGGTCAGGACTCTGTGTAAGCCAGTTAAGTTTTTCCCCACCAAGCTTGCTCATCCATGTCATTATGGACTTTGCTTTGTGCACTGGTGCGCAGTCCTGTTGGAGCAGGAAGGAGTCACCCTCGTCCCCAAACTCTTCCTATAAAGTTGGGAGCATGAAAATGTCTTGATATGCTGAAGCATTAAGAGTTCCTTTCACTGGAACTAAGGGGCTCAGCCCAACTGAAAAACAACCCCAGACTATAATCCCCCCTTCACCAAACTTTACACTTGGCGCAATGCAGTCAGACAACCACCAAACCCAGACCCATCGGATTGTCCATCATCCACAGAGCACGTCGCTATTGCTCTGGAGTCCAGTGGCGGAGTGCTTAACACCACTGTATATGACACTTTGCATTATTCTTGGTGATGTGAGGCTTGGATGCAGCTGCTCGGCCATGGAAACCCATTCAATGAAACTCTCTCCACACTGTTCTTGAGCTAATCTGAAGGCCACATGAAGTTCGGTGACTCGTTTCACTTCAGTGACTCGTTTAAACGTCATTCTCACGGTTTCTAAAACACATTTTGCCCTTCAGGCGGACGTGTCTGTGTGGGAGTTGATGGGACTTCGCATGGACGGTTTGGTTGCTGCATCCATATTACCTTTATTACTTACTATGGTAAGTCAGGGGATCCCATATCTGATTAACTTGATTCTGCATTCAAAATATTAATATAAATTTTGTTTAGCATACATTTGTAACATTTTGCTTCATTAGAGATGGAAAAGAATAGTACTGATTTCAAATTGCTTAACTGAGGGCACAAATATCTCTGAAGTTTTATATGTAGCGCACATTAAATACTTACAGATGAAAACCCAGGATTTATTTACATTTACATCATTAACATAAGATTTGTCAGAAATGAAGAAAACCATAGTCAATGAGTTTTTCAGTAGCTTCAAACAGTAATCTGTAGATCCCGTTTCTCTCATACAGCAATATATTTATGCTTAGCTGAGGCATGCTTGACATTTCAGAGATTTATTTCCATTCCTGCTAAGCGTGGCCTCAGCTTAGCTTTGCAACTTCCATTAAATGTCTACGTTCTGCAGTAATATCCCCATGGGCGAGTTTAAACCACACACTGACAAATGTACCCTGTAGTTTCCAGTTTAATCTTTTTTTTTTAATTTACATCCTCTAGATTTTATAAACAACTGGTTTTACTCTCCCACGTCAGGTTTTTTATCTCGGCCCACTGGTTCACTCCGCTATAGACAACCCCAAAGGCTTCACCGGGGAAATGCAGTGTGCACTGGGTACGTTTGTCTCTATAATAACTGAATGTTATGTTGGGTTAACTGGAATCAGAGAGCTGCACATGTGTGCTTTCATGCACTTCTCCCAGATGTTCAGTCATGGAGGCGGTGTGCGGGGGACGCAGTGTGGCTCAGAAACCAGGTGGTGGCACCAGTGACAGAGGAGCTGGTGTTCAGAGGGGCCATGCTTCCTATGTTGGTGCCCTGCACGGGACCCACAGGCGCTATCGTCACCGCTCCACTGTTCTTTGGAGTTGGTATGTGAAAAAGTTTTCAAACAGAAAAAAAAACCATATTTGCATATATTTGAACTATTTCAGATTAAATTTTAACACCAAGTTCGAGAGACTTCTTCTTCTCCCAGCAGTTCCTACATCCATGAACGCTCTCTGTGATCTTCCTCTTTTCCTCCTGCCTGGCAGCTCCATATTCACCCTCTTTTGTCCAATCCAGTCGCCACCCTTCCTCTGCACCAAGGAGGAGAGAATAATAAATGTTGCATTTTGTGCCTCATTTTTTCTTCCAAATCTATGTTTGCAAGTGTTACATTACATTTGGTTTGACTGCCTTTAATGTCAACTGCCTCATTTTAGCTCATTTCCACCATGTCATAGAGGAGCGACGCCTTGGGAAAGAGAGCATGAGTGTCATCCTTCTGGTGGCAGGTCAGTTAGCTGAAAAGGCAAACCATGTTGTCATGATCAGAGCAAGGTGACTCATTTCTTTTAGCTTGATTTTGATCATCTTTATGTGACATGGACTGATAAAACTAAAACTGAGCACTTTGATCGCATCTTTTTTTCTCTCACAGGGATGCAGTTCTTGTACACAACTGTTTTTGGTGCTTTTACTGCCTTTATATTCATGAGAACTGGTAAGATATGTGATCTATACGATAATTTGGTCACTCATTAGCCTACGATAATCAACCCATTTCATCTGAAATCTTTGTTTTGTTTTGGTTTTTTTTAAGGGCATGTTGTCGGTCCAGTTTTGTGCCATTCATTTTGCAACAGTCAGGGCCTGCCTGACATCAGCTCTGCCCTGCAACACCCTCACAGTTCAGCTCTGCTCTTCTCATATCTGATGGGAGGCCTGCTGTTTCTGGTGCTGCTCTTCCTGCTGACAGACCAGTACTTTTATGGTCCCATTCCCATCTGCAGCCTGGCTCCCCCTCCAGGGTTGGTTTGCTGAATGAAATCGAATTAAGTTAAATGCGCTCCAGCTCTCCTTCTTTTACTCTGGATTTCATTTTGTGATGTAAAAAGTTGCTGTTTTTTTTTCTTTTTAACAAAACTAAAAATCTATGCGTGTATATATGTCTATGCGTGGGTGGGTCAGCATGAGAGCAGAATGATTAGAGCAGTTTAGACATTTCCTGCATGGTTAAAAATATTTCCTACTGTATTGAAACTCAATGCCAGTACAACTTTCCCCGGTTAAAAGGGAGAAAAAGAGGTGTGTGTGTGTGTGTGTGTGTGTGTGTGTGTGTGTGTGTGTGTGTGTGTGTGTGTGTGTGTGTGTGTGTGTGTGTGTGTGTGTGCGTGGCTGAGAAAAACAGATGAACTGTGAAAGGGAAGGCAGTAGAAAAAAACACATGCAGACAGAGCGATGGAGACAGACACAAACACAGACGATGTTGCCAGAAAATACACAAAGGGAACCAAAGTGAGAGGCACAACTAAAACGTGTGCTATTAGGACAAATAAGGCTATGACAGTCAGGCTGTAGCAGTAAATACAGAAAGAAGTGAGGGAAAATGGTTGGAGTGGGCAGAGAAAAGGAAAGAGGAGAAATGTAAAGGAAAAGTGGAGCGGGAAGAAGCTTAAAGTATTTCCCCAGGGAAACTGAAAATGTGAAGTAGCAGAGATGAGGGAGAGGAGGTCATTCAGGGTCTGTGGAAATGGTTAAAGGTTGCATTGGACAATTAAGATTTATGAGTCAGACAGATGTTTACAAATTAAAACAGTGGGGGTAAAGTCACGCATGTTTCTGCACATGTACTACATGCATATCTTAGCTGTTCTTCAGTCAGTAAACTCTGGTCTTGACTAAAGTTTTTTTTGAATCCCATTTCAACTGGTAAGGTTTTCTTTAAGCCTTTATTAGATGGAAAAGGAGAAAAGTGGGGGAAATGACACGCAGGAGATGGTCTGTGGCAGATATGAACACAAACAGCCTTTGGCATACGGGCTGCCTGTTTAACCACATGTACAGACGCTCCTGCAGCAAAAAAAGATCAGATTTTTGTAGTGTTCCTCTGCACACCACCACAGTGGATTTTAAATCAAACAATCAACATGTGATTGAAGCACAGACTTTCAGCTTTAACTCAAAGGCTTTAACAAACATATTATACTGGCTGTTTAGGAATTACAGTCATTTTTTATGTACAGTTCCCCATTTTCAGAAGCTCAAAATGAATTGGACAGTTGACTCATAAGCAGGTTCGTGCCACACTGAGGCCTGTTTTCATGATAAATGTAGCACACGTAACACTGGAAGTTGTTTCAAACTGTTTAATTTGTAACTTTTGAAGTGGCCAAATCAAAAGTCTGTTACATTTCTAAAAAGAATGAATGCACTGGTTCTCTCAGCAACACCAACAGACCTGAAAGACCACAGAAGATGAAAGTGGATGATGACAGAATTATTTCCATGGTTAAGGAAAACAACTTTACAATATCTAATAATGTAAGAAGATTCTCTGGGAGGTAGAGGTGAAGTCTCTAAAAGAGCCTGCACAGTTCAGAAAAAAAAATATTAGACAGATGAAACAAAGTATAACTTCTACCAGAACGATGGCAAGAGAAATGTTAGTAGAAGGAGAGAAACAGTGTGTCAGGCATGAGGAGGTAATGTTATGATATGATAATATATGGCTTTCAGTGAAACCAGGTAACTAGTGGAGGGTTTTTTTTGATGAAGTGACTCCTGGTAGAAATAGCAGGATTAATACTGAAGCGTTCAAGGCTGTACACTCTGCTCAGATTCATCCAAATGCTGCAAAAACTGATTCGACAGCGCTTCATGGTGAAATAGATACTGGCTCAAAGCAACCCAAGAGTTTTTTAAAGAAAAGAAATGGGATATTTTTCAATGGTAACCCAATTACTTTTCAACCCTCTTAAATGGGGGGACGGTAAATGCAATACATTTGTTAAACCCCTTGAATGAAAGCTTTAAAAAATAAAATAAATAAAAATCTGACTTCAATCACATCTATATTGTTTGATTTAAAATCACCTGTGGTGGTGTATAGAGGCAAAACTCCAAAAAAAAATGCATCTCTATCCAAAAACATACTGACTTAAGTATTAAGGCCACGTTTAACTACACTGAGCATTCAAAATGCTTTTGCATCCAAATTCATTCTCAAATTGGCATTAAATCGTGCACATAAGGCAACAGTATACTGCACCTACAATATTAACAGATTTGAACCCTGACTAACGTTTCAGCTGGGCAAGTAACACTGGTTTCAAAGTGCTGCTGGCTAAGATGGGGACTAGGGATCATCTTCAAAATGAAACACAGAAAAGAGATAGAACAAAAATACGCCCTACCTTCACTCTTACACATTTTTCCAAACCAAAATCACTTCATAAGTCAATCTCATCCTGTCGCCGATACCACAGCATTGCAGCTTCACCTTTAGTGTTTGGCGCTGGGCAGTTTTGTAGCTTTATCCGACTGCAGCTGTCTGCACCTGAAAATGACACACGGCTCATGATGTATGATATACAAGCATCTCCTTTTCACGTTGTAGCGTCAGCCGCGGGTGTCACGCTTGGATGGATTGAATATTTCAGATTTAAAAGGATTAAAAAAGCTTTTTTTTCCCCAGATCTTTATTTATTCAGGGATAGACTGCTCATTTGTCAGCATGCTCCTTCCCTGCTTCGCTTTCCTACATTTCAACTCAGTGATCCTTGGCATCTTTCCAGCTCAACAAGGTCTACTAAATTTGTGGGACATTGCTGCACTGACTCAAACTTGGCAGCAGGTTTTTGTAAGAAGCTTCTGAAAGAAAAAGGTGGAACCTGCTTCATTGCTGGGAGTATTAAACAAAGACAGCAGAGGGAAAAGGCATATTTTTGCATTGTTTTAGGGAGTGATTTACTTTGTTTAGACTTCTTTTTTTCTTATTTACTGTAGAAAAGCTGTTTTTTGGGAGAAAAAGAGTAGGAAAATGAGCCCGGATCAAATGAGGGACGTGGATGTGTGCAAAATGTGAAGTTTCCAGGATATTAAACGGTGCAGAAATGAGTCAGACACATGACCGTTCTACACATCAGACGCCCGTCTGTCTCTTTGTTTCTCCTTTTGTGTCCTCTCCTTTCTTTTCGCAGTTGATGGTTTTGCCATTACAAACACACACACGCGCGCACACACGAATGCTCCCTCCCTGGAGAAATATTACTGTATCGTGAAATGCAGAGCAGAGAAGTGTCGTCCATGTGTGCATGCGTGTGTCTATGGAAAAGCTGAGCCTGTCATCTGGTAAAGAAATAATCTTTCAGGAATTATCCTCTCCCAGTTTTCTGTCCTCCCATTCTGCCTCTCAGCAGTTTTTAAACCTTGACTCGCTGTTTGTCTGAGGTTTGTTTATACATGTGTGATTCTGTACATGCAGCTGACTCCTATTGCAGTTAATAATACATAAATCATTGCCTCCTTATCCTTTGCTACTCATGTTCCTTTTTATTTCGCTATGCTAAGCTTCTTTTTTTTACCTGCAGAGTTTGGTGGAGAATGTTTTATCTTGTTTTTCATGTAAGCAAGTAATGAAGGAACTTTTTAGCATTTTCAGCTTGTAGTTGAGGCGATGTTTGCACTGTGTGATGATTTAACTATTAATACGTAAAGGTTAAAAATCAAATGAGACACCTTCACTGCTTTGACATAGCTTCAATGCTTATTTACTGACTTGCAGCTGTCAAAACCGTCCATACATTTTTAGCCGATGCATCCAGTAATTGAAGACTATAACCAACGGGAATTGATCTCCTCTCGATTTAACAACTGGAGAGCAACCCAGGTCGGTTCAGACGTTTGTGGTATAGATTTGTTGACAGTGTGGGTGTGGATGGAGGGCATCTGTGTCTGCTGTGAAAGATGAAGCATGTGGACGTTGTAGAAGAAGTGGATAAAAGTATCCTCTTTTTCCTCCACTGAAATTACCAGGAATGCCTACAGTCTATTATTTAACCACAAGGCCACTGCTAATTGTTTCAGTGTGTGTGTGTGTGTGTGTGTGTGTGTGTGTGTGTGTGTGTGTGTGTGTGTGTTAAAACACCAGCGGTTGGGAAAAATGAACAACGTGACGTGTCCTGCTCTACTTGATATGGCACAGATGCTGCAACAGGCCTGAGTGGTGCGATTCTGTACTCCCGTGACCCAAGACCATGAGGAAATAACTAAACAGTTTCACTGGCATCAGACGAGCTCAGGAACAGAGGCATAACTAATTTGTTTAGTCCCAAAAAGCCTCTATTAGCATTTAAAGCCTTGCGTTTTTATATATTTCAATTATGTCACAACATAAGAATTAAACGTTTCTATATACAGCACTCTATGTTCCATTTACTGACAGATTCTTGTGCAAAAGCAACCAGTCCTTAAATGTAAAAATCCATGTGGGTGAAGGCATTTCCAGCAGAGCTCTCTTCTGCCAGGAATGCCTTGCTCTCACACTCACACCTGAAAGTTCCTCAGTATAACTGCAGGGTGATCTGTTTGACACTGAGCAGCTCCGCTAAAGCATCTGGGGCTCTTTCAATGTATCTGCCCAGATTTATCCTACTGACTCACTGATCCATCCAACAGCCTTCTGGGAGAACAGACACAGTTTAGTCCAGCGAGTTCAAAATAACACTTTTTGGGCTCGTCCTTTCATCTGAGAGAATATTTCACATTTAAAAAAAGGGGATCCTAGTGAAGGTGAAGTAACTGTTTAATTGTTTTTAAGTGTTTCAAGCCAAACAACTACTGGATTCCATTCCATGATTTAGTGTCCATATATTTATGGTCCCCAGAAGTCTTGGCTTATCCCTGGAAGGTCAAAGTTCACAGGTTCAACCGCATGAACTGTGCTGACTTTGGCAATCCCTTTGTTTGTCGTGAGCTTCACATCTGTGATTTTTAAGTGAAACAAACTCAGACTGGAATGGAATTTGGTGCAGACACTCATGTTCACAAAAGTAAGATTTCTGTCTTTCTTTCATTGTGCTCGTGTGCAAGCATCAACACTGGCACTGCATTTAGCTTCAGCTGGCATTTGCATTTGTTTATTAGGAATTTGGTGAAAATTTTACCTGCTGAGGGGAGATGTGAGCTTCTTGCAGTCTATTAAAATTCATGTCACGTGTTCTTTTCCGTATGGAAAAAAGAGCCCAAAGTGTGTAATACATATAAGACATATAAGGTTTAGTGGCCACAGAAGAACATCAGATCAAGAACATCTACCGGGCTGTTAAAAAATGAATTAGTGGTTAAAATGAAATGGAGAGGTTTTGGAGCTGGAAGGTACAGTTCAGCTGCTTGGAATCCAGAATCTGAGAATGTATCAGAGCCAGTAATGATATGTGGCAAGCGGCTCGGAGTCAAGGAGGTAGAAAGTAAGCTGTGACCTAGGGGGCGGCACATATTAAATCAAGAGCTCTGTATGTTCCATTAGACGTCTTGGACACACTGTGTTTAGATTAATGTGAAGAGGGGGGATTGGGAGTGCAGGGCTATGGAAAGGAGAGGTTTTGTCTGTTCTGTCAATTACAATTCTGGAATCTGTCTATGGGGCGGGGCTATAAGGCCAGGGGGCGGGGCTAATCAGGCTCCATGATTGAATAAACAGAAGTTTGGGGTGAAAACTGGGGTTCTGGAGAAAAGATTGCTGATCTGGTTGCTCAAATAGCTAAACCTGAGGAGAAGAAGGAGAGGGGGGAAAGCAAAAGAATTCAAAGAAAAATAAAGGAGAGACACGGGGGAATGAAAGAATAATAAGGAAAGGGAGAAACAGCTGAGTGTTGGGGTAGTCCAAGAAAAGCAGGAGAAGTGGGGAGACAGGAGCAGGATGAGGGATGTTGAAAAGGAGGAAAGGGAGGTGGGGAACAAGATCGAAAGGCTCTTTAGGTTCTCCAGGATCCTGAGGTTTTATGTTTGTTCTCCCCCAAGTTCCAGTGGTTGTTACATAACTGGAAAAGACTGCTGAATAGTAAGATTGTGTATGGTCTGCCTGCCAACACAATCACAGCACAGCCAGCCGACTCATCTGCTGTACACTGGGAAAACACGAGCTTGGATGTGTGGCTTGGATTAGCCACACAATGTGTAGCTAATAAGTTCAACTTTGAATGCAGTGTGACTTTTCCATCCCATCATCCTTTGTTAAGATGCTACAGAGGTGAAATCATGCTTTCATGTTTAAATTTGTATCAAAAAGCCTTTTTACGCCAGACCAAGAGGAAAGTTGGAGAGTGAAGCAATGACATAAAGCTGCTTGTAATTGACATGTGGCAGGTCAAGCTTCCCACAAAGAAACACGATGAGCATCCATACAGTGTTTTAGCTTTCAGCAGTTCAACAGTCTTGTGCATGGTGGACTTTCAGCTGATAGCTGTTTGTGCCCATCAGCAGCCTTCCCTTCAGTACCTGAATCTTCAAATTGCAGCTGTCGGCTTCATTTAGTGTTCTTTGGCTTTGCTCTTTACATAAACTCATGGAAAAATAGAAAGATCATATTTTTCTTTGGAAAAATTCCATCTCAGTGTTTGACTTTGCTTCCAGACATGCCACTCATCACGTCCAGATCATGTGACGGGAGGTACCCCCTCAAGTCACTCCTGCTCCCCAGTTACTGAGAGGTCAAGCTGATGCACATCTGGCATTTCCTGTTTCCTCTCCTCCATATGCCCCCGAGTGGCAACCACACACACATACACCCGTACATACACACAAAATCACACACACAAGGACACCTACTCATTCTCTTAAACATCTGTGCACATTCAAAGTTATTTTATAACAGCAATGAACCCAACAAACAGTCCAACAGGTAGACCTCTGTTCCACACTCAAATGTTTCCATTGGACTGTAAAGTCTTCCAGCTGGTATGGACTTGGTAGAAAGACGGGGGAAAGACAGGAGGGAGGGAAATGGAAGAAAATGAGAAAAGAGTAAAAAAGAAAATAGAAGCGAAGAGAGAAATGAAAAAGATGATGACAGACTGAGAGGAAGAAAATCTGGCAGGTGGGGGAAAGAGTCAGAAGAAGAGGGACAAATTCTGCATCTCACAATGCTGGAGACACTTTCCATCCTGTGGATGCAGTGCAGGGCTTAAAGGCTGTGTGAGACTGCATACGTGTGTCCAAAGCCATTGGCAAGATGGGGGACAGAATGGTGCCGTATGGTTTTCATAACACACTCTGAGGGTTTTCAATACCAACCCTGCTCCCCACCTCCCAAGCCCCACTAACCCATCATCCCCTCAACTATTCCCTCATAGTCTCACATACTTTACCAGCCCCCTCTGCTTTTTCCTCTACGTAGCCTCTCCGCCTTTACACCCCAACCCCCCACCCCCATCTTTCTCTTCTCCTAAGGTTCTCTCAGAACTTTGCAGAGGCTTGAAAGCCTGAGCAGGATCAGATGCAGTGCAGGATTTCTGTCCCAGAAATTCACCTAAATTCATACAAGGATCAACTTTATCTATTTTGGACTTAGCTCAAGGATAGATGGACCCATTCAATCATTTTTTTTAAATTCTGGACTCTACTGGTAACTCACTGGACTGTTTTTTGGACTCTACTGGACTAAATTGGACATTCTGGGGTTAATTCTATTGGACTTTCAGTTCAATCTATTTTGTAGTAAGCTCTTATAAAATCTGAGGCAGCAGGATTGGCAGTTTGAATGGATTTATTTTACACTGCAGTTCCTTAATTTTTGAAGAATCTGCCCATCCCAGATAAAATAAGGCAAAGAAAAATAGCTTCAAATAGCTCCTTTAGACCAAATTATGTATTTATTTCTTTTAAAAAAAGTTAAGTCTGGAGTGGAAAGTGGTAATTTGTAAAACTAACAATAGAAGCTCAGTTTGGCTCAGGTGAGTTTCAATAACAGGGCAGAAAAGAAACCAGCTGCATTACTGGAGTATTTATTTTGACAGTAAGGTTGGCTGTCTCATTTAGATGTTGGTGTAGTTTAAACTTCATGTCTTGGAGGATGCAAACAATCATCAGAAGCAGCAGCAGTTGCAGCAGGATGAGTCTTCTGTGCGTGCTGTGGCTGCTGACGGTCTGTCTGGCTCCTGGAAGCCGAGCTCAGAGGCTGAGGGAAGCAGAGAGGGAGAAGCCAGCAGAGAAAGTTCCGCTTATGGAGAGCGATGGAGTCTGTTACCAAGAAGGATGTTACGCTGTCTTCCTCCAGAAGAAGACGTTCAGGGAGGCTGGGCGCAGCTGCCGGGAGCGCGGAGGGACCTTGGCGACGATTTATAACCAAGAAGCTGCGGCTGTCGTCCACGAGCTGCTGTCAGCCATCGAGACACAGGGATCTGAGTCAAAGCTTTACCTCTGGATTGGGTTGCACAGACCTCCACGTCAGTGTTCATCCACCCGACCGCTCAGAGGATTCGTCTGGGTCACAGGCAAAGTCTCATCTTTTTTGAAATTTGAGCTTTCGCTCTTTATAACATTGACATCCATTCACCATTTTAATAGTGTTTGAATAGACTTTGATGTTGATATGTTTAGGTTTTTTTTTAATTATAACCTACAGGTGTCACGCTATATGTTCCTCTATAATCTCTCTGTCAGACTTTGATACCTCGGCCAGTCTGGCTGGACGGTATTTAGATGAACTACTTTTGTTTCACAGACACAGCTGGTGCAGTAGACAATGTGGAATCCATTTTTTTGACCTCACTGCTACCCCTCAGTCTGATTTAGTCATTATGGAAACCTCACCCACTTAAAAAACAAACGCTTTTTATCATCACTCAAAGTGTCTGCTTTGTTCTTCTGTTGCAAATCAAATCCAAAGAGAAATGCAACCGTTTTTATTATTCTTCAGTCATAATTTAAAGGACAAAGCCATGTTTGCTCTCTTTTCCATATAGTGGTAACTAGATACTAAGACTTCACCCCCGTTAAGGTAACTGCAGATGCAGACTTTTCTGCCTAGTTTGTTGCAAACAGTTTATTTACTGTGGAGGAACTGGCCATGAATGTTGTAAATGTACATATGTGTGCACTCAGATGTTTCCATATGATACAGTTAACCTTGGATTCAGTGTTTACGGTTGTGCTAGGTTGTACCACTGCAGCACATTCCTGAGAGAGTAAACAAACTCCTTAAATATATATTGCAGGCATTTCTGCAGCCTGCTTGTTAACAGAACAGCTTAGAGGCAAACCTCCCCATCATTTTGTTGGGCCCACCCCCCACCTCCACTCTTGTGGGGGGTAGAATACAACATTATTTTGCTGTGGCGTTGTTGTTTTTTTAAGTGCCTGTGAGTCAGACTTTGTTTTGACTTTGGCGACTCCTAGGGGCAAATTTAAAACACACAAACACACACACATATACACATTTGAATGCAATTAATGACTGCACAGAACATTTTCCAAATATGACAATATCAGCACATGTAGACTGTAAATATGGGATCTTTATTTATGATAAAGGTCATCCTTTAAATGTGTCAAGTAGCTCTCAAAACTCAAATACACAGTAAACTTGCATATTTTATTTTATTTTTTTAATCTTTGTCTTTGTGTTTTACAACAGGAGACCAGAATGTCCAGTTCACCGACTGGCTCAAAGAATACTCCCCATCAACTTGTGGAGTCTATCGCTGCGTTTCCATGATTGTTCACACATCTGAGAGCGGGCGTGAGAGCGAAGAAAACTTCCAGTGGCTTGACGGCTCCTGCTCGGTTCCACTGAATGGCTATGTTTGCCAGTACAACTACAAAGGCATGTGCCCACCTCTTGAAGATGAGGGTAGAGGTCCACCTGTTTACACCACCCCATTTTACCTTGTCAGCAGTCTGCTGACTCATGTGCCATTTGGGTCTGTGGCCACCGTGCAATGCCCTGCAGACGGCGCAAATCCAGATCCTACTGAGATGACCGCTCTGTGCATCCAGAGAGACGACGAAACAGTGGGCTGGTCCACCGATTCTCCACTTTGTCCACCCATTGAGGAACCACAGAGCCAAGACTGGTGTAGCAAGAACCACGGATGTGAGCAGCACTGCCAGAACACAGACACAGATTACTACTGTTACTGCTCTGAGGGCTTCACAGTAGATAAGGATGGATACAGCTGCAAGCCTGACACGCTGAGCCAAACCAACCCACCTGAGCTATCTGACTCTGCAGGTCCCACCGACTTGCCTCACATCAACCCGGCCTGTGTGGAGATGGGGTGTGAGTATAACTGCATGGAGACCCAACGGGGTCTTCGGTGCACATGCCCCCCAGGCTATCAAATGGCTCCAGATGGCCGCAGGTGTTCCGATGTAGATGAATGTCAGCAAGGACCGTGTCCCCAGCTCTGTGTCAACATCCCAGGTACCTTCCACTGCACCTGCCTTTCAGGGTATCAGCCAGACGACGAGGGCGAGTGTGTGGATGTGGATGAATGCCTCGATGATGGCAGCTGTGAGGGTGTGTGTGAAAACACAGTGGGGTCCTTCAGGTGCGTGTGTGGTGCTGGCTATGAGGTGGGCAGCGAAGGAGAGTGTGTAGATATAGATGAGTGTGCAAGGGGGTCGTCCTGCCAACAGCACTGTCTCAACCTCATCGGAGATTACGAGTGTTTCTGCGACAATGGCTACGACCTGCAGTTAGACAGACACACCTGCCAGCCTTCGCTTGAAGACGAAGAGTATTCTACTCTGACCCCCGACCCGGGTAACTCTGTTCATGTAGCCATCTTTGACCATGATATTCCCTGGTCCTCTTCATTCACTCCTGACCCAAACTTTGAAGTTGACACCAACTTTGATGCTGACTGGGTGACAGAGGCCCCTGAAGGACTTCCCCCCGATGGGTCTCACAGGTCAGGAAATCACCTAAACCAGTGGGACACCCTGTCACCCAGGGGATATCAGACATCCCCGTCCCCGACGCAAAAAGGCAACATAGACAATGAAATTAATAATGGCGTGGATGCTGATGCAGGAAGTAGAGACTCTGGTCCAGGTGTGGCAGAGGACACTGCAAATGGTTCAAATTCAGAGGAAGCTAACATGGATGGTGCAGAAGAAGCTAGCGTCAAAGCTACGGTAGAAGCAGAGTCTGCTGAAGGTCAACGGAAGCACGACAAGAGCTGGCTGCTCGTGGCCCTCCTGGTGCCCCTGTGTGTGTTCCTGGTAGTAATGCTAGCTCTGGGGATTGTTTACTGCACCAGCTGTGCTGTGGACAAGAGCCTTCGCTTTTCAGACTGCTATCGCTGGATACTCCCCACAACACCTCCTGAGAGGAGGGAAGTGAAAACCCAAGCATGAAACCAAAAATAATCAAACACGCACGGATGTCCTTAAAATGCAAATGTCTGTTAAGATTTGTCTAAAACTGCTATCCACTCATCAAGAAAACTTTTCATTTTTGTCCTCTTGCACAGCTTTTGTAAATAATGTAGTCTGCCATCATTTTTTGTTTTGTTTTGTTTTTGTTTGTTTGTTTTTTTAGAATTCAATAAAAACCTTTAAAACTGAAAAAACTTTGTGTGCTTTGTGTTGGTTTAAATGAAGATGAAAGGAAAGAATGTGTGGTTGTGGTTTTATAGCTCTGTGTGCTAAGCAGCTGAAAGACTGCTGATTTTTCCTAAGCCAAATTTTCAATATCAGGGCCAGAAATGAGGAGGAGGAGATGGTGTAGGGCTGTCAGGAAGGGCAGGAGGCGCTGTTGAGTGATAGCCCAACGAGTTTGTAGGATTCTGACCCTTCGATGTTCCGGTTGTGCGACTGAATAACTCATGTTTAGCAGCATTAAGGGAGAATGTATCAGGGACGAACAATGTTCAAAATTTTTCGTGCTTGTAAAATGAGACCGACGAGGATGGGATTCGAACCCACGCGTGCAGAGCACAATGGATTAGCAGTCCATCGCCTTAACCACTCGGCCACCTCGTCATGTGCTCTACCTTTTCGAAGACTTTGGTACATATACACACTTATCTGACTGCTATAGTCTCTGTTTCTTGTTAGCATTTCCTGAACCTTCCTACTGTGGTTAACGGCGGTGTTCTTCAAACTTAATCTTGTTCAAATTCACAATGTGAAACGCGTTAAAAAGCTCGGCATAGCTGCTCAGTGATTGGCTAAAGTTTCCATCGGCCACGATATACAACCTCTGATTGGCTGAGGGCTGATTCTCTCGTTGAATGAATATAGGAAGTGTGCAGCGTGAGACTGCAATTTGACATTCGCTCAGCGCTATAACGGAATCAAGGTAACGAGTTTTTGAGTTGACTTTTACCTTTATTTATATTTATCTCACTTGTGTATCAGTTAGCAGACAGTCATACCGATTAATGACTTGCACATTTTGTGATTAATTATTTTGTTTACAGAAGTCGCCGAGTCTTTATTAAATGCAGCCGTCTTAGCATGCACTCAGGAAGCTAACGTTATTCAGTTAGCTGTAGCCTCTGTATTCATACTTAATTCAGATACGTACTATCGTTGTGTTGGTTTTAAAAGAGACACAATCAGGATTTATTTTCGTGTGTAGACTCTTCATATCAGTTACTGTAGTTTTTTGGGGGGGAAAGTGAAACGGAAAATAAAACAGGCTCGAGTAATATTAACTGATTTTGAATCTGTGCCACGGTCCTGCAAGTCAAGGTTCACTGGACGATCAGCGCCTGTTGTCACAAAAGCTTCTCTCTTTACTGCTTCTCCGAAATATATTTATATGAACTATAACCACACTTCAATTCATGTAATTCCAGTTTCTTTGTACGCTTGTGCTTACAATGTCAATAAAGCTTATCTTATCTTAATTTACTTGCCACTGCACTATGCTCTATTTTAACCACTACAGCTCCCAATTGAAGTATATTAAAAAAAATATGTAAACAGGGCAATCTATTAAAGAATTAGTGTTAATTTCTAAGAATCATTAAAAACTTATTTGGGAACTAAAATCATTAGGTGAAGTCCTTTTGTGTTTTATTGCAAACTGAAAATCTGAGTATATTAGGGTACCAAGAGAGCAACTATAGTACTAGATAAGAATTCAGGAGTGGCAGACAAGAATGTGAGGGTGGTGAAGGACATGAGGTAAGTGAGGTGTGGTAGGGGTGACAGATGATTTTAAGGTGGGGGTAGAATTACATCAGAGATCTGAGCCCTTTCTTATTTGCAGCATTGATGGACAGGCTGACAGATGAGATCAGATGGGAGTCTCCAGCTTTGGGGGCTGCAGTGAGAATATAGAGCAGGTGGAAGTATGTTCTGGAGACAAGAGTAATGAAAGTCTTTGAAGCAAGACAAGAATACATGTGTGTGTGAATAAGAAGGAAGCACTTTTAACAGTGAAGATGCATGAAGTAGAGGCAGTAAAGATGTTAAAGGGACGAACTGTGCACAAGAGGGGTCAAGAAGCAAGTGCAGGCAGGGTTGAGCTTGGAGTGGTGGAGATGAGTGCCTGGAATAATTTGTGACAAAAGGATAGCAGCAAAACTGAAAGGGAAGATGTGCAAGAGTGAGACCTGGTATGTTTTTTTTTTTTTAAGCCTGTCCGGTCTGGCAGCTTTTGCAATTACATTTATGATCTAAATATACTGTTGTGACAAACATGTTTGCTTGAGGAGCTCTGTAGACTCTCTATAGCAGGGTTGGGGAACTCCAGGCCTCAAGGGCCTGTGTCGTGCTGTGTTAGATAGGACCCTGGGTCAACACACCTGAGTCAAATGATTAGTTCATTACCAGGCCTCTGGAGAACTTCAAGGCATGTTGAGGAGGTAATTTAGCCATTTAAATCAGCTGTGTTGGATCAAGGCCTGGAGTTCCCCCACCCCGGCTCTATAGGCTGCTTGTTCATTTTTCTTCTTCCTTTATCTATTTATTAATTATTATTATTAATACTATTATTTTTCACAGCAGTTCCAAAATATATCAATGTCAGAGCTAACAGGTAGGGGAAAAGACGGAAAGAAAAAAGAGAGGGGGAGAAAATAAGAGAACTAAAGAGGTGACAGAGCACATGTAGAAAAGCACAGTGGGTTGCTCAAATGTGCACGCGTGTCATGATAATGTACTTGATAATGATGGCAAGAAACTGCAATAACGCAACCAACAAGCCAAAGAGAAGTTTTTGGGGGCCTGAAGACCCAAGGCTACAGATCTCAATGGCAACCATGTGCCCTCTGCATTGAAAGAGAAACGTTCGGTGTATGTGTTGGTGTGTGAGCGTATGATGTGTAAAAAGAGGAGTGTGAGTGAAAATCAGATGGATATTAAAATGGAAGGGGACACACAGACATCAGTTTTACATAAAGACACACACCCATCCCCTTTGTCTCCCCCCCTTTCCACACCTATCCACCACCCCACCCTCACCTCTCAGGATGGATAAGTTCAGAAATGAGCTAACAGTCACCAGTTAGGAGACAAAGTTAGAGAGACAAGGCTGAGATGTTTCGGACATGCGCAGAGGAGGGATAGTGGATATAATGGACAAAGGATGTTGAATATGGAGCTGCAAAGGGAGGAGAAAAAGAAGACAACAACAGAAGAAGTAAAAGGATTGGTGTGGTAGAGGAGGATGCTAGATATTAGGTGAGATGACCTGGTGACCCCTAAAGGGACCAACCAAAAGAGGAAGGACAAGAAGCTGGCAAACCCAACTCTTAAAAAGACTCTTAAAATAATTATACATAGAAGTCATTCTAGTATCTGTAGGACTGTTGCAAGTAAATATCAGTGTGTTTGTATCGTACACAAGCTGTTCTACGCTGCATGTCCTGCCTGACAGAGACAGGTGTGCAAATACCCACGGTTTAAACAAAAAAAAAAAAGAAGAAAGTTGTAGGTTCTAACTTGAAGCACCACTTATCTTGCTGTCCCACATTTCCTCCTAACATGTTCCCCACTTTCCTTTCCTGCTATTTTAATACAGCACGAGTGTAACGTTCAGACTCAAGATGGTGGACTCCCAGTACTACCTCCCAAATGACATTGGAATCTCCGCACTCGACTGCAGCGAGGCCTTTCGTTTGCTTTCACCTCAGGAGAAGATGTATGCCCACTACCTGTCACGCGCATCTTGGTATGTTACTAATGCAAAAATGTGAGAATGTCAACACTCTGAAATTACATGTTTCACCTTCTTGAAACAACAAAAGACTTCAGGTTATTTAAAATTTGCCGTCCTGCTGGTTTTAAAAATAACAAATGTAAATACATCTGTTTGAACGTTTGTCTTAGGTATGGCGGTCTGGTAGTACTGCTGCAGACGTCCCCCGAGTCTGCAAACATCTTTGTCTTGCTGCAGAGAATCTTCAGGAAGCAGACGCCTGCACAGCTGGAACAGGTCGCCACAGCAGCTGGGCTCAGCTCTGAGGAGTATCAGGTACACGGCCTCGCCGTCTCTCTGCCGTTTCATTTCTTTCTAAAACAAGCTTTCATCCACAAACGGCTGCAGCCATATAAAAATGTTTCTTCGATGTTTTCTCGTTTATGATATTCAGGCCTTTCTGGTGTATGCAGCAGGTCTGTATGCAAACATGGGCAACTACAAGTCTTTTGGAGACACAAAGTTCATCCCAAATCTGCCTAAGGTAAAACAGGCCTGCAGTAAGAGTTGTCAATCTAGTTTAGATACTTTTTAACCAGATTATAGGTTGAGGACAACTGTAAAAGCAGCTTCGTAGAGTGTAAACACGAAGCTAACAAAATGTAACTTTAGAAACCTGAAAGATATCAGTGGTGTTCAGAACAAGTGTGCCTGATATAGTGTAATCTGATGTGTTTATCTGTCTGCATCTGTGGCATGTACACTAGGACAAGCTGAAAGCGCTGGTTTGGGCCAGCCAGGCCTTTCAGGAGCAGCCGGCTGAGATGGAGGCTCTGTGGGACAGCTGCTCCTGTCTCCTCTACTCGCTGGAAAACAGACAGAAACAGCTGGGGCTGGGCGACAAGGTGGGATCTTTTAATCATTTAAAGCCAAGTGCAGGCTGGCTGGTTAACAATTTTGATTAAATAGCCAGTGGTTTTCATAGATGGGAGAAATGTGACAAATGGTTTTGGCCTCAGCTGCAAAAGTTTCGTTCTCTTTGGTTTTATTTTGACTTCTTCTTCTTTCCCCCCCCTTAATTCTGAGATTTTATCTGCTTTTTAGGAAAGCAGTAAATATGCTTGTTCCCTGTGAGAGGATGCATGGCTCATTGACTCAATTTGTTTTTGTTTGCTTCAGGGAATTACCACCTATTTCTCAGGAAACTGCTGCCTGGAGGATGCTGAGCTGGCTCAGAAGTTCCTCGACTCAAAAGTAAGCAAATTCACATCTAAAATAAATATTTTATTGTTTCTTTTATCTCTTTTAATCTCCTTCTTATGATAAATGTGTTTTTAATCTGCCTTTGAGTCTTACTCAGTTTATTCTTGTCGCTTGTTTCTAGAAACTGTCTGCCTACAACACGCGTCTGTTTAAGAAGGAAGACGGAGGGAAAGCCTGCTATGAGGTCCGCTTGGCTTCAGCTGTGCAAAAAGGTCAAACTGCAGTTAAAAAAGCCAAAACAAAATGGCATGCAAAAAGTATTTCAATATATATTAATGAAAATAAATAAATAATTGGTTCACAGACTGCGCAGTGGATGGGGAGTGCGAGTCCTGCTGTGGCAGCTTCAGCTTTGAAGACAAAGAATTCACTGTGAAGAGGGGAGACTATAGCCGTGTCATGGAAAAAGTCTGCTATTATCTTGAAAAAGCACGGGTGAGACGGCTAAGAATGCAGTGGAGCTTACATGAATACCAGTTTTATCATTTAAATCTAAAACATAAAGTTGGGTTAGTAAAATATCAGTAATTGTCTTTACGAGAAGATTGAGTGAACCAAAAAATGTTTCTGTCAGAGTTCTAGTTACAAAATAAGTTTTGTTTCGTTCATCATCATTTATTTATATAGCACTTTAAAAACACACCTGGTAAACCAAAGTGTTGTACAATACAAATATAAATATAGTAATAAAATAGCAGAAACCAGACGTAGCAATAAAATTAATAAAAATGTCAGTTACCCACAGAGTTAAAAGCCAGGGAATAAAAATAGGTTTTTAATAAGGACTTAAAAACTGGCACTGATGTAGTTGTCTAATATGGAGAGGAAGATTATTCCAAAGCATCGGCGCTGCAACAGAGAACGCTCGGTCTCCTCTAAGTTTCAGCCGTGACTTTGGGACCGAAAGCAACAACTGCTCAGCTGACCGAAGGGAACGAATGGGGACATGGGGCTTCATTAGTCAGACAAATAAACAGGTGCCAGACCATTTAGAGATTTAAAAACCAATAAAAGGACTTTAAAACGGATCCTAAATTCAATTAGAAGCCACTGTAGAGAGGCCAAAATCGGAGTGATGTGGTCAAATTTCCTTCTGCCAGTTAAAGGTTGTACCGCAGCATTTTGCACTAGTTGCAAGTGTGACAAAGTGCCCTGCCCAACCCCTGTTAAAAGAGAATTTGTTTGTGAATGTCTTGCAGGCCTATGCTGCCAATGAGAACCAGAGGAAGATGCTTGAAGAGTACACACGCAGCTTCACCTTAGGCTCCATTGACGCACATAAAGAGGGTTCGCGCTACTGGATTAAAGACAAGGGGCCAATTGTGGAGAGGTGAGTCCACTAATCAGCAGCACAGTACGTTTATGAGATCCCGATGAATTTTAGAGAGGGACTATTTTAGCACCGTTTAAATTCTGCTGCTCAGTGAAATTGATTTATTACATTTCCTGCCTATTTACTTCCCCTTAAAACTCATTCTGACCTTTGCACTGTGAATGAATACCGCTCTTCACTCTACTCCTTATTATCCCTTCATTTCCTCCCCGGTCTTGCTTCCTCTCAGTTATATAGGTTTCATCGAGAGCTACAGAGACCCATTTGGCTCCAGAGGAGAGTTTGAAGGTAAGTGCCAAGCTGATGAAGAAGAGCGATACTGTCATGACTATTGCTGTGCAAGCTGTGATCTTATGGGTCTCTTCGGGTTTTATTTCCTGCTGGTTGGCTGAGCTTACTTAAGTAGATGGACTTAGCATCTCCCCTGGATACATTTCTGTGTTTTGCCCCATTAGTAATTGCAGCCTGTGGTCTTTAAATGAACACGCATTGTAAAGGACGTTGTTTAGTACTACTGTTGAAATGCTGGATCTAATTTGGGCAACATATGTCCAAGTGTCCATGAATCCTTATCAGTGTGAGACTGATAAGGATTTTTTTTTTCTCTCCCAACCTACTCTTGGCTCTGTGTGATGTCAGTGAGAGTGGCGATCCCTTATATGGTTATTTCAGGCACATGCCGATCAGCAAAAATTTGTGTTAAAGGGAGGGGGAAGGGAGCTAAAAAAGCTTGTTTGAAACGGTGGAAAATCTGAGTGTGTGCACCAAGGGACGGATGAATAACAATTTAAGCTGTGAGTCATGCAAAACTACTCCAGTAGAGTCGAAAAATAAAAATACAGACCTGGAAATGAGCATTAAAAAATTACGTGGTGGATTTGATTTCCTAAGTTTATTGCGTCATGCTGTTTTAGGTTTTGTGGCCGTTGTGAACAAGGCGATGAGTGAGCGTTTCGCCGAACTGGTGAGTTCAGCAGAAGTCTTGCTTCCTGAGTTGCCTTGGCCGCAGGAGTTTGAGAAGGATACGTTCCTTAAACCGGACTTCACCTCACTGGACGTTCTCACCTTCGCTGGGAGTGGAATACCAGCTGGCATCAACATCCCCAACTGTACGTGCGCAGAAATCTCTGACACTGTCAAACAGCTGAGTCCAGCTTGATTACAGCATTGAGCTTGTTTGTTTGTTTGTTTGTTTGTTTGTTTGTTTGTATATAGACGATGACATCAGACAGACAGAGGGCTTTAAAAACGTGTCGCTTGGTAACGTGCTGGCTGTAGCCTATGCAACGCAAAAGGAAAAACTGACCTTCCTGGAGGAGGGTGACAAGGTATTTTACACATTTTTCTGATTCTCTTAAACACCATCTCTGTTTTCCATTCACACACCTGTGTAATAATACATTCTCCTGATCCTTCTGTTTTCTCCAGGATTTGTTTATCAAATGGAAGGGCCCGTCGTTCGAAGTGCAGGTTGGACTTCACGAGCTTCTGGGTCACGGGAGCGGAAAGCTGTTTGTCCAGGTCTGTTTACTTCCTGTGGTGTGTTAAGAGCAGCAGATATAGCCCGTTCCTCTTTGTAAAATGTTTCATTTAATGATTTTTTTTTTTTTCTGGACAATTTAAAAAAATCACTGAATAAATCTAGTTTGTGTGTCCTCAATCTCCATCCATAGGATGACATGGGCAAGTTTAACTTTGACCAAAGTAAGGTGATCAACCCAGAGACCGGTGAACCGGTGAGTTTGTTTTTGTGTGCACCTTTCTGTTTGGTTTTAAAATCTAATGGCCATTTTCATGCTTTAGTTTTCAGTTGCTGAATAAAAGAGAGACTTAATGTGTGAACATGCGTTTCAGGTGTCCAGCTGGTATCGGGGCAGCGAGACCTGGGACAGTAAGTTCTCCACGATTGCTTCTTCTTATGAAGAATGCCGCGCTGAGTGTGTCGGACTCTATTTGTGCCTCAACAAACAAGTGCTCAGGTATGTCCTGCACACTGTATCTTGTAATAAATATGTATTATATATGTTAAACTAACTTACACATCCCACCTTAACCAAAAAGTTTTCTTATTGGCATCTACAGGTAACAATCACTCCCAGCAGTGAAATTCTTAGGCTCAGCATCTCCTCAATATTTCATGTAGAGAAGCAAATATTGCACATAAAGTAAAAATAAAAAGGAGATCAAATAAACTGTATAAATAAGAAAATAAAAGTCACATTTGGATTCAAAAGTCTCCCTCAAATTTCCATAAA
Source organism: Diplotaxodon limnothrissa (assembly GCF_057381915.1). Classification (NCBI taxonomy): domain Eukaryota; kingdom Metazoa; phylum Chordata; class Actinopteri; order Cichliformes; family Cichlidae; genus Diplotaxodon; species Diplotaxodon limnothrissa. Next base: position 22,058,124 of record NC_140605.1, read on the forward strand.
CTGACAGATTTTTGCAGCTGGAAAAATATTTGTGGGATCCAAGAATCTTTTGGGAACAAAAACAAAGGCTTTCAATCTATTTAAATATGTAATGAATATTAAAAAAAACAAACTCCAGAGCCAAGTGAAATAGTGCCCACTTTATTTGGATGTTTGGAAACTTTAAGCAGCTCTTCAGTCCACTTTTACAGTTATTTTTCAGTCTTACTCCAGTTTTTGGACATGGATGGTTTTTTTTGTTAAATATATAAAAGTGGGTTGGAGGTAGTGGTCATTATGTATGTCCAAGAGTGTGGCTGATTCTCTGTGGGGTCGGTGCGTTTACATCCATGTGTTTCTCTGCCAGTATTTTTGGCCATGAGGGTCAGGATGCAGATGATGTGGTGTACATAAACTGGCTCAGCATGGTGAGAGCGGGACTGCTGGGCCTGGAGTTCTACACACCTGAGAGCAAGCGCTGGAGACAGGTAATGTGTCTGCTCACTGAGCAGTTTTCCTCTTACTAGTGGCCTCTTTTCACTTCTTCTTCAAAGTTGCAAAGTATTAGCTGAACAGTTTCTACAATCAAGCATACAGAACGTTGACTATGTGTTTCTTACAGCCTCAGCTCGATACGTCTGTGTCATTTTTATAAATAAGTTGATGGTAAATTTCAGTTTGTTTGTTAGACAGTACGTCAACTATATGTGGCGTTATGTGTTTGTGTCAGGCTCACATGCAGGCTCGATTCGTCATCCTACGCGTGCTGCTGGAGGCTGGAGAGGGCCTGGTGGGCCTGGAGGAAGTAACGGGAGAAGATGGCAAGCCCGATGCACAAATTACACTGGACCGAAGCAAGATCCCCACCGTGGGCAAGAACGCCATCCATAGGTTCCTTTGTAAACTGCAGGTAATCGATACTTCTCCAATCAATGGATGCAAAATAGAATAATTCACTAGAATCGATTTGACAGCTACATGCACCACTAAATTAAGCAGCAACAATTTTGATTAGCAGTTGAGTGTTTTATGTTTAAAAATATATATATTAAAACTTAATTGGGTGCACCATGGCAAATGTGAATTTGTGTATTATTTACTTTTGCAGTAACTTATAGTTAGGATTTTAGTTTGAGGGTTGAACAAAACAATGAAATGAGTCAAGCTTTTGTAACCTGTTTTGCAACTAGATTGATCCAAACTTTCCACCTAAGTTTACTCTAAGCCATCATCTAAGCTTTATTGTCGTCTTTCTGTTGATTTCATTCAGTATGCTGTTAAGCTGAATCCACAGTTTGTAAACTGATTTGTAGGTCTTTAAGTCGACGGCAGACGTGGAAGGAGGCAGGGCTTTCTATGACAAGTACTCCACTGTAAGCGACACTGGCGCTCACAACTTTTTGCGCCTGCGCGAGACGGTGCTGCTGAGGAAGGAGGCTCGCAAGATGTTTGTTCAAGCCAACACAAGAATCAGCGGTATGGAAATGACTCTGTTTTAACAGGGTGCTGTCTGATTTATTTATTTATGTTTGATAACCGGTCTAGCTGTTTTCACTTCTATAAAACTATTCATAAGCATGTGATGATTAGGGTTGGGATCGGGGGAAACGAAACGACAATTTGCATGGTAAGGTGTCAATTTTAAAACACTATTGGAATACTGCAAACAAGAGGGCTCAGAATGTGATTCTTTTGGACATTCTGTTACCAATTGCAACTGATCGCAAGGCAATTGCACAGGTTGGCTGATAGAAGGCAAGTGTTCTGCAAACATTCGCAGTCTGACTTGGACTGATTTATCAGACACAGGTTGAATACATTTGGCAGCTTATCTCCCCTTTCAATTACAGACTGATAGATGGTCTTATGGTGACAGTCAATCTCATTTTGCAGCAAAAAACTTGTGATATAAACTTATCTGGTTGGATAAAACATATTGACTTGATTGAGTTCAATGTCTACATTATTTTCAGTTGAAAAAAGGAGAAATCATAATGTATGTGATTTTACAGATCCTAAAATGTTAAATCTGATTAATATAGTGTTGTGAGGTAATGAATGGAAAGGATGATTACGCTTCTCTATATCCAAGTTTTATTTGGAAGCTTCCAAAAATACCTTTTTGGAGTTTGCTTAAAGACTACGTGTCAAATCTGTAATGGCACTGCTTCATCCTCGCATAGAAATATTAACAATTGTACAAATATACCTCTCTGACCTGTCTTATGGTCGGAGGGTAAGATGGCGGCGCCATTGCGTGCAATAGGTCGGCAGCCTTATGAAATGTCCCCTTGTGGGACTAATAAAGGTATGGCATAAATGGCATTAAAAATATATTAACTGTTCAACTTGTTGTGACAGACAACAGTTATACAAGCATACAAACAAGTGAATTAGCTCTGTTCTGCCAGAGTTAATCATTCAGTCTGTGTGTGTTTGATTTCCAGGGGATAGTGTTGAGCTGGTGGAATACGAAGGCAGCGCAGCAGGTTTGATTCGTTCCTTTACCGAGCGCTTCCAAGACGATGCAGAGCAGCTGGAGTCCGGCCTGCTGGAGCTGAGCAAACAAGACGCTCCCTGCTGGTGTTGATATGTGGAGGGAGGGAGAATCTGCTTTGCAATTTCCAAAAAGTACCAACAGAAATCAGATTTTTCTTCTTTTTTTTCTTTCTTTGCAACTGTATGCAATAGCAGAATGATTCTTTCTTACATCCAATAAAGCCATAGAACCAGAGCAGCCACAACTTTTCAAGCACCAACTGATTCTTAAGCACTCTGGTTCCGTGTCACGTCTGTTTCTGATGACAATTGTCAGACACGGTGTGAGTGAGATGATTATTAATAGCTCATCACTCTTGCAGATGTCTTTGGCAAACACTTTTCTAATGAAGTAAGAACTAAACCAATGTAACCCTGACACTTAAAAACAGTTAAAGCATTGAAAAGATGCTTTTACAAATCTTTATGGTAACTCAAAGTGATTGAAGTGAATACTTTTTTACAGTCAACTCATGGCTACAGATTTTACAGTCTTCACAGCTGGTCCTTTTTAGTTTTATGCCCATTTCGGTGTTAATGACTTGAGAGGTTTAGGACTGTTAACTAGCTCCAGTGACAACTTAATGTTGACTGTAAGGCAAAGTAATACTTCATGGGGTTTTTTTTTGCCCAGTTTGGTATTAAGGCATATTGGATTAGTGTTATTCCTCTTTCTGGTGAGTTGGACTAGTAAGTATTTTTGATGTTGAATCTGAACAAATAAAAAAAAAAAAAAATCAATTTGATAAGATCTGGGTGGTATTTTTTCTTTCCTTCCAGAATCATAGCAGGTTTCATTTTCATAAACTCACTTTTACTACACGTTAACAATAAAGAGTCACCCTGAAGAAACTACTGGCATTCTGAAGTAATCCCAGGGATTAGTAATTAAAAGGCAGTTTAAGCTGTTTGCTCGTTAGATGCTTTTGTACCATCGCCCTGTTTGTCGGATGTATCAGGAGTAGGGGTGGGTTTTAATAATCAATTCATTGATTAAAATCAATTCTGGCTTGGATAACGTGATATCATTCATTAAAATCCTGAATCGATTTTTTTATATAAATGTATTTTGCCCAAAATTCCAGAATCTCAGGTGAAACCTCACAAAATTTCAACCACCACCAAACATCTAAAACAGTAAATGAGAGCAGGTACACGGCTTCTGTACAAAGACGTAAACACAAAGCGCGGACCCGCCGACGGATCAGAATCGGTGAGATGTCGCCTTTCTCACCGACGGCACGGACACGGTCGAGGCTGAAAGCCAACAGCTCGCTGCTTCTGATGTTTCGGCGGGTCCGCGCTTTGTGTTTACGCCCTTTTTGCGCTGATTCTAAAGCTGTTAGTTTGATCTCTCTCCAAACAATATTGACCGAACCAGCAGCAAAAGAAGATCCAAACTACGCTTTATATAAACATCGTCATGAATTCCCTCTGACTTTTGCTGTTTTGCTTCCACCACGATAAAAATCACACTTCATGCACAGCTCTCTCTCTCTCTCTTTCTCAGTGTACTTCAAGAACAGTTTCCCGTCTATCCCCGAAATCTGTTTTCTGCATTATTCGCTTGCTTGTTACGCACAAGTCTACCGTTGTTTACAGCGCTGTCGGCCGATGTTTTTTTTTTTTTTTTCCCCTTTTACTTACTTCCGAAAAGAAAACCTAACTTCTGAACAAATTTAAACTTTTTAAAATTATACAAAATGCAAAATGCCGTGTCTCTAATAAAACCGCTGTAACTTTAGAGGTAATGTTCATATGTTGATTAATGGTTTTTTTGTTTTTGATGTACTGTGGAATATTTTTATAAAATCCCAGGCCAGGAAAATCACCTTCATGTTTTTCTGTGTTTTATCTTCAGCTACTTTGACACAAAGGCCTCTGCTGTGACGCTCACACCTTTTGATAAAGTCTGGAAAGTGTCAGCTTCCCTTTTAATAGATACAAAAATATGTCAATGTACTGATCTGAATTATAATATTTCTGACTGTCTGAGGCAAAATTTCCCAGATTCAAATTGAATTGAATTGAATCGAATCGTGGATCGAATCGATTCTAAACATCAGTGACGATACCCAGCCCTAATCAGGAGTTTCTGCTGTTTCTTCAGTACTGCAGCTCTCCCTATCGTTTACAGAAGCAGCATTCGTTTGTAACACCAAGTCAACCTTTTCCATCTTTTTGTGCTGATCTTTGTATTCTCCATCCTTGTTTTCGATCACTTGTGCTTCCTCCTTCTCTTCAGCTTCACTGTCTGATCTCAACTGATCCGGTGTTGAAGGAGTGGAGTATGTATCGCTGGCCAGCTCTATCAACGGAGAGAAGGGTTGGGAGATGAAGGGAGAGAGAGAGTAGGGGACCTTAGGAGAAAGAGATGGGGACTGATAAGGCGAATGGGAGGGAGAAAGGCTGGGTGAGTCATTAGGGGAGAGAGAAATGTGCATCTTGGGAGATACAGATGGGGACTGATAAGGGGAAAGAGAGGGAGAAGCACTGGGAGAGTCACGAGGAGAGAGGGATTGAAAAATTTTGGGGAAAAGAGGAGGTGGCTTAGACGACAGTGAGGCACAATTGGGGAAACTGATTATTGGACAGGGTTTCATGTAGTCTGAGTCAGCTGGGAGATGCTCCTTTATTGCTGGTGGCTGGGCAGTAGCCTCCTCTTCTTTCACTCCCTCTTTACTTTGGCGTGCTTCCATCTGCTGCTCCTGCATCCCTGGCTGGATCTGAGGAATTGCTGATGAAGGCTGCGGTTGACCACCGCTGGGATCGTTTTGCGTCACCGGCTGGGTATGGCCGTCTTGAGCAGTTTGGCCTTTTCTCAGCTCGAGTGTTTCCTGTCCGCTCTTCTGGGCTTTACACCTCCCCTTGGTTTTTGGCATTAAAGGTGGCGGAGGTGGTGGAGCAAGCGGGGGCGACAGCATGGTCGATGTCTCTGTTGAAACCCGGACTTTGAGGCTGTGCTTGAACATGCGCCGTCTGGATAAAGTGCTCTGAGACTGCAGGAAAAGAGGGTTGATGAAACAGAGAGCGCCCAGCCCAGAGCCACAGTCCAGCTCTAAGGGACTACGCGTGGTGATCGGGCAAAACTCGTGGAACAAGGTGGAATTTAGAGACGATTTCTGGGCGGCAGCATCTGAGTCAGGTGCAGATTTATGCTGGTTGTCTGAGTCTGGCTGTGGAGCTGAGTCAGACGGAGCTGGAGAGCTTGACTGCAGTGCAGACTTAGGCAGGGCGGAGGTTGCAACATCTCGCTTCTTCTCCTTAGCTTTTCGGGGCTTAGGTGTCTCCCGTGGCCCACGGACATTTAGGTGGGAATTCCAAAACTCTACACAACAAAAAAATGTTTTGGTTATTTTAATAAGTTCATCATAACCAAATTTTACTGTGATTCTAATGCGAACAGTGATTTATTGAGTAAAGTTTACATTTTATAAGCTGCATAAATTCAACATCATTGTGACAGTAATTTACTATTGATTTATTTATTTTTTATTAAATTCACATTTTATACATAAAAGAATTAAGTAAGCAGAGGACAGAAAAGATGCACCTACACACAAACTTCCCCCAGTGGCTGCTTGCTAACCTGCGGCTGAGACATAATTAATGATGTGCTTAAATAAATCCTGGAAGATCAAAGTATTTGAAGTTGAGCATGCTTACAAAATCTTCTATTGGGGGAAAAAAATGAAATGACCAACCTATTCCCATGTGTGAGATAGACTCGAGCTCTTTGTGCGATGATGCCCTCGCTATTGCGTCAGGAAGCTCCAGAGGGAATGGTAGCACATCTCTGAAAAGAAACATGCGCCGCAGAGATTAAAAAGATCTGCATTAGTTCTTGCACATAAACAGATATTGGAATGGATTCACGTGGAAAAAGAGGAAGAAGTGATGACAACGTAATAGGACTTGAGCAAGGTTAAAGAATCAAAATTATACCAAAGAACCACTAAGGAAACTGAGAATGAGGAAGGCAACATTTTACCTGCTAACACAGTAAAAGGAAATTAGTCTTGGAAGGTCTGGAAAGCTGATGGCTGAAGTCTCCAGAGACAGAGCTGCGGATGAAGAAAATTCAAATGTCAGGGATGTTTAGTGCGAGGGAACGCTGGCTGGTATTAATAATACAGCTTATCTGAGGAATTATTGAGTAGAATATTGGGTCTTTGGCCTGGAGTTTTACTTTAAAAGAAGACAATGAAAGGCATCTTTGCTTTTATCTGAATTCTAGTATTTATGTGTAAGTACTGTGTAATAGTACAGAAATGATAGTGTGTAGTTGTAGATTTAAAGCTGTCTGATATTTAATTACAGCATCTTCAGAATGAAAAGATTTTAAAGCTAGGTTAAATAAGACTCATAGAATTGCTGACAACACTGCACTCATCATGGTCTGTGTGCGTGTATTTTTTAATTTTTATTTGTTGCAATAAATAAAGTAAAAACAAGCAAATGGTGTATATAATACCTAGCCAAAAGAATATAATTAAAGAAAATGCAGATTTACATTTATATCCAGCACACGAGTACGGTGTTGTTGCTTCTCCTTGTTAAATGAGAAATTAACTGTGATTAACCACTTTTTTTTTTTTTTTGCTCAATGTTACAAGCCACTCCCAGGCATGATTACTGCCCGACCTGCTGGATCAGGAAATAAATTAAATCGAACCTGTCTGACAAAGTGATGTGGGCTGAAAGATCTCAAAAAGCAACAGATCATGCCATGATATAAAGACACTCAAGAAAAGCTGAGAAACAAAGTCACTGACTTCTATCAGCGACTTTGTTTGGTGCTTTGAGACTCCACCAAACCACAGTGAGAGCCATTATCCACATATGGAGTAAACAGTGGTGAACCTTCCCAGGAGTGGCCAGCTGACTAAAATTACTCCAAGAGCACATCGACGACTCATCCAAGAGGTCACAAAAGAACAACATCTACAGACCTGCAGGCGTCACTTGCCTCAGTGTTCATGATTCATCAATAAGAAAGTGACTGGGCAAAAATGTCATACGATGGCAGACCATTCAAACTTGAAAACTCTAATATGGCTGAATCCAAACACTTCCTTCCCATCTTTGATGCCTTAATTAATGAAATTATCTAATCAAAAACTGCATTTTGTATTTACTTTGTCTAATATTAACATTTGCTCGATGATCTAACATAAGTATGGCACATATGCAACAAGAATAAAAGAAATAAGGAAGAAGCTAAATAACTTTTTCACAGCACTCTATTAAACGTTAAGATGCTTTCCTAAAATGTGAGTGGACTCTTCCAAAGACTACCAAGTGTTGAGGTAATGCTCTTACTGCCTTGCTCCTCTCTGATACCAAACTGCTGAACAAACGATGGCACGCTGTCATCCGTCAAACGCACACAGAGCACGTTTCTTTGGGACGTGCGAGACTTTCGCACCAGGAACGTCTGCAAGACAACACAAGTGATTACTGAACGCAACTGGGAGTGCATAAGAAAAGGTAGGAGAGGAAATGTGGATGTGTGTTATGTCTGTGTCTCAGACCCCGGGAGGTTCCCTCTGCAGTATGTGCAGTGCTGTGGCTGGGTTGATTGATAGCTGAAGCCAGACGGGCACTGTAAGCAGGAGACGATCCAGTACACTGATGTTTTTCAGGGAACCCTGACCCCTCAGCTTGCGCTCCGATACTTGGGTGGGCTCTGGGAAATCGTACAGGGGTTCTTCTTGCTGTGCCATCTAAACACATATGCATACAACAACATAGTTAATGTGCTCCAAATCTCCATGCAGTCTCATAATGCTACACGTGGTTATGGCATCCTTCTGGATCCCAGTAATGACAGAAAGACGGGTGAGACTGCTGCACACAAACAGAGACACACACTTGTACCATAAATCTGACTGGATTGGACCGGCAAGTCCAGACTTGGTAAAGCACAGCAGCTCAGACAGAGCTTAAATAAAATAGCAACCTATGGTGAAGATCTTTAAATTACAGACACACCGACAGCAAACACAAACGTCACAACAGTCATTAGATGTTAAGTAAAAAAGGAGCAAATGTCAAACTGACACACTTATCCTTCTTAATACGAACGCATCAATGGGCTGAATCTGACCGCAGCCTATACATGTCAACTTCTGTCTGGACCCGCACGAAGTACATTCCTCTAAAACTTGCACATTTCCTCCGCAAACTGCGCTGCACGCAGGCTTCTAGCGCTACAGTCATGTAATTGTGTGTCACAGCACGCTCATCTTATTTTTAAACAACCAACTCAAACTGTTTTACTACCTCTCTGCTCCGATTCTTCTCCTTCCTTTTTCACCTCCGGATCCACTTTATGATGGCATGCTTCGTGTTCTTCCACCAGCTTTTTTTTTTTTTTTTTTACTACGATAGGAAGTTTACTTCTCTTTCACTCTGGCCTGTCATGACGCGTGCTCTCCGATCTGAAGATGCCTTCTTTTGCTCCTCCTCCTAACCCACCTGATCTCACCTGGAGTCAAGTCAAGTCATCATGACGTCAGACTCACGTGTTCTAGATCCACATAAGACTTGAGTTATGTCTTATTTTTGTATTACTTTTTAGTACAGATAATAGTAACAAGTCGTTTTAGAAGAGCAGTTAAACAGGGGTTAATTGGTTTAAAGTCCTGTAGTTACAGAACCCATAGCCTCCGTTCATCCATTTTGTTAGTGCTACAGTCTACTTTAGCACATTAGCGCGAAGATATGCAAGTAAAATAGTGGCTTGCCAGTAAAGTGACCGTCTTGGTGAAACTGCGCCCTCCATGTGTGCAACCCTGCCTCAGGAAACCGGATACGGATGTGAGGTTTAAATACGACAGCTCCAGGACCGCGTTGGGTAAGGCTTCTGTGTACTTTGCTGGCATAATTCAAAATTTTTGTTCAAATATGAAAACTAGACGGGCTTAGTTATTTTTTTACGATAACTGGTAACAGAGACCTGGCTTTAGCTTTGGTAGACGTTTGCTACCACTCAGATAAAACCCTCTACGTTAGCGTTAGCTGGCGTAGCTAACATTAGCTAATGCTCAACAAGATGGCCAGGAGTGTCTGGAGTTTTAGCGTGCTGCTGGTCGTGTAACGGTGCTTATAGTAAGCTATATAAACAGTTACATGTAGCTATTTTTCGTCTTTTGCCATTCTGCGGCTAACCTAGGCATTTTACACACTTTAATCTGGAGGCATTTTCGCCGCCCAACTTAACGGTTTTATTAGCTTAGCTAATAATACCTCCTGGCGTCGCTGCGGCGACTGCCAAGTGGCAATCCGGCGAATACGCAAATAGCTATTAAAAAAAAAAAAAAACCCGCCTGGTAATAACGCCAGATTGTGTGTGTGGGGGGGGGATCAATCAGCTTTGATAGGCCTTTCGAGATTTTTTCAAGACAGCAAATTTCCTGTTGAGATCTACTAATCGTCTAGCTAGCCTGTTACCGTTGCTCAAATCACAAATGACCGTATGTTCCCCGCGTCATGTTTGTTCTCTTGCAGATGCCTGGTTTTTACAGAGATGAGCGGTGAGAACGTGAAGTTGTTTGTAGGGAACCTTCCTATAGATGCTACGCACGAAGAACTGAACAAGCTCTTTGGTCCATATGGAGAGATCAACACCTGCTCGTTGCTGAGACAGTATGCTTTCGTTACCCTGAAGGGAGAGGGGGCAGCAGACAGGTATAATTGTTACACTGGCCATCACTGTTATTGGATATAATTAGTGTTTTGCTTTCCTAAATGTTGTTGTACATCTCGGAAATCATGTCAAAAGGAGTCATGTAGTTTACATGAAAACATACATTCTTTTCTCAAAGTATAAGAGCAGACTGAGTTCATTGTATTTAGTCATTTAAAGTAGTCCAGCTTTGTCGTTTTTAAACATGCGTCAGAAATGCAACATTTGTATTAGTGATGTTCAGTATGTGTAGTAAAGTAAAGCTAACCCCCAAAATAATTATGGCTTATCAGCAGACTCTTAAATAGAGTATTGCACAGACATCTGCCATGCATTGCTCTGTGTCTCTTTACTTAACTTTGTTCTGACCAGTTGCACTAATGTGCACAGTGGCCTTCAAAATCCTATTGTGAGTTAGGAACATCATATGATAGATAGAATCTATCTATTCCAAAACCAGAAACGTTCATTTATTTTATCATCAAGGTTGTTATACTTAAGTAAAACTAAACGTTTAAAAAAAACAAAAAAAAACCAACATGTCATAAACTAGACTTTAGTTAAATAAATTGAAACAAGTTGAAATGTCTTTAGTTTTAATGTTTGAGAGTTTAGTCAGATTTAGTCTACATGACATGTCATTCTCTTTCAGTTTGATTTTTTGGTATTGTAGTACATATTCTGAACCTCTTAAACGATACAGTTGGTAAGCACTATCTGCATTGTAAATAAATGATGTTTTTGTTATAGTGTTAAAACAACTCACAGAAATGAGTCCACTCTGGGAGCTACATATTTGTTACAGTACAACAATCATATCAATGAGTTATACAATATAAATTAAAGGTTAAAAGTAACAAGTATATACATATTTGACCTTTCCAGTGCTTTGACTGTTTAAAAGTAATGACTAATTATAAAAGTAATGACTAATTATAAATCCCAAGATCCATGCATAGAAGCTTAATTTGACCATTTGCTTAGCTTCACTTTCCTGCTTAATACTAGTCTAATACAGTAGAAGCCTAAAACACATGCAATAGTTTACAGTTTGCAGACACCTTAAAAAAATGTCTGAGTGGAGACAAACAGTTCAGATACAAGAATTGTCTCTTTCATTATTATTAGAAATTGGAAGACCTAGGTCAAACAATAAAAGTAACAAAGTTTATAAAGGTATGAAAGAAGCAACAGGCTGCAGTATCTGAAAAACTAAGATACTAAAAAGAAAACAGGAACAGGACCATTCTCTCACCAAACACTGTTGTGGTCTGACTAATTACAGTAGCTGTTTACTTCCTATTAAAGTGCAGTTAGTAAAACAAGGAAAGGCTGCAGCAGTATTTGTTATGCTGGTATTTGATCTCTTCCATAAAGAACTCCATTAATTCTTCATGGCATAGATTCAACAGGGTCTCATCAAAGATTTTGGTTCATATTGATGTGAAATCATCTGGTCATTGCAGATTTGTCCTGCCTGCACACCTATAATGTGAGTCTGCTCTTCCAGCACATCCCAAAGGTGCTATTTTGGGTCAAGATCTAGTGACTGAAGGACATTTAAGTACAGTGAACTGATGGTCACATTCAGAATAAATATTTACCATATGAATGTTGACTTAATCATGAGACCAGGCAGTTGTTGTCCAGTCTTCTATTGTCCAATTTTGGCGAGCCTGTGCAAATTGTAGCACCAGTTTCCTGGTCTTGGATAGCAGGAAGTTGGTGTTCCATATTCAAAGTGAAATTGCCGTTCTTACTCATTCTGATGTTCAGTTTGAACCTCAGCAGGTAGTTTTCACCAAGACTACATATGTAAATGCCTTGAGTTGTTGCCATGTGACTAGCTGATTGGATATTTGCATTAATGAGCCTTTGAATAGGTGTGCTTAGGGAAGTAGGCAGTGACCGTATATTGCAGTTAAATGTTATTACTGATAGTCTCATCTGTGGTTTTGAATGTGTTTATGATTTAGCTGTTCTTACGTTAACAGGGCGATACGACATCTTGATGGCAAAGAGTACCGAGGCAGACCCCTGGTAGTCGAAGAGTCACGAGCACGCCCACCCAACTCCACTAAAGTGTTTGTGGGGAACCTCAGCGCTACATGTTCAGCAGATGACTTGCATGGGCTGTTCTCAACCTTCGGAAGAGTTTTAGACTGTGATAAAGTCAAAGGTAACGTATAAAGCCTTGTAATCTGTAAAGATTGTGTGTGAGAGAAATTTGCATCAGGATTTAATTAACTTGAGCTGGTTTGAATAAGAACAGATTTGGGGACTTTAAACTCTGAGCAAGTGACTTTTCTGGTTTGCATCGTGGTCCAATCTTTCAAGTTGATGTGACATAAAATATGGGATGCACACATTTCATTGTAAAAATCAGCCTCAGACTAATGTTGACCTTTCTCTTTCCTGTAAACTACAGCAAGGTTATGCTCAAATGTCGGCTATGCATTCGTGCATATGGAGAGGAAGGAGGAAGCCTTGGCGGCTATTGAGGCACTCAATGGGACCATGTTCAAGGGGCGTCAGTTGGCTGTAGAGCTGTCCAAAGCCCAACCTCTGATAAACCAGATTATGACAGCTGGAAATTCAGCTAACCCCACAGGTGCTGTAACAGCAGGTGATGATGAAAGGGCAATTTGTTTTCCAAGAAATGAAATGCAGCTTATGTTGTAATCATGTTTTCAGCAGGTGGCAGAGAGGGTCTTCTTCCACGACCGCCTCCGTCACTAGAGCATCATCAGAGTCAAGCAGCTGTGCTTGCTGCAGCTGCAGCTGCTGCAGCTGGATTACCCATACAAGTAAGTATATTCTCCACCAGGATGTCCACTGCCATTTGAAAGCCTTCTGCTCTTTGTTTTTCAAAGTAATGAATATCACAACTTTTTAGGAAACTTTATTGTCAGTCAAGCCTTTTATGAACTTTAATTTGAACTCCCTATATTGCACCATAGAGTTTAGACGGACTAGATTTAAGAATTTTCTTTTGTTGCAGGTTCAACAAAGTGTCCATAACTCTTTCTACAACACCACATCCTTTGACCCCACCTACGCTGCTCTGAAAGGGATCACCAGTTCTAAAGGTGCAGATGGAGTCATATATGGAGCTCTTGCCAGCCAAGTGTATGGATCTGTAGCTGACCAGGTGTTTCATGAGCTGGCAAATCACAATTCTGCAGCGGCCGCAGTTGAGGAAGAGGTGGAGCCCCAGACTGTACCAGATCCAACAACACTTTTCGAAGCAGCGAGAGCCAAGTTCTTTCAGGAGGGACAGAAGGTCTGTTAACTTTGGAGTAAAAATGTCTTGTGTGCTTGTGTGTCTATTATTGTGTTTCAGAAACGGTCATCTTATCTGTGTTGTTTTTTTTTTTTTGTTTTTTTTTTATGACTCAAGGTTCTGGCAGAGCAGCAGGCAGGGAGAAAGGCAGCACCTTCAGATAATGAGCGGGACCGCAGCCCAATACGAGGAAATCGAGCTCCTCTCCTCCCTGACCCTGTTCCGGGTTCATTTGCTCAGATACGCCCCAAACGACGTGCCCTGCTTCCAACACCACCTGGAGCACCTGAAGACCCCGTCGCTGCCACCACCACCACAACTCCTGAAGGAGCGGATCCTGTTGCGAGGTACACATAACATTTAAAGAGCAGATAGTGATAGAAGAAAATTAAGCTTAAACCAGTTTATGATAATATAACATGGTCATATTATTGAGATTTGTGTGCCTTTTTTTTTCCTGCTTATTTCTTACCTTTTCTTCAACTCTAATTTTGACTCAAGGTCATATACAGAATACTACCAACAAATGCATCAGTACCAACAGTATCAACAGTACCAGCAACAGTACCAGTACCTCCAGTATGCCTACACCAATCCTCCACCACCACCTCCGCCTCCACCGGCAACCACACAGGCACCTGCTTCCACCACAACCCCTGCACCACCAGGGACATATACAGCACTCCCGACATATGCCGCATCGGATTCCTATGCAGCACCAGGAACGTACGACACTTCGGGAAGTTATGACGCCTCATCGGGGAGCTACGACGCTTCATCCGGGAGCTACGATGCCTCGTCTGGAAGCTACGACGCCTCAGCGGGCTATGACACATCTGGAGGCTACGGGGCACCGGGAGCATATGATTCATCGGGAGCTTACGGAGCGGGAAGCTACTCCACCTCCACACCGTATGAGCAGACACCCGCACACGGGCAACCCATGCCCCCGCGCCACGATTACCCTTACCACACGCCAGAACCCCCTTATCGATAGTCCCACCCCCCTCCCACACGCTCCTTTACACATGGCAGATGTGTGATTGTGTGTGTGCGCGTGTATGTGTTTGTGTGTGTGTACGTCAGCGAGCATACATAAGGGACAGTTTAAAGGCGAAAAACAAGAGAGTGGGCAAGGTTGTGATTCTCCCCTGTTTCTCCATCTTGACCAACTAGTCTCTCAATGGATGATTACTCAGTTAAGTGGATGATTATGAGCTAGCAAGGTCTCTGGAGTAGTGGAGATGAGGGAGGCAGCTGATACTGGAGTGCTGTTAAGCATTAATAGTTCCTGTTAGATGTGATATAGAGGCACAGCTGGTTCCTTGTTGAATGTTAAAGCTTAAATTTTGCCTCAAACAAGGTTGGACTCAGAAGGTGGGTTTTTGTCACTTCAGAAGAGCTTTCTGTTCGGTGTCAGGCGAAGCCATTTTATGTACTCTACATAAAAGATTGTTGCTGCATGAAATGTGCAGTCTGGCAACTCATCGTATATTGCAGACAAAAATACAAAGTACAGATAAGTAAATTATAAACCGGTTTTATCCATGGAAACATATCCTGTCCAACTGGGACTGTATGGCTTTGTTATTGTTTTTATAAAACACTAATTTCTCTACAGGCCCATGATGTTCATTCATGACGGCCAACTTTGGGTTGGCTGCAATTTAATGTGCTGTTGAGCTGTATTGCTTTATACTAATTGTTTCTATAATTTTGTCCCCTTTTGTATATCTGTCAGGGTGTTGAAGAAACATCTCTTTGTATAATGTTGTTCAGTTAGACAGCACCTCAAACTGCAGTCTGCTATGAAGAACACAAAGTTGACTCAGCACATCTCCAACAATAACAAAGTACAAACAGTTGTGCTTGCATATTTGTTGTGGCTTTTGTAGAGTATGTAACGAGGCTTAGTCTGAAGTCATTTGTAGCGATGCTTTCGTAACAATAAACCTGTTTTGATCAGACGCACAACCTCTACATGTAATATGGTGTTTGAAGATGGAAAGCAGAGATGAGGTAAAAGGAAGTTTGAGTGGTTAATCAAATTGATTGTTTCATTTACTGAGGAAATTTGATCCCGTACAGATTGAAATTGTGTTGTTAAATTGACCAGATGGCATCTCAAATAATGTATCAGGCTGGTTTCACTTAAGCCCCTTTCAGACATGGGATAGAAAACATCAGTCTTGTAGATTGACAGCACTTGGATTATACATGAATTCTTCTCACGGCTTCGTTCAGGCACACAAACAGCTTTCAATATATCCAAAAGACCTATCTCACTGGTGTCATTGGGCATTGTAAGCATCACTCTGTAGATGTAGTTTCACTTGAGAACATTTGTTCTCTCCTTCATCGTCAGTACCAGCAGGGTTTCTCTGATTTTGAGTGTGTGGGCTGCTGACTGAGCAGCTTCTCCCACACAAGCTCAGAGACATCATCCTGTCTTCTGGACTGAATAAAGCAAACACATACACTTGATTATTGTTTTTGACGCACATGTGACAGCATGCATCCAGACATGCACCATATTAAAAGAAATATGTAAGTCTTACTAGGTAGACCTAGTGAGATTGCTGTGTCTGAAAGGGGTTTTAGCTGACGGTGTAGTCTTAAAAAAATAAAAGAATGGGGGCTGTTCACATGAAAACATTTCCTGAGCTTACTCATTTGCAGGGTGAGAGGAGTGACTTTGAGGTAAATTTCTAGACCATCCTCCTAACATACAAGAGTTGGACTGGTTTTTGATGGATATAAGCAGTGTGTGAATAACCTGCTTGATGTTTCATAGTTTTGCTATTTTGGGCAGTATCGATTAAAGCAGAGTAGACCCACAAGAGTGCATGATTTCAGTTGAGGTAGATGATTATAATTTACCTTACTTTTCTTCCCCTCTTGGCTTTCTGTAAATCTTGAGGTCTGTGCAAACAAAAATATGTTCCAACCTCAGGAACTGAATATGTCCTGTCAGTTTTTGCTTTAAAGGTCGGTTTTGCCTTTAAATGTCAGAACAGTCTTCACGTAATTTAGTAGTTATTCACACTTAGTTCTTGTTTTGTGTTCAATGCATCCACATCTTTCTCTGATTATAAGCAACATTCAGTTGTTCAATAGTTTTGGGGGTTTTTTTTGTTGGTTTTGTATATATGTGAATTTATAAGAGCCAGGAGGAATGTCAGCAAGCGATGCATGGCCAATGGAGCTAATAGAATTTGAGCAATTAAAATTCAACTTTTAATTTTTCTTTCCTCTTTATTTTTTTATTTTTATTTTTATTTTTTGACATCTTCCATTAGTTTCCTTTTTTTTTTTTTTTTTTTTTTTTTTTTTTTTGGAAGTCTCATCAGCTTCTGTCATACCTTTGGTCTCATGGATAGTTGTGATTTAGACGGAAAGAAAATCTACAATTTGGTACAAATGTAAATATTTAAAAAGATGCCAACCAACATTTGGTAGGAATATTGACTGTTAATAAAAACATAGTGATTGTATTTCTTTCTAAACAGTTGGAGACCTGGTGTAGTTGGACAGTTCAGTTGTACCAGACTCGTAAAAAGAGGCAGCCGTTTGTATGGCAGGGAGGGATTACAGTTGTGCTGTAGCATGTAGTGAGTGATGGTGAGTTGTAGTGGCATTGGCGAGTGAAGTAAAAAGAGAAAGCAACTGTGTGTGTGTGTGTGTGTGTATCGAAGGGTTTTAAGCTGAGCAGACTTCAGGTGATGTTCTCAGTGCTGATGGTGATGCGAAAGTCGTTTTGGATTTTGTAGAGGCCACTGATTTTTCCCGGGCAGAAGTGAGAAGGCACGAAGACCTTTCCTTTTCTCTTCTGATCTCACCAGAAGCACACACAGGCTTTCTCAGCATCCAAATCACACCTAGACAACTTTCACCTTATAACTGGGTTAGTTCATATAATTTATAACAGACAACACGTGCGATGCAGTGCAAATAATACTAATGCACACCTGATTCTTCTTGCATTTCATGACTCTCAATAGTTGCTCCGATGTGATTGTACCACACATTAGCTACTCGCATTACTTCTCATTCAGCACGTGAACTGATAGTGCTGCGATTATTTTTCAGTGACACATAGCCTCTCTACATTTCCACATTATTCCACCTTCTCCATGTGAACTGTTAGTTGCTTGCCTTGTTGTTGCTGCTGCTCCAGCCACCTTCTTCCTCTTGCTGATTATTGCAGCTAGAGTGGGAGGGAGCCAAACTGAGCCCTTGCCCTGGACGTACGGCACACGCAGCTGTAGCGTGGAATGGGGGAAAAAAGCAGCGTTAGGCCTGAAACTGCTGTGGACGATGGGGGGTCTCCCCACTAAGGTAAACACTCAGACCACACACTCAGACCCCTCCCCGAAACACGCCTACACACTCACCAGCACACACACGCCGTACAGATGCTCCTGTGTCCATACTTCTTACATCTCACTTGCCTTCAGGGATTCAGATTTGTCCGGATTTTGGAATTTTTTTTATTTTTTGAAACAACTCACCCATCTTTTTTCTCTTCTTATTAATGTTTGTTTGGGGTTTTGGGTTTTTTTTTTTTCTTTTCTTTTCTTTTTTTTTTCTTTTTTTTAAATGGGAGATTTTTATTTATTTTTTATTTTTATTTTCCTGTTCAAATCCTTACATTTCCCCTCCCTCCTCCACTCAAGTTTTCTCTGCTCATACATTCCTGCTCCTAATGTGACCACTCTCACACAAGTTTTTAAGGACATCTGTGCCCCCTTTAGTCTAAATCTGAACACACTCTGCAGCAGGCATGTTGTTGTAAGTACGTCCTGTTTCAGCCTATCACCGAAGAGCACCACAGCCAGAGTTGGGGACATTTAGATCGATGGGTTGTCTTAGTTTTTCTAAAAGCGCCCCTGCGGCCTCTTCGGGGGTTAAGTGCCTTGCGTAAGAGCACAGTGGTAGGGCCTCCACTTCAGAGTTGAATAACCTGGCTCAGGATCGGTTGCTGGTTCAACGCTCGACTCCCCCCATCTGAAAACGATTTTTGATGCCGCATTCAACTTGTATGAATGACGATGAACACGGATGCGACCATGTTGTTTTAAATTACATTTTGTCCTATGTTCTTTCAAATGTTTAATTATCAATAAAATGAATTTCAACTGAATGAAACAATCTCTGTGTGAATATTTGAAGATGCAGAAAGCTTGGTGGGTTTTGCCATTTAAACTTTCAGGGCTCAGCATCAGATGACATTTTATTCAGTTTTTTTCCAAAAACATCAATCTATGCTTTTTCAAATAAAAACCAATACTCTGATAACAATCCAAACCTGATAATTGAGTCGTTTTTAATATACAAAAGAAGTAGTTGAAGGTATCGGACTTCCACCTGCAAACAAGACCTTTTCATGGATACTCACTGAGTTTCATGCCCTCAACAGCAATTAAGTTTACAAATGGACACTACAGTACTGCATGGGTGTAGTGAAAGCAGTATACACTAATATACTGAGGTAACATGAGGAGTAGGCCTGTGTACGTAAATGGGCAAAGGTGGAACAGTGAAGGTGAAACTGCAGAGACATCATGCACCATTCATTGGAATAATGGTATGGATATGCAGCAGTTTCTACTCTGGTAATAAATGCCTCCATCAGCCAGATTAGTTTATGAAGTAGCTTCACTAATGAATACAAACACTTGTTTCCTGTTGAGTGTGCAGTCAGTAAATAATTTAATTGGGGACTTTTCCATTCTGGGCGTTGTTAAACATACTCTTTAGAGGTGACCTATAGTGTTTATTTTTCATTTCTGTATATTCATTCTTTTCTAGGGTAGCTTAGCACAATTCGCAGTTCAGTTCAAGCCTCTGTCCATCCTGGGTCTAAAACAAACCTTTTTAGCTCATTTCCTTTTAAAGCTGTCTTATTCTGATTGGCTGTCCTTTCCAAACAGATGGTTTGAACAGCAATTTGGCTGTTCCTGCGGTGACCAGATTAACCCTATAATGCCTATTTGATACATGGGTTTTTGTGACTTCTGAATCCGTGTGTTTTGGTTTTTTTCCTGAAAAAGCTGAATGAAATGGCGCAATAAATTGGACAGAAATTATGGACATAGTAGAAATTATACCAACTCAAATACCAAATTGATTTTTAAAAAATTGTCAGGTTCAATAAACATTCCAGTTTCAGAAAAAAAAAAAAAGAATTTTCTTGCAATTATTGCATGGATATTGTCTGTGTGACTATTCCAATCTAAGAGAGGTAGGGGGACTTGGCCACTCACTTCATTTTTATGAAACCCATGTTTAATATAAGCATCCACTTTTGAAACATTGTGTTAACCTTCTACATCCATTGTGCACCATTAGTGTAGGTAAATGTGTACACTGAAAGTGGAGGTTCTTTTTATTGTATTGTATGGAAAGGTAAGATGTGACGGCAAATAATTTTCTCCTAAAGCTTTGCCTTTCAAATCTTATTTCATTGGGCTTTAGAAAGTCCCACCACAGATAAAATACTACAATTAGTTTGGCTCAAAGGCTTCATGCTGTGTCCCTTAATCTACCATAGCGAGGTAGAGGGAATGTGAGGAAGAATATAATATTAATGAACTATTCTTAGAAGGGGAAAAAAAGACATGACCAAGAGATGTGGGTAATGCTACAGATTCTTAATTTACCCATCTGCACTAACACAGTTGGGCTGAAAATGATGCCATTGATCTCAAATCCCAACCCCCACATCTGTACATTTCTGGTCCTAGTTTTCCAAAATTGTTCAAAACACACTTGAAGCATCTCATGGACTTAAGACTGGCTTAAGAGGAAACCGGTCTGTGCTTTAGGGTATGACTAAGAACTGATAAGTCTAGTTTATGACAACAGACAGGACGAGACTGGGCAAACACATAAAGAACACCACACGATGTGGACCAGACCAAACACGTATTACAGTACTTGGACTTTCAATCACGACCTCATGATGCTGCTGGCATAGTATGAAAAAGGAGCAAGCATTCAAACACACTTATTGAAAATAGCAACGCTTTAATAAAGAGCGATTTTACAAGACTGCAATGTCTAGCTAGCTAGGTGATAATCGACATTGACATCCATGATGTTTTACAGAGATGCAGATATGGTAACTGTGTTTGAAGTTTGATGGGTTACTTGCAAGTTGCATTTCTGCATGCGAGGCAGCCTTCAAACAGTTACGGACCCCTACATTGTAAAACAGTTGATTTATGAATGTCAATGAGTGTTCATGTCAAGAGGTAAGTAAAAAATCTCATGGAGAAATTTCCTTAACGTTTTCCAAACACACCGGTAAGTGAGAGTTCACACAATGGTCATGCTTTTACCGGGCACACAAGCCAATAAAAAGACGACACTTAATCATGCAAAAAAAAGACAGTTTCTTTGTCTCTAAAAGTAAAAGAACGAAAAAATTCCTTTGAGTTCTGATATCATCCATCCGTAGTGACTTTGAATAAGAAGAAGCTGCGCTTTGATGATGACTTTGGTGCAAAAAATGTTCCTGTTTTGAAGAGGACAGACCCTGTCCTGTCCACTTCCTTGATGAAGACACTCTTGGTATAGACCAGTTGTGATAGTTTACCCCCATAAACCCCAGCCCTCCCGACCCCACCCTTACTCCTCCAGATGGACACAAACATCACAAACATCAACCCTAACCCACCCCGCCCATCGCTGGATGATGACACCTTCAAAGTACAACCATTCAAACACAGATACAGCAATAAATTGTCCCACGTACAGTACGTCATCCAATGGGGCTTCGATCACTTTACAGAGAGAGAGAGCACGTCTAAAAACACATGAACAGCATTACCTATATACAGAGGACACAGTAACAGTCAGAGGTTGGCCCAGGATGGATCGAGCTCTGTTGGTGGGAGTGAAGTGCACAATGAAAAGCTCATTCATCTGACGGAGAACGACAAATAACTGCAACAAGGAGTAATGGCGCGACATTTTCCCGAAGGAAATACCCAAATCTCAGCTGACCTCTTACATTTATGTTCATTCAAAAGTGAAACCTCAAAGAGAACATCTGCCTGCCCGGTGATTCCTAGCACAAATCTCTCTCTGCTGGTAGTAAAGTTGTAGCTGCGGTGAGACTGGTTTTTACATAGCCAGCAGTTACAGTTGCGATTCTTTTTCTTTTTTTTTTTGTTAGAAATCACCAGCATGTGCACTTCCAGCTCTTTGGAGAAGTTTGCTTCAGACTCACTTTGACTGATTCCACATCTGATGACTCGGGGGTTTCTTTCCCCCCCCCCGTTTTTTGCGTTTTGCAGCAGATGAGTGAACCTAGAGCCACCTTAAAATGATGTGATGTTGTACAGACACGGTCACAATAACACTCATTGCTAAGTTAGTACAAGCTACCAGCTCGATAGAGATGTGTAACCTCTAACCGAGGAACATGACCCTGTTTATCTCTATGGGAAGGCATGTGCACACAAACACACATACAGTACATGTACATAGAACGGACACAACCAATAAAAAAAACGACTTCATACCCAATTGATTATTGCCCCTTTCGACTGTACATCCCAGCAATGATTTTAGGTTTTTGTGCAGCAGAGCATTGTCCCCTCTTTGAAGGTTTGTGCTATATATATTTTTATATATATCATCTGACTGTGAGTCTAACTCGACCTTGGATCTCCTAGAAAATCCACATTAACATTTAATGTCTCATTAGAGCCTCCCTGTCTCTGGCTGTCCGAATTAATCTGCGCGCCGTCGCTGCGGGCTTTGCTCGGGCCGCGATCGACAGACATTACGCTCAGCTGCTTTCCACTGCTGTCGTTCACTTGATGCTCCAGACTGACCTTTAGCTGTCCTGTCCATAAACGTTCCACTCTACATTAATAACTCGCTTCTCAGTGGCTCTCTTTAAATCCTCCCAGTGGAGGTGAGACTTCTACCCTCATCCATTTTTTTTTTTTAAATTTTATTATCTTTTGGGGTGGGTAGGGTGGGGGTGATAAGGACTTGACAGGAGATTAATTTTGGACAGGACAAATGCTCAGGACAGGGAGGATATCATACAGCTGGGAGTTCGACCATTACTGATTGCTAGATTGAAATTCACCTAATGTCAACTCACCTCCTGTGTGGCTCTCAGTGCATTTTTCACAACTTTTAGAGCAGTTCAGTTGTTATCAGAACAGCTTAGAAAACGAGAAAAAAAAAATCAACAGTATTTTGTACAGAAATCTCATGTGGACATACAGGAACTCTGACACTACAGCAGAAAAAGGCTTCTAACCGGGCTACAAATGGGTGTATAATGAGATTGCATGATATTGCACGCCTGTAGAAGAGGGCAAAACCCCCCAAAAAACGAAACGAAACACAGTGTGTACATCACGTCCCCAAGTAGCGGAGGTTTGTTTACATCCAAATGTGATGCCTGGGTCTGGCTCAGTGCTTTCATCAGTTAATTCCAGTGCAGTAACATGTTGGTACCTGGCAACACATTAATGACATCAGGTACCAAAAGAGAAACACACGCTGTAGCACACCCTACACAGCTCCACGTCCATCCACAATCACACAAGCGTGCCAATTGTTTTACGCCCGATTCTCTCTGTGAAATTGGCAATTAAGAACAAATGGAGCTCATAAAAAGACTCAAATGGATACGTGGATGCAGCACGCTGAAATGTAGAAAAAGGAACGCACGCACGCACGCGCAGACACACGAACACACACGCACGCATTCAAATCAATAACTTCTGACATCAGGTGACGGATGGATGACACGTTACCGGGAACCAATCGGAACAAGATGCTAAAAATCACCTACACAGAAATACACCCTTGGCAAAGGTCACATAGAGTAAAGTGCCAGCAAACGATCCAATCAGAGAAAGAGACGCGTGTCCTCCAAGTTTGATTCAGCTGAGGGATGGAGAGAGATGCGGGTAAGCCTTTATACAGGAAATTATCAGTATGATGGGGTGAGGGGCGGGGGGGAAATGGCAAAAGAGCTTCTGCACTTCCAACGAGCTGTCAGTCCTCATAGTGTCATCACAGGTCGTAATTGCCATTTGAACTGGCAAATCAAGCAGAGGATGAATGGGACTAATGCAGAGCCTCTGGTGCCCCAGCACTATAGATTCAAAGACAGAGAGATCAGTAGCCACATGGAGAGAGGAGAGGAGATTAGAGGGTCAGGTGACATGGAAACTGACATCAGCGTTTCATCTTCTATCCATCCTCTGGTCCTCCTCTCTCCTTCGTCCTCTCCCCTCCCCTTTTTCTTCCTCTCTGCCCTCTTCTTTCTTTCCCCTGCGCTGGATTTTGGTTCTGGATTTGCGTTCGCTGCCGACTCTTTCTCTCTGTCTCTTTCCTCTCGCCTTCTCTCTCCCAGCTTTGCTGCCATGGTTACAACATCATCCCCTACATGAAGTGCATCTGCAGAGGACGGGGTGGTGGGGGGGTGAGAGACATGCAAGAGTAATTTAGTTCAACAAAACAGCTCATCAAGTGTTCAGGCATCTATTGACAAGCGTATTAGCTGCCGCAGTGCCAAGAAAACAGCACCTCGGAGCGGTGATTGTTCAGTAAACAATTATATTACTCTGTTATGTTTTGAATAATTGGTCAAAATATACTTGATTGTTTGTGCTCCTGTGAGTCTTGTAACCTTTGCAGCTGATGATTGCTCGCAGTGAACTTGTTTTTTTCTTCTTCACACTTCCTGGTCAATTTTTAAATTACCTGACAACATGACTCATCATTGAGATTCTTGATGGAGCCACTACTTGAACATTGCTAATCACCCCTAGAGAAACAGCTATGAACGAGTGGCCTCTGTTATTCCCGAGGACTTGAAGAGGCACAGATTCAGTGTTTGTACCAAAGCAATATTCTGCCCGTGTTGTTTCTGTGCTGGTACACATCGGTTTAAGATGTGCAATGCAGCCCGTTAATGTGCTCAAATCATTTAAATAGCTCCTATTACTTCCCAGTTTTCTCCTTTATCTGTTTCTGCTTCAATAATCTGCTTTTCTCAGAAGCTACGCACTGAAGACCATAAATGTTAGAGCTGTCCAATATTTGCAGATGATTTAGTTTGGGCAGTTTCTCCATCCACACACCCTCCTTATTACCTACTAAACATTTTGTTTTTTTATTGGTCATGTTTGTAATAGCATTGCTGCTGCTGCTTCAACAAGGCAGTTTTTTCCCCTACTGTATTGTGACTGCTTTCAAAATTGCTCTGCGTGGTGTCAGATTATCTGTAATTGGTCAAGTGTAAGGAGAAAGAAAAATACAAAAAAAGCACCCAGACAAGCTGCATGTTTGATTTATGGTTTACAAAGGAATGCACAGCTTGACAACTGCACTTATTTTCTGACATGTGATTTGCATGTGAACAGAAGTTGGATAGCTTACCTTAGCATTAAGAGCAGAAACAAAAGTAAAAAAGAATACAAACAAAGAAAAAGAAAAACAGCACACCAATAACCCTAAAGAAAATCACTTTTCTCTCTTATTTGATGCCAAGTTGTGGGATTGTGGGGGCATCACTTTATGCCAAGCTAACCAGCGGCCCCAGCCTGCTCGTTTAACTACATCGATGTAGCCACAAAACAGCTGGGATGCTGTGTATATATAGGATATACTTCATTGGTGACTGACTTCACTGTTGAGGAATTTCCCATTTCTTTGCATTGAGAAACTCTTGGGTGGCTCTTGCAGTATGCTATGGATCATTTGCACTGGGAAGTCAGATCTGCAATCTGAGAGAGTATAGAGAAAGTATAGCTTTGTGCACTTTAGAATTCATACTACTACTTCTATCTGCAGTTACATCATCACTAAACACTAGTGACCTGATTCCATTGGTAGCCAGGCGATCGTGGCTCAAGAGTTGGGAGTTCGCCTTGTAATCGGAAGGTTGCCGGTTCGAGCCCCGGCTTGGATAGTCTCGGTCGTTGTGTCCTTGGGCAAGACACTTCACCCGTTGCCTACTGGTGGTGGTCAGAGGGCCCGGTGGCGCCAGTGTCCGGCAGCCTCGCCTCTGTCAGTGCGCCCCAGGGTGGCTGTGGCTACAATGTAGCTTGCCAGCACCAGTGTGTGAATGGGTGGATGACTGGATATGTAAAGCCCTTAGGGACTAGTAAAGCGCTATATAAATACAGGCCATTTACCATCTCGGTTTCACCTGTCGAAATATTTGTTTCATAACTGTGCAGGCTCTTTTTCTGACACAGTCTAATGTGGCCTTCCTGTTTTTGAGTGTAACCAGTGGTTTGCACCTTTTTGCAAAAACTCTATATTTCCATTCATGAAGCCATCGCTTGATTATAGACCTTGACAGTGATGCACCTATGTCCAACACCTAAGTGTTGTTAACACATTTAGATTCTGAAGTTTTTCTTAACCATGGATATGATTATAATCATTATAATTCTGTCTATAATTCTGTTTACTAATCTTCAATGTTCTTTCGGGTGTTTTGTTGTTGCCAAGCTGGTGAATTCATGGTTTTTAAGAATGTACCAGGTTTTTGCCGCCTCTCTGATTGCTTTATTTTTATTTTTTGGGTGGGGGGGGGGGGGGGGTTGACCCTAATGATGATGTCCCTCACTTGCACTGACATCTCCTTGGGCCTCATATTTAAAGTGCAGTGAAAAATCAACACTTTGAATCATCTTCAGATATCGTGTCTTCAAAGCTTGTCCAAGAACAGAGAAGTAGGCATAACCGGTCATGAAACAGTAAACTGTCCAATTAATGCGAAGCCTCTGAAAATGTGAGAATATCTATAAAACTTGCTGCAATTCCTAAAAAAGTTTGTCAAATTTTTCTGTTAAACCCCTTGAATTAAAGCTGAAAGTCTACACTTCAATCACATCATGATTGGTTGATTTAAAATCCACTGTGGTGGTGTACAGAGGCAAAACTACTAAACTTGTGTCTTTGTACCCGTTCTCACTCCCAAAGCGTAACATTTTACGCTAGGTGACAAATCGTCACCATATTACGTTTTCGGCTACCCACCACGTTCCTAAATGACGACCTCGGAAAAAGAGGAAATAAGAGAACCGAATGGACTGAACCTACACATGTTCGCTCTTTTTCTTCAAATCGCTTAGAAACACGCTATTTAACATCATCATCTGGTTAAGGTCAGGAATAAGGTTATGGTCAGGGCTAGGGATAAGGTTAGGTTTAGGGCTGGAATACAGGGCTGGAACGTCTACTACCGCGGGAGCGTCATTGCACTGGATTCCAGCCATAACCCGCCGCGTACCATAAGAACGCCGAAGGTCTCCTTTCGCGTTCCTCAGGAACGCCGCGGGACGTGACAAAACGTCGACATGTTACGCCTCGGGAGTGAGAACGCTCTGGTCTTTGTGCAACACAACTGCGTACAACCATTGCACTACTTGAGATGATCCCATTAGTGCCCATATGCTATGCTCTTGTCCCCACGCTCTCTGGCATGTTCATTAACATTTCTGCTTGTTTTTGTGAGGGCTGATGTTACCTGTGTTCCTGGGATGGGTCCAAAAGGATTGGTGGGTCTCAGGACAGGCTGGTTATACATGACATGCTGTGGGGGCATCATGGGAACGCCCCCCATCTGATGATTCATCTGAGGAGGGAGCTTCTCAGAGCACAGGTGAGAGCAGGCAGGGAAGGAGAAGAGTATGAGGGAGCGAAACAGGTGGGGAGTAAACAGAGCAACGTGAACCGAGACAAAACAATAAAAATAAACAGTATTTATTGGATAAATTAAAAATCTCTGACTGTAAGACCACGATAAGACTGGAAGTTGTTCTTTACCATTCCATACACAGGCACTTGGGGTGTCGTCATAGGAAAAGCCACTGGTGCTGGAGCCTGTACAGAAAAACAGGGAGGGGCGTAATGCACAATACTTTTTAATAGTGACCAAAAGAAATAAATTAAAATTAACGCTAATTCTGTTAGGGCAATTAATTTCTAATCTGTCAAAGATGTACCTCAAAGAAAGTCATTTTTTGTTTTTTTATGCCAAATAAATATTCCCATTCATTCGGCTTTTACAAGATCTTGTTAAACAAAATCAGCTTTAACGTTTAACAACACTGAATCGAGATGACACCACAAGGGATAAAAGGGCAGTTCTAAGACAGTACAATAAGGAAAATGATTAAGAAAGCAAAGCAGTGCAGTTCTGGAGGATGTCGTGGACAAAACGAGGAGTGAAGGAAAGGGGGCTGAAGAAACTTACATAGCCAGTATAGATCATCCCATTCTGTCGAGTTAAAGGAAAGAGAGAAAAGAAAAACAGTTAAAGACCTCTAAAATAGTTCCGCATACCACAATCACAGCCATGCCCGTTCTCTTTCTCCAAACAGGCAGAGAAGATAAAGCGGAATTTTTTGCACTTTCCTCATGTTAAAATCATCTACTTTCCATTCAAGGCGTGCCACCATCTTTCCAAACCATTTGCCGAGAAAATGAGCAGTTTGAGTTGAGAGGTCAATCAGTCCAAAATTAAAAGGATGAAACCAGACTGAATTGAAGAGACGTGTAGATAATTGGCATGGAGCACAAAAGGCACAGACACATTTGGGAGCTCCTTCAAAAGTACTGATGCATTGAAAGAGCTGGATACAGCCTCACTGCCAATCTTCTCAGTGGTCACTTGGTCTCTTTCACATGACCACAATTATTAGACATCTATAAAGACTTTTGGGAGAAAAATCCAACTGTGCGCAATGTCAGTTTTTATCATTATCTTAAAAAAGCTGAGGCTTTGGGGTTCCAGTTTTAAAAGCTCAGAAGCGCCTAGAAAAATCTGTTTTGTTTTTATTACCTTATCACATTGTAAAGTCTACCGGCCAGTAGGGAAACACTAATGAGCGATAAAGCAACTGACTAAACAGCATGGAAGCCAGAAACCTTTTCAGTTTCTTGGCCATCGCGCTGGAGCAAGCCCATCCATTTAGAAATTCACCTAGGATCCCTCATCCACTTATAGCTAGCTTTGGTTTACAGAAATTTATATGTGAAATTATATTTTAATCCCAAATTAACCAACCATACTAAGTGGAGACTGGAGAAACTGTTAATAAAGCAGAAACCTTCACACCCATACTGTCTTGAGAAGACATCTAATCAAGCAGCAGAAGTGGGGGAAAAAAGTGTCAGAGGAAGTGTAAGTGCAACCACAGGACCTTGATGACGCAAGCACAAACTCTCGCAGGCAATTAAAAAGTAATTGTAGCATTTATTTTACCATTTGAGGAACGGGCATGGGTGCAGGTGCCATGGGATGGGTGGTGTGAGTCCAGTTGGTGCTGGTGCACATGGTCTTCGATTGCCAGCCACTACCACCCGTCGGCTTCTTCTCTACCAGCTGACTCCACTGGAGCTCTGGCCTGATGCACAAAAACACACACGATCTAACACGTGCATTTGCAGGTGCACAGAGGATGCAAAAATCATTGAACAGCGTGAGAGATCCGACAGCAGTCGTCTGCCTGCGGCTCGGCTTTTGATGTAAGGCAAACCCACTCACTTTTTAGCTGGCGTCCCCCCAAACTGCAGGTCTGGGAGAAGAAATAAAACAAAAATAAACATAGCATCAGTTGAAAGGGAGACACAGCAAGACTGGTTAACAGGGAAAATGTGAAGAGAAAATTTGCACATTTTGTACTCACTCCCAACAAGGTTGGCTAAGGATGAGTCCAAATCATTGGGCAGCATCTTCCCAGAGTGCAACGGGGCTCCAGGACTGTGAATTTGAGTGGGTGGGGATGGCTTTAGCAAGTCACCTGATGTCCACAGGTAACCATGGTAACGTGAAAAGAGAAGAAATGAGTCAAAAAGCATGAAGAAGCTAGCTGTCATTGTCAAAGCATAACATGCTTTAAGCGTGTGCTTGTTTGTATGTGTGTGTGTGTGTGTGAGGTAGTGAGTGGGAATTTACTCTCATGCTTCATTGTACGTTAACATGATTATGTGTACATGTGCGTGCGTGCGTGTGCGTGCGTGCGTGGTCCTACCTCCCCAGGCGTTGTTGTTGTTGGGCACAGTGTGTGTGGTCTGGATGGGGGTGAAGTTAGGCTGCAGGGTGAACAGCTCACTAGTCAGGTTTGGCACACTGCAGGAAGGAAAATGGAGTGGAAAGCACAGTTTTTTTCCTCACTTTATTCTAAAAATGTAAAGGCTAAAGGCTTTCATCTAAAGACGTAGGGTAACTGGACAAAATATCAGGATAAGATCAAGGAAATAGACTTGTGACATTTAACTAATACAAAAAACACTCTTTTTAGCAGTATAGATAGGAGGCACTTTTTTTCTTTGTAGAAACTATATATAAGCGCAGACAATACACTCACTGGTTGTTGACGGGTACAATAGGTGAGTTAGAGAAGAGATCTGTGGCCCCTCCACTGCTGTTGGCACTGCCCACTGATTGGGTGCTGGGTGACACGTTAGGTGTCTGAATGTCGATCACTTTGTGACCGTCCTCCTAGACAGAATACATCAACACAATGTAGATGATTATGGTTAGTATAATACACACAAGGTTCACTTTGCTAGTACTATGTCAGACTCTTTTTTTGTTTTTGCCTTCAGAGCTTCCTTAATCCTTATTAGCAGCGATTCAACAAGGTGCTGGCGATTTTCCTCAAAGGATTTTGTCTATGTTGACATGGTAGCAGATTTGTCAGCTGCACATCTAGTATTACTTGTTCCACCACATACCAAAGGTGCTCTATTGGATTGAGATCTGGTTACTACGGAGGCCATTTGAGTGCAGTGAACTCATTGTCATGTTCAAGAAGCCAGTTAGAGTTGCTGGTGGGAACAGCCATCAAAAGATGGGTACACTGCAGTCATAAATACTCAGGCAGGCTGTGGTGTTTAAACAATACCCAGTGGTATCAAGGGGTATGCCAAGAAAACATCCCCCACATCCTTACACCACCACCAACCTGAACCATCCATATAGGCAGGATGGATCCATGGTTTTATGAGACCAGATCAGATCATATCTTCTTTTGTCCAAAAGCGATTAAGGTTGTCCTCAAAGCTGGATGTGTTATGCTCTTCTGCATACCATGGTTGTAACGAGTGTTTTGTTTTTTTTAATTACTGTTGTCTTCCTATCAGCTTGAAGCAGTCTGGTCATTCTCTTCTGACATCAACGAGGCATTTTCTCCCAGAGAACTGCATCTTGCTGGATATTTTCTCTGTAACCCTAGAGATGGTTGTGTGGGAAAGTGCCCGTCTGGCACTAACAACCATGCTACATGCAAAGTCTCCTCACCTTTCTTCCCCATTCTGATGCTTGGTTTGAACTTCAGCAGGTTATCTTGACCATGTCTACATTCTTTAACTCATCTAAATGAGTTGCTGCCATATTATTGCCCAGTTTAATAGTTTCATTAATGAGAATTTTATTAGATATAAATAACAAAGCATCCAGTGAGTGTGTATTTCAAGGGTTAATCTTCCTTTAAATTGTTACTATCAAATGAAAGGCCAGGATGGTTTGTTTGAGAATAAACTCCACTGCAGGAGTGCAGTATGTAGACTGAGAGTTCATTTCTATTCTGTGTGCATCTCTGTACACTACAGAGAAACAGCGTATTTCACTGTACTGCAGAATTAATGCACTTGTCTATTCAACTTTAACAACAGTGTGGAGGGCAGAAAGTCTTAAGACACCGAGGTCTACATGGTTCACACACGTGAACGGATTTCAGAGTGTTTCACTAGCATAGAAGACAAAAGAACCTAAAAGCACAGGCAATCATATTGTGGTTGAATCCCTGCAATAGTTCTGGCACGTGGTATGTATGAACTGTGCAAACCTGTCCACAGTATGTGGACAGGTTTGACTCACCTTGTGTTGCTGCAGTCGGTTGTCCTCCGTCTTGTCTTCCATGCGGCTGAGAGAGATCCCCGTGCTGGAGAGAGATGACACTGCACTGGACAAGGTGCTGGATCTTAAGGTAAGACACACACCCGCAAACACACACAGGGTTTACAGGTCTCTTTAAATTTCTTTTTCTTTTTGGGGGGGATATTCTTTACTTTACTCTTTGATACTTTTTAACAACACCATGTAAAGCTAAAAAAAAACCCCATTTAGTTATCTGGGCACCATCAGCATGACCCACGGTTGAAATGTTTCAAAGTAGTGATCAGAAACGAACTTTGAGTAAAATTTGATTGTAAGTATCATTTAAGCAACAGCATATGATGCATGTAGGTAAAATGCAAGTTTTATGTTTGCTATAAGAGAAACTGTAAAAATCTGGCAGTAGTAAAATTCATGGTGGCAGATCAGCAGTACACCATGGTTGCTGTAGTGCTAATGCTGGTAGCAGTAAGGGAAAGAACAGCTGTAGCAGAAATAATAGTTTTAAAAGTAGCATTAAGTGAGTGATGCAGCAGGCCTGAGGTGCCTGTCTGTGATCTGATCATACCTGCTGGCGGTGGAGAGGTCCTTGAGCTTCCTGCCTTCCAGAGAAGCTAGATGCTGCTCCAGAGCCTCCAGGAGAGAACTGGGAGCCTGAGGGGGGTGGGGTTCAGCAGATTACAACCATGGGCAAGTAGGCAAATTGGGGCACTTAGCTCGCTTTTCCCTCCTCTCCTCACTTCTCATTTCATCTCTCTCTCACACACACAAAGCAGCAGCAAAATTTAGACATCACCCTCAAATTCACTATCTACTCTATGACAGCTCTTTGTTCTGTTTTTTTGTTTTTTTCATTTGGTTTCATCAGGTTTGGTTGGCCAGCATGCACATGTTAGCTTTGGATCATGCAAGCGAGTCCACAGCAGGACTGACAGGTCGGGACAGAGCAGAGCATCATCGCTGCGGGGCTCCAGAGTCGAAACACAACAAACACGTCTGTGAACCATCTAACGAGCCCATGCAGAGGCCAGCAGTGCACAAATGCTCTCGTAAACACACACACTTACACACGCATACACAGAAAGAAAATCACTATCCAAAATTTAAGAGTTAACTTGTGGATTCCACAGTGAGATTCATGTGTTAGTGGTTTGATTGGCTGAGGAAGTAATCACTGGAGCTAAGCACCAAAACTGTGTCCCGCTGGAAGCCAAGGAAGTTAACTCAGTCAAATGTAAACATCTGGTGAAAAAACCAGGTATACACATCGAACAGCTGGCCTGCACTCATTACTGGAAAACAAAAAGGATGGATGGGTTCATTTGGACCACATGTGATACCACAGTTTTCACCCAGAGCTTTACATTTCAGCACCAGAGAACACAAGGCAAACACAACAGGCAAAGAAAAGATTTCTCATATACTTATTTTAAGGGGGAAAGAGAGTAAAATGCGAATTCTGGGCATCCTTCTTCAGAGAAATCTAGAATATGCTAAAAGTTTAAAATTAAAACAGACACATATCTAGAGCTTAGTAAAGGCATGGTTCACTATGTTGTTGAATAAGGGCATATAAGGTCTTCATAAGCACTACAAACACGACATAAATGTAGAAAAGAAAAAGAAAAAACAACTTTTTTCCATTTAAGTTTTTTTTGTCACATTGTTAAAATCCAATGAAAAGGATAAGCTGTATTCAAGGACCATAGCATAGTATGCAGTACTTATGATGGCATTATGTACACCTATCCAAGTCATATTTGCAGAAACCTATTTAACAAAAACCATTCGCTGCTCTCCCCACAGCTAATAATACAAAGGGACATAATCTGTTCAGAAAGTGATGTGAACACTGCTTAGATGGACAAAAGCCTATTTCATAAAGTTGTGCTGACTTTTTTTTGTATGATAAGCCTTTGAGTCAACAGACAAGCTTTGATATTTACACTGGGAAAATGCCTGAAAGACTGCCAGAAAAAATTCTGACATATTATATGCCCCAGTCTAAAATTAATCTGAAAAAAGAGAGAGAGAGAGACTGAAAACTTTTGTGGCTGTGCTGCATAAAAACTGATTTAAAAAAATCTTACCTTAGAGTAAAATTTGTTCTGCAAGGATTCAGATAGGAAAACAGGACTAAAAATTGTCAGGAGGGGGGGGGGGGAAATGCTGCTTTCAGGCTAGTTGCATGTGTCCTCTCTATTCTCGATTCAGACAGAAAAGGAGACAAAGTGAAGGAGTTAAGGAGAGTGAAGAAGAGAGGAGGAGAACGGGGCAGCTGCAGTGTGGGCAGGTCTGTAGGGTGAGTAGGGAACGGGAGCGTTTAGAATGAAGCATTATGGGACTGACTTTGACGGATTTAATACACTGGTTGACTGACTGGTTGATTGACTGATTGAGATGAGATGTAGACTGACCTGTGTGAGATCGGGGCTGTCGCCCTGATCTATCCCAACTCGCTGTGTCACAAAAAAAGGAAGGAGGGATAGGGGGAGGGAGGAGGGAGGCAAAATAAAAATAAAACCAAATGTAACAATAAATCAGGGAATAACCAAAAAAAGAAAGAAAGAAAGAAACCCAATAGACCACATAGTAATAAAAAATAAAGGGAAGAGGCGTGTTGAAGGAAGAAGAGGAAGAGGAGGAGGAGGGAGAAAGAAGAATCAAACCCAAGCATTCATTACTTCATGCAGTGGCTGTAAAGGAAAACAAAGAAAAGACAACAGAGGAGGAAGGCGCATGCACACGCATACAAACACCTATATATATGTATATATATATACACGCACACGCACACAGTACATGTACACACACACACACTTATAAATACACACACGATGAGATCTGGTTGGAAATGAAAGCTGAGCACAACGACTGTTTAGACAGGCAGGGCACAGAGGGCAGACAACAGGTCATGTGACTGCAAGATAAGAAACATCCAAAAGGAAGACACTCAACTAATGTTGACTTTGAACAGAAAGAAGAAGGGGAGGGGGAGCACAGATGACACACAAACAGACAAACACATTTTGTTAGACAGGTAAAATGAATGGGTCCTTAAAGTCAACGTTAGTCTTTCTTTCTTTTTCCTTTTTTTTCTCTCTTTCTTTGGGATCAAGTGGCTGCATCCCAAACCTTCTTCCAAATGGGAACGAAACCAAGCAGCGAGGCAGCTTTTGAAGATGTACACGATTACTCTGCGCAGTCTACAGATCATAAAACTGTTTATATTTATTGTGAAGCCCAGCAAGAGCTGTTAACGGAGTAACAGCCATTTAAAAATAAAAGAAACTTCTATTTATTAACAAAACAAAAAAAAGAAATAGGGTGGAAATTAAGCTATTAGAACAAGAGAAAGAGATAGTGATAGAAAAAGAGCTTGCTTGGGCATGCAGTGCAGGCATGTGAACAGGCAGCACACGAGGGGTCTCTCAACTGGAAGCTCTACATGAGTGTCTCTCTGATAGCCTATAAGAGTCTGGCGTTAATGACTGCCTTGAAGTAAACCCCTCCCTAGGCCAGGGCAAGAGAGGGACAGAAACAGGAGAAGATCTAGTGCAAAAAAGAGACTTGGAAGATTAAAGAGAAGAAGCTCCCGGAGGCTGATCTGCGGTCAGTTTAGGTCTGAGAAGACTGACCGTAAATCAGTTCCTGGGGTAACAGAAGTCTGGAGCAAATCTCAACAGGTTCAAGTGCGCTTTTCTGCAGATTAAATTTCTCCTGAGTGACAGGACGAAATGAGAAAGGAGCATTTAATATATTTATATAAAATCAGAGAGGAAGGAAGGCCGTTGAGATTCGCTCCAAATAGATATTCCCATCGTCTTTACAGGTGTTTAACTCCATCGAAGAGCGGCAGGACAAACGGACGTTACCTCCGCCACTTTGAGAAACTCGGACAGTTTGGTCATCCTGTTGAGGAAGGTCTTGTAGATCTCCAAAGCTTCTTTGCACTGGTTCTTCTTCATGTCAAAGTATTTCTCTGCGTGCCAGAAGACGAGAAACAGCTCAAAAACAGAATTTACTTTGACCTGCAGCAGTGTATACTGTAAAAAACAACTTTTAAAAATCTATCTGGTACTGATTTTCCCTGTTAGGCCTGTCCAATTCTTGTCCATGCAGGATGAAATTAATTTTCATTAAGACTCCCACTTACAATAAAATCATAGAGTCTGATGGTCTCTTATCAGACCCTCACACCTCACTGCCTTAATAATTAATGGAAGAAAAGAAGTTGATCATTACACAGTGGCCCTTAATTGAACTCTGGAAGACAGTGGGAGGAAAAATTGATTTTCTCTAAAGAAGGATTAAGTGGAGTTGGATGGAGTCACAGTCTTGTGATCTTGACATCAGAGGAAAATTACCACATAAATATAGAACGAACTAAAGATAGATGAACTCAGGATCTGCCGTGTCGTGCGTACCCAACATGTTGATGACGCCTTCGTTATAAGCGGCAAACAACCGTATGGAGTCTTTAAACAGCAACATGAAGGCTGTGTTGATCACTCCGTTCGTCAGCTCGTTGGAGTTTGGCTGGACGATAGGAGGAACGAACGAGAGATGAGATATTGAAGTGACAGCTACAATTGCTTACATTAAAGGGTTTGGAGCGATTAAGGCAGATGTTTACCTGGAAATCCAGCAGTGCATCCAGCTGGTTCTGAATGATGGGCAAAGTCTTAATCAGCTTCTCTGTGTTCATGGTGCGCATCACACCATCAGCCCTAAGAATCACACAGGAGAACACACGCAGAACTCATCAAGCCTGTAGAGGAAGTGATGTACTGAAAATCAAGAGTATGTAACTTCCTCCTCTGTGGTCTTCCTCTTTTTGTCTTACCTGGCCAGCTTCATTTTCAGCATCAAACATATCCACTAGCCCTCCTTTGCACGTGTCAAACAGTCTCTGCCTCGCTTCTCTAACTTTATCTCCGAACTGGTCGTCCTGAGCTGTCTCGCTGATGTATTCATTTCTGATCTGGTCCATTTTGGTCACTCTCAGTGAAAATCTGAGCATCTTCATCTCTGCCTCTGGTCTTTTTGTTAGTGGCATCTCTAAACCATACGTCATAGCAGGTCTCACTACAGTCTTGTACAGCTTCCTTTTCACCCTGCTATCCTTTTGTCACAAATCACCCTGACACTCATCTCTATCCACTCCACCCTGCCTACACTCTCTCCTCTTTGCCTCTTTTGTGCACAAGCCATTGCTTTGGATGGTTGGCCCCAGATGTTTAAACTCATTTGCCTTAACTATCTGTACTCCTTACAGCTTCAGCTTGTAACGTGCGGTGGAGATGAAGCCAGCCGCGGAGGTGTGCAGGTGGATAGCGAATGAGCAACAGCTTCTGACTTTCCAAAAAGTACTCATTTATTTACAATATCAAAAATAAGTGCTACCTCTACCACACATTACTGAAGAGCACACTAGTCCGCGTACACACGGGAGCATCCATTACAGGAGGAGTGCGAAGAAGAACAAAAAAGGGGGTGACACCAGTCGTGAGACAGGAGGCGCCGCCATGTGGTGATACACTGCATTACGATAGCAACTGTTACATAGTCCCCCCTGGTGAGAAAAAGGCTGTCCTCAGCCATACACAGCTGGAAAAGCACACACCACACCTAACAGTACCCTATACATAGAGGTTACAGCTAAGATTAGTGCACACACAGGGCAAAAGACCATTTAAAAATGAAATTGGTGAAAATAAGACGAACATGTACAGTGGAAAATCAGTCTTCTTAGTTTTTTCACTTTTTCCTTTTTTTTGTTTTTAAAGTAAATGCCAAGAATGAACCTTAACGCACTAAAGAGCCATAAAACTGGATTAAGTAGAGCAAACAGAAACATCTACATATCATGACTCAAAGTAGCAATGCAACAAGACAGCATCAAACAGGTTTAACCAGAACATTTCACTTCAGATCAAGCCTGGTTGTGTGAAAATCATTAGTCCATCTTTTGTTGCTCCAGCCAGACGTAACTCTGGGGCAACGTCTGAGCCTGAGATTGTAATGTCCACCAGCAGCTGGGTGCTGGACAGATCTGGGTGAAACACTCTCTGGAACAGCGCCCACACCAGAAGAAGAGTCAATGTCCGGTAAATCAAAGGGGAATGGCTCAGAGCCAATGTCAGTGTCTGCAGGGGGGCCAGGGTGGGCCTGAGAGTCAGAGTTCAGACCCTCTGCGGTCTCTCTCTCGGCAGGCGATGAAACAGAATGTTCTTTGGAAGTGAGAGAGTCCCAGGTATGGAACGGTTGCATGTTCACAACATGATAAACACCTGCATCCACACCGGAGTCCACCCAAGTGAGCCTGTAATTAACATCACTGAGTCTCTGAGATACACACAATGGTCCCTGAAACAGTGGTGCAAGTTTAGCAGTAAAGTTAGACTGAGCATCTGACCTGGGGTGTGTCTTAACTCTCACAAGGTCACCAACACGAAACGTGGCATGTCGATGTCTCAAGTCATAGTAATGTTTTTGTCTGTCATGGCTATAGTCCAAAGCTGCTTTGGCGTGGTCGTGAGCTTCCTGCAGGGAGGCTCTCAGAGTCTCAGGGTAAGGCACACCCGGTTCATCAACACCTGCTGTAGAAGGCTGAGTGATAAGGTCAAGCAGGGTGTCTAACTCACGACCATAAAGCATCATGGCAGGAGTCAAACCTGTACTGTCATGAGGGGCGGTGCGCAGAGCAAAGCAAATCTGAGGGAGAAACTTGTCCCATGATGTGTGCTTATCACCTACATAAGCGCGGATTGCAGTTTTCAGAGTCCGGTTGACGCGTTCAGTAGCATTTGTCTGAGGGTGATATGCCGTAGTGAGTCTGTGCACCGAGCCTAATGCAGAAACAACATGTTCAAAAAGCTCACTCACAAAAGGAGACCCTCTGTCAGAAATCAGGTAAGTGGGTGTACCATGTCTAGCAAAAATGTCAGTGACGAATTTACCAGCTGCTACCTGAGATGTAGCTTCTTTGACAGCACTGGCTTCAACCCATTTAGTCAAATAGTCAACAAACACGATCAAATAAGCATTACCAGTGGGGGTGCGGGGAAGTGGCCCAACAAAATCCACACCCACATACTCCCAGGGTTTCTGGGGGACAATGGGAACCATAAGACCGGCTGCTTTTTTTTGACTTGGCTTGGTGAGTTGGCACACTGAGCATGAAATCACATAGTGTTTCACATCAGCTGCCATTTTGGGCCAGAAAAACCTAAAACGCAGTCTAGCCAATGTCTTAGAAACACCCAAGTGACCTGCTGTGGGGTGGTCGTGGTAATAGTCCAGCAAGGTGCCTCTAATGGAAGTAGGGGCAAACAGTTTCAGCTCTTTCAAAGGGTGCAAAGCACATGTGGACTTGGGTTCTCTGTGATACAAAAGAGAGTCATACACAACATACTGTAACAAGGTGGCATTGTCCGAGCTGTTCAGAGAGTCTGCTTCAATGTCTCTGAGGAGTGGACCTGTGACATGATCGTCTAACTGCAGCTGTCTCAATTGTGAACGGTCAGCCAGAATGACGGGGGGCAGAGTACGAATGTCCAGGCTGCCCATAACAGCATGATCTGGTAAAAGATCAGTCGGCCTGTCACAGGTCAGAGGCAAAGGGTTGCGTGACAGTGCGTCGGGAACTTTGTTCTGTGCACCAGGTTTGTGCACTATTGTGAAATCAAAGTCCTGCAAACGAAGTGACCAGCGGGCGAGTCGGCCCGTTGGGTTTTGACGAGACATGAGCCACCTGAGACTGTTGTGGTCAGTGAAGATAGTAACATGAACACCTTCAACATACGGGCGGAAGTGTTCCAGAGCCCATATCACAGCGAGGCACTCCTTCTCTGAAGTGCAGTAGGGGAGTTCAGCTTTGTGAAGGGAGCGACTAGCAAAAGCCACAACGTACTCACGACCCTTGTCATCCTTTTGCATCAACACTGCCCCAAGACCAATGTCACATGCATCGGCGTGAATGGAAAAGGGACGGTTGAAGTCTGGAAATGACAGGATCGGGGCTGATGTGACATGATCCTTCAAAGTGTCCATGGCCCTTCGACAGCTGTCGTCCCAGTGGAAAGCATTGTCCTTTCTGGTGATGGCGTGAAGAGGTTCGGCATGGCGGGCATAATTCTGAATGAAGCGTCGATAATAGCCAGTCAAGCCAAGGAACTGACGGACGTGTTTCACTGAGGTTGGGGTATCAAACTCCTTAACCGCCTTTACTTTGTCTGGATCGGGCTTAACACCTGATGATGTGATGCGGTACCCGAGAAAGGTGAATTCATCGAGGCAGAATTGGCACTTTTTGAGCTTCAATGACAAGCCAGCAGCCTGGAGTCTGCCCAGCACCTCCTCAAGATCCACTAAGTGCTGTTCAAAGGTAGGTGAGGCGATAACAATGTCATCCAGGTAGACTGCGCACGTTTTGTAAATGAGGCCAGCAAGCACAGAGTTCATGAGTCTCTGAAAAGTTGCAGGTGCGTTGCAGAGCCCAAAGGGCAGCACCCGAAACTGGAAGAGACCGCAGTGAGAGATGAAGGCAGTTTTAGGCTTCGAGTCCTCTGCTACAGCAACCTGCCAATAGCCTCGCGCTAAGTCCAATGTCGAGACAAACTTTCCTCTTGCCAGAAAGTCCAAAGACTCATCTACACGAGGCAGGGGATAAGAGTCTTTTCGGGTAACTTGGTTGAGCCCTCGAAAGTCCACACAAAACCTTGGTTCCGTGGCCGCTCTATTTACAATGACTACAGGAGCTGCCCAAGGGCTTGTGGAAGGTTCAATGATGTTGTCCTTCAACATTTGTTGTACTTGTTCTTCAATCACACGTTTCTTAGCAGGTGACGTGCGATAGGGTGGGAGATTGACAGGTGTTGCATTGCCAGTCTCTATGGCGTGCTCAGTGAGAGCCGTTCGACCAAGTTGACCATCAAACAAGGAGCTAAACTTGCTGAGCAGATTGAGTAAAGCATCCTTGTTGTTCTCTGAGAGACTTGCTTCAGACAGTTTGGCTGTTAAGTCTGAGCGAACCAAGTCCAAAGACATCAGTGTTCCAGGTGAATGTGAGTAATCATTTTGAAGGTCCTCTTCATCGTCTGCGAGTGGGCAGGGGATGTCCTCAATGTAGACGGTTCTAGTGGGAATGTGAATAGAAACAGAAGCTCTTGCCATAAAATCCATTCCCAGAATGAAAGGAGAGGACAAATCTGGTATTATTGCAAAACGCTGGTAAAAGTTCTTGTTCATGAATCCAATATTGAGCCAAATAACACCGTCAGGGATACAGGGAGCATTATTGGCAAGGTTAACTGCAGGACCATTCCACTCACTTGTGTTTCTAGGGTGAGAGTCATTTACTTGAATGAGATCTGTTCGTACAGCCGAGAGGGAAGCACCCGTGTCGAGGGTAGCATCCACAGATGAAGCATTGAAGTTCACTTTCGTTCTTAGTGGGGTATTCCAGTGGACTTGTGAAAAATTGTCTTCCAAGTGTCCAAGACTGTGTCCACCCTGTAGTGAATCGGGCGTGTGAGGCTCCGTTAGTAACTGGGGGAAGGTTGGCCTCTGTGAAATGTCCTCCCCCCCCTGTAGTTTCCCGACTGCCTGTATTGTGGCTGGGATGTGGTGCTGCTTAATTCCACCTTTTCATGGCCAGGGTCAGAGGGGCCAGGTGCCGGCAATGGCTGGACTGGGCCATGCCTAGCGGTGTTCGAGGCTCGTTGTGGCAAATGAGGTTGGGTGTTACAGTTTGGGCAGGTGCGTGTGGTGAACCCTGGCTGAGAGCATTTGAAGCAGTAAGGTTCAGGCTTATAGTTGTCTTTGCTACATAAAGCAGGCTGTGGTCTTTGTGGTCCAAGCACTGAGTGAAGCTCATGAGCACGTAGCAGCAGGTCCATTACAGAAGTGACATTAGCGCCATACAGGGCAACTCTGTATTTTTCAAGAGCATGTTTACTAATTAGGTCGATTCTGTCTTTTTCAGGTGGAGGACTCTTCAGTTTGTCAAACTCACTCAACATGTGGGCAACAAAGGTTGGGAGTGGTTCGTCCTGAGCCTGAACACGATCCAAAATTCCTCTCAGGATGCATTCTTGGTTGTCGGAGGGCAGAAAAACTGTCTTAAACAGTTGACAGAATTGAGCCCATGATGTGATGTGGGAGCTCAATGCCTTGAACCATTTCCCGGGCTCTTTTGCAAGAAAGTGTGGCAGTTCGTTTAGCAATTGCCCATCGGTTAGGTTCAATGAGGCTTTGTATGTGCCAACTGCATTTAACCAGTCCTCAGGTTGCACTTTGCCGTCCCCAGCATACACAGGAGGCTCCAGTTTTGCGTGATGTAAAGCTGCCGCAATCACTCTGGAAGTGCTGCTGAGCTCAAGTGAGTGAGATGGGAGAAAAGGATTTGTAGGTTGAAATGGGTTGCTGGGCAGGAACGGATTGGTACTGTTGGTGGGTTCAGTTTTGTCTCTCGCAGGAACATGAGGTGTCGATGTGGCCATTGGGAAAACAGGAGACTGTGGGACTGCAGGAGGGGGAGAGCTCCCCATTGTGAGTTGGTCCCACTGCCTTAGTAAACTCTGCTGTATGTTCAGTGAGTCACGTAAACAATCACTAAGCTTATTCACCTCAGTTCTTAACTCCACCACTTGTTGGCTAAGGCTAGGAGTCACATTTTCAACTATCTGGCACATAGGTAACGAGGTAAGTTCCATGTCTGAGTCAGAGTCGTCTGGGCAGTGTGCCATTGTGATTTCAAAAAAATTAAGCCGCTCCAGGGCACAGTGTAGTTATTGATATAGTAGTAAAAGAGTCAGATCAGACTAGAAAGACAAAAATGCAAAGATTAATTTTAAATCGTTTCGTTATACTGAGCCGAAGACCAGCACCAACGGTTGTAGTCGGCCAAGTTCTCACTTACATGTGCTACAGTCAGTCTCAGCAGAGGGAAAGGGGAATGGAAAGCCAGCAGAAATGTTCATGTCCAGGCTCTCCACAGAAGAATTAATCCTTAGAAGACGAAACCAACAGCACGTCCAAATAACAAATCCACGGAGTCCATTCGCGTCGCGGAGTCAGCTTCTCTCTTTTTCTTTCTCCCAAGCAGAGCAGCGGCACACCGCGGTATCCAGAAATTAGTCGGGTCCCACCTGAGCTGAGGCTGCGGCCATGGCTGGAGAAAACGTCCGAGCGTCCGCAAAACTTGGGGGATTTCCGAGACAGTTCACGTGCTAGAAGAGAAGAATCCTCGGCGGGATGCAAAAATCGTCTGAAGTCCAAGGGGAAAAAGTTCGGGCGCCAGTTGTAACGTGCGGTGGAGATGAAGCCAGCCGCGGAGGTGTGCAGGTGGATAGCGAATGAGCAACAGCTTCTGACTTTCCAAAAAGTACTCATTTATTTACAATATCAAAAATAAGTGCTACCTCTACCACACATTACTGAAGAGCACACTAGTCCGCGTACACACGGGAGCATCCATTACAGGAGGAGTGCGAAGAAGAACAAAAAAGGGGGTGACACCAGTCGTGAGACAGGAGGCGCCGCCATGTGGTGATACACTGCATTACGATAGCAACTGTTACAAGCTTTACAACTGTTCCCTCCTCTTCTTCCTCTTCTCTCTGGAGCATACCTCCACTTCTCCAGGCTCTCTTCCAACTCCTCCCTACTCTCACTACAGGTCACACTATCATCTGCAAACACTATAATCCACTGAAGGTCCTGCCTGACCTCATCTAACCCTGATGTAATCCCACTCTGACCTCCCCACTGAAAAATGTAAAAATGTCCTCACGCATGTCCTAAACCAACCTCACAATCATCCTTTGTTGGTTCAATACTTGTAATTGTTTTCCTTTGTTTGGTCTGTTATGACCACTAGCTTATAATTACAATGTTTTAAGATTGCAGTTATGATATACTGACTCTAATACAGCATTTTAGCATCAAAGGCTGTTCAATTTCTTGCTCAACATTGTTCTAGAATATCACTAACAGCGACTCTAAGCTTTTATTACTCAGTTCATCTACTCTCTGTGCCCTTTTAGCTCTGTCTCTTTAAGGTCCTACTGTCTTCTGATTGGCTGCCCATATGCAAACAAAACTGTTGTGTTGCTCATCTCAAACATAGACACAAGACCACTTGACACAAAAATAGAAACCATTTTGAACACACTGTTTTTACAAGACATGCATTTGCCACTTGGGGCTGCAATGACTACTTGTTAACATAAATGTACATTTAAGGAAAAATAGAAAATATATTTACCGTTTCTACTATACAGGTAAAGCAGAGGATAAACAACAGGCAAAGTGTTACAAGCAAGAGTATCCTACCCTCTCTTCATTTTTGTGAAGTCCACCGCTGCTAGTCTGTAAGACATGGCTTTTTCATTCAGGTAGCGGCTGTAGCGTCTGATGAAGGTTGACATGTTATACCCTGTAGGGCAGAGAGAGGGTGCTG
Source organism: Diplotaxodon limnothrissa (assembly GCF_057381915.1). Classification (NCBI taxonomy): domain Eukaryota; kingdom Metazoa; phylum Chordata; class Actinopteri; order Cichliformes; family Cichlidae; genus Diplotaxodon; species Diplotaxodon limnothrissa. The sequence continues at coordinate 22,101,979 of NC_140605.1, forward strand.
CAGTTAGAGATTGATCAGCTTGACCAATTTTCACATTAGATTAAGAAGCTACACTTATTTTAATTAAAAATATAGTCGCTTCTTTGCGACCAACCCGCATTTCCAGTGCTCATGCATTACCTTACTTTATTTATTTATCTTGTTTTCCTTTTGTATATATAATTAAAAAGTCACCAAGCATGTTTTTTTAATTTTCCGCACCCTTTGTAACAAACAAAGGGTACAGTCATCGGTAGGTTTTTCAGATTTGGTCCGTCTGAGCAGCAGCTTATTGATAGCGCTACAGAGGCAGCGAGAGTCCGACATAAAGTCATTTTGTTAGATGTACAGCACTGCTGAGTCTACAAAGAGCCAAATGGCATTAAATCACCTTGTAGTGCAGCCTTATCTAGAAAGTTGTTGAGGTTGAAGAGTGTATTCCTGGAGGCAAGGTACTGCATCAATCGCTGAAGGAAAAAGAACAGAAGTATGAGTTAGTGATTTCTCTCTTTCTGTGGCCTGACAGTTTCAAGTCAAGGCCAAACTGCCACATGGGCAGCCTGTATGTACACAAATGTTGCAGCTTTATCTGCATTTTTCAGAGGGTAATTGTGCTGGCTTGGGTGACGCAGGTAACGTTTGACAAAAAACGTTCTTCTTTTTGAAAAGTTACATTTAAAAGTAATAAAATGTACCTTCCAGTTGAACTCTGTTTATTGTTTCGGTGCCTTTTTAATGCAGTAGTGTGACAAATAATATTACTGTGCACTGTAATATTATCTGTGCTTTCTGTGTGTTTTCAGTGAATTAAAATCTAGTGTTATTGTATTTATATGTTATCAATAATTAGAATATCTGTGGCATCTTACTGTAAAGATCATAGCATATGTATATATTTGTGTATCTACCCTACCTATAATTATATATGAATGAAACCTTGCACAAACATCGTCACACGTGCAGCGATTTTTAGCATCTATATGTTTTTTTAAAAGATTTATTATAAATCACGATTCTTTTGATTTTCATATTCACCACCTCCCTGCAAATGTGACGTTATATTCTCCATTTGTGTTTGTTTCACATGTCTCAATCCACATACGTTGCTCGTACGTAATTTAAAGGTCACCAAAGTTTGTATCTGTGACAGACTTTTGTTCATGTCACCACGGAAACTCGGAAGAAGAATTTGAAAAAGCACCACAGGCCTGGCATTTTGTGTATGCACTTTGCTAAGGCCTCAGTCATGCAGGTCTAGGAAAACCGTATTCCCTGAGCAGTTGGCAAGTGGTTTGCAAAGAGGGTAAATGCTAAAAGGACTGGTCCTTATAGAGGGCTTTTCTACTTACTGGAGCACTCCAAGCACTTTATACAACATGCTTTATTCATCCATTAATAAAAGGACTTTTTTTCTGCACCTAAGTGCTTTCTAGCTAACACTGGAGCTGCCAGAGATTGAACCACCAACCTTTCAATTATCTTGTTCTACCTTCTGAGCTACAGCCACCTCGTGGTGCTGCACCAAAAACCTTCTTGTGATTGCTTTGTTTGCTAGCAGGCTTCAACATTTGCCCATATATTTTGCACATATTTTACTGCTATGCTTTAAGGCTTCTCCACCACTCAGTGAGTAATTGTCGAGTGTTTATAGATATAGTGTAAATTGCTGTCAATGCCCAACGCTTGTTGCCCAAAGCGTTCATAACCCCTGTATACCTCTTTGCTCCAAATTTCAACTAACAATCTCCAGCAACTGCTCACCAAATGGTCAGGGATAACACATTTCTCATTAGTAACCAGTGGTTGCTATCAGCAGTGCACTCTCTAACCTGCACATGGCCAAATTCTAAGCTAGTCAGCATTAGCTGCTAACTTAGCAATTGGCGCTTGTTCAAAGTTGCATCTGATCTAAAAAAAAAACACAACATCTGCAACACAAAAGCAGATTTAAGGCTGCAAAAATTACACCACCATTTAATCATCAGTTATTATTCATCTCTGGCTCTCTTCCACAGTGTGTCTTTGTCCTGTCTTCCTCCCCTCACCCCTAACCGGTCGCAGTAGATGGCCGCCTCTCGCTGAGCCTGGTTCTGTCAAGGTTTCTTCCTGTTAAAAGGAAGTTTTTTCTTCCCGCTGTCGCATCATATTATTGTTGGGGTTTTTTTCCTGTTGTCTTTGCATTATTGTAGGGTCTTGACCTTACAATAAAAAATCACCTTGAAGCCACAGTTGTTGTGATTTGGTGCTAGAAATTGAAAACGGCAAACATTAAAGCCAGTGGGTGACATCACTGTGTCTACAACAAAGTCTAATATACAGTCTACGGGTTTGACTAGCATCTTATAGTAGCCAGTGTTACCAAACTTGGGTATATTAGCTATCGCTGTGTAACTCACTTTCTTACTTGTTTCACTGACCGTTTGCCCCGTCTTTATTTGAAAGCTCTTGCCCTACTTTTTTTTTTTGCCTTTTACTAATTTCACAGCCAAGAAGGAAACAGTGAAATAATCTTCCTGAAACTGTATGAAACAGACACACTGACATCCTTGAAAACTGTATCAGCATTCATAAACATGTCCAGGCTTGATGTAGTTTGTCTAGGTTGAGTTACCCAGGGGGAAAAGAAGCAGATTAACTTTCCTGTAACAACTGAAAGCAGGCAGACAATTAAGAGCTCAATGGAGAAAAAAGGCAGCCTCTGGAAAAAGCTACATGTATTTGTTTGGTTTATTTGAGTCGTGGTTGCCAGGGTGGATCAGGTCAGTCAGCTCGCTGTGGTGTTTTAACATTAAGAGCTGATTCATACGACTTTTCCTTGATCTAGCGTTCACAATCTGCCCTCACTACCAATACAAAACAACCCCTTCTTTCCTTAACTGATATCCCATTTGCAGCAAAACCCATTCCAGCATCCACTTTTTAAAAGGATCAGATCACGTTAAGCAAGCTTTGATGCCAATTCAGAGGCCTGTAAACACGCAGTCTTTCTGGCCAGGGTGAAAACCAGTGAGGAAAAAGCCAGGCTAAAAACGCCCAATTTAAACAACCCTGACAAATTTTTAAAACATCATGTCACTGCTCATGTCACTGAAAGCTTTGTTGCTCACATGCTCTGAAAGGGTCATCGTCCCCGGCGTAATCATTGCCACGGCACTTCTATCTAGTCTCAGAAGCTCATCATTTAACATGTTTGATGTTTTTTGGTCGCTGCTCTCGCAGGGTGCGCAGTGGAGCGCTGCGATTTGTCATACTGGCCATTGAAATGTCAGCCGAGTATTTCATCTGTCCTTGCTGGACACATGGAAGACACGGTTTCAAAGAATCTCACTGAGGGTGCGTTGGAGAGAAATCTCTACAAAGTATTTAGGATCGATCAAAACACCAGCAAGCTCAGAGTCTCTCTCGTGCTCATTCACAGAGTATTAGACTGTACAGGAAATGGTTTGATCGTCATCTTTTGCTGCCTAGTGACAATTTGTGTAGTTAATTGATAACACACACAGGAGTCACTGGTAATGAGAGGTTATTTGGTGCCTTTTTCTATTGGAAGAGCAATACTGATAAATAGATGAATAAGCTTTTCTACATTTTTATTTAGAGCTTCGGCAGAGTCATTTTGGCCTTTCAAGTCACGTCCCACCACTCAGGAAATGTTGACCTCAAAAAAACAGTGAGATGGATCATTTTAGAAGCACCATAGTGCATTTTAGATCTCTTTAAAACAAGCGTTTTTTGTCAGGATGACAAATAATTTTCCTGTTGTCACAAGATCAGAGGGGACAGACATCCTCCGAATTTCCCCGGGCATCCATACGTCGATGCGGGTTGACTCACCTCATTGCCGTACATCATGAGGTGGTGTGTGGTGATGAGCGCTTTAAAAACCACAATCCAGCTGTTGCTAGTTGTGCGCTCCAGCAGTGTGTCTGCCAGGTGGGGGATGCTGACGTTCAGCTCATTGGTGCAGTGGATCAGGTCTGGAGGAGACAAAAAAAAGATGACCCATGAAACAATCTGGAGAAAAGTGTGAAAGCAAGGTGAAGGAACACACAAATAAACTCCAACCCCGCCTGTTCACTTACTGTAAGTCATTGTGAATAAAAGCAACAGTTGCTGATGGAGTGAACAATCACACAGACTGAAGTCATATTGACCGGTGCATTTATCTCGCCTCAATGAACAAATGATGGATTAATGATATCGATGAATGATATAGTCTCTATAGATGGATGTATCTCCAAATGCACATCTGAGACTGTAATTCAGCAACGCTGCCAGCCTCCTCTACAAAAATATCAATAAAATATCAACTCAGAAGATGGAAAGGTACATTGCAAGGTCGATTCCATTCCCGCGTAATGAACTTAAGCGACACATATTTTATTTAGGAAAAAAAAACTTAAAAAAAAAACTGTCAGATGAATGGAGTGATGATGAATATTGACTGTGAGTTTTCTTCCCGAGCATCTTTGTTAGCGATGATGGACTAAAACAGATGACCCCCACCCTCCCAACAGTTAACATCCGAGAGTCGCATCTAGAATGTAAATTGGCCGTTTAAAGCAAATGTGGAACACGTTTTAAAAAAGGGGGAAAAACAGCTCGGTGCTGTATGTCAGACTCAAAGGTCTGGCAAACGACAGGTCGAGTGTGTGCTCGCATGTGCGTGTTCACATCTGAGAACTGGCAGGGAAACAGAGGAGTGGGGTTTTTGTTTGTGCTCAGTCTTGTAGATACTAGAGATGGCACGATACCACTTTTTTATGTCCGATACCGATACCGATATCATAAATTTGGATATCTGCCGATACCGATATGAATCCGATATAGTGTTTTTTAATCAACAAAACTGTTTTTTAAATATCTTGCTGCATTTTGTATAAGTTCATACTCAAGTTTAAAACAACAACTACACTAAAGCTATTCTGTTATACCTGTATGCAAAAAAAAATATTTCATAGTACAGCAATACTGATCAATCTAATAAACTTAAACCTACACCATCCTCCCTATTCTGGTATTTTAAAGAGTACTTAGCATAAATATTAAGCAACCTAACTAATAGGGTTCCAACTCCCAGCAACAACAAAAATAAATAAATAAAAAATAGGGAACCACCCCTCACGCTCCACCTCATGATGCTTAATCGACGTAATCAACCTTAATTTGATGCAGTGTGAAAAAAAAATGCACAGAAATCAATTATTTTTCAAGAAATATTAAATAGATTCAACATCTTTCTTCAACAAAATTGCAGACTGCACAGATGGTACCTTCCCAAAGGAAAAAGTAGTATAGCTTACTAGGGTATATTAGACTTAATAGTTACTATATACAGTAATGGACTTCTATTCATTTTGCATCAAATTAAAACTTTGGCTGTCAGATAATTATTTATTAAAAGCTAGACATTTTAAATGAGAATAAGAAAGAAAAGTATGTCTTTGTGCCCCCTTTTCCCTGTTAATGCCCTATCGGCCCCCCTGGCTAAACTTTGCTAGATCTGCCCCTGCACAGTTACCAGCCGTCAGCTACGTAGAAAAAGATCCTCGAGTAGAAAGTAATATTAAATACATTCTAACAACAGCTGATCAAGCTTAAACGTGCTGCTGTTGTTCAGCCGCTGGTTTCCTCTTTCTGGTGCAAAGTGGGCCAAAAGCAAACTTTGACTTCCGGGTGTCATGGCGGATTGAGTGGACGCGTTTGGTGGTAGCTCCCTATCAGGAATTTAAAACACCGAAAACTCGTCAACAGACAATTCAATTGAGCAAAACGAATATAATTGGTGAGGAATAAGGCAAAAGGAGGCCAAAATGCCAAGGGGACATGATAAAGCCGCAAAAATAAATACCAATAACGCAACAGGACAAGACTGCACGAGCCCCGATGGCATAATTAGAGATTCGGCTGGCGAATTACTAAAAGCCATCGAATCATTGAAATCAGAAATGAAACAAGATAATGAAAGGCTGAGAGAAGGCATTAACACGCTACAGCGGGAATTGGGCGGTAAGCTCGACAAGATAAAGGAGGACATAAAAACTCTGTCGAAGAGAGTGGGGGAAGCCGAGGATCGAGTGGGAAATATAGAAGATGTGACAATGGAGTTAATTGAAGCGCTCCTCCAAAGCTTGAAAACACAGAAATTTATTCAGAACAAGCTGGTGGACCTGGAGTCAAGATCCCGCAGAAATAATATACGCCTGGTTGGAGTGGAGGAAGGCTCCGAGGGGAGATCTGTCCAAGACTTTGTCTCGGAGCTGCTACAGCACGAGATACCTATACCGGCCGGGCTAGAACTTAAGATCCAGCGGGCCCATCGTATCTCTGTACAGAAACCGCGCCCTGGAGAATTCCCACGTCCGATTCTTATTAATTTCCAGGAATTCACAACGAAAGAACTCGTACTTCGAGAAGTTTGGAAAAAGAAGCAAATCCAGGTGAATGGCAAGACGATCTATTTTGATCATGACTATGCATCAGATATTGTTCAAAAGCGCAAACAATACAGAGAAGTTAAGCGGATACTAAAGGAAGCGGGAGTGCGCTTCCAAACTCCCTACACGAGCATTCGGATCCACTGGCAGGACGGAGTCAGAAACTACGGTAACGTACGAGAGGCGGCTATGGAGATGCAGAGGAGGGGATACGATGTCCAGATCCCGGCGGCATCTGAGGAGGACGATGCGCTAAGCAGAAGGTGTCGAGAGTGGAAACGGGCCTCAATCTCCCATCGAGAGCAAATTTCTTCCCCGAGGCAGAGAGTTAAAAAAAAATTGGAGGAATTTCAGAGAAATGCTGATTAGTTCGGGGGATATCTTCCCCCTGTTACTGATCAGAAAATTATAGGCCTCTTAAATTCAAAGTTCTGGAGGAGCAACACCGGATGGAGGTAAATACGTTGGACTATAATTTGGGAACTACTTCTTCAGTTCTCAAATATTTCATAGGGCCCTCCTTTACGGAGGTTTTTTACCCTAGATCTACCAACGGGGTCATGGTGGGAGACAGTTTCTTCCTACTAATTGGGAGTCGCAAGTTTGTGTTTAATTTTTGTTTAATGTCTAGTAATATTGTTTTATTTTATTTTCTTAAACTAGAGGGGATGATCATTGTACACTGTACGAATTATGAGTGGTGTAGGTAAAATAAAAATTATTTCAATCAATATCAATGGTCTGGGGAATCCAGTTAAAAGGAGTAGATTGCTATCTAAATTGAAACGACACAAGGCACAGATTATATTCATTCAAGAAACTCATATGTCAAAAGAAGAACATGAAAAATTTAAAAAGCTTGGCTATGTAAATTCTTTTTATAGCTCATGTAAGAATAGCAGACGAAGAGGAGTTATAATTTTATTAGCTAACACGGTAAATTTTGAAAAGTTAGAGGAAATCTGTGACAAGGAGGGTAGATATGTTGCTGTTAAAGGGAGGATTAATAATGAAGTGGTGTCCCTGATAAATGTGTATGCCCCTCCAGAGGACAACTCAAAATTCTATCAAAAACTATCTGAAAAAATTATAAGCTTTAGTGAGGGGACCTTGATATGTGGGGGCGACTGGAACTGTATATTAAATCATACTAAAGATACTACAAGCAAAAAAAGACGCAAAGATAATAAATCTAAATCTCTTAACTCATTAATAAAGGAAGTGGATCTCTGTGATGTATGGAGAGAATTACACCCTCTGGAGAAGGATTATACCCATTTCTCAGCAGCCCATAAGGTTCACTCTAGGATAGATTTTTTTTTGATAAATAGAAGTGATAAACATAGAGTCACAGAATGCAATATCGGTATAGCCGACTTGTCGGATCACAACGCCATTCATTTGACCATTCACCTACATAATCAGAAAAAGAAATTATTATGGAAATTGAACATTGGTATTCTCAATAATGAATCTGAGGTAAAAGAGATCAAAAAAGAAATACAAACCTGTATTGCCCACAATAAGGATGATCAGATAGACCCAACAATAATTTGGGATACTGTGAAAGTAGTAACTCGGGGGTATTTGATATCAAGGACCAGCTACCTCAAAAAAATGAAGAAGCTTACACAGTCCAAATTAGAACAACAATTAAGGGATTTGGAAAAAAAAAAGCATACAGATTTGAGTCCTGATTTGGCCGAAAAAATCAAAAACGTAAGAAAACAACTAAGTGATTTGACTATGGAGGAAATAGAAAAGAAACTGAGATTCACAAAACAAACATTCTATGAGTCTGGCTCCAAAGCAACTAAAGTATTGGCTAAACGGTTAAAATTAATGCAAATAACTAATGCAGTCAACAAGATTAGAGATCCAAATACCAAGGAACTACTATATGAACCAACACAGATAAAAAACACTTTTCAAGAATATTACAAAACATTGTATAGTCAACCGGATCAGAAAAATGGACCAGAAATTGTAGAGTTTTTGGATCAGTTAGACCTCCCTTCAATAGGGACAACTCAAAATGAACTATTAACCAAACCAATTACAAAGGAAGAACTGGATAAGGCAATAAGGAGATTGAAGACGAATAAAAGTCCAGGGAGTGATGGGTACCCCAATGAGTGGTATAAGACTTTTAAAGAGGTTTTGGCCCCTATTTTGATAGATTCTTTTAATTGGACAATAAAACACGCTAAAATTCCACCTTCCTGGAAAGAGGCCATCATCTCAGTCTTACCGAAAGAAGGTAAAAACAAGGAAAACTGTGATTCTTATCGCCCAATCTCCATCTTAAATGTTGATTATAAACTATTTACATCTATAATCACAAGACGCTTAGAGCTGTTCCTTCCTGACCTGGTGGATGAAGACCAGACAGGGTTCATTAAGGGGCGACAGACACAAGACAATATACGACGCACATTGCATATAATTAATGAAGTTAATAGAGAAAAAATCCCAACAGCCTTAGTGAGTTTAGATGCTGAAAAGGCTTTTGACAGAGTCTCTTGGATATTTCTTTTTGCTGTTTTGAAGAGAATGGGCTTTGACAGTATCTTCATTAAGTGTATACAATCCCTGTATCATAGGCCAATGGCTAGAGTTAAAATAAATGGGGACTTGACAGACAGCTTTGAGCTCTTTAGAGGAACTAGGCAAGGTTGCTGCTTGAGTCCAGCTCTTTTTGCTTTGTATATTGAGCCTTTGGCTCAGTATATACGGCAAAGTACAGACTTAAAAGGGGTTTTTGTTTCCAAACTTGAACAACGAATAGGTCTTTTTGCAGATGATATAATTATATATCTACAGGATCCTGATACGACCTTTCCTTGGCTGTTTAAAGCATTAAAATATTTTGGTAAAAACGCAGGATATAAACTAAACATCGTAAAGACTCAAGTACTCTGTCTGAATTATTTCCCCAAAGAATTATTACAAAATGAACTTAAACTAAAATGGGATTCAAATAAGATCAAATACTTAGGTGTCTATTTAACTAGTGATACAAGTACTTTATACGAGGCAAACTATGTGAAGTTTAGTAACACAATCCAAAAAGATCTGATTAAATGGGCTCCGCTTGTCAAGGACCTTAGCTCAAGAATAGAGGTAATAAAAATGAATGTGCTTCCCCGGTTATTGTACCTATTCACCTCATTACCAGTCCAAATAACAGATGCACAGTTTGGTAAATGGGATAAATTAGTTAGTAGATTTATTTGGAAAGGGACAAAGCCAAGAATAAGATTTAAAATACTCCAATCAGGAAAAGAAAAAGGAGGACTTGCCCTCCCGAATTTCAAGGAATATTTCTATGCAGCCCAGCTGAGATATACTGTTTACTGGTGTTCATCAGAATATACTTCAAAATGGAAGCATATAGAGTTAAATTATTGCCTATCATGTCATCCACAAGCAAGATTGGGAGAAGAAACTACCCAGTCCACGAACAAAAATCTCATCACTGAATTTACTATTAAACTCTGGTGGACAATAATGAAGAAATATAGAATTACAGAAGATTGTAAATTGCTGATTTGGCCTGCATACTCTCGAAAATTCCAAAGTGGAAAATGGGATAGTACATTTTTAAGATGGGTCAATAAAGGAATTACAGCAATGTGTACATTAATAGATGGGACAACATTTAAATCTTTTGAGAATCTACAGAAACAATTCGGATTGGATAAATCAGATTTATTTAGGTACTTTCAATTAAGACACTTTTACAATACAGAAATTAGAAAGAAGCTCTCGAGAGAAAGAAATCGTATAATAGGAACAATAACAGGTGCATATAAAAATCTTCCATCAGGAATTCTGTCGAAATTATATGATGGCCTACAAAATTCGAATAGGAATGAAACATTATATATTAAACAAAAGTGGGAATCGGAACTACAAATTGAGTTGTCAGAGGATGATTGGCGATCCTTATGTCTCACACAGCATAACTCCACTAGCTCTAGACGATGGAGAGAATATGGCTGGAAAAATGTGATTAGGTTTTTTATTACTCCATATATCAAAAGCAAGCAGTTGAGAACACCCCAACAATGCTGGAGATTATGTGGAGACTGGAACGCCAATCACTCACATGTGTTTTGGAAGTGTAAATATATTAAATCATATTGGGAAAGAATCGCGGCAACAATGACGAAGGTGCTGGGGTATGAAGTACTGTGTGAGGCACGAGTAATGTATTTTGGAATATGGGAAAATGTAAAAAAGGAGGACTGGTATTTGTTTAAGATTATGTTGTTGTCAAGCAAAAAGGTGATAACAAAGAATTGGCTGAAAAGCGATCCTTTAAAACTGGAAGACTGGATGGACGTAATCGAGGACATATATACAATGGAAAAAATGACTTACACTCTGAGACTGAAATCTGACAAACACCGAAAACAGTGGACAAAATGGATAATTTATAAGTCTCAGTCAGCCTTATAGGGCGGGACCTCTCGTGGTTTTTTTCTTTTTTTTTTTTTTTTTTTTTTTTTCTTTTTTTTTTTTTTTTTTTTTTTTTATTTATTTATTTTTTTTTTTTTGTGTGTTTGTTGTTGTGTTATTATTATTAATGTCTTGTCCGTATGTAATACAAAGGAAAAAGTACAAAATAAAGAGTAAAAAAAAACAAAAAAAAAAAAACTGTCAGATGAATGGAGTGATGATGAATATTGACTGTGAGTTTTCTTCCCGAGCATCTTTGTTAGCGATGATGGACTAAAACAGATGACCCCCACCCTCCCAACAGTTAACATCCGAGAGTCGCATCTAGAATGTAAATTGGCCGTTTAAAGCAAATGTGGAACACGTTTTAAAAAAGGGGGAAAAACAGCTCGGTGCTGTATGTCAGACTCAAAGGTCTGGCAAACGACAGGTCGAGTGTGTGCTCGCATGTGCGTGTTCACATCTGAGAACTGGCAGGGAAACAGAGGAGTGGGGTTTTTGTTTGTGCTCAGTCTTGTAGATACTAGAGATGGCACGATACCACTTTTTTATGTCCGATACCGATACCGATATCATAAATTTGGATATCTGCCGATACCGATATGAATCCGATATAGTGTTTTTTAATCAACAAAACTGTTTTTTAAATATCTTGCTGCATTTTGTATAAGTTCATACTCAAGTTTAAAACAACAACTACACTAAAGCTATTCTGTTATACCTGTATGCAAAAAAAAATATTTCATAGTACAGCAATACTGATCAATCTAATAAACTTAAACCTACACCATCCTCCCTATTCTGGTATTTTAAAGAGTACTTAGCATAAATATTAAGCAACCTAACTAATAGGGTTCCAACTCCCAGCAACAACAAAAATAAATAAATAAAAAATAGGGAACCACCCCTCACGCTCCACCTCATGATGCTTAATCGACGTAATCAACCTTAATTTGATGCAGTGTGAAAAAAAAATGCACAGAAATCAATTATTTTTCAAGAAATATTAAATAGATTCAACATCTTTCTTCAACAAAATTGCAGACTGCACAGATGGTACCTTCCCAAAGGAAAAAGTAGTATAGCTTACTAGGGTATATTAGACTTAATAGTTACTATATACAGTAATGGACTTCTATTCATTTTGCATCAAATTAAAACTTTGGCTGTCAGATAATTATTTATTAAAAGCTAGACATTTTAAATGAGAATAAGAAAGAAAAGTATGTCTTTGTGCCCCCTTTTCCCTGTTAATGCCCTATCGGCCCCCCTGGCTAAACTTTGCTAGATCTGCCCCTGCACAGTTACCAGCCGTCAGCTACGTAGAAAAAGATCCTCGAGTAGAAAGTAATATTAAATACATTCTAACAACAGCTGATCAAGCTTAAACGTGCTGCTGTTGTTCAGCCGCTGGTTTCCTCTTTCTGGTGCAAAGTGGGCCAAAAGCAAACTAGAGACACGGACTCGCGACAGAAAAGCCGATCAGCTGATCGTTAAGCAGTTTCATGATTGAAGTAGCAGCAAGAAGAGGCAGTCGCTTGTTAAGCTTAACGCAGGAATGCTTTACAAACATTCAGAGATGGACTTACACACTTGCTTTACTTCTCTCGGGATAACTTTGTCGGAGATGAAATGCCGGGTTGCTAGCGAAGCTCCAAATGCTATCCAGACCACCGACAGGTCCCGCATGCCACAGCCGCTCTATCACGTGATGCATACTGCTCCGACGTGCTAACCTGAGGTGAGTTACGGTGTGTTGCAAGTTTTGTGAGGTGCTTTCGTGATATTTAATGGATCGGATTACATTTTTTATTTTTCTCCGATATCCGATCCAGTAATTTAGGTCAGTATCGGACCGATACCGATACGTAATATCGGATCGGTCCATCTCTAGTAGATACAACAAAAATAATTAAATAGAGATAAGAAGTGTTGCTGGGATGGGTTGCAGGAATGTTGCCCTACATTCTTTAAGGAACTGGGCTCAGAAGCAAAATGCAAAGTATGTTTGGCATCTGTTGAAGCACAAAGACTTGCAGGCTTCTAGTAAAATGGTGATTCTGAAATGTTCAATTACTGTAAACGAAAGGTTGTTAAAATCTTCAGGGACAGATTTTCTTATCTTGACTTGGGGCATTTCTACAGTAAAAAAAACCTTTTTTTATAAACACACTATACAGAGTGCATTCATAATATATAGCTCATGCTATCTGCTCAGTGACATTTATCAGCAAGCTGGAGATTTTTTTCCTGGATAAACAATCTGCATCAAATTCTCAGTGATGCTGTTAAAAGTGAGATTGTGCAGGCTGCTTAAAGGCCAGCTGGTAACAGGGTCTCAGCTAATCCTGGTAAAACACACACTGGGACCAAAAGTGATAAACAGACAGAAGAAATGAATCTAAAATGTTACCAGATGAGATGAGAAGTGTGAAATCAGGACAATCCGCGGTTTCACTTGAATTTGGTAACAAGACACCAGCAACAAAAGTGTGTCGCACAATTATAATGAAAGGAACTAAATTAAAGAGTCCCTTGTGCAATCAGAGAAAACCAGTGTAGTCACAGGCAGACGGGGGAGCATCTGTGTGCTGAGATACTGAGAAAGCTGTTTGGTTTCTGAGATCTGCTTCTTTTTTTCTTTCTTTTTTTTTTGCAGGATCAGAGGTTATCAGTGTTTTGTTTTGAAAGCTTGATGAGGTTTTCTGCAGCCACTGAAACGCTGGATACCAAAGAGTCCCGGTTCGCACCCTGATTAACCATTGACTGCATGTCGAAACACACCCTAAGCAACAGCGACCAGCGGCAGCTGATGTTTCGATCCAACTTAGCTTGGTCTTATTTTATTTTAGTTTCGACTGCGAAAGCCTCAGCAGGAACAGCACAGCCAATAATAAGTGTAAAAGTATTGATTATAGGTTGTCACCTCATCCAGCTTGGCCTACAATGAATTACGAACGCAGCCAAGACTGTCAGACTCTCAACTCTGCTGCATTAATGTCATGACATTTGGTCTCCTGCTTTAGGGCCAAATATAAGCCAAAGGTCTGTCCACTCCCTACATCTGAAAGCAGAAAATGTAACATGCACAGGAAGCAATAAAATTGGCACAAGAAACAATTCCCAAACTAACGCATATTGAATAGATATATGTATATATACGCAACAATAAAATCCTCAATTCCTCCTTTAAAATCCTTAATGTGTGCCTCTTGCATTCCATGTCTAAATTAGGACCATTTCTCTGAAACCCTGTATGTTTGCTTTTATGTTCATGGGCTTTTAAACTGCAAGGACTAGAGCTTCTAGTAGTTTTATGTGACACTTGAATAAAAACGATGTAAGATGAGGCAACAGAGTGGAAAAATAACCACATATTTGCCTCATATTTAGAGGTAGCTGAGCTCAAAAGCAGAGCTTGAAGGATGATCCTAGGAAATTCAGAAATAAATAAATATAAAAAAACCCAAACATCTATATCAAGCTGTAACTAAACAGCAGACAAGGTCAAAAGGTGTTCAGTTTTACACTGCCTGTGAGTAACCACTAACTAATTCACTGGAGGTTTAGAGATATTTAACTTTTAGTAGGGTAATTACTACATTTCCATGTCCCAATCTATTTGTTCCTTTGGGTGACAATTCATCAGCTGGGATTTAACCATCGATGTGTGGCTGTGCAAATAGCCAGAGGGATGTGATGATGATGACAATGATGATGATGAAGTATTGATTGCACGATTGCCAGCTGGGATTATCGATAATCCGAAATCCACACAGGAAAAAAAAATGCAGATAAAGAACACAAAAAGAAGTGAGATTTATGCTGCAAGCGTGCAAAGGTTTGCACGATTACACGACAACACGGCGCTAAATTTAAGACACCTGTAATACTGGTTAGGATCAAATGTAAGAGCAGAGTTTTAAAGTATGCATGACTGAAGGGATTTGAGCTCATAAAGAGAGATTTACTTTAAAATGCAATAAAAACTTTTTTTTCCCTCCCATGTGTTTTAAAGCCTTGGCGTTAAAAAAGAAAAAAAAAAGTGAATATCATTCAGAGCGTGTAATTGAACTACAAGATGTCAGAGTAAGCATGTGTGTGCGTGGCGGGGAGGGGGGGGATTCATGTATATTACTCTTCTGTTTGACCGCCTGTGCGGCTGAGCCCCGTCATCCGTTGTATTTTTGCTCATCTGTCGTCACTTCTTCCTCTTTCTCGCTGCTGCCTTTCACTGAATCCAGCCGAGAGGCCAAAAGCGAAGAACATCGGAGCAAAAAAGGCAGATAATTATTCTCGACACAATTAGCTTCTTTTTGAATAAATCTACAACGTGACGCTACAGCATTTCAGCAGTGACGCACAAGCAAAGAAATCATACAGTGAATACCACTGCTGACTGTGCTCTGGGGGCAGAAGGTAATTTTTAGCCTGATTACTCTTCTACTATGTCATTACCCTGTGTTTGTGTGTGTGTCATGCTCATTATTTGCTGTGGGTCATCAAAGATGAACATTTGCCACTGAAGTCACCTACCACAGCGGCAAGGTCATGACCCCGTAAGAGGGGGGGAAAAAAAGGAGGCCTGGGTTTGGTCACTCTGAATAGATTTATTGTGCGTAGCATTTATTCTATGCTGTGCCTGCTGTGGTGGCTCAATAACAACTAGAGTGTATTTTAACTCTGCTTATCAAACTAACCTCAGATTATTTTAACAGATTCTTTCTTTCCAATCTGAACAGTTTCTTCCCGGCAGCTCTGTATTCTTTTAGCCACACCGAGTTTGCTCCACTCGCTCGTGTCCTCCATGCAGAGAGCTTTTATAATAAGCTTTGCATTATCTGAAAATACAAACCAAATGTCCGCCGTTTTCTCATAACCTGAGTTTACCACGCAGGTTCGGTTAGAAAAGAGTCTCAGATGCATTGATGGTTGAACAAAGAGACCTGTGATTGCACGCAGTCCTGTACAGCTGACTCATCAGAAGCTCCTTGAGAGCAGTTGTGTTCACTGCCTTTTCTTTGCATTCTTTATTCACTTCCCCACCAAGGTCCTCTCAGTCAAATTAAGGCTCAGGCCCACTGACCGCCTGATGACAAACACACTTCCTTCCTGGATCGCCTCCTTAACCTTAAAAGTGTGCCCTAATGCGGATGAGAGAGAGTGCTGGATGTTGGCTTAGAGAGGCTCTCTAGCTGGAAATAGAAAGTATTTTATTGCGGCATCTATTAGAACAGCTGCATCTGAATGGCTTCAGTACAAAATTGCTTATTTAACTAAAAAATGTGATTCACACATCCATGAGAGTGAATCAAATCTACAAAGGAGTCGTATCAATGTGGAAAAGGAGAATAAACCACCTTCACCAGAATAAACTGACCGACTCTGAGAGAAACTTCTCTGCCCTTGTGAGTCGTGACAAAAACTGTTTTATAATCCACTTGACAGATGGACATTTGTCATGTAAATGCTCCGGTTCTATTTTAAGATTTTCTGCTCTCACCCTTGAGTTAAGTGACATTTACTAGTTTCTGAGATACACCCACTCGTGGCAGGCGCTGAAGGTGGATGACCTTCTGTCGTTTAATATCTGCAGGAGTCCAATGTTCTCATAAAACTGGGGCGTCTGTGGCGAGCACAATAACAAACGAGCACCGGTGCCAGTCTGTTGATGCACTTGCGGCGATACTGAACGTGGAGCCTTCAGTAGGTTTGATTCTCTTCTACTTATTTTTCCAAGGATGTGTGAAACTGTGTATAGTGTAAAACATCAGCCTCTAAAAAACTTAATAATTAACACTGAGCGCCTGCCACCATCGAGGTAAGATTAATATGAAATCAAAGCAGCAGGAATTACTCTAGAGCAGGGGTGGGCAACTCCAGGCCTCGAGGGCCAGTGTCCCTGCAGGTTTTAGATGTGTCCTTGAACCAACACAGCTGATTTAAATGGCTAAATTAGCTCCTCAACATGTCTTGAAGTTCTCCAGAGGCCTGGTAACGAACTAATCATGTGATTCAGGTGTGCTGACCCAAGGTGAGATCTAAAACCTGCAGGACACCGGCCCTCGAGGCCTGGAATTGCCCACCCCTGCTCTAGAGTCACAAAAGGGCTCCTTCATCGTAAATGCTCAGAGAAACCTGCTTCTGAGCCCCCACTGGGTGTTTCCTGCTTCTTCTTCTTCTTTTTTTTTTTTTTTAGTGAGGCAGCCCTCTTTAGATATATTACACTGAAATGCCTGGTGGCATATCTTGTAAGGGAGCCCAAAATCCACAATGATACCCTCTGCTGTGGACATGACTGACCAATCCACTGCCAAACTTGCCAGGTGACCGACTGACTGGGTGGGTGGGTGTGTAGCTGGATGACTGGCTGTTTGGCCACTTGCCTCATGGTCTCTCTCTGACTGATTTATCCACATTTCCTCCAGATTCGCTGTCTTGCTGTCTGTCTGCCTGCATGTGAGTGTGACTGGCAGTGCCATTGATCACCCATGCTCTCTATTGATCATGTCAAGTAATTATAGTGAGGCAGAAAAGCCACCTAACCTAACAGCCACCTAATAATCACTGATGCAATCCACATGTGAGAAATCCTCTTTATCACTGTGTGCATCATTGCTACTGATTGCATAGACAATTAGCTGGGGAGTGGAAAAAGTGCACTGCTCTTCCTAAAACCTTGACAGGGTCCTCAGCACCTTTAGGACTGACCAGCAGCGCGTTTATCAGCGAGAATGCATGGCAGAAAAATGTTGCACAATAACGCACATTCTGTACTGAAGAGTCTCCAGCAGTGCTGCTGCTGCTCCTGATAGTGGCATTAATAATGGATAGGCCTACACTGGTTGCAATATGATTAGCTTATACCAGAGTGGCCTATTTCCCCTGAATGACATGCACAGATAATGCCTGGCTTGCCCCCCTCTCGCCTTATATTAAAAAAAAGAGAGACGAAGAAGATCTCCGCTTGCTCTGATGGTCAGTGGTGGAGCCTGTGTGCGCTCGGCTGCTGCGTAAATCACGTTTTAATCTAATGGAATGTAACGGTGCCTAATTAAAGAAGCTGTGAACATAAGCGGGCCGGATGAGAGAGAGAGAGGTGGTGGGAGGGGGGAGCGTAATGCTGTTTATACAAGCTACCCTTTGTGAGGAAAAAGATGCTGGTCGCTTGATGCATGCATGCAGGCAGGCTGCCTATCTATACAGTAAGCAGTGATGGTATGCTTAACCTACAGTCAAGGTGTTTCTTCTTGGGTCCGCTGACTTCGTGCGTCGTGGCCTTGCAGACGGCTTTGCTGATGGCAGACCCGGTCATGCTGTGCTGTGCGGCGGCGATCCGGTCGGTCAAAGACTGTCCCGACATGTTACGGAGGAGGAGGAGGCGGCGGTGGTGGTGGTGGAGGAGGAGGATGAGGAGGCAGGCGGAGGAGTGATGGTCGAGTCCGGGTGGGGGGAACCGGGGAGGACGATCAAAATGTCTTTAGCGGCAGGGAAGAGGAGGAGGAGGAGGGTAGTGCCCTCTGTGAGAATCGGCCAGAGGAGGGAGAAGAGGAGGAGCAGGTGGTGGTGGTGGAGGACAGCAGCGTACACGGACCAGGATCCGGTGGGAGAATTCATGCGGCGGCCAAATAAAGCGTTAAACGGTCACACATCCAGAGAAGCATCCAAAAATCCAGCGCAGGGCAACAGGGTGGCCCAGCTGCAGAAATAATCAACCTGCTTGTAAAAAAGAAGAAAATCGGTGTAGCCTGTCAGAGCG
This sequence comes from Diplotaxodon limnothrissa, assembly GCF_057381915.1. Classification (NCBI taxonomy): domain Eukaryota; kingdom Metazoa; phylum Chordata; class Actinopteri; order Cichliformes; family Cichlidae; genus Diplotaxodon; species Diplotaxodon limnothrissa. The sequence continues at coordinate 22,120,618 of NC_140605.1, forward strand.
GCCTGCATCCAAAGCTGGTCAGTGTATTAATATAATCTACAGTATCCCTGAAATAGACGCTGCTGAGGGTGAAATGCCGGCGCAGAGTCCGTGCCAGAGCGCTGAATCACAAAAAAGCAATGTCAGTGATAGAAAGACGGCCGGCGATGATTATGAAATCTATGCGGCATCACCATGACTGAAGACTAATTTTTCAAAGACACGGGCTGTAGCATTGTCCTTTCCCTCCCCTTTTCCTTCTTCACCCGGTATCGCCTCTGAACGTGTGCACAGATCCGACTGCAAGCGCCTCTCTGATTCGCACACAGCACCCCGCGCTGGCTGCATGAAACCTCAGCCGCTGTGATTTTTATCCCCAGTCTTTTTAATCTTCTTTACAAAAGGGTGTATTTCTCTGCTGAGGTTTCCGATAGGCCAATTCTGATTTATTTATTTATTTTGTCAGTCAAACTTGTGTGTAAAATGGCAGCACATGAATCAGGTGACTGAGAAACGAGGGCGATTGGACCACTTCTCGAGTCCGGGGAGGGCATCTTAAAGCAGAAGGCTTTTCAAGGAGAGAAAAGCATCAGCTGGTTTATCACCTTAGTGCATACGGACAGCACAAGAGTGTGATGTGCAAACTCGCGCTGATTATCTGCTGTCCAATGAAATGTAGACACATAGTGAGGAAAAACCACTAATAATAACAACACACAAAAAGATGTTTTATTCCTGTAACACCTCCTATGAAAAGGTGCCTCTGACCCCGTGTGTTTTAGTTTGTGCTTTTAAATCCCAGGAAAACCAGATGGTGACGTTTATTGTAAATAATTCCCCACCAATATTCCACCTCCAGTTTTTAACTTAATACTATGAGGGGGCTTTAAGTAATCGTTTTTGCTTTAATATCTTTTCACCGTTACAGTGAAATGTAGTATCTGGAATGAAACAGTGTTCTCATAATGGTAAAATAACTCACAGGAGGGTATTACTTAAATAGCTTAAAACATATTTCCTTGTGTTATCCAGAAAGCTTTAGAAGATATTCTCTAGACCACAAAATATTCACACTGCTAAAATTTAAACCCTGCAGGAACCTCTGTCCCTGTTTTGTCAATTTATTTTAATTTCTGTGGATTCAAAAATCATTGGTTCAAACTACTGTACATAAGTAAAAGTTGTTTTTATGTGTCACCATCTCCACTTTGCCAGGATCTGGAAGAAGACACAAACTGTCACCCTCAACCAGGAACTAGCAAGCTTACTGTGAGCTGGAAACTTGTGGAACAGCAGTGCCGCAGTCCACAGTGAAGTGTGTTTTACATCACTGGACTGAGAAGGCACCAAGCAAGGCAAGTGCCTGCTCCAAAATTACACCTTCAAGCTCTATTTGAATTTTCAGCTGCTCACATGGACAAATCAAACGTCCTCTGGAAAAAAGTTTGATGGTCAGAGGAGACCAAGGTTGAGCTATTTGGTCACAATGACAAAGAGGTATGTTTGGAGGAGTAAAGGAGGTGAGGATTTCAAACCTAAGAACAATGCACCAGCTGTCAAGCTGGTGGTGGTAGCATAATTCTCTGGGGCTGCTTAGCTGCCAGTGGTACAGGTACACTGCGCAAAGTGGATGGTTTAATGGAGAAGGGGAGCTACCTCCGAATTTTCCAACATGATCACAATGATCAGCTTCAAATTGAGGACAATGATCCCTTCTTGAATGACTTTCCCAAAGCCCCGACCTCACACCAATAGAAAATCTATGGACCAGTCCTGTGCCAGGAAAACAAGCAATTTAAACGAGGTCTGCAAATTCTGTCAAGAAGAGTGGTCAAATATCTCGCCAGAGTTATGCCAGAAGCTCGTTGACGGCTACCAAAAGTGTCTGGTAGAGGATGCTTGCATAATCATTGTACCATGGACAGAACAGGTCAAAGAAATCATTAAAAGTCCCAAATTACCATGACATTCATGCCCATGATTGCTGAATGTAAACGTTTGACTACAGCCGTACAACAAATACACAATCTTAAAGTTAATCTGCTGCTCAGTTATTTACCTTGGTATAAAAAATGCCTAAAATATTGAAACATATTGATCAACATTTCCTTAAAATGCAAAGTAACAACCTCAAATTTTCCCTGCCAACAAACTAGAACCTAAAGATTATTCATTTCAGAATGACATCAAGAGAACAACTGTAAATCCTCAGAAGCATGCAGCTGTAGGAAGAGAAACGTTGCTTTAAAGTAAAGCTAAATGCATTGTATGAATAGCTACAGAATAATTGGATAATTCTTTCAGTATTATTGTTCATTTGAAGGAGTGTTAATTTAAGTGACATGTAGTTGAGGCAAAAATCCTGAATGATCATCATTTAAAACATATGCAGAAGTACATGTCTATATACACATAGTCTGGTCCACAGAGGGTGCAGACAAATGCCTCTATTCTTAAGGGCTTAAGTGCTATTGCACATCAAAGGCAGTGAAGAAAAATATAAAACAAATGCCTAATTTGAAAACATGGACCTTCAAATAACACACAAGACAAGCTCAACAAAAGCGTCTGTGCAGATGTGGAGGAGCACATACCACATTTTTTTATTGGACTGACAAGAAGTTGATTTTAAAGCTGAAGAAAATGTCCCATTTGAACAACAGAGCCAAGAGTTTATGGTGAAAGTTAAGAGTGAAATACTTCAAAAATGAGATTCTTCACTGAAACCACATTTAAAATACAGACAACACATGTAAATTAGCAGCTGACTGAATATCCGTCAGTATATCAGGAAGAGGCAGAGCACTGGAGGACCCGCAGATGTCTTAATTGTTTTATTCTTACAGCTGTTTCTAATTAATGAATTCAGAAACAGTCTTTAGTATCTTATCAGCTAATTGAATGGTCTTTTTAGTGGCCATATCTGCTAAACTGTCTCCCCTCCAGGGTCCCCGATACTTCTCTGTTTGTTCCTGACTGCAAAGGATTCTTGTTTAGTTTCCTCAGCACTGTGCCAGAACAGATTTTCCACTTCATCAGCTCACGATGCAGTGTAGAAGGAAAATATATTCAACGAGATTGGTGCAAAGCAAAAAAAAATCCCACTTAGTGTTATTGTTGGCTAAATTCTTTGTTATGATTGTTATTATTATTATTATTCCTCTAGGCCACCAGTGGGCAATTAATTTTCCCACAGGGGCCACATGATAAACTGCACCCACACCAATAAGATGAGCTGAATTCTGCTCAGTATTAATTTCATATCTCAACAAGCTGATTGGTGTGGCCCTCCATAGCAGTTCCAGCTTCTCATGTGATTCCTGTGGGAAAATTAATTGCCCACCTCTGCTCTGGGCTTATCTCCTCAAATATCTGGGCCTTATCATAGAGGCACTGTTGATGCACCACATCCATTGGCTTGGCAGTGGATATTAGACCAAATGCCCCCATAGGCAATATAAAACATTGAGCTAATTTTGGGGTTGGAAAAATTAAGTCAGTAGGAAAGTATCTTAAACCTGCCTTCTATCTGAAGCCACTAGGTGGCGATAGCTGTTGCAAAGAGATTTCATTCCCATACAGCAGTTATTTCTGAAGCCAAGAGTGTGGCGCTCACATGTGGCCCACCCAATATTAAATGTTCACTCAAATCCATATACAAAAGAGAGTGATGTAGGTTCTTGAAAATCCTATTAAAAAAACATAGCCAACACAGTGTGCTTGCTATAAACTGCTAATGCTACCGAGTCATACGCAAAGAGACTGTATATGACTTCTCGTCCCAGCTGAGTTGAGGTCAGTATTAGTGCTTCAAGCAGCAGAGTTGAACAGTATGAAGCCCCTCCCTGAGTCAGGCTGTTTTCCCAATTCCCAGTCTATATGTTATCCAAAGCTGAGCAGCTGCTTTTATGTATCTCAAGCTCACAATGCAGTATTCATGACGTTGACATTTTTAGTGAGCGGTTAAACACAGATAGAAACGTAGGCCGAGGAAAAGTGCAAATAACGCAAGGAAGATTCATGTTTTCGTGTCTGTGTTCACACTGCAGGCAAAAAAAAAATCAAAGTTTGGAATTATTTTTCATGTTACATCAGCGTCAGAACGAAAGTGCCACAGAGAGCCGTCAGTTCAAATATCAGTGTCACACTGTCGATTCAAAGCAAGTTAAAGAAGCGAGAAAGTGCCAATAATAAAAACTGCATGTACCAACTTTTTTTTTCTTTTTTTTAGTGTTTTGATTTCTAAGATTGTTAAAGTTTGTGTGGAGGGACAAAAAAAATGGATAAAGAAATAAAGTAATAAAAATCACATTTTGATACCCACAGAACTTCAAAGACTTTAAACACTTTTAAGATGTTTTTAAAATCAAATCTATCACTCTGAGACAGAATTTTTCTTAAAGCGGTCCCTGAGTCAAACATTTCTCGTGGCCTTCCCGTCTTGGTCGCCTGTTGATGTCAGACATTACCATTTTGAACACGAGGAGCAGCCAAGATGCTGCTTTGATGTCGTGGCGCATCCGGACAGGATGAGCGAACCAGGTTCTCGCTCTGTCACTAGACTCTCCTCGTTTCTCAGAATGTGCTCTACCAAGCAGCGGGCTGCCTCCTCAATGTTTGTGTTTTCCTGAGTGAGAAAAAAAATAGAAAAAGTAAGACAGCTGTGATGAAATCTTTACAGCCACACCGGTGCAGCGGACACACACAGATTTTAATATCTCAAGAGAAGCTGAATTGATTGCCATGGACGCACATTCATATTAAACTCAGAATGAGTCCTATAGAAGCTGTAATTTTCCTTACTTTTCATATAGTGACAACACATTCAATTCAGTTTTATTTATATAGCACTAAATCACAACAACAGTTGCTTGCAGGTGTTTTGTATTGTAAGGTCAAGACCCTACAATAATTCAGCACTGCCTCCTCCAATCAGAGACATTATCAGAGGAACAGGTGATCTCTAAAAATTATAGAGAATATAGCAATAAAATGCAACATTGCTGCAAATAAGGCTATCTTTATGTTGTGAATTTACCAGCATCAAAAGCGCACAAAGGGGTAAAATATCTCACTCTATTATATTTATATTACCGCTCTGTGCTGCCGTTCACTTCTAATGTGACGGCAGCACATTAAAGCTCTGAAACACCAGCGGTTATTCAGAGTGATGCAGTCAATTAATTGTATTGGTTTAACAGGTATTCTCAGAAATAAATAGCCAACAAATATAAATGTTTACTATTTTGGGTTCTAGTAGCTGCCATCGCAGCAGTTTAAATCAGACATAGCAGCACATCTACGCCCGAGCGTAAACATTCATTTTCTGCATCACCGACTGAATGCCAGCAAAATCCTGTGAGAATGCGACTCGACTTTACAGCTGGGCCTCATTTAGTGGTGTAAGGTACAACTTATAAACCTTTTTCCTTCAGCCCAGAATCTGTACAACGCCTAAAGCGCACTGGAATCAGTGAAAATGTGACGCTTTCAGCTGATTTTAAACTGAAACGCTGCACATAAATTGCTCCTGGCCAGGTTAAGCATTCTCCATAGGTTACTATAGTGATTTAGCCAAGAAAAAAAATTACTATTACCGCATTAATTTAGAGCAGAGCTAGACTCTTTGGGACTAGGAATGCATGCTTGGCAGGGGACTGATGTCATATTATTTGATTTCTAAGTGTGAGCAGCATGTTTCATTGTAGGATGAAGGCAATCAGGACAGCGTTGTGTTGATTTGTGGACCCAAACGCCCCCCACAGCATAACTTTGTATCAGAGCCCCTCACTGAGGGCTTTAACGGTCCAGGCTTTTCCTTTCATTTGTCACACATCTACAGCTCTCTTTCAAACTGCCCACATGTCAGTCACCCTTTATGTACATGAACCTTTGTGTACAGTAACTACATCGCAGCCTTTACCTCACACTCTTGTGTGTAACTCATTGGAAAGGCATTAAATGAGAAGAAAAAGAAGAGTCTAGTTCACACCAGAGTGCTGGAATTCCTCTGTTTGCCTCCCAAGAGGACGGCAAATAAACTTGTCTGACTTTGAATGAAACATTTTTTGAATCGTTTGTTTTTACAGGAAGCTTCTGTTGAAATAACACTGCTCCAGTTTCCCCCCAAATATGCAAATATAACCCGATTTTGGGCCTTGCTTGTATGGCACAGAGTTATCATTTGGGTAGTCAAAGAAAGACCTCTAAGCTTTAACAATTTGCACAGAAATCTTTGGTGTACTCAACGATCTGTCTAAGAAAATCTACAGCTTGTTGCAGAGATTGCATCAAAAGCCACGTGGGTCTCCTCTCTCACACCTTTGCAGAAGTCTCAAACCATCCGACGAAGCCGTTCTCCCTACAAAAGACGTCGAGTTTGGGCTGCTGGGAAACCAGCTGGTCTGACTTGTTGGCCAAGAGTACAGCTGGAACTGGCCTCCCATGGTTCAGTGTCACCTTTGGACAGAAGAAAGTTGAGCTGGATCACATTATTTTTTAAATAAATTGTTAAATGGCCCTGTCTTACCTTAAAGCACACAAACAGAAAAATATCAGTGTGCCCTGTAGTCTCTCTGTAAAGACATTTTATCACAAAAGCAAACCAATAACAAAGTATTACTGACAACTATACGAGCTGAAGAGACTAGAGTGCTAATTTTCGCTTGTTCTCATCATGGAGTGGTTTTTGTCTGCTTTAAAGTGTCAGGAAGCTTTTTCAGAGGTGCGTGTTCACCCTCTGAAATCCTCTCACATCTTTTATGATGTCTCTGTCCAAAAATGCTCCCCTTTACGCGCTTTTCATGCAACAGTCTGCAAAAAATAAGTTGTACATTTTATTTCCCTTTCAAGTTCTGCTTCTTCATTTTCTGCCATTTCATGCACATCAAAGTGCAAGGTTTTTCAAAAGCCCGTGGCATTAATCTACATTTGAACAATGACTGATAATTTTCCACATATACAAAAGGAGATCATAAATGTGCATGACTACTCCCATAAAAAAAAGCAAAAACCTGATTTAAATTTGCCCAAAATCGTCTTTCAGATCATCTGCTGAGTCGCCTCTGCTCTGCTTTGTTCGCTCCTCTGTTGTATAAAAATGAGGACCCTTCAACCTGAATATCAACCAAGAGCACGATTGTGATCTGTTGGGCTTTTTTTCCCAACTTTCACTGCACTAATGCAACTATAGCTCCCAATGCAAGATCCCAAAAACAACACTAGAAGTGATGCAGTGGTAAAAAGGAGAAAACATGTGGGTAAATGTAGCAACCTGAGGTTTTTGCCTTTTATGGGAAATGCTGCTGGATCCCTGTGAGAAGGAGAAAAAACACTGAAATACTGCAAAGAAAATAACAGAGGTTTTGAGTCAGTGGGGTGCTGTGATAGACTGGCAAGCTGTGCAGGGTGCACTCTGCCCTTCATCCAGTGACAGCTGGGATAGGCTCCAGCCCCTCCGTGACCCCGAACTGCATAAACATTTAAGAAAACAGATGAATGGAGGGGCCAAAAACTCTTTCTCTCTCTTTAGTTGCGATCAGTCACCAACCATCCATCCATCCATTTGCTTCCGCTTATCCTTTTCAGGGTCATGGGGGTGCTAGAGCCTATCCCTGCTGTCATAGGGCGAGAGGCGAGGTACACCCTGGACAGGTCGCCAGTCTGTCGCAGGGCTAACACACAGAGACAAACAACCATTCGCATTCACTCGCACATTCACACCTATGGGCAATTTAGATTTTTCAATTAACCTATCCACACAAAGTGCATGTCTTTGGACTGTGGGCAGAAGCCGGAGTACCCAGAGAGAACCCACGCAAATACAGGGAGAACATGCAAACTCCACTCAAAAAGACCCCGACCCGATGGTGGAATTGAACTCAGGCAACAGCACTAACCACCATGCGATCAGTCACGTGTGGGTAAAAAAAAAAAGACAGAGAGAATGACGGTGAAGCCAGAAAAGCCCAGCTTTATGCTTCTGCAGGTTCAGCCATCTGACCTTGGAGTCTAGGTCATCCTTCCACTTCAGCACGGCGTCGAACGTGGAGGCCCTCGTCACGTCAAACACCACCAGTGCTCCCACCGCCTCCCGGTAATAGACACGAGTCATGTTCCCATACCGCTCCTGTCCTAGGATGAGACACCATCAATCAGACACACACACATACAAAGACTGCTTTCAAGTCCATCAAATTAAATCAAGTCACGTCATGGTTTATGAGTGCCAGTTATGGAGCTCTGTGTGTGTGTTTAGTCTCCAGCAACTGCCATCATGTGCCTGATATTATGAGCATGGGATCTACATTCCTCAACCAGGCACCAAACGGCAGGGAGTGACCCAGGCATCCAACACACACACACACACACACACACACACACACACACACACACACACACACACACACACACACACACACACACACAAACACACTTACTGGGTGGAAAATCTGCTTTTCTTTTCTTTGTTTTTCTTCTGCCTTTCACTTCTTAAATAAAAAAAAGTGCTATCCTCTTATTTATGACACTACAAAAAGACTTGAGTTAGATTAAGATGAAGATATTTATGTTCTAACTCTCCTCTAAATATCCTCTCAAGTGAATTTGCAAAGCGCCTTTCCTTCCAGAAGCAGCTTTCACGGCTGCTGATGGTGAAACAAATGGTTCTTGTTCCCAAAAACCCCAACACACACACACACACACACACACACACACACTCACTCACTCACAAACACCGTTGTATCACCTGATATATATAAGCCTTAAACCAGTGGGTCGTTAAAGTTTGACAGACCTGCAATATCCCACAGCTGTAGCCGGATCACAGTGTTACTGTCCCACTGCAACACCTTCAGGGCGAAGTCCACCCCAATGGTGGCTCGGTAGTGCTGGGAGAAGATCTGATGCACATACCGCTTGATTATGGACGTCTTCCCTACTCCTAAGTCTCCGATGACCAGGACTTTGAAAAGAAGCTCCTGCTGCATGGCTGCAGGCTCGGTGATATTATGAAAACTTTCCGAAGGATGCTGAGACACATCAAAACCACAGAGCAGCTACAGTAAAGGCATTTCCTTCCGTCCTGCTGCGAACCGAAATATTATCACGTGATCTTCTATCGTCGAGAAGCGGTCGCACTCGTCTGCAATCACCGGAGTCCAACAGTCTAAATAAAATAAGGACAGCGTGAGTTCGCTTACTTCAGAGCAAACTGCAAACTTCAGCAGAAAACTCATGGTGCGTTCACACACTCCTCGTAAACATAAGCTTCATTTTAAATTCCGTCTGATGTCTTTAAAATATTCGAATAAAGCGACTCTGCAAATAACAAATTAATATCTGTCATTTAAATGTCAGAAAGTTGTGTAAAATGGATCAATGACGTCTTTGGATGTTTTCAATTAGAAAAAAATGATCGATTTAAGCTGAAGTTCGCAAATATTAGATTGTTTTACTATTTAAAAAGCAGCAATAAATGTTTTCATGACTAAATCATTTCTGTAGCCCTACATCGTGATTGCACGGAGTGTCCATCATGGCTAAAGTCAGACAGCACCGTTATTGTAATGGACCCGAAAACCAAATGCAAATCAAAGAATCCAAACTTGATTTCAGGCTAATGTGTTGGACTTTACTTCTGAACTGAATGGAGTTTTCAATATCAATGAATAAGATCAAATAAAACGTGCAAATGCGCTTTAGTCTTTACCTAAGAACGATCAGTGCTCCATGCTGAGAAAGAGCACTGCAGGTGCCATTTTTGTTTTGTGAGTGTTGATATGAGAAGTACAGAAGGAGTTGGAATGTGGTACTTCATGATGAAGTCAGGGATAACAGAGGTATGTGAGGGTGGTGCAGGTCATGTATGAGGAGAGTGGTGGTGGACTGGTGGGAAAGTCAGATGGGTTCAGGGTGGGGGTGGACTATGATGTTTTGCAGACAACATTGTAATCTGTAGTGAGAGTAGGAAGAGGGTGGAAGCGAGGCTGGAGAGGTGGAGGTGTGCTCTGGAGAGAAGAGGAGGCAAAGTTAAGGAGGCAATTTTTGGACATGTGCAGAAGAGTAATAGTGGTTATACTGCATATACTTATTTTTAGTGTACTGAAATGCAGTTTAACAAAAGAAAATACATTTTCTTTATAGAAGTACATAGTAGGTTAAAATGAAAATACTCCAGCAAATATTGTACTTATAGTACAAGAGCAAATAGAATAAGTTTAGTTGTTTTCCACTGGCTGATCATTCGCTGTCACCCTGGAGGTCTAGGGGAAAAAAATTATAAATATATTTTTGTAAGTAGTAAGTACTGATATGAAACAATCTCATGTGTGTTCGTTTCTTATTTACCGTTTTTTTTTCTTCCGTATAGCACGTGAATGCATCGCCCCGGGAATCTGCTGCTGCGCTGCTGTGCGCGCCATTACGGTAATGGTACTGATGAGGGCGAGGAAGAGACGTGAGTGCGATGCTGCTGCTGTGTTCTGCTGCCATTTCATCAGCGGATCATCGCGGAAATATCAACAGCCCCGCTGTAATGAGCCAGCAGATCGGATCACCTGTCGGGCCAAACACCGCTCACCCCGTTTTCACCCTTTAAACCGGCTCACAAAGCGATGCTGCACCGGAGGCCCTGCTAATGCTCTGTATGTTACCGCCTGGGGTTTTCTGTAAGCAACAACAGAACCAGTGCTAGATTAGGGGTCATTTTTTTCTTCTTTTTTGGAAACATAATCATCAATATGGGGTTTCTTTTTTTCAAGTACTGAGCTCTGAAATTGAGGTAGGTCACACTTTATTAGTTGTTTAATTTAATTGTTGTCCAGAAAAATAATTAACTAAGTAGAGAATGCTCATTGAGCTAAGAGGGTTGGGCCTTGTGATCAAAACAAAAAAAATTAAATAAAGAACCATATAGTTTGTTGCATCATTAGTAGCACAGGACGCCTTCTTCCTATCTATGGTGATTTTTAAGCAACTATATTAAACCTGAATTCTGGCTTTATTCAAGGCCTCATTGTGTGTTATTGCTCTATAACAACCACTCTGCTATCCACATGGGGGCTGACTACGCCACTGTTTATTGAGTTGGAGAGGAGTGGCCTCCCCCTCCCTCTTTCAAATTAGATCACCCATCTGTAAATCACATGGCCACTGCTGAGACGCTATGAGCCTATTATTCCCATGTTTAGAGGAAAGCCATAATCCCAAAAAATATCCTTCTAGTCAGCACAATCTCTGGATTAAATGTAATGTTTGATCTGTTTAAACTCATTTAAGCAGATCTTCTTTTTCTGAAAAAGACGGAGGGGCTTGTGGAAGCTTTAAAGTCTGATGTTTAATCTACAGCTGTTTCCATCCCCTTTGAAGGATCCAAATTTGAAGACATGAACAGCAGGATTTTAATTGATGTTTTAGATTTTATATTTACAAAAATCCTTCCATTAGATGATGTAAAATATTTGGTTTTGTGAGGAGAGGATTCTCATTTCATCTTTTTAAGAGTCTCGTTTTAGTCTCAGTATTGGGCTTACTGTGGGTGACCCTGACTAAGTGAGTGGGGTTTTTTTGTCTTGCAGAACTTATTTCAATGAGAAATGGAGACTATATGGCTTTACCAGTTTCGTCTGATAGTCATCGGAGACTCCACAGTCGGCAAGTCATGCCTGATCCGGAGGTTCACTGAGGGCCGCTTCGCACAGGTGTCAGACCCGACCGTCGGGGTGGACTTCTTCTCCCGTCTTGTGGAGATCGAGCCGGGGAAAAGAATCAAACTTCAGATCTGGGACACGGCAGGACAGGAGAGGTTCAGGTAAAGACAGACTCCTGATTTCTTTCTCATGTGTCCACAAAAACTAGATTTTGGACTATAAACAAGACTCTCCTCATACTTCAAAAGCACACACTACACATGCTTCCGTCAGATGGGCATTAAAGCTCAGTTAGGCCACGTTAAGATGACATGTTTTGACATTTTCCTTCATTAACATTACTGCATGAGTTCTCTGTCCATCTGCTGTTAACACTAAACTAAAAGTTTGTTAGGTGAAAACTATCTCAACCAGATGGGTAATTAAGCTGTTTAACCTCATTTGAAAATTAAAGTTTATATTTGTGATCATTTTAATATCTTAATAAGAGTCAGAGAGAGGATAGGGAAGCCACAAACTTTGCTCTTTTGGTTGGATTGGATCACAGTGGGGGGGGGGGGACTTTCAGCTGCTCCTTTATTTCCCAAAGGGGTCGCCGCAGCAGATGGATCCGCATGTTTTATTTGGCACAAATCTTATGCCGGTTGCCCCTCCTGATGCAACACTTCCATTAATCCAGCTCAGGACTGGCACAGGCAGTACACCAGCTTGTGTTTCCCTGAGGCTGGTTTGGGTCTTTTGCTGGTCTCGAAATAAAAATAATCTACTTTTGGCAGCTCCCTTATTCAAAAAGTGGTCGCCACAGCGGGTAGCTCTGCATGTTTGGAAAGAAAAATAATAATTAAAAAACAAACAAACAAACAAACAAACAAAAACCAAACAAACCAAAAACCCAGAATATCTCCAGTCTAATCCTTTACTGGGTTCAGAATTCACATTTTTAATGATTTGGCAATCATGGGAAAAAAAACAATTCATGAAGTCATGACTATGTTTTTTTTAAAGGGGTCACTTTTAAATATGTAAATTAAATGATATAAAATATTAAAACTTGCAGCCAAATGAAAACAGTCCACAAAATACAAATAAAATATTAAAAAGTAGATTTTTTTCAACCTGATGCTAATCACATGTTGAAGAAGCTGGAAAGAGTTGTATATAACAGTATGGCCTACCTTCCCAGCTGCCAGCTTTTTGATTCATGCTGATATTGTGTAAACATGGAAATCAGAGTGTATTTTTAAAAGAAAACATTAAAAAAAAAATGGGGGAAATAATTAGTTGATCCCCTGCTGAATTTGTGAGTTTTTTCACTTACAAAGAAATGAACAGTCTCTAATTTTTATTGTAGTTTTTAATGTCGAGACACAGAATATCAATACAAAATCCAGATAAAACACATTCAATGAATGTTATATAATTGGTTTGCATGTCGCTGAACTGTGTCATGATGGACTGACCTTTTGCAGCCTCACAAAAATTTGCTTTAGAAGTCACGTTTACAGGCCCGTGCTAAGTTTGCCGGTGAACAAATGATTGAGAGAAGGCTTAGGAGAAAGTGATGTGATCAGGTGGTCTTTGGCATCAACGTTACCCTTCGTGTTTGGATGAAGAGAGATGTTGAGTATGATTCAAAGAATACCATCCCCACTAGCAAGCACAGAGGTGGAAACATTTTTCTGCTAAGGGTACAGGACAACGTCACTGATTTAAAGACCAGAATCTTGGATGAGAACCTCCTTCTCTCAGCCAAAACACCAAAGATGGGTCATGGATGGGTCTTCCGCCATGACAGTGACCAAATGTGTCAGAAATAAGGACGGACAGAGGTTCACCTGTATTCATCTGCAAAAGAAAGAAAAGAACAAAAAATCGGTACAAATTGTATAACGGTAGTTTTTTTTTTTTTTTAGCAAAAACTACTCAAACAGATGCAACTTGTTCATTTGTAGGGGACCCTTTTTTTCCACTGTGGGTGTGGTCTTCTGCCAGGTATTCACGTCTGCATTCCTGCACACCTCTTTCTGTGCAGGTCAATCACCAGAGCCTACTACCGCAACTCAGTGGGTGGCCTCTTGCTCTTTGACATCACAAACCGCCGCTCCTTTCAAAACGTCCACAACTGGCTGGAGGAGGCGCAGAGCCACGTCCAGCCGCACAGCATCATCTTCCTGCTGGTCGGCCACAAGTGTGACCTGGAAGCCCAGCGTCAGGTGACTCAGCAGGAGGCGGAGAAGCTGGCGGGGGCCTACGGGATGCGCTATGTGGAGACCTCTGCACGGGAGGCCATCAATGTGGAGAAGGTGTAGTTTTTGTTTGTTTTTATTCCATATGTAGTTCATCTTTTTTTTTAATTGAAAAAGTGGGATATTATAAGAAAGGTTCTGCTTTGCAACAATAATATGGGTGGTATAAATAACTACAGGAGCACGAAGAAGACTGTCTCTCTCTGCCGTCTGCATGCAGGGTGTCTAAAACAAAAAGAGGTACTTTTATTAAAAGTAAGCAGTGATGGTGAAATAAGTGACAACAATTTGAAATATTCAATGCAAAACTCCTCATGAAAATGTTGGTTCTCTTAGACTTAAAGATGCATAATCCTAATATGCTATAAGCAGCATATATTGACATTTTTGCAGTTATTTTAAGAATTAATGATCAGAATAAAACATAATCTCTGTTGCTGAGCCTGCTCGTGATTCTTCCTCCAGGCGTTTGTGGATCTGACGAAGGACATCTTTGAGCTGGTGCGCAACGGGGACATCAAGATCCAGGACGGCTGGGAGGGCGTCAAGAGCGGATTTGTTCCCAACACCGTCCACTCCTCTGAGGAGGTCACCAAGAGCAGCCGGCAGTGCTACTGCTGATTCGGCTGCAGCACGTTAGGGTGAGAGGTGGTAATACTTCAGTGGACTCCATATGTACAAGATCTTTTTTGCCATGGCTGCTCTCAGGCCAGTTTTAGGGGACTTTAATGTTTCCCCTGCTCAGTTACATACTTATTCATATAGACGTTATTTTAACATTCAATTGCCTGTTTAAGGCTCAAACTTGGGGCACTTTGTTGATGTTCCCAACAGGTGTAGAAGCACAAGAAGCATCCTGCCACTTCATCTTTCTGTGTGCATGCGTGTAACTCTAGTCATCCTGCTGTCTTTGCAGCTGCTACTGACACTTAAGCTTTACTCCACCTTTGGCCTTTCCTGATGTGTACAGTTATACTCCAGTGGCCAGTTCCGTTTCTCTAGCTGCACATGTATAAAAGACTATCAGTGTAGTGTATTTATACTCTTGTGTGACTTTAATTTGATGAATCAGCGATGCCACGACTGAGCCACGCCTCTTCCTTTTTTCTGGAAATGCCTCTGAATATACCGCAGCCCGTTGTGGACTATATTCGGCTGGAGAGAGGAGGCAGAAAGAGGCAGCAGCCTCGCCGACTGATTGTACGCCTGCACTACAAATCTGAGTGGCTTAACGCATAAAGAAGGTGGAGGTCGGTGAACTCCAAGCGAACCAAAGTTTCAGATGTCTCGTTTGTTCACCTGAACGCGGAGGAACGAGTTTGCACTGTGAAAATGATTAATGGTACATTTGTTCTTTGCTGGAAGAAAAACGTTACTGTAGCTGCTTATTTTAGCCTTGACGACTTGATCGATATGGCAAGTTCTCAGTTCACGTTTA
The DNA here is from genome assembly GCF_057381915.1 of Diplotaxodon limnothrissa. NCBI lineage: Eukaryota > Metazoa > Chordata > Actinopteri > Cichliformes > Cichlidae > Diplotaxodon > Diplotaxodon limnothrissa. Next base: position 22,135,929 of record NC_140605.1, read on the forward strand.
CTGCTCCGTGTTGGGTTACTGGTGAGAACAGGTGAGAAACTGTCCAAAAGCCTTTTGTATAGATCCCCATAGTGTTCAATTTGAAATAAATATAAAGTCACAGTAAAAAGAAAGTGAAGCTTCCTTTCATTTCTAAGGTTTTGTGTGTCAGGATGTTACTAAAAAATCAACTGGTCCCTTAAAGCCCCTAAAATGAGGCTAAAACTAACAAAAAAATCAACCTCAGGTAATCCAAAAACATTTATTTATCAGCAAACATTAAACAAAAATGCAGACGCAGTGTGTGGAAAAGCAAAGTACACATTTACTGCTTCCACAGGAATTAACAAGGTAAGTAGCAGCAAGGAGTTCTCATTAAAATGCCCTGATTAATTGGTCATCAGCTGGTATAAGCACCACTATTAAAGCACATGTTTTGATAGTTTGCAGATCTGGAGCATTCAGGTACAAGGTAATACAATGCCAAGGACAAAAAGCATCAGCAATGAACTTATAAAATCACTTGTTGCTGCCCTGGAAAGAGTTATAAGATCACTCCAATTCAATTTCATTGATATAGCACCAAATCACAACAACAGTTGCCTCAAGGTGCTTTATTTTATAAGGTAAGGACAATAATACAGAGAAAACAGAGAAAAGTCCAACAATCAGATGGCCTCCTTGTGAGCATTACAAACAATTTGAAGTCTGTCATCCCACCTGAATGTTTTCACAAGTGCAAAACATTTAGGTGAATGGAGACCACAGCAAATCTACCCCAGGGTCAGACTGTACAATGCTCAGAGAAAAAATCAATGTTAAAATTCATGAAAGTAAGCTTAGAAAAAGACTGAACAAGTATAGTTTGTTTGGAAGGGTTTCCAGCAGAAAGCTTCGTCTCACTATAAACAACATGGCAGCACAGCTTCAGTTTGCAAAGCTGCACCCGAACAAACCACAAGACTTCTGGGACAATGTCCTTTACAGGCGAGACCAAAGTGGTGATGTTTGGCCATAATACACAGCTCCACATTTTGAGCAAACCAACCACAGCATGTGAGCACAAACAACTCTTAGCAGCTGTGAAGCACGGTGGTGGAGGGGTGATGATCTGTGCTTCTTTCTTTTTTTGAAGCTGCAGGACCAGGCGCCTTGCAGTCTTTGAGACGACTATGCACTCCTCTGTTACCCAAATGTTCAAGAGACAAACGTGAGGCCATCTGTCAGACAGCTAAAGCTTAACAGAAATTGGTTCCTGTGACAGAAAAATGACACCAAACACTTTGAGTGATGGGACCTTAAAATCCAATTTATCTAAGTTTATCCCACATTAGATTTTATTTCACGGCGTCTCTGTAGCTTTCACAGCATCCCTCTTAAACAAACGCCCAGAGGTTTGTGCTGTGAATAAACACAGGAAACAGACTAGCCCACAGCCTGTGCGGCTCACCTCACTGTGTGACTCGCGTGTATTAGAATACAGTGGAAAAAAACAAGCAACCATCTGGATGGAAAAAAACCAGACCATTGAGCCGTGTCTGTTTCATCATGCATGCAGCGTGTACATCCGTGAGTAATGAAAAGGGATATTATTGGGAAAAAATCAGTGTAATGAGATAATGAACATACATTTGAAATGGATAAAGTAACATTTATAGTTATTTTATTTTTAGATTCCTTCAATATTATTGTTTGACACATACATTTAACACTATTTCTTCCTATGAACTGCTTCTTAATTCATTCAGTACTTACTCAGTACGAGTCTTTGGAGTCTGTTTAAAATTCATTTATACACTCAGTCCATTTAATTGAAAATTTCCAAAGACAGAAAGGGCTTTTTCCTTTTAATCTTTGATATATTGTAGGTAACTGTTTCACTGTAGGAGCAGAATGGATGAGAGATGTGAAAAATAAAACAAAACTGCATGTGAAACACAGCACAAAGGAAAAAAACTGACAGATTTAACTTTTTTGGTGGCATTAACCATCGAACAGGCTTTCATATACATTCAGCTGTGTGTTATTCCTTTGAGCTCTGACGTCTGAAGTGTAAGGTGGCGGGAAACACATTTATATCACATTACACTAAACGTGTGAATAATTTATTTGTAACCAAATCCTGACAAGGTTGGTCGTTTGATGTTGTTGTGGCATTATATACACCTCGATCGTCATTGGAAATAAATGCCTGGAAGTGAAAAGGTTTTTCTTTGGAGATTCGCTGTTGTGCAGGTTTTCAAGCTTACACACAGCTTTGCCACAGTGGTTCATAGCTGTACTGTTTCCAGATTGGCACATTGCAGTGTGCGACCACTAGAGCGCAGCCTTAGTGTGTCGAGAAGAGAGGAGGGAGCAGCTCTTATGCATTTTTATAGTGTAGAGATTTTAAAAAAGACTCTTCCTTCTCCAAAATGTGTTCCTTTTTCTTTCTTTTTCAGCCTGTTACCAAAGGTGAGACAAACAAAGAAGTTAAAATCCACATTTTTGTTGTGATTTTCAAATTCAGTCGTATGGAAAATGTAAGTGCAACCCTACATCTATCACAACTTCAAAGCAATAAAACGAAACATTCCTCCCGGGGAGTAAAAGATGGAAAATGTCGCATTTAAATCTCTTAAAGTAAGGACGACTCACTGGAAACTTTATTAAGTACACCTGTTCTTGTTGCTTGATAACAATCGCCCAATCATGTGGCAGCAACTTGCACGTAGACATGCTCAAGGCAACCCGCTGAAGTTGAAACTGAACACCAGAATGGGGAAGAAAGACAGGCTGGTGTTTCAGAATCTCCTAGTTTGCTGGGATTTTCCATTTCTAGGGTTTACAGAGAATGATCCAAAGAAAAGGAAATGTCCAGTAAGTGGTAGCTCTCTGGGAGAGCATGCCTTTTTAAGTAGCAAAGGTCAGAGGAGAACGGCCAGAGAGCTATTAAAGCTGGTAGGATGGCAACAGTATCACAAATAACCGCTCATGTCAACCATGGACCCTTTTCTGGAGAAATGTGATCAACAGATCAGAAATGATCGGTGCTGAACAGTTGATTGCTTTTTTAAACAGAAAGGAATCAGAGAGCTGAATGATCTGCTGATTAGTTGTCTTTTAGTGTTATTAGATTTGAGTGCTGCGTTTGACACTGTGGATCGCTGTATTTCTCTGAAGCATCTCAAATTTCTGGTTCAATATTAAGGTGGATTTATTCTTATTCACAGGAAAGGTCTTTTACTGTAGTCACTTGGACGTGATGTCACCATCAATGGAAGTTAAGTGTGGGGTACCTCAGGGGTCTGTCCTCAGGCATCTTTCTTTGTACATGTTACCCTTGGTTTCAAATTCAAAATTCAAATTCAAATTTTTATTTGTCACGTACACAGTCATACACAGTACGATATGCAGTGAAATGCTTGGACAACTGCTCGTGACCTAAAGAAAACAAAAAAGGAAAAGGCTATGAATAAGATAGGAAATAAATATGAAAAATTAAAAAGGGTAAATTTTACTAGGAAGGAATAAAATATAAATTAAGGTTAAAAAGGAAATAACTGTACAACACAAATTAGAATGAAGGGTAAATTTAACTGGGAAAGAATAAGATAAAATATATAAATTAAAGTTGAAAATAAAATAACTGTACAACAAAATACACAATATAGAACTATATAAGAATGTATGAAGAAATATAAATAAATATATACACAATAACAGCAGCGTGATTTAAGTAATGAAGTGAAAACAATGTCCAGAATGTCCAGTGTGTGTGTAAGAACTGTATGTGTGGGTCAGGACTGTGTGGTGGTGTGATTGAGAGACCGTATCGCCTGCGGGAAGAAGCTTGGTATATGTCATCCGCGGGCATAGCACAGCATTTTCACTCATACATTTCTTTTAACCACAGTAAAAATCTTAAAGTCAGTGCACTGAATGACTGTATCCAATTCAGCATGGCACAGAGCTTCCTGCACCTAAATATGGATAAAACAGAATTAATGGTTATTAATTCCCATTTTAGCTTCTCTTCATTGGTTATCTGTTAATGTTAATTTTAGAATTTAATTAAATATTTTATAGTTGACTCTTAAAGTGTATTTCGAGTCATAAGCTCAGCTGAGGCTCTGCTGGCCATCCCACAGTCTTAACTGAGAACCAAGGGTGACCATTCTTAGGTACATGGACTGCTTCTTTACTCTGAGCACTCAAAGCTTATCCAGTTTTTACTACAAGCCTCGTTCACCCATTTCTATACCCAAGCACGTCGTACACACACACTCACACAGATGGATTAGAGTTCATACTTTGAAATGCAGACGGGAGTAGCGGGGTATCACATATACAGAGCCCACTTCCTGACCTACAGCCAACCCAATCTCACTATTGAGGTGATGAGCTCACTGTCATACATCATTCTTACAAATCCTTCTTAAAGACATATTTTTATGAGCCTTTTCTGTCTCATTTCACTGTTGTCCTTTATAAGCATCTTTTCCTGGTGTTCATTTTTAGATGTATCTAACTAGTTTGAATTTATTCTACATTTTATTTATTCCTCGCTTTTCTTGTCAGAATTATCATACCTAATATTTCAGTTTTCTCTGATGTTTGCAAGGCAACAATACTGCGTAAGTATTTATTGGCGTCTGATGGCTACAAAGCACCACGTAGCAAAGCTCAGACCATCTCAAATTGGTTTTGGTAATGCAAATTGTCTTTGAAGTGCGGTGAGAACAAGGAAGCTCCTCACAGAAACACCCCAGAGAGGTGGTGGATTTGAATCCAGGACCTTCTTTCTGTGAGACAACAGTGCTCACCACCTGCTGAATCCATGTCATGAATACTTATGACAGTGCTGAAGGTAAAAGGGGATCTAACCTGATACTAGTGAGGTGTATCTAATAAAGTGTCCAGTTAATGTCTTATTGTCAATTCTTTTGGTTGCAGTGATTATCTAATGATGCAACGAGGTAATTCTTACCGAACCGTCTAAACTTTTTGAGCCGAAAGTGAGAATTTAACAGAGTAAGAATTTAATTGGCTAAAGTTACCAAGCTGGTCAAACTGCCTAAAAAGGGTTGGCACCTGGCATAACTCATAAAGACTGCATTGTTGACATAGTTACGCGAGTCACCGATGACTCATGGAAAAAAACAAAAATGTGCTTCAGTTGCCTCCAACACAGCCAACTCACACGGACATCTTTCTACGAAAACCAAGAAGTGCACAAGACAGAGACGTTAAATCAGGTGTGATCATCAATCACTTTTATTTTTTTTTAAAAAGAAAACAAACAAACACTGAAAATACAGCTACATTTATACATGGCAGCGATATGTACAGGATATAAAAGAAATATTTTGCTGCTGTTAATGATCCAGCAGTGAGAGAGGGGATGATTGTTTTTCCTTTTGTGAAAGGCACAGGAGCTGGCTGTAAAGAACAGAGTGACACGAGGCACGGCCGCGTCACAAAATACTCCCGGTAATGAATTTCCGGCAAGCAGCATTAAAATGTAGAGCGGGGTTTACACTGAAAGTACTGACTCTCTTAGCAGCCGCAGCGCCTTCCACAGGCTGACAGATGGGTTTTTATTTTTCCAGGCACCAGTTTATACTTCAATAACATCTAAAAATCCAAATCTACTCCCCTCTCCACTAATTTTCAAGTTCTGTCATGTCTTATGGGAAAGCGTCCGCTGGGACCATCTTATCTGAAGAAAGTAGGGATTTTTTTCCCCTCCATGTGGCTTCCAGCAGCACAAGCATCAAATGTTCGTAAAATGCCTTCAAGTGTCATTCCAAACCCTCACCGTATCAAATTATAATTGGTCATATTTTAGAGAAACAATTCATATAATTTACAGCATTATACAAATAAAGATACAGTTTTAAACAAATACTGTACACTCTACAGTAAAGCACTTTACTAGGACCCCCCCCCCCCAAAAAAAACAACAACAAACAAATACTTTTGACAATAAGTTACTGACTATTGACATGGGCAAAGATAGGTTTGAAAAATAATTTATAGACCAGCTTTAAGGGGTCACTCCTTGCTTCTGGAAAACGCGCGGGTCCCAAAAACTAGATCATTTGGTCGGCAAGTACAATTAAAATCATGTGACGATTGACGACATTTTTTCAACAAAGACAAACAAAAAAACCCAACCAAACAAAATAAAACAAAGCCCCCAGGGAACGGCACTCTAAACTGTACATGTAATGATTAAAATACGTTAACATCTAAAAAGCAGACTGACTGATTAAAGTTTATATGAAAAGGGAAAAAAAAAGAGAAAGCAAACAATACTAGAAACATTTAAATATTAACATTTTATACCAAGGAAGAAAAAAAATGCAGTAAAATTAAAGTTTAAAATAATAAATGTGATGAGTACTCAACAGACAAAGCTGCCAAGAACAAGTTTCAATTGAAACTAAACAAGAACCTTTGTGAAAAAAAGGAAACAAGAATACTTATTTTTCACAAGGAAGTAGAAAGCAAAAGAAAGGTGACAAAATAAAAAAAATAAAAAAATGTGTTATAGTAGTGATTGGATATGGGTCCTTTATCAGAAAACAACCCCAGCTCCCAGACACCAAAATACTCGCAGTATCCGTCCATCACAGGATCGGACGACGAAGGTAAGAGGCACACAGGTGCAGTTCTGTCAGGAAGTCTACGCGGATCATTTAAAATTCATAGAGAGCTTTCCATGGCATTGGAAAAAGCTCTTGGGTGGGAAAATAGACATTTGTAACCAAACAGATAGATGATGGGGTATCCTCCTCTAAATACCAGAAAACAGAAGGAAAGACAAAACAAATCTCACAACTCCTGCTTTCCTTTGTTATCTTGACTTTACTTTCTTTGTTTACAACCTGTATTTACCAGGTTCAAATCAAAGGCCTCAAAATGTGCAAAAATGCAGTCTACATGCAACCGCCCCCCCCCCCAAAATTTCTAAAATAACATAAAACGGGCGCATTTAACCGATTCCACAATGATTTCGTGTACACATGCTGTAAGGTGGGTCTCTGGGAGTTGGGGTTGGAGCAAACAAGGGCGGTAGTGTCTTTACAAACTCCTTAAAGCTGCACAGTGAGTAAGATGGCATCCGTCGCGTGCTGCTGACCTAAATGCACCGATGCAAACAAGCAGGGAAGGTGAACTCTACAGAAAGATGGTTAACGGACAGATGCGTCTGCACCTTCTGCTTATTTTTTCTTTCTAAAAAGGGAAAAAAAAAGGAAAAGAAAACGTGAAGTGTAGCTGACAGTTGTAAACTGACTGGCTTAAGTCATAGTGATTTACACTGTGGTTCTTTGTGGCCGGATGGGAGGGTTGGAGTAACGGAAAAGGAAGCAAACATGAGAAGTGTAACATTCTTCCAGTTTACAGCTTCTGATAACTGAAAACATGAACTCATAGATGTTTGTTGGGTCCATTCGAAGCATTTTCTCATAGGCAGCGAAATGTCTCCAGAGGGCTATGGCTAAGGAGAAATGGGTTAGAACGGGCACGTAGTGAGAAGTCTAACCATCAAGTTAAATCAGCCTCTAAAAATCAGAGGTAAGATGTGTGTCGCATTTTCTTGCCTCTCCTCCTTCAAACCCAGGGCAGCGTTCCAAGCCGCCTACACTGCAACATTTGGCGGTAACCACATGGCCAAACATGAGTGTGGAAGTTCTGCAACGCTCCCCCAGGTCTGTGCCAGTCTGCATCAAGGGCTGCTGCCTGCTTCCACGTCACTGTTGGGGGCACCCTTGTAAATTGGGGCATTGTTCTCCACGGGGAGCTCGTATTTGCGTGGGAGTGGCTTGTTGCCGCTTTCGTTGCTGTTTGTAATGCCATAGAAGAAGTAAATGGCAAAACCTGAAGGGGGAAGAAGAAGAAGAGGCGGATGGAAGTTATAAAACGGGCACATTAATGTGAGGCAACAGAAGGAAGGACAGGATGTGTAGCGCTCGAACGTACCCAAAGCCATCCAGACGGTGAAGCGGCACCATGTACCCAAGTCCAGCTGCATCATGAGGTAGATGTTGACGAAAACACTGAACAGGGGCAACCAGGGAAGAAGAGGAACCTTAAAGAGACAGAGGCCAAACTTAAGACACTTTCTCAGATAACATCGTAACAACATGTGCCCAAGGTGTCCAGTCAGTCTCAGAAACAACAACGTCCTGTGCTTCAAAAAAATGGAAAGTTACCTTGAAGGTGAGCGCCTCTTTGCTCTCCGGCTGCCTCCAGATGATGATCACGCAGACGGCACAGAGCACAACTAAAATAACGCACGGCACCACCACACCCAAATATCCAGCGAGCAGCTCCGGCAAACAGTTGGCCAGGATGACGCACAGGACAGTCATCAAAATCGCTGCAGGGAGAGCAGAAGATGAAGTTACTTACACCGGTTACTTCACCTAGTTTATTCTGATCTAAATCAGATGAGTTTGTAAGCTTGTAGCTTTCCCATGCGATTTAGTTTGTTTTCACACAGAGGAATTCTCAGCAAACTCCAAGCGAACCAAAATGCATCACTACAAACCACGTGAGTGTTCAGACAGCTCATTGCGTCCGTGCTCCGGACTATGAGACAACATGGAGAACTTTATGTTCATTTCACAGCTAGCTGCTAGACCGCACAGACTTTTAGATATCTGTAGCACCTTCCCGCATTGAGAATACAAAGCATATGTGGCTATGGGGCGTTCTGTTAGGTAGTAGGTTTGGATCACATTAATGGACTGAACACAGCAGGTGTGAAACCACCCTAAAACTCCAAAGGAAAGCATATATTTCATCACACTTTATTGTTTTAGCCTTCTCGCTCACACACTTACAGATGACAGCAGTTGTAGCGTAGACAATGTTCCCAGACAGGACTGTGGGGATCTTTCCACTTGGGCAGAAGAGCAGCTTGAAGCTGAATGTCTCTTTTAGTGGCCTCTGATCCATCTCCATGTCATATTCATCGCCACTCTCCCCTCCACTCACAGGCATCTTCTCCGATTCCTCCATAAGCTTCTCCAGCTGGCTGGGTGAATTTAGGGTACCTGGCTGATACCTAGAAACATGAATGAGAGACTTAACATAGACGTCACACACAACTGCTTCTGTTACTTTAAATACAGTGGGGCAAAAAAGTATTTAGTCAGCCACCGATTGTGCAAGTTCCCCCACCTAAAATGATGACAGAGGTCAGTAATTTGCACCAGAGGTACACTTCAACTGTGAGAGACAGAATGTGAAAATCCATGAATCCACATGGTAGGATTTGTAAAGAATTTATTCGTAAATCAGGGTGGAAAATAAGTATTTGGTCAATAACAAAAATACAACTCAATACTTTGTAACATAACCTTTGTTGGCAATAACAGAGGTCAAACGTTTACTATAGGTCTTTACCAGGTTTGCACACACAGTAGCTGGTATTTTGGCCCATTCCTCCATGCAGATCTTCTCGAGAGCAGTGATGTTTTGGGGCTGTCGCCGAGCAACACGGACTTTCAACTCCCGCCACAGATTTTCTATGGGGTTGAGGTCTGGAGACTGGCTAGGCCACTCCAGGACTTTCAAATGCTTCTTACGGAGCCACCCCTTTGTTGCCCGGGCGGTGTGTTTTGGATCATTGTCATGTTGGAAGACCCAGCCTCGTTTCATCTTCAAAGTTCTCACTGATGGAAGGAGGTTTTGGCTCAAAATCTCACGATACATGGCCCCATTCATTCTGTCCTTAACACGGATCAGTCGTCCTGTCCCCTTGGCAGAAAAACAGCCCCATAGCATGATGTTTCCACCCCCATGCTTCACAGTAGGTATGGTGTTCTTGGGATGCAACTCAGTATTCTTCGTCCTCCAAACACGACGAGTTGAGTTTATACCAAAAAGTTCTACTTTGGTTTCATCTGACCACATGACATTCTCCCAATCCTCTGCTGTATCATCCATGTGCTCTCTGGCAAACTTCAGACGGGCCTGGACATGCACTGGCTTCAGCAGCGGAACACGTCTGGCACTGCGGGATTTGATTCCCTGCCGTTGTAGTGTGTTACTGATGGTGACCTTTGTTACTTTGGTCCCAGCTCTCTGCAGGTCATTCACCAGGTCCCCCCGTGTGGTTCTGGGATCTTTGCTCACCGTTCTCATGATCATTTTGACCCCACGGGATGAGATCTTGCGTGGAGCCCCAGATCGAGGGAGATTATCAGTGGTCTTGTATGTCTTCCATTTTCTGATGATTGCTCCCACAGTTGATTTTTTCACACCAAGCTGCTTGCCTATTGTAGATTCACTCTTCCCAGTCTGGTGCAGGTCTACAATACTTTTCCTGGTGTCCTTCGAAAGCTCTTTGGTCTTGGCCATGGCGGAGTTTGGAGTCTGACTGTTTGAGGCTGTGGACAGGTGTCTTTTATACAGATGATGAGTTCAAACAGGTGCCATTCATACAGGTAACGAGTGGGGGACAGAAAAGCTTCTTACAGAAGACGTTACAGGTCTGTGAGAGCCAGAGATTTTCCTTGTTTGAGGTGACCAAATACTTATTTTCCACCCTAATTTATGAATAAATTCTTTACAAATCCTACCATGTGAATTCATGGATTTTTTTTTCACATTCTGTCTCTCACAGTTGAAGTGTACCTCTGGTGCAAATTACTGACCTCTGTCATCATTTTAAGTGGGGGAACTTGCACAATCGGTGGCTGACTAAATACTTTTTTGCCCCACTGTATATTGCTTCCTGTTTATTGCTACTATGAAAATGAGCCCACAGCCAAGTGAGAGCCAGTAAAGCTTCCTTGCCTTCACCCTTGTTCTTTGGATCGACACGGATTATGATATAACTGTGCTTTTAAACTTATGGGTGCTTGCCAATGGCATTAGTGCATCAGCTGCTACAGAGTATTTAACACATGATTACCACTTCACAAGCCTCTGTGTGAATTTGATGGTGGAGAATAAAGGTGCTTACCTGAGAATGAGGACGCAGATGGCCACTAAAGAGTACGCCAAAAGGGTTCCAATGGACATGAGGTCCACCAGAGCTGCCAGGTCGAACAGAAAGGCCATCAGAGCTGGAAGGAGAAGTAAGACCAGATCTTAGACAGCTGCAAGCACCAAAAATATCAGTATTTGCAAAACTAGTATTGATCTTGACATGTCAGCCTGTGAGATAGGCTGCTAGACAGAGCTGAGGCAGCAGGAAGCTCTGTGAACTTGGAAAACTAGCAACAGATACTACTGGTAACAGGAGATTGATACCAGCAGTATCTGTACATTGATACAGCAAACAAAGAAACAAAACAAACAAATCTGCGTGTCCAAAACATGAAGAGAAATATGCCCAAACATAAATGTCTCTGAAAGTTGTATCTTTATCTTACCTGCAATAATACCAGAAACAATGGTAGCCAGGACAGGGGTCTTTGTGCGAGCGCTCATCTTAGACAGAAATCGGAACAGCAGCCCGTCCTCTGCCATGGCGTAAATAACACGGGGCATAGGGAACATGGAGCCCAAGAGGCTGGGGGAGGATTGGAAGTTTGCATTAACATTTTACAGTCATGTGAACATAAACATGTTAGATGTTTTGGGTTATGCCTTCCTCACCTGGTGGACAGAGCACAGAGAGAACCGACAGCCACGATGTATCGAGCAGGACCCCAGCCGACAAAGCTGAAGGCCTCGGGCAGAGGACTCTGAGTGTTCAGCTGGTAGTACGGCATCATCATGGTGAGAGCGGCAGACACGCCGAAGTAGGCGAAAAAGCAGATGAGCAGCGAGGCCACGATGCCAATAGGTATGGAGCGCATGGGGTTCTTTGCCTCTTCGCCTGAGGGAACACAAAGCAAGAGAAAGATGAGCGGGATCCCACTGGCGCGCCTAAATAACCCTTGAACGTCTTGACAAAAGCTGATTATGTTAGCGTGTACTATCCAAGGGCGGGGTTTTCCCCACACACCAGAGTTCCTGGCCTTACAAAGGAAAAGTTTTATGTAACGCAACACTCTTCATAACCATCAAAACTACTTACTTGTTGTGGCAATGCAGTCAAAGCCCACAAAGGCATAGAAGCACGTGGCTGCACCGGACAAAACTCCGTTAAGTCCAAATGGGGCAAACCCACCAGTGCCGTATTGCTCCTTCAACCTGGGAGGCAGATGAGGAGAAACATGAAGTTAAACAATAAAAGAGGATTGGATCAGAGAAGTAAATCAGCCATCAAACACTCACTTCAGCTCCCTGCTGCCATTGGTGCTGTTTATGAATTCCCTGTAGTCGTTCTCTGTGAGGTGCCAGTTATTAGTGTCCCCTTTAACGAAGCCGGAGATAATAACAAACCCCAAAACCACCAGATTGATCCCAGTGAAGATTTTGTTCACGAGAGCCGACTCACTCACACCAAAGGCCAGAAGTCCTGAGGGCAGGAAGTAGACGGAGACAAGAGAGAGAAGCTTCAACAACACATCCTGCTACGTGGGTGGACATTTTCATACTTCACTTCCAACAAACCATCAGTCAGCGACACCAATTCATTCTAACACTGCTACTGGCAGGCCACACTAGCTGTGATGTTAGTGTGAAAACTGTTGTCTGTTGTGCAATGATTTGGATGCAATGATCGCAATCGGCTACTTCAGCGCGGTGTGCAACGACCAAGCTGACAGCCTAATTTTAAATGAGAAAAGTACTCGATATTGGAGGTTTCAGTGGGTCATCTTTGGAAGAACAAACACACTTGTATGCATTAAAATGCTACTAACAGTAAGGGTCTGATGCTCAAACAGCTTCATGAGTTTAAAGCAGTTAAAATGAAGGCGGATAGCCCGTTATTGGACTGCTCAAGTTTTTTTATATCCCAAAAATGTCCTTATTATTGAGCAAGTTATCCCCTCATAGCACTAAGAATAAGCAGACTCACCAGTGAGCAGCAGCACCAGGATGAGGGCGAACAGGTCCGGGTACTCTGCCAGCACCTTGCCTGGCACCGTCATTGCCATGGAGGCTTTAAAGAAGCCCGAGATCTTTTGTTCCACCAGGTTGTCAAAGGTTGAACTCCAAGCCCGGGCCACACTGGCTGTACCTAAAAGAAGGAAAAAAAAAATACCAGAGATTATTTAAGAATATGGTGACAAGATATGACTCCTAATGTGTGGATTTCTACGGCACATCTCAGTCTAGTGAAACTGAGGCTCACCTATGACATAAGACAAGATGAGATTCCATCCTGTTATGAAGGCCCAGATTTCTCCGACTGTCACGTAGCTGTACAGGTATGCGGAGCCCGTCTTAGGGACACGGGCGCCAAATTCGGCGTAGCACAGGCCGGCCAGCATGGAGGACAGAGCGGCGATGAGGAAGCAGAGCACGATGGCGGGTCCCGCCTTCTCTCGCGCGACCTCACCGGCGAGGACGTAGACACCAGCACCCAGCGTGGAGCCCACTCCCAAGGCAATGAGGTCCAGGGTGGACAAGCAGCGGGCGAACTGGGTCTCTACACTTGACAAGTCTAGTTTCCTGCGACGCAGCAGGATTTTGCCAAAGGTGGACAGATGGCTGGCCATGTTTGCTGTGACTGTGTGTGGGCGCAGAAGCAGGCTATGCGTTTGAAATCCTTCTAGTGTGAGTGCGTGTGTGTGTGATTGACACAGCTTAAACAGAACACGTGTGACCGGCAGGTACGGGAGAAGTTTGGACAGATGGATGGGTAAGTTACTCGTCAAGTATTGCTCCCTTTGTGTTCGTATCAGCCAGGCCACAGTCGCTTCAACACAGAGATCAGGAAGTAGCAAAGGCTGTGGTCACAGAATTTAGCAGCAGCAGATTACCTGTGAGGAAACACAAGAAAACAAGAGCTCAAAACAGGGCGCTATTCAGTACGAGCCAGAGCTTACGCTTCTTACAGCTTCTTGTGCTTGGCATGGTGCAGAGGGATTATGAAAACCTCGCTTTTTCCAAGTAGCAAAGTTGTTTTGTTTTTTTTTCCAGGAAAGTGTTCAAACTGGCGGAGAATATATCAAATCTTGCAACACAATCGCTCCCAGCTGGGCTACAAAAATAAATTGTATCATATGCAATGTCTCGGCAGGTTTTTAGGTGTGTTTCAAGTGAACCGAGGTAGCCCCGGAGATGTTGCAAACTGCACTGGAATACTACCACCTTTTAAAGCACAGTTACACATCACGAGACACAGTGGGACGCAAAGGAACCATGAAGACAAAAGAAATCCGAGCGTTATACTGTTAGGCTTTAATCAAATCTCAAGTTTGCCTGGACAAATAAACCTTCCATGGTGCACACCCCAAAAAATAATAAATTATTTTGATACAACACCTAACCTTATTCCTCACCACTCCCTTACTGCGAGAAAATACCAGGAGTCAACTAGCAGCTAGAGCTAGACGGGGAAACGCCTGGGAAAGTGTGTGCAGTGGTGATGGGGGTTGGTCAAACGGAGGACTACAACTACATAGGTTCCAACACAACCTCGTGACCGTGCCGTTTCACTAATCAGAATGTAATACACTGTTTTCACTGTTACATGCATTATCAGTGATCTGATTGAGAAAAATAACACAATGAACCACCCCGAAGGACAGCAGCAACACATTTTGTGCCAGTTGTGGGTTGGTTTGCCAAGATCTCACAGGGTGAAAGATAACCATTACACTAGTTTCTTTGACACACAAAAGCAGCTTCATAACACGCCAAGGACACTTTATGCAACATGTAACCTAAACAGACACTGTTTTTCTGTTTGTCTGAGGGGGACTGGACACGTTTTTATTGGCAGAAGCAGGAATGACGTCAATAACTGAGTGAATGTAACTAAAAATCTGGGGTTACTGACACGTGTACATGTCAAAAAAGTGAGTGATGGTCGAGGCCTGCAGTTCAACAACCTTTTGGTCGGTACATACACTGTGTGTACAAGCAACACCCTGAACACTCCCACAAAATGTTGCTTGACCACCTTCAGTCTTATTTAGATTATTCAGAGTTCTCATACTGCCGTTTGAGTCTGAAGTCTTGCTTTGTAAAAGTAGTTGTATTAGTAGTAGCAGCAGTAGTAGTAGTAATTTGATTATCTAAATAAGATGTCTTTTACTCCAAATGGAAAGCAGAAGAGAGAAATCCATGTGCTTAAAAACTGGTTAGACTGGTTTTGGCTTTACGCAGCACTAACAAAATGCTAAATGTCAGTCTTGCAGCTCTTGCAAAATAAAACTGATCGCCAGCAGCCAGGACTCACTGTCGTGCTGCTAACTCATGCAAGCTTTTCAGAAGTAAAGTGTCACTTTGTGGGGTTAAAGCTGTCAGATGTCCACAGAAAAGCTACACGGAGACCAGAGATTTGCAAATCGAGAAGGGTGTGCGACAGAACGACAGAGTGTGACTTGCAGGAAGTAGCAATCACACATTTGTCTTGTCTAAAATGGCTCAATGCATCATGTCGTCGTGTTGTTTTTACACCCTTTTTTTTCCCCTTGGACCTGGTTTCTGCAGCGTCACTGAGATTACAGAGAAATATTACCGGTAAACTTTACATGTTAGATGTACTCACTCTCTGTTATTTACAGTAAACAGTCTTGTACGCACATGCAGGTCCACGAGGCAAAAACATGCTCAGAGCAATAAGAACGCTGTAAACTTTTATCTTATCAACAAAATACTATACTTGTATGGTTAATCATTAACATTTCAACAAAATAATATACTGGACCAAGGTGAAGGATATTGCATCATGAGGCATATCTACTTATCCAAAAGAACAGAAAATACAAAAACATTGAGCTTCTTGGTGATTAAAAGCTCACACAACTCATTAGGGCAGGGTTTGACAAATTTAAGTCCAACACTGGGCCCACAGGCCGCACCTTTAAACTATAAGATTTGACAAACAATAATCAAGAATAAATAATAAAGAACAATCAATGAAACATTCTTTCTTGGTGTGCAACTGATCTGCAGGTTCTCCAAGAGAAGGGCTGAAGTCAGGATTTTGAGGGCGGAGCAGCGTTAAAAGCTACGCGTCTGAGGCTATTACTGCAACGACACCCGATTCTTTCCCATGTCAGGCCTTTCAGTTACTTCACAGATCAGTCTGTAAAGAGGAGGAGGAGATGTGAAATCCTAACCCAGCGGCAAAGATCGGACTGAATCAGCGGCACAGCGAGGACGGCCACATCAAAAACGCCCTTTAATGCCTATTAAGTGTGTAAAAAACTGAAGACGGAGGGCCACACAGTACCATTTTGAGCAGTGCTGTTTAAGTGTTTTTGTCCTCCACCGTCTGTCCAATGAGCTTCAGGGATAAAATACATTTATAAAAATAGGAAAAAGGTCCCCTGCTCACATCATGAATGTATTAAAATCTCTACTGCTTAGGGTGAAGTTCTCAGAGTGAAATTGAATCCATGCTTAGAACGTGACCACTAGAAACTAAAAGAAAAGAAAAAAAGAAAACAAAACCCAGACATCAATGGGAAGCTTCTGAAAAACTGCAGATGCTCAAAAGAAAAAAATCAAAAATATGACTCGAGAAAAAAAGAGAATCGAGAACTACGGCATGTACAGTGGACTTTTGAGGCTTGTGCTTCTTTATCTTTCTGCCTTGAGAACTTATTTCAGGTGTACAATTTCATAAAAATGAAAGCAATGTACATTCAGCTGTGGCGGCATTATGATCCAATTTTAGTCTTTTTCCTTTTCCCCAGCTCCCACGATGTTTCAGCACAATGACAATATTCTATTAATACTGCAAAAACAACAGAAACGGACTATCAAAGCATTTCTAGGCTTACTATTTCAAAAGAGAATATCCTGTCTGGTACAGTTAAGTGTTGGGAGAAAAAACTCAAAACACTGTCAAACAATGAAATAAAAACAACACAGAGAGCACCTGATGACTGCCATAATAAACACACTCCCCTCTGAAGACTGATGGGAAACTGGTACATGGTGGAAATGCTCCCGCTCCCCACTTGGTGTGACATTCCAGCAGCATTTTCCACTCGCACACCAGGAACTGAGATCTAAGGTGCTCGGTGTCCTGTCAATAAACATTTATTACCAAACTACTGTGCCCGACCGGCCTTAGATCTCCTCGGGGGTTCACCCAACGCTACACGGGACCCTTCGGTGGGGACAACGGCAACCGTGCAAAAGGGAATGATTTTTTTTTCTTTTTAGGACACACATACACATGCGCTCTTACTGTTTGAGCATAATTAAGGGTGGTCTTATTAAAGCAAGCCACCATAGCCCCGGATGCCACCTCTGTCACGTCAGCTTGTTGCTAATCTTTCCCTTGTGGTTTTCACGAGGGTGCCCGTTTGTGCAAGTGGGGCAGGTTGTGTGGAGGTGTGGCTCACAAATGTACCCTCTGCATGTTCCACTAGCCCACACACGCCTGTATGAAAGACTAACGTTATAACCAGCAGGGGTTTTTTTCCTCCCTTCCCCCCCCCCATGCTCCTGCTATTAAAGTGAAAACACAAGCATTTCCCTGGAAAGCCAAAGATGATGCGTGAATCTTGTTGCCAAGATCACTTCTGTGTTTGTTATCGCTTTTTTAAAACTAAGCTTGAGCACGGTTGTTGTTTTTTGAGGACCAAACTAAAAGGCTCTTTATGCTGGGGGACTATGACCAGCAGCAGCTCTGGCCAACAATGGTCCGGTTACAACAGGCTTCAGGGATAATAGTCCTGTTATTTGACTTAGCATTGGCGCAAGTGCTTCCAAGGACTAAGAGGATTATTTGAAGTAGTAACAAACCTGCTAACCTCATTACAACCTGTTGCTGCTCCTTATTCTATCCTCATGAGCAACACATGGCTTTGTTTTGACTGCCACTGTTGACAAATAACCACTGCTGCTGATAGTGATACCGAGTCAAGCTGTGTCTTCACTCTATGCTGCTCACTAGTTTGTGAAATCCACTGCTGGATTTATATAGCAAAATATTGCCAAAATAATCCACATCACTCCTTAAATATCAACTTCAGTTAATCTGTGGAGTGCAGCAGTTGAACAAACACCAAGTTCAGCTCCCTGCAAAGTGGGGCCGGATCTATTTGGAGTGTACACTGCATCGCGGCTTGCTCTACATCCTCTCAAACACGACACAGTGTTTTTATTTCCCGGCTGTTTGAAGACAGGAACAGTACATTTAGACTCAGGGACAATAAGGATGATATGAGGTGCACAGCGGGTTAACAAAAAGGCCGAGTGAAGAAAGAAACCATGGAGACTGAACTGAACAACCCCACAGATCACCTGGCGGGGAGACCACCCCTCTTGCCAAAAACCGGACTCGCTGTGAAATGGAATGTGACAAACCGAGAGCCTGCCCGCTTTCCCACGACCACTGCCAACACCATTAACATCATCAGATATGACAAGAGCAGGACAAAACTACCAATTTGTCACACACTCACGCCGAAATGTGCCGCATTGTAGCACGACAGACGTGCAATCTTTCTTGAGTTTGGCAGCATTTGCACCCCCCTTCCCCTGTTATTGAATGTTTTTATTTAACCATAATCAAAATGTTCCCAGAACATGTCACACGAAGACCCTTTGATGTGGACTAGCACACACCCTTCCTGCAATGACACACACGTGCACACAAAATTTGTGCTTCACTTCAATTTATGAGCATTTCATTCAAACAACCAATAATGAGCGAAATCATTCACTCTGACTATTACAGCTTCACACTGCTGCAGTTTATCGAGTACACCCTGCTGTAAATCACAGCTCTGATGGGTTTTGTTGACTCTGAGAGATATTAGTAATATTTAGTTTGATGCAAATGGCGTGAACAAAACAAACAGAAGGAAGCGTCCCACAGAAACTGGACGGATACCTCTGAAAAAACAACATTGAATTGAATAGTAACACAAATCTTACAGCTCAATTTCTTTATTGTCCCACAAGGGGAAATTAGTTTAGCAGCAGGATAAAAAAAATAATGTGTTGTTATGAGTTGCTATGTGTTGTTATTATATTATTATACTAAAAAATGGCGACTTTATTGTGTTTTTTCAAAACCGAATTTCCGCGGTCTCCTGATTTTTTTTTTGCCCCTAAAGTAACGTGGCATTCTGGTACAAGGTTATACAACCTGACCCCTTGAAACCACAATAACGCAGTCAAGCAGGTGTGAATACTCTCGACACACACTCTTATCCGTGTCTACACCCTTGTCTCCAATACAATTAATGCAGTTGATCATTAGTTACTCCAGCTAAAGCTTGGCTTTCAACTGGCTGATGCAACACAAATGGCACACCTTCCCGAGGTGACATTGCCACTCGCGCACGAGGTTACCAGAAAATAAATAAATAAAATCACGAGTTTAAAATTGTTTTACCCACGAGCAGTGCCGACGTTGTTCAGCTGTCCATATGGATAAAATACCCCATCTGTCAAGCGACCGAAACACCACTGACCTATCTACGTGGCTGGGAAGCTCTCGTGTGGTGCCAGTGTTGCTTTCATCAATATAGGAAGTGCAGCAATTGGCTTTAATACATTTCATACCTGACGCAAGAAAGCGGGAAATGGCGGTGGTTTTAACGTTGGTGATCTTTTTAAGTGCGGCGTTAGGGCTCAGGCTTGGATTTAACAATCTTCTGGATAACGTTTGCACATAAAAGTAAATGTTGCATTGGTATTCAGAGATTAGGCTTTACAAAAAAAATCTTACAAATCGAGTTCTTGCAGTGGCTCTGGTTGGGTGCGCTCAGTTTAAATATGCACGTGAACTAGCCAAGTTGTTATTATTATTTTTAAAGATTAGTGTTCTTTGAGAATAATGCATGCGATTCTCAAAAATTCGGCGCTACGGGGGTCTTTAAAAGCACCATTTACGGTCATTCCACGTCTCTGTAGAACGCTAGTAGCACGGCGTGCTAGCCCACCACGACCAAAACAATGAATGAAAACCACGATTAATAACACGGATAAGCGTCCGAGTGTGCTGAAAAGAAGATGGAAACCAATTAAACACATTTTCCACAATGGTCGCCTTACATTAAGTTTCTTGTTTCTGCTCGGTTTTCCGGGTAACGTTTCGCGCAGACAGCTGACTCCCCGCTCAAATGACAAATTAAAGCGGAAAGTACAGTGAATAACCGAGACACGTTTTTCACGCTCGGTTAGAGAAAAAACACATTGAAATATTTGACTTTAAAACATAATAAAGCTGCTCAAGAACAGTGTCGTCCTGGTCTTGTTCAACATTGCGCCAATTACATCCGACAACACACGAGGAGGATTGCATCAGTTTACTATATCGTAAGTACAAGCTCGATTTTAGATAGAAAAATGTCACTACAGTACATCTTAGATTAAAAACGCGTTTCTGTTGTGTTAAACAAAAGCCGACGTCGTTACCTTTAATGTCTTCTGGTGGTTTTAAAGTGAGTGGAGAGAGGAAGAAAGACGACAGATAGGAGCGCTGGTGTCAGAGCAGATGACGAAACAACCCGCTCGCTAGTGCGGTTTTTACCAGTCGCGAGAGGATGTGTACAGTGACGTCATCACAAGGTGGAGCTTTCCACTCATGAATGGAAGTTAGATGTCTGTACTTTCTGAAAACACAGTAGTGAAGTAATCTTTACATATTAATGTATATTGTATACTTTTATATACTTTATGTCGCCTACAAGTGCTTTACAGACCAAATATCGGGATAAACAGAGAGACTGTATATGAGCGCATGCTGTAGTAGCGATGCCCATATTTGGACGCCCCTCGTGGAAAGCTATGTATAGGCTGTGACTCCGACCGTGCACTATATCCGCTGCTGCTTTGTTTCACAGATTAAAAGAAAAAGGGGGGAAATATAAACAATTTCTTTCATGTGTATGTGCACTTGGTGACCTGCACATTCTTGAAGGTCAATGGTGTCAAATAAAGTAATTTTAGCTCGAGCTGCTCTTATGATACACACTTATTTAGGTTTAATTATGCAATAATAATAATAAAAAAATGTCATCTCACATGTGGCCTGATGAAATTCAGATAATGTTCGCTGCCTCTTTGCAGTGTGTGTGTTCAGATAATCAAATTATGTTTCTCTGATAGTCTGTTCGCTGCCTCTTTGCAGCGTGTGTGTGTGTGTGTGTGCACTGCAGTTTACAGTGTGTAGCTGCATGGATGAGTGCTGGTCTGTGTGGCATCATCTGTGACGTCTGATGCAACGTGAAGACCGAGTGGCATCAGAATTAAAGAAATGCCTCGCAGAGTGAACAAAATTTCTCAGTGGTAGCTTTGAAAAAGCATAGAAGATAGCTCAGTATTGCATCAGGCGGACTTTACAGTATAATGCTGATCTTAGGAATGGCACATAAGCAAAATATTTCCACTGCTGTGACACGTGTTTACATCCTAACCCTCTTCTTGGACATGAATGTCATGGTAACTTGGGGCTTTTAAGTATTTTTTTTTAATTTGTTTTGTTTTCTTGTTAATTGTTCTTTTTTCACAGTGGAATGATTGTACAATATACAAATTTTAAAAATAGGAACTTTGTCTTTTAACTTGACGATGGCAAAGCCTGTTCTCATTGGTGAGGAAAGACTTTGTCAGTGGATTCTAAACAACTCAAGGATCATCAGTTCAAACAAATCTAAGTGTGAGATATTTGGATGTGTCACCACTTTGTTAAGATCTGGAAGAAAACCCAAACAGTCACCCTCAGATGAGAGGAAATCGATTAGGATGTTCAGAAACAACCCAAGAACCACCAAGGCTCAAGCCTGCCATTATCTGGAAACTGTTGGAACAGCAGCATCACTGTTCACAGTGAAGTGAATTTTGTAACACCAGGGGCTGAGAGGGTGCCGACCAATAAGAAGACTCATTCCAAAATTAGAATTTTCAACTTCAAGTGAAATTTCTGTCTGACCGCATGAACAAGCCAAATGTCCTCTGGAGAAAAGTTTTATGGTCAAATGAGACAAAGATTGAGCTGTTCACAATGAAAAGAAGTATGTTTGGAGGAGTAAAGGTAAGGCTTTCAAACCTAAGAACACTGTACAAACTGTGAAGAACGTTGGTGGTAGCATCATGTGCCTGTGTTGCTGCCAGAGGTACTGGTACACTGCGCAAAGTGGATGGAATAATGAAGAAGGAGGACAACCTCCAAATTCTTTCCTTAATGTCATATCAACAGCTAGATGCTTGAAACTTAGACACAACTGGATGTTCCAACAGGACAGTTTTTTTTGAATGTATAAAACAGGCTAATATTAAGCTTCTGTAATGGCCTTCCCAAAAGCCTCAGCCTCCACCCTGTGGCTTAAAAGCCGAGTCAGTGCCAAAAAAACAGCCGATTTAAATGAACTTAAAATTAACCAATGTTGCAAAGAAAACCTGTCAAACATCGAGCCGGAATTATGTCAGAAGCTTGTTGATGGCTCCCAAAAACATCTGGTCGAGGTGCAACTTGCTAAGGGACATTTAAACAAACATTAGAAGAGGTGTATGTACATATCTGAGCCTGTATGTATACATTTGATCTGAAGTGAATCAGAGAAAATCCAAAATAAATTCAAACTTGTGTCCTCAATTATTGTTTTGTAAAGTCATTCATAGATCCACTGTACAATCGTTCCACTCTGGAAAAAGAACAATTCAAAAAAATAAATGGAGCCCCAAATTACCATGACATTCATACTTCATACAAGTGTACGTAAACTTTTGACTACAGCTGTATATAATGGGAAAGATATTCCAGGAATGGGTCTTTATTTAAATATTTCCTGATCTCTGACTTGGACATATAATGTTAATGTCAAATGTTCAGGAATCTAGTCAGTGCAGCATTTTGGCATTGCTCCTCTACAACTTTGATATAAAGGACTAGCAATAAAAAAGGGCCCACCTGTAAGGTTTTAAACTTTTGGTTATGTTATGATTTTCTGTTGACATTTATAGCACCACCGCCACAAACCAAATGAACTGAAAAGGTGTCTTTGGGGCTCCTGTTGCTGTAAATGTTTGTTTTTGTTATACTGGACACAACAGGAAAGAGTCTATGTACAGAGCTACCTCTTGCAGTTTCTTCCTGTGCACCCATTGCTCTCGCTGTCCGATGGCACTATAGTAGCCACTCGTCTCACCTATTGTCCTTACCCAGCCATTGTGCTTTGAGTTGCTCTTTCAATTTACTTCCACTTTATCAGGCTAACCCAACTGGGTGTCTCAGCAAATACAACAAGCGTCATGGCTACAAACTGGGCTCCACAGTTAAAACGACTAACCAAACACCACCTAATCTCTGCTTTGGCCCTGCGTGCCCATCCTGTCTGCACACTATCATTACTCAGGACAAGGCCAACACTTCAAAGCTCACGTCTTCTATAGGTCACTGTGCTCACAGATGAGGAAGGTCATGGCCGCTGCATGCATGTCATTGTTCAGGCACATTCTTTAGTTCACTAAAAGATTCTAATTTTGGAACAATTTTAACATCTATTGTGAATCTTTTGGTGAGTGAGTGCTGTAATGTTACAATTAGTGTAACAGGTATAGAACAGCACGCGTGTCACACTTAAAGAGGGATTTTGTATAATTTACAAATAGCAGACCCTCTAAAAACTAATTTAAGAACGCAAAACTCTGCACTGTTAATCAAACACTGGCAGTGTTCTTTTACCAGCCTTGTGTAGCACACAGGCTGTGCTCTCTATGAACCTACTGGACTTATTTTTATTCATGTGGAAACAGTTGTGTCTAATTACAGTCATGCCTACTTTGGATCACCTGCAGCTCACAAGATTCTGGGACAACGTTAATCCACCTGTGGCGAGAATTTCCCTACGCCGTTTAATCCCGGCATTTCCTGAAGACCAACCTCAGCAAGAAAACGATTAGAGGACTTAAAAAACCGTCTTAGGTAAAACCTAAAACGACTTGTATGCATACATGCATACACACTTACATGCTGTTTTTTCTCTGCTTAAATTTTGTTTGTTTGTATCAACATTGTGGCAGCTTTGTGTGGTCATGTGTGTCACAGATAAAAACAAGCTTTTAGGTCACTGTTGCTTATGCTAATGAGAATTACAAACACCCTGACAAACCTTTGCTGAAAGTAGTCTGGCAGTTTGAGTTCCAGTTTTCTCCAAACCTGCAGTGTAAACTGACTACAACTAAACGTTATACACTCCTTGGCCACTTCATTAGGTACAAACTTAACTGCTGATACAAGGCAGGATGGATCCATGCTTTCGTGTTGTTTAAGGCCATTTTTTTGTTTACGCCAAATGGTTATCCTACCATCAGAATGCAGCAGAAATCAAGACTTAGGCAATCTTCTCTTGTCTAATTTTGGTGAAAACTGTAGGCTCAGTTTCCTGTTCTTAGCTGACAGAAGTAACACCCAGCGTGGCTGTAGTCCATCTGTTTACTTTTTGATATCTTGTGCATTCAGACATGCTCATCTGTATATCTTGGTTGTAAAGAGTTGTCATTTTCCCATTTGCATTACTTTTGCATTCCTATCAGCTCGAAGCAGTCTGCCCATTCTCCTCTGACATCAAGAAGATACTTTCATCCAGAGAATTACCACTTGCAAAAGTCTTTTGAGCCACCCTTAATTTCTTTATATTTTACTAGGAAAACAGGAGTTCTATCAAGCTTAAAAGTCAATACTTGGTGTGACCACTTTATTCTTCAACACAGCCTGAACTCTCTTAGCCAAGCTTCGTTCTAACTTCTTTATGCGGCCTTCTGGACAAGTTTGGTAGTCTTCGGGCTTCTTGAAGGCATTTAAAGTTCTTCCTTGGATGTTTCTCCCTTTTGTAGCATTCTCTGTCAAGATGATCCCACAATACTTCGATAAGGAGGATATCTGGGCTCTGAACCTGCTTTTTTGTGGTTTTCTATCTATGCTTTTACAACATTAGCAGTGTGTCTGGGATCACTGACATGGGGAAAAACAAAGTGGATGCAAACCTGAAACTTTCCAGATGGTATTGCATGGTGGATCAAAATCACCTTGAACCATAGCTTTTACCGTGTTTTACAGATGGCTGCAGTCACTGTTGTACCTTTTCCTGACAATATGTACAGAGGACGTCATATTGATCATCTCCTTTAAAACCAGAAATCTTTTGTATAATATGGCATAACAAATTACCTGCCTTTTCTCCCCATTTCCTTTTCTTAAGAATGGCCTCTTGACGGCCACCCTTTCACTAAGACATGACGAGGCCGCAGCGAACAGTAGATCGAGCAACTGAAGCGTCAGATGTATCTCTCAGGTCCTATGTCAGGTCTTTGCTGGATTTCTTATGGAAATTACTTTCACAAATTATTCATTTCTGCTTGTAGTTTTTTTTTTAAACTGCCACCGTTTTTTCTCCTCATTTTTTAAGGACACACTGCATGCCATAATATATGCCAAGTTTTCAGCTAATAGCTGTTTGTGAATCACCTTGATGCAAAAGTGCAATTTCATGATTGTCAGTTTGTTTTCATACTTAACAAAAAATTGGGAACAAATGTTTTTTTTGTGCCAGGTTGCTGGTAACAAATTGGCTTTCATGTGTAAACAACACTAGCTCATTGGGTTAGGTGCCTTTTTATGCTTGAATTAATCATAGCTCAGTGTTAAGTAGTTCAAAAACAAAAAGAAACTCCATCCATCCATCCATTTGCTTCCGCTTATCCTTTTCAGGGTCGCGGGGGGCGCTGGAGCCTATCCCAGCTGTCATAGGGCGAGAGGCAGGGTACACCCTGGACAGGTCGCCAGTTTGTCGCAGGGCTAACACATAGGGACAGACAACCATTCACACTCACATTTCTGGTCTTTCAGAAATCCTGAACAACTAATCCTCAAGTCCACTTTTAAAAAAATGACAAGAACAAATCTAAAGATATAAAGAATAACTTAAGACCTGCCAGCCTACAATCATTTAATCTCCTCTGACTTACTCTTGCTCACTGACCTGACTTTTTTTTCCCCCTGACTTTTGCTCCCATTTCTCTGCTGTAAAAGTCAAAAGAGACAGCACACAGCAGGCAGCAGGAAATTTAATTAGTGGACAGAATTAACAATGAAGTTCCTGCAATGATGGCAACGTATTAATACACTTCACGATAATGCTGAGAGAAAGAAGAATACAGGTGAAAAGAAAAGAAAAAAGAAAATCAAGCCTCATTTTATAGCTCAATAAACCAGATGCTGTTACTGCCTTTAAACAATGAATGTCTGTTCATATAACAAATCTCTTATCACAGTGCTTAGACATGGTTATTTGCCCAACTCAACAAGTATTTGTGAAACAATCCTGTGTAAGAGCATGTCCAGAAATATCAAACTCAGGGGAGAAAACAGCGACTGGAGTGACTGGAGTCGCCATCATTTTTATGATGCTACATGTTGCTTGACTTTGGGAGGTCATCATCAAAATCACATCTCAGCTAGCAAAAGAAAACAAGAGCAAGAAATTACTTTCTTTTTAAAGTAATCGAATGGAAAAAAAAAGAAGACATTCCAAAAACAATCATTGTAAACAAAAACAAACAAACAAAAAAATGGCTAAAAAGATATATGGTTTTCCTCACTGATTATTAGATCAAAAATAGTGTACATACAGTAAGTGGAATGACTGAATGAAGATACAACATCAAACAATTTATACATTGGATCTCTTAAGTTTCATTCCAGGAACAGAAAGCTGTGTTTTCTCTACATCGTTGACACTTATGAGGTCTGACATCAGCTTTATGACGTGATGTAGAAATAAATGTACACGGGGCAGGTGCAGCAGACTGTACCGTCTTTGCAGTGAGAGAGAAAGGGAGAGATTAAAAAAAAAAAACATGAGAAATGATACACCAACGTGCAATCGACAGTGTTCTTTGACTGACACTCTTTTAAATAGAGCCTAACGATGCACGCTGACTAATGTGATTATCTGCAGAAAGCATCACATGATGACCAGATGAGGCTGGGTCCATACAGTATGACAGCTCCTGTTCTTTTGCATCATTTTTCACCAACTAAGCTTTTCTCAGATCATCATTACTTTCATTCATCATTACATTTTAAACGTTTATTTACACAGGTAGTCCCGTTGAGACTCAACGTCTCACTTACAAGACAGACCCGTTTAATCTGTACCATGCAGTTTTTAGAGTTGCTTGAGCTTTACAGCCAAACAGTAAAAACAAAAAACAAAACACTGAAGAGAAGTGCAACACTGGGGTGTCTGTCATTTAATAGTAGTATAGATATATAAGGCAATAATAAGGAATTACCCTGGACGTGCAAACTTCTACTCTTTACTTGCATCGGGAGATCAGGAGAACCATTTCTACTCTAAAACCTTTCTGGACTGAAAGATAAGTGACTCTTATTCAATCAGTCAGGCAGGTAAAGAAGTTGTGATTGCAAATCTAATACAAGCTTAACATGGTACATTACAGAGGAGTTCATGCAGTTTCCATAAGCGAAGTGCTTTCCTGAGCTTCTGTGCAGCACATGCCACCAACAAGCATCATGCAACGTAGTTTTTTTTTTTTTTTTTTGGGGGGGGGGGGGGGGGGGCGCAAAATATGCCATGATGCTGTCCGTTTTAAGACTTATGTGACCAATAAGCAGCTTTTTTTTTTGCTGCCATATGTATGGACAATAACTTCAACTGATTTAGTTCATTAGTCATAAACTTTGTCTAATGAACTGCACATGTAAACATTTGATTGGTACACAAAATGCAGGACATATTGTGTCAAGGTTTACATGATGGTACAATTGGCTGATTTGTTTTTCAGACGTAGATATTTCTGTACAAATGTACAGTATCCAAGTCTGAAAAGAAAAACAAAAAACATCTTAACAAAAAAAGAAAAAAAAAATAGATCAGAATCAACAGGTATAGCAACATAACTGTGATCAGAGTCGTGTAAGAGTTTGATCAGCGAGGCTAACACAAATGTACTGCAAAGAAAGCGTGCAAGTGTGCCATGCAGCCAGGGATTAGTGTGATTGATAATGACAGTGTATCTGAATTAGTTTGACAAGAAATGTCTTAAAAGAGCTGAGGTTGTAGGTGATGTACAGTATTTAATCCCTATTAAACAATAGTTCACATAACTCATATACTAGTGGTGGTTTGTCTTTCCACTGGCCTGATATTTGTGGAATGAGAAACATCTGCAAGCCAGTTTAGAAGAAACACTTTAACTTCAGCACTCTTATTAAACCCCATTTACATTAGTGGTTACTGTTAGAAAAGAAACGCTTGAAAACTGGCTTGCAGAGTACCGTCACCTTTGCAACACACCACAATCACATTATCCTTTTTTTTTTGGGGGGGGGGGGGGAATAACATGTTTTTATAATGCACCAGAGACCACGTCTGGCTGTACTTACAAAGTGAAATGACAGATTGCAGTCAGATCTCTGTTAACATGTGGTATTAAGTTTTGTTTTACTGAAGTATTTGTGAACTATCGCCTTTGGTCTTGTTAGTGCCCATGCAACCACCTTTAATTCCAGAAAGCTCTTAGAGACAGAATAAAATAAAGCAAACTTACTTCATTCATACCTAAAAAAATAAAACAAAAACAAAGAACAAAACAGGATCAGAATTCTCATTTACAGTCTGCATGCATCCTTATGGTACACATTAGCTCCAGCACACATATTTAGACGTTATTCTACTTTATTCACATTATATTACAATCATGAATATATGACACTCATCTGTGGAAAGTCTGAATGTATCGTACACCATTTCCATTCCTGCAAATTACTATTTAGTGCCAAATATTAACGATATTATGAATGCTACTGACAGGTGCTTTTCTTAATATACAGTTATAAAATAAACGCACACGGAAGAGAGGAGTCAAAGTTGTCTGAAACATCGTCAACATGTTCTATGTGTTGCCAAAGTTCATGCTCTAACTCCAAGATAAAGACGATATGACTTTGCAATAATATCCACAGAGTGAAAGAAAGAGACAGACAAAGAGAGAGATTAAGAGAAGTTAGGAGGGAAGAGAAGGCAAGAGGCAGTCCGTTCTACAGCCCCAACAGTTTAACCCCCAACTGCCCGTATCCCTCAATAACCCTAGTGTCGTACTTTTCCAGGAATGTAGTTACGGTCAATGGTTTCCTCTTGAAGAAACATGTGAAGACAGCGCTCGTTCTGGGCCAAGGGGTGACCTGCAATTCTATACAGAAACACAGAAACAAACATTGTAAACTCACTCTCTGCTCATTTTAAAATGCTTTTCAGGAACGCTGTGGAAAAGCAGCCATGGATTTGTTGCTTGGTTCTCCTTTCCCAGGCACAGATTAGATTAAGCCTTGTGTTGGGCTACACAATTTTGACAACAAACAGCTCACTAAAGTGGATAGAAAAACTTAAAGAAACGACAGCAATGGCTTTGATACAAGTTCAGCGATAGAAAAAACACAATGAAGTCTTGCTCGTGTCTCCCTCCACCCAAGACTCCCGCCTATAATGTAATTTTGTGACTAACTGACCTGTTGATAAACTGCTCCAGGCCCGATCTTCGCTCCTCAATGAATGACTCGTCAAAAAGACCCTCATCACTGCGAAAGGGCAACTGTCTCTTCAGGGCCTTGCCCGGCAGAGGTGGTACAACAATCTGAAGGAGGCAGGGGTCGACACAAAGAACAGAAAAAAAAAAGAAAAAAGAAGGAGAAAAAAGTCCACACTCAACATGAAACAAAGTCAACACCGTAGACATTTCCACTGCCAAATTTGGGCCCTCATAACAATTTCATGTAGAATAGCCGTGCAAGCGCATGTAAACATTTTAATCACCATATTTTTGTTTCAGAAAATAATAATAATCAGATTACTTATTTTATATGGTCAAGTCACACAATGCAATCTCTGCACTTACATTGTTAATTATTATTCACTCACCTTACTGTCTCTTTCCAGCTCATTCTTTAACCACTCAAAGTCGCTGTATCTTCTCCTCACACAGGAGTCCTTTAATTTGAAAATGGGAAGGTTCGTCTACAAAGAGAAGGCAAAAAACAAAACATGTTGGTTAATTTGAAATTCAATCATCTGCATGAGATGGCAACTGATATGTAAGGAAAGGACCTGCACTACAATTCCAACTATTATCAGTTTTCTTCCCCTATTTCACTAAAAGCTTTAACTCATCTTTTATCTGGCTACAAATCAGATCTGCTAATAACTGGCAAAGGTTTGTTCTGTACAGAAAAAAATTTATCTATACTTTGTTTATTTGAAAAGCAATTAAAGCCACTTGTAAAAGCACAGATTATGACTGCAGCGACCCTCTGCTTTCCACTATTGATCCCAGTGAGGGTTAATTGGACTGATATGGCTTTTTGGTAATTATTAGTTAACCACAGGCCCCTGACCCAATCTTCCCTACCATGGTCTATTACAATTTTCAAGCACTGAGAACAGTAAGTTGTTCATATTGTGCAAGGCAGACTCTCCACAGTGCCACAAAATGATGATTTGCAGGAAAGGCAGGCACGTTAACATTCAATTACACAATTATAGTGCGTCTGTGTTGTGTCACTGAATCAGCTTCCTGAAACGTCCTTAGAATTAGCTGTGTTAGTGATTTCCCACGTCTCACATTCTTTTAAGCTTAGCCGTCTTTCTAGTGAACAAGTTAGTTAAAACTTGTGACTGTTACATTAAATTTGACTTACACAATTTCACAACAGTCAAATAAAAGCCACTTTACAGAGAACCGTAAACTTCCTTGCAACACTATAGAAAAAACCCAACATTTAACTCGACCTCTTCATATTTCAATAATCACAAAACACTTTTATGCGTTTTGCTCTACGGTTTTTAGAAAAACACCAACACTGTTAGCCTTTTTCATTCAGCTTTTCTCTGAATATCAATATGAAACTGTCGAAGAATATGTACGAATAACGTTTGGTTACTCCTTCATATATCCAGATACTATCCACTGATGTATTTAGCTCTAGAAATCCAGACAGACAAACAATGTAACATTAAATCAGTCTTAATTTACTTTACAGCGCATTATCACATATAGCTAGCAGTTAGCTTCCCGGAGTCTGCTGGAAATTCCTGGTTTTGTTTTAATGTTTTATTTAGTTTCCTTTTACTTAACGCAGACTAGCTCACAAACAATACTGTAAGCTGAGGAAAAACTACGGTACTGACTTTGAACTAGTGACACTGCTTACATTCCCGTAATTGCACCTTAGCATACCTTCAAGAAACTTCTACATGTTAGCTAGGCCGCTGACAGTCCCAGCTGCTCGATTTTTACTCGCGCCCCACCTCGAGCTACTCTACGACGAATAGCGACAACGTAACGGCACGGTGACCGTGGCTAACTGGCTAGCATCGGTACTGTAATTAAGAGTTAGCTTAGCGCCAAAAGCTAATGCTGCAAGGTGTTTGAGGTTTACGCCTCGATACCTACCCTCATGCGAACTTCGTAAGTTGTGTAACGGCCCCGTCCGACTCCAACGATTTGTGGATCATAAACGTCTATCTCCAGGAAATTGCTGGGGGGACCGTAAGCATCAGTCAGGTCCTGGGGCTTGGAATTCAACCGGCGAGTGTCGGCCACCACAGGATCTGACATTTTGTCGGGTTGTGATTTTCAGACGACCAACGGAGAATTAGCGTCAAACCAACTAAATACACAGTGAAGTCTTAAATGTCATCTGAAGACATCAACTGCTTTCGATAGCTGACCGCTTCAGCTGGGGAAGTAGCCGACTTGTGTAGCTCTCTTTGCGGGGGCCAGCCGCCTTGCGCCCTACCCTACCCTTCTTGAATCAGAAAAATGCGTTGACTCAGTTCCGTACTGTGCGGGACACTCCGCACTCCCTCTAATGGACACACAGATATTGCTGATTGTACTGGGTTTCTTTTATACCCATCGCTACAGTAGAGCAATTCACAGGACTAAAGTTTTGATGAAAAAACACAAAACAAAACACAGTATTTGTATTTATTTATTTATGTAAAAAAAAAAAGAAAAAACAGAAGTAGAGACGTACAAGGACCAGAGAGAGGTAATGTGCAAGCTAGCAAAAAATATATATGACACAAAAATAAAGGTAACAAAAACATTAAGGCAAAGAAAAAGTACAACAAAATTGTTTTAAATAGATATCATTGAAGTTATATTTGTATACAGGTAGAGGAAATTATTGTTTTCTCAATGTTTTGAGAAAGAACATAGCAGTTACACATGTTTATAAAAATGATAAAACGATTTTTTTAAATCAACAAAATGATAATTTGGTTGTTAACTAATGACAAAGTGTGATATTAGAAGAGTATGAATGATGGCAAAACACATCTATTTGTTTGTCTGTTACAAAACATTTTCGGCACAAGTTTTACAATAACACTATTAGCGAGTAAACGATTGTATCATTAAATGATATAGAATAGAATAGAATAGCCTTTATTGTCATTGTACAGAGTACAACGAAATTGGAGTGCCACTCCCTTATATACTGTAACAGTAACAGTAAGATGTTTGGTTAAAATGCTAAGGCTCCACACTTACACGGGTATTTTTCAAAACGGAGATTTTCCGTTTGTGTTTTTTTAAAAAAAAAATCCTGTCCACACCTAAACGCAAAATTGAAGGAAAACGCTGCTACGAACATGCCAAAGCAACAGGTGGCGACATATTCCTAACCTTGTAGAAATGTTGGCCAATCATAAGTAATGGCCTGTATTTGTATAGCGCTTTACTAGTCCCTAAGGACCCCAAAGCACCAGTGTGTGAATCCACTCATTCACACACTGGTGATGGCAACTGCATTGTAGCCACAGCCACCCTGGGGCGCACTGACAGAGGCGAGGCTGCCGGACACTGGCGCCACCGGGCCCTCTGACCACCACCAGTAGGCGGTAGGTGAAGTGTCTTGCCCAAGGACACAACGACCGAGACTATCCAAGCCGGGACTCTAACCGGCAACTTTCCGATTACAAGGTGAACTCCCAACTCTTGAGCCAGATCGCCTATAAAGTCTAGAAGCCTGGACGGGAAAGAGTAAACAAAGATGGCGCATAGAAGCAGAACTGAGTCCTATGTGTGGAGGGACAGTAACTGTGTGTGTATATGTAAGCATTTAAACACTGCAGAGAGTACAAGTAACAGTATTTTGTGTAAGTCTGCCATTGTAGAAATTCATTTCACCGAAACAATAACGTGGCGCACAGTGTGACGTCAAAAAAGGCGCACACCTTTGACGCTGCGTTTTCTCCGTTTTCCTCGTCCACAGTAAATGCAAAAACGGACTTTTCGAAAATATCCACCCTGGCAGGCGTTTTTAAAAATCTCAGTTTTCAGTGACCGAAACGCCGTTTACGTGTGGATGAAAGGTGCAAACGCATAGAAAAATCTGCATTTTCAAAAATACTCGGTATGTGTGGACGTAGCCTAAGATATCATGTTTTCAAATTGTCCAAATCTGCAGGCAATATTTGCTCTTCCCTACTTATTCTACAGTTTTAACAGTTTACATATGACAAAAAAAGATTATTGAGCAAAGTATACATATGTAAGTTTATATTTCTACACTTTTTTCAGTAAGCTCAAAATGTGAATATTTATCAAAAATATAATAATATTTCCAAGGTCAGTTTTCAGAGTAGAATAAAAAAGCTATTGTAAGCTGCCCTGAAGCACAAAGACCTTTACTTATTTTTATTGTGGGTTTTCCTCCTGGTCATAGCTGCACTGCTTAACAATGTTCCCTCTAATTTTTCACATGTCTGAGCGAACGCACAAACTCCCTGAGCGATCCCTTGGACCACTGTGAGCGACATCAGACATGTGCACTGTGGTCACGCCGGCATCAAATCCATCCAAGTTTCATGGTTTATTAAAATAATCAAATTACAGCGTTTACATTTATGTTAGACTACTTTTAATTAACTGCTTTAGCCCATTTACAATGGAAATGTAAAAAAATCTTGTTCATGACCTGTGTAGTATGTTAACACTTGGAAGTAAAAATAACTTGAACTCCAATTTCGAAAACACAACTTTCTTTCTTTTTTTTTTCTTTTTTTTTTATTTTTATAAAGCTCTTACTTGTATTATGAGTCTGTGGTCTGGGAGAGAGTCCTGTAACTCTGTCTCCAAAATACAGTATATAAAGACCAATGCTGGGCAATTAATTATATAGTTACTTCTTCAAAAAAGTAACTCAGTTTGGCAAACAACAACGTTTTTGCAGCTATTTTTTAAATGCAGCCAAGGCGTTTTTAAATAAACATTTCAAACTATTTACAGAACAATCAGCTGTTCTGCATCAAATCTGATGCCACAAAAATTATTTGTGTCACTCCAAAAAATTATTTCTGTCCACTATGAGATAAAGGAGAACAACAGCCTGATACCTGCAGGCCTGATAACAGGAGATGTATCACTGCTGTAACACCTGTAACATTCAGCAGTCGCCTCATTGTTCTGACACACACAACAAAACTACTGACTACACTACACACTAACGACACAAGATTTGCGCTAAACGTTGCAAATCTCTCACATCTCAAAACACCGCCATCACGCCTAAAACTCCCCCCTTTCTTAACAACTAGATGCCACGTTGCCATATCATTTTTGATTGGTTGACATGGTACTTTTTTGGACGAATAGGAAAGGCAGAGGGGAGTGGGGTTTGTTTTTGCTCACAGGTGGAGAGTGCTTTCGAGCCTTTTTTCTTATAAAACGCCGATTTAACCGTTTCTTCCTGCAGTAAATATAAACAATGACAGTATTCAGGAAGAAAACCAAACATTTCATATATTTTTTATCACAACCCTGGTTTTATGTGGCCTATCAACACAATTTAAAAACTGCTATAAAGTCCCCAATTTTTCCGTCAATTGTTCCGTCTGTCCTGCTCACATCTCCAATGCTTGTACACCTTGTCATTAACGTGGCTTCTCTCCACATCAGCCACGCCCCTTTGCTAGCTAAAACACCGGTGTCGGCACATAAGGACGCTGTCATAGCCTGTCAACCACGTTGATTGGCTGCGCATATACGCATTATTGGCTGGACTATGGGATAAGGTGGCATCGTTCCCATATCGTTCCCAGTCACTTACTGACTAACACTGCGAAACAGAATTGTTAAAGTATTAATTTTAATTTCAATTCAGGTTAGATTTCTTTTGTGCCCAACGCAGAATTTCTGTGCGCAGAGACCGTGCCAGCAGTGCGCAATTGCGCATGTGCGCAGCTTAGAGGGAACATTGCTGCTTAAGTTAAACTCCTTGCTTTTTTCTGAGTAAAGTTGGGCTTGTATGTATTAATATGTAATTACTTTCAGCCCAGCTTACAGGATACAATACTGCGTCTCTCCAAATTAACACTTTAACAATCGTTCTTGCTTTAAAAAGAAAACAAAAATTTAAAAAAAGATAAAAAAAAAACCCATTTGAGGGATTGGATATGAGAACAGTTCCTGGTGCTCATTTCGGAAGTCAACAAAGGATTATACGTACGTCAAAGCCTCAATTAGTCAAATATTTAGAGTCTAAACAATGTTTTCAAGAGTAACCATAAATTACACAAGGATTTTAGAAACATATTAAAGTCTTTATGAACTTTATTAACTTCTAAAATTTTAATCGGATGCTTTGGTTTTACCTGTATAATAGGCATTGTTCAAATTAAATTCCTGAACCAATTATTGGGGTTATTCTTATAGTAACTATTGGGCTACCATTTATTTGGTCAAATTAAGGTATCTCTTGCAATCAGGCAGGAGGTTTGTTGATTCATGTTTGTGAAATCCAAACATGGCTCCTAAACAGAAGCCTTTTGCACCTCCTCAGATGAAACTGGGTTAGAGGGAAAGGGGGCGGACAGGTCTTCTGGATCGTGTTCGATGGAGCAGTCGGTTTGGTCGGTGGTGACAGAGCAGGTGGAGCCGTCGGAGCTCACCACATCAGACTGGGAGACATAGTTGTACTCACGCACAGGGCAGGCACGCTCGTTGTAGTCCGGTTTAAAATTGTCTTTCAGGCCTTTGGAGAACTGAAACCAATCCTTAAAAAAGAGAGAAAAAAAACCTCACTTGTAACGAATAATTGCTTCCCCAGATTTTGATGACCAAAATCACTCAAACACAAGAGTATTTCTATTTTTAGCCATTAAGTGGCACTATTGTCAGGCTTTTCGTCCAACTCTTGATCCAGAGATATTAAAATCTGTTAAACTGATTGCCTGAACATCTACAGACATTCAAGGTATCCAGAAGATGTAAACCAAGCTGTTCTTTAGTCCAATCAATGACATAAATCAACAGCTACTGAACTAATTGTCATGAATCTTGATGCAAGTGTTAACATTAAAGCTACTAAAATCCATGTAGAAGCTCATTTGCCATTTAATTCTTCCAGTAACTTCAATAGCTTTCCAAATTCATATTAACAACTATATAAAACCCTTGTAAGACTGGGAATTTCAGGGAGTGGACAGAACTCTGGATGCCACTGACCTCGATGTTATGCAGGAATGGAGATGGCTTGGGAACCACAGGGACGAGGATGATTCTGAGCCTGTATGGGAGGTAAGGAAATCTTTAGCATTCACATTATCATCAAACAGCAACAACTGCATTAGACTTTGTTGGTTTCAGAACTCCAACTGAGCGTGGCTGGCAGACAGCTTTTGACATTAAGGTCAGGATCATCCGATATAAAGGTGCAAAATGCTCCAGATCCAGTCCCCCCCATAGATGGATGATAACTGTGATCTTTAGAAATAAAATATTAATATCCCATAACACATACATAGCTTTTGATTAATTAACAATGCAATCTGTCTCTCCAACCATTGTTAAAAATAATTAATGGTAGTCATGTGGAAGCTAATAATCCCCCATATTCACAAGTAATCGCCACAGCAGGGAGCTCTATGTGTTTGGCACATTTTTACACTGTGTCCTTACTGATGTAATGATATTCTGATGTTCTGACAGGCCTAAACAACAGAGTGGCCTCAGATCTAGTCAAATTGCTGATCTAAAATATTCTTTGAGTCTGCCGCTGTCCGTGTCACATATACTTCGGGAACTTTATGAATGAATGAAGTCAATTTGGAAAAGTTTCCAAAATGCACAGCGTGTAACACATTGCGTTATCTGTAAAGTCTGTTCTTTGATTGCTTTGCTGGTTAATTTGTTTCAGTGTTTCTGGAAGGAAACTTTGTAGGCTTAGCTTATTTCACAGGTGTGTTTAACGTCAAGCATTTTCCTTTTCGTATTATTTGAAGGTTATTTAAGGTCAGACTTTTATAGATCAAATAACTAATGTGTAATTTTGAAGAAAGTAAGAGTTTCAAAGCTAGACCTTGGTTATCAGCATCCATATTATAAAATTTAGCCACAGTAAAGTTCCCTGTGTTTGCATTTATTGTTATAGGTATATATTGTTGTTAATTTGTTTAGAGAAGCAGTCATAGAGTTATAAAATACATCCAAATGATCTATGAGCTGATCCTAATACATCGTGGGATAACCAGGGGCGTGATGAAGGTGATTCAGGGTAGCAATTTAGGATGAATGTATAGTGAATAATGTGTAATGGTTTGATGTCTGTACTGACAACTGAGAAAAATCTGGGTTACCATCAGCAATGGTAACAGTAATTAAAAAAGGAATGTTTGTAACTTTGCATGATTGCAGATCATTTAGAAGGGATCTTTGGTCAAAACACATCTTCCTGTACCAGAATTTAGTCTTGTAGGCGTCTCTGTGTACTGTGGTCTTCTGCCTTCAGAAATGTTGTGTGTTTCCTGGGTTGTGTGAGATCTGTCAGATGTTGTGCAATGGAAACTTTCCACAAGACAACAAGCCTTTGATACCATCTAAAAACGATCTTTAATCTTTTCTTTGGGTCACTCGTTTGCACTCGTTTTGGACAAGTGATCTGCATTTGTGTTTGGTTGATGGTTTTTTTGCAGCCTAGATTTTATACACTAGTGCACAGTGGATATATTAATTGTTAATTATTTGTTTACATTTGCTGTACTGATACAGTAAGTCCGGGGTGTCAAACCTAAGGCTTGAGTGCCCGAATCGGCCAGGCAAAGGCTCCAATATGGCCCACTGGATGATTTTGAAAAATGTGAAGAAGGGCATACATTTTTGACTTTTAACTGTGTTTTCACAAGTTCAAAACAGATAAAAGATAAATATTTAAATGACAGAAAAGTAAGTATAAAAGTGCGTAGGTATATATAAAAGTATACAAGTTAACAACAACTTTATGTGCTATTGTACACTGCAATTATAGTCTGTGGC
The DNA here is from genome assembly GCF_057381915.1 of Diplotaxodon limnothrissa. Taxonomy (NCBI): domain Eukaryota; kingdom Metazoa; phylum Chordata; class Actinopteri; order Cichliformes; family Cichlidae; genus Diplotaxodon; species Diplotaxodon limnothrissa. The sequence goes on from NC_140605.1 coordinate 22,174,224, forward strand.
TGTCACAAAATCACATGGTACACCACCTGGATCTGTGATCTGATCATAGAGCAATCATTTGAGTTATGGAAAAACCCACCTTTCATGGTGCATTAATAGCATGGCCAGCAGGACGAAACTGATTACACCCACCAGATATATCACCGGCGTCCACGGAGACATCAAATCTTTAGAGTCTTTGAAGAAGAAAAAAGAAGGAAGTTATTTGTATGAATGCTTAATTCTAATGTTTTGTGCAGTGTGGAAGCAACATTAGAGCCACTTAAGTTTTAATAATTGTTTGAATCCCAGTTTGAAAGTTGTTGAATAAGAAACAAAATCTACCTATGATTTCTTTGCAGTGTTCAAACATTTTAACTGATCATTATTATTAGTGTTTTGTTGCAGAGCTAATTGTCCCCCCAAGATGACCCTATATTCACTGGCAGACATCGTTTCACCATGCCACTAAGAATATCTATGAAGTAGTTTTACATGTGCTGTTGTTGGATCCCCAGACCACAGGCTCACTCCAGTCACTCCAGAATATGGACTCTCCACAGGAATCATCTATTCTGTTCCGCACTTGCAGCTCATATCGGGAACTGCTTGAGGGCAAGTTGATGCAGTATTTCTGTATCCCGGCGCTAACTTTAGAGAACTGGAAAATCAGACGGAGTTGAGAAAACATTAGACTGGGAGAGAACAAAGAGAGATGAAAAAATAAATGAATTAAAAAGGATGAAAGAAACCTACATCCCAGTTATTGTTGTTTGTCCTGAAGCGGACCTCACCCTCCACACAGTGTAAGGGAGCAGGAGAAGTGTGGTTCCAGTAAAACCACAGATTAAAGTCCGACCCATTCAGGACAGTCAGGTTGGTTGGTGGGTTTAACTTGACTGGAGAAGTATACAAATAGGCAATAACATGAGGAGGCATGCCAATTTACTTTTATGACAGAACACTAACAGCAATTTTCCTTTAAGTTACTGTGTAAAGTGTAAAAAACGTCCCATTAATTCTAATAATGATCCCTTCATTAATTGATTTATTGTTTTAAACTCAAAGTTAATACCAGGTTATATGCATACCTTGTTTTTTAAGCTCGTGACCCTTCTCAAAATTTTCGCTCCCATTTGTCAGTCGAGTTCGAAATGTTTTGAATCTATCTCCCGAATCTACCTGCTGGTTACATCCAATGTTCACGTTGTTCTCTGTCAAATAGTGGTTGCATATTTTCCATTGGTCATTGCCCAACCTGTAGATGAATCAAAAACATAACTATTCCAACAAAGAAAAGCATGCAGACGTATCATATTTAGATACAATCAATATGATCTTAAATATGATGTAATCTCAAGTTTAATACTTTATTAGTTCTAGTTCTAATTGCTCAACAGTTCAAACTATTTGCCATATTTCTCATTTCATGATGTTCTAAATGTTTTCAGTTGTTGAAAGGTCTGGACTGCAGGCAGGCCGCTTCAACACCCGGACTCTTCTACTATGAACTTCTTTCATGCCTAATAAATATTCCAGGTCTGTTACCCAAGTAGTTGATATTTTTCTTAATAATTTCTTAATATTTTCTTAAAATGAAACTTTTTTCTCAGTTTTTTCTATGGTCTATTGTGAATAAAATATAGTGCTTATGAGACCACTCTATTCTGTTTTTCTTTTCATGTCACATAGCATCCCAACATTTTTGGAATTGGGGTTGTAGTTCAGAAAAGGTAGAAAATGTCTTTTACTGTTAATGCTGAGAGTAAAATAGATTTTCATCACATCTTTCACTCAAGTACAACATTTAATTATAGTCTGATTAATTTTAGAAGACATTACAAAGATGTGTTGGTGCTATTATCAACAACTACGCACTTGCTGTAGAAGGTGTAGTTGACCTCAGGAGTCCCGGTCTTATTCCATTTGCAGGAAACATAATCTAGATTCACCACCAAGCAATCCACATCTGTTAAAAAACATGATAGATTTGAGATCAATGAAAGATAAAACCTAAAACGATGAATGATGGTTAGGCATATATATGAAACCTACACAAAGGGCAACAGACTGATAGTAGTACACTCATACACTCAAAGACAAGGAAGTAAGAGCCCCGTGCTCTGGAGGGGAAATTCTCACAAAACGTGCTTAATAAAGGAAGGCTCTGCATTAACCTGAATTTAATATAGATAGTGTTCATTCATATCTCAAGGTACAAATAACTTCTCAAATATACATTGAATGATAGTGTTTGGGATATAAGTTAATGTAATATAACAAAAGTAGAGCGATCGACTTTCAAAGATGTCGACACAGGTTTACGACGCTTCCTACCGATGTTGCGAATGTCTTGTATTTTTTTAAAAAACGTATTCGATCATCTTCATATGCTCTTACCTTGTGATTTTTTGGCAAATACGTGTCCAGTCAGATAAAGAAGTAGAAGTAATCTTGTCGACATCATGGCGAATAGAAACAGGATGTAAGCCCGCATCGACACTGAAATATCACCGTGTCTTGTGGGGTTTTTTTTTCTTCTCTTCCTGTCAATGTATTGGTGCCTGTAGCACGGCTATGTCACTATATGGCAGATACACAGTCTTCATACTTTCATAGTTCATAAAGTTAATAGTTAATAAACTCTAGTTAAGAGGTTAAATCAAGTTTTTGGATGTCATGATTACTTAATGTATATAAGCTGTCTTAATCATTTTAGCAGGAGAAAGACAAAGTAGAGAGAAGGTAAAATCTCTGTTAATATTTTTGTTTTTTTAAGGGTGTTTTTTATATCACAGGTATTATCTGTTGGATGTAAATGCAATAGCTTCAACTCAAAGACATCTGATATTTTTTACCACAATGAGACAAAAGTGAAAACAAACTCATTCTGGTCATTTAACACAGGTGTGACACTAAACTGTTGCAGTTTACTTTTATGTTCCTTCTTATTTGGACAAATCTGTCAATTACAAAAGAATATTAAAGAATCCCGACCCTTTTAACAGGTCAAATTAGCTGAATTACTACTCATCCGTAGCACGAGATGTCATAACATTCGATCAGTGTCACTTTCAGAGTTTTGTGGGTTTCCTGTCAGAGGAAACTGCTTTCAAAAATATAGACTGAAACTATGTACACTAGACTTGAAGTTAGACTTTTAATGTCCTGTAAAATAAGTACAACACACAGAGAAGGTTTTATGCAATCTTTATTGAATCGTTCAAGAAATAGTTCTGTTTTTAGTCAGCCAGTCTTACATTTTCTCTGCACTTCTACTATCATTTGCTGCCAAAGTGAGCTTAAGGTGGATCTTGTTGGTTTAGCTAAGATTTTCTTTACAGTCTACGAGTCCTGTATGTATTCTTTTCTGATGAAAGAGAAATGATGGACAAATCAGAATCACATTGTGAAATGTAGTGTCCATGTTCATGCACAGCATAAACATAAGCAATTTTATAATTTTAACCTGTTTAACCAAATGAGTTAATTTCTTACATTCATTTCATCAAACAGCAGCCGTCAACTCCCACATCTCAGATAAATATTTAAACTAACATTTGCTGTTTGAAGCCACAGACAACAGTTAGCTCAGCTTAGTTCATTTACAGCAAACTGGATCGGGGGCTTTCTGTGTAAATTGCTGTGGTTTTTTTTACTGCCGTATTCTGTTTTTTGGAGAGGAAACGCAGCGTTTTTAAGAACTGTGCTATCTCTGTTCTAACCACAGTTATAATGAAGTACAAATGTTCAGATAAAATACTTACTTTAAACTCAACACACTCACACATAGCACCTTTCACTTGGTCGACGTCTGCGGGTTCACAAGTAGAGACCTTACAGTTCATTTTGACATTTTTTTGACAGCTGCAGCAGTGTGGCATTTACTGATTTGACTTTGTGTGTCTATGTCTGTGTGTCATAATGACACTATGTGGTTCTGTCTACACCTACTTTGACTGGAACTTATAACAAAGAGGAGTTTCAAGTTCTCTGGTCTGTGTTTATTTGTTGTCTATCAAAACAGTGACGTCACCAGTGTACTGGTGACAATGAGTCCACATTTCCTTATCTGACAGAAATATATGAACTTTCCTGTTATTTCTGACCGTATGTTAAATAAATGTCTGCCAGATAAATACAAAAATAAAAGCTCAATTGACAAAACTAGTTTAGAAAATGATTTTAGACCCTTGTGATTCTTATATTTTGGCACCTGTGTGCAGACAAAATGTACGTGTCCAAACCAGCCTCCCCTCTCTGATAGTCTCCAAATATTTACTGTGCAATAATCAATAATTGCACAGTGTCAAAGTATATCATGCATTGCAAACTGCACATACACAGCTTCACAGAATACAGGTAATGCCTCGTCATACAGTGCGTGTAGATATGTTTGATGACCAAAAAACAAAAAAAAACAAATTAGGATCAATATATAGGACTATAAAAATACACACACACACACACACACACACACACACACACACACACACACACACACACACACACACACACACACACACACACACACATAGCTCAAACAAATAAACCGAACCCAAAAATAAGACACCCCAGATCTGAATTAATGAAATATTCGTATACTTTGTTCTTGACATAGCTGAATTTTTTGACAACAACATCATACAAAAATTATCAATGGAAATCAAATGTAGCTACCCATGGAGGTCTGGATTTAGATTAATACAAAATTAAAGTGGAAAAACAGACTACAGGCTGATCCAGCTTTGATGTAATGTCCTTAAAACACGTCAAAATGAGGCTCAGTAGTGTGTGTGGCCTCCATGTGCCTTTATGACCTCCCTACAACGCCTGGGCATGCTCCTGATGAGGTGGTGGATGGTCTCCCAAGGGATCTCCTTCCAGACCTGGACTAAAGCATCCGCCAACTCCTGGACAGTTTGTGGTGCAACGTGGCGTTTGTGGATGGAGCGAGACATGATGTTCCAGATGTGTTCAATTGGACTCAGGTCTGGGCCGGCCAGTTCATAGCCTCAGTGCCTTTGTCTTGCAGGAACTGCTGACACACTCCAGCCACATGAGGTCTAGCATTGTCTTGCATTAGGAGGAACCCAGGGCCAACTGCACCAGCGTATGGTCTCACAAGGGGTCTGAGGATCTCATCTTGGTATCTGGCGAGCACATGGAGGGCTGTGTGCCCCCCTCCCCAAACAAATGCCACCCCACACCCTTACTGACCCACTGCCAAACCGGTAATGCTGGAGGATGTTGCAGACAGCAAAACGTTCTCTATGGTTTCTCCAGACTCTGTCACATGTGCTCAGTGTGAACCTGCTTTCATCTGTGAAGAGCACAGGGCGCCAGTGGCAAAGTTGGCAATCTTAGTGTTTTCTGGCAAATGCCAAACGTCTTGCACAGTGTGGGGCTGTAAGCACAACCCCCACCTGTGGACGTCGGGCCCTTATGCCACTCTCATGGAGTCTGTTTCTGACTGTTTGAGCAGAGACATGCACATTTGTGGTCTGCTGGAGGTCACTTTGCAGGGCTCTGGCAGTGATTTCACAAAAGTGTGATTGAGTTGGAGTTTCATTGTGTTGTTTATCTGTTCCCTTTATTTATTTATTTATTTATTTATTTATTTATTGAGCTGTGTATATAAAAACAGCCACATGGGTCAATACATAAGTGGGGCACAGAAAGGAATAGCCAGAGGAGCAAAACACCAGCTACTGGTAGACAGAGCAGTCACCTGAGACTGCAAGACTAAGATGACCAACCTGTGCACTGCTTGGATTGACTGCAAGAAGGCCTATGACTCGATGCCTCACACCTGGATCCTGCAATGCCTACAACTATACAAGATAAACAGGACCCATAAGAGAGTTTATCAGGAACTAAATGGGGATGTGGCGTAGAACACTAGAGATCAAATGGTAAATGGCCTGTATTTGTATAGCGCTTTACTAGTCCCTAAGGACCCCAAAGCGCTTTACACATTCAGTCATCCACCCATTCACACACACATTCACTCACTGGTGATGGCAAGCTACATTGTAGCCACAGCCACCCTGGGGCGCACTGACAACTACAAGCCCGTAGGCACAAGTCACCGTCAAGTGCGGGACCTACCAAGGAGATGTGCTGTCCCCACTGCTGTTCTGCATAGTCCTGAACCCCCTCAGTGAGATCGTTGACAGACTGGCTACAGATACCCACCAGAGAATGGAGCAATTGTCAATCACCTCCTCTACATGGATGACATCAAGCTGTATGCCAGGAGTCAACGAGACATTGATTCACTGATCCACACCACAGAATATACAGCAACAACATTGGAATGTCATTCGGATTGGAGAAGTGTAGTCGAATGGTAACGAAGAGATGGAAGGTCATCAGAACTGAGGGGATCGAACTACCAGAAGGCAACATTGCAGACATCGAAGACAGCTACAAGTACCTGGGGATCCCACAGGCAAACGGGAATTATGAAGAGGCAGCTAGCAAAGCTGCAATCACTAAGTTCCTGCAGAGGGTCAGGCAAATCCTGAGGAGTCAGTTGAACGGTAAGAACAAGATCCGAGCTATCAACACCTGTCCATGATCAGGTACCCTGCTGAGATAATAAGCTGGCCAAAGGAGGAGCTCGAAGCCACTGACATCAAAACCAGAAAGCTCTTTGAGGGTTTCATCCCAAGTCCAGCACCAGCAGGCTGTATGCTAAGTGGAAGGAAGGAGGGTGAGGACTGGTAAGTGTCAGCATCACAATCCAGGATGAGCCAACAAACATCCACGAATACATCAGGTGATGCGGAGCGTCAATGTAACAGTGGCCCCAGTGGTAACTGGAGTGCTAGGTGAGTGGCTCCAGCAGATCCCAGAAACAACACTGGAGATCTCTGTCCCGAAGACCTCAGTCCTAGGAACAGCTAAGACACTGCGCAGGACCCTCAAGCTCCCAGGCATCTGAAACAGGACCTGTGCTTGAAGGATAAAGACCGCTGCTGGGGGCGAGAGTGGATTTTTTTTTTTTTTTAGAAAATATGTCACTGTAATGTAGACCGGGGATTCCATCACCATTCCCTGTATTTTTATTAGTTTATGAGGGACTAGTATTTCAAAAGCTAGATAAAAAAGGAACACACTGATGGTTTCACGATTCGTTATTAGGTTAATGGAGTTTGACATTTGACTAGTATTTAAATGACAGTGTGTGAAAGTTGAAGAAGGATGGGGGTGGGGGGATTAAAGTGTTTGTAAGACTCTGGAAATATGTAAATTTGTCTTCTTTGTGTTATATTTTGGTTTGGTGTTTATTTATGTGGATGTTTGTTTTTTCCATTTGTTTTGTTACCCTCACACTTGGGTTATTCCAGATGCTCGCCTGAAGCAGGTAGAGGGTAAAAGGAAGCCAGTTGCTTTTAGAGTAGTTAGTTGGTGTGTGTTAGTGTCTTGCATCTAATAATAAACTCTACCATTTGATGGATACATTTTATTCCAGCCTCATGTCATTATTTTGAACCCATAAATGACCGGTGGCCAATGCACGCAGATTTTGGGGACATTTCTGCTCCAAATTCACCGTACAGCTGCTCACTTTTGTTTTAGCATCAAGAGTCCGCACCATCTTGGAGATGTCCGCTGATTACTCAGCATTTCTTCACACCTAGCTATTATGATCTCGTCCCATTACAGAAGGAGGCATACTGTTCCAGATCATTTTCCCATAACTGATAACTAGAAACGAATACATAGGTGTAAATAGAGCTACAGAATAAATTAACTGGTAACCCGTATAAAACATATCCTCCGCTATCTGGAAATGTGGGACTACGGAACCAGTATTAAAATTTGACATTGAAAAGTCGTCCAGAAAGACCACATTTGGACTATGTACGTCAACACTAGACAATCAGTAGACCTTAAAAAAAAAGGACATCACCTCATGTTACATTAAAAAAAACAACACCATAATAGCTTACCAGGGCTTTTTTTTTTCAGCAAACACAGGTCCGATAAGACAGAGAAGTAGAAGCAGTCTGGCTGGCATCATGGCGCACTAAAACAGGATTTTAACAGTAGAGGTTCAAGTTTACCTTTAACTGTTGCTGTTTGGTATGGAGGACCAGAAGAGCCACACGCATCAAAATAAAGAATTTTGTCCTTCAATAATGAATTGTGCCATAAAATATTCATTAGTAAATAAATTTTTTATTTATTTAATTGAAATGTTACTAAAGTAATTTATTATTAAATAAACGAATTTAAAATAAAAAAATATTTGTAAATCACTTTTTCACAGTTAATACTTCAAATTGATTTCGCAAAAAAGAATTTAACCCTTAATAAAAATGTCATTTAAAAATCATTTTCGAATTCCAAATAAAACAATAGATTTTTAAAACCTTTTTTAAAATGCAACTTTAAAAAGAGAAATAAGTCGATGTATTCCCAAAAAGTTGATTCTCTTCATCTGGATGTAGCATCAGTGGGAGAAACGTTTCTTCCCTCATCCAAGTGACTCAGCTTCACTCATCTCAGCTGATTCCCCAATCTTATAAATTGAACATTTGCACAATGACTGAAACTAGCACCACCGGGCTGTGTGTTGAGTTTCTTGACCATTCATCAACAACCACTGATCAAAGACTGTTGATCAATAGCCAGGAGTGCCATTCACAGAGAGTTGGGGAATGGCTGCAATCACAGCATTGTAAGATGGAGAAAGATGTACCCTTAGACCCCACCCTTGATTCAGAGATGGTCTTTTCCTTTTCACATGAGCCCCAACTCCCTGTGTTTTAATTATTTTAACAGAAGAAAAACAAAGTAGAGAGAACGTAACATCTGTGTTAACGTTTTTAATATTTTTAAGGGTTTTTTGTAAGGGTGTCTTTTATATTACGGGTATATCTGTTGGATCCAAATGCAATGCTTCAAGTCAAAGACATCTGATGTTTTTTATCACAATGACACAAAGGTGAAAACAAACTCTCATTTAGCACAGGTGTGACACTAAAAGGTTGCAGTTTACTTTGATGTTACTTCTTATTCTTCTTATTAAACTTCTTCTTATTTGGACAAGTCTGTCAATTATTTATGCAAAAGAATATTAAAGAATCCCGACCCTTTTAACAGGTCAAATTACTACTCATCCGTAGCACGAGATGTCATAACATCTCGTGCTATAGAGTTTTGTGGGTTTCCTGTCAGAGGAAACTGCTTTCAAAAATATAGACTGAAATGATGTACACTGACATTTGAAGTTGGACTTTTAATGTCCTGTAAAATAAGCATAGTACAACACACAGACAAGGTTTTATGCAATCTTTATTGAATAATTCGCTGGGCACGGAGTGCGAATCCAGTTTACTCCATCTCCATCACAGACAATTAGACGTGGAAGTAGTGATGTTTTAGTTTAGTGAAAATGTAAAAAATGGGTTCTGTTACATTACCATTCAATTTGAGGGTTACAACAGATAATATAATATATTTATTGTTCTCACGTGGTATTGGACGGGATTATTTTAACAAAGGACATTTTGCCTGATAATTATTTTTATCCTCCTGTAACTTTACTGTGTAAAGAGCGAAAACCTCCAAAGTTGCAGGAGTAGTTAGTTGCTATAAGGTTGGTTTGGAAGCATATTTGGCGATGCTTCAACCTCTGCTTTGCGTTTGTGTGGGAGCCCTTTTAAAAAACCTTTTTTTTCTAATTCATACTGCTGTCCTCCTAGGGGGCACGCCCCCCGCTTTGGGAACCACTGCTTTAAACTCACACATAGCACCTTTCACTTGGTCAGTGTCTGCGAGTTCACAAGTGGACCCACGTCAGAGGCTTTACCATCGATTTTGACATTTGTTTGTCAGCTGCAGCAGTGTGGCACTTACTGATTTCACTTTGTGAGTCTATGTTTGTGTTTCAAAATTATAATATGTGGTTCTGTTTAGACCTACTTTGACTGGAACCTAACACAAAGAGGACTTTGAAGTGCTCTGGTCTGTGTTTATATGTCTGTCTATCAAAACAGTGACGTCACCAGCGTACTTTCAGCACGGTACAATGAGTCCACATTTCCTTATCTGACAGAAATCTATGAACTTTCTGTTATTTCTGAACTTTTGTTAAGTAAATGGCTGCCAGATAAATACAAAAATGACAAAATTAGTTTGCAAAGGGATTTTAGACACTTGTGATTCTTCTTTGGGGACAGACAAAATGTACATGTTCAAAACAGCCTCCCCTCTCTGACTTTGTCTCCAAATATTAACTCTGCAACGATCAGTAATCGCACAGTGTAAATGACCTTTAAATTTGGTAAATATTTTTACGTTTGTTTGAAAGGCACTTCGGTTTTATTTTGAAACCCATGCTTTTATTTTGAAACAGGAAACTGGCACAAAACCGTTAAAGGGCTGTTAGTAACGTTTCTTTTAGGATATGGTAAAATAGTGTGCCTTAAAGTGAAAAATATGTACGTTTACTTTGCCAATTAGTACCTGGCTGACAGTGGCACAAGGTTTGTTAATGTTTCCTTTAACGGAATAAGTTACATGCAATCAAAATGTCGTTTAATAGAGTTTATGTTGTTAACCTTGACCTTGACCTTTATGTGTAGTTGTAAGTTAGTGAGGTGATATAATGAATTGAGTGATGTAAATTTGATGTATATGCTATATGTGAGCAGGAGAAATTTGTTTCCTTTGATCTTATGGTATTAATATTGCTGGTTTTGTTTTGCTCCTAGCTCTTACGGTGTCTTCACTGAATGTTTCAATAAAAACATTTCCAATAAAACCTCTGTGAAGCATCAGTATAAGAGACCATCATGCAGCCAGGGATGCTACACACAGTGTCAAAGTGTATCATGCAATGCAAGCTTCAAGTACACAGCTTCACAGAATACAGGTAATGCCTTATTATAAAGTGTGTGTAGACATGTGTGATGTTTTATTTAAAAAACAAAAAAACAAAAACAAAACTAGCCAAAATCATGGGATTTATTTTCCAACCTAACACATTAAAAGTCAATAAATACAATGCAATAATATACAACAACTTAAATAAGTGCTTGCGAATGAGCTAAAAGGTTTTCCAAGACCTTATGTAAAAAAATAAAAATAATGGGAATGATTAACAGTAGAATGTGCTGCAGTTAAAATCACTGATATACACCAAACGGAAGCATTTTTCACAATTTGTGTTCTTCTGGGTTTGATTTTTGATATGCTGAGGAAATTCAAAAACTTACATCATGGAAGCAGAGAGCTGATCGCTGCACCCTGATTAATACTCAAGAATGCATATCATCTAAAGTATGTTTTCAAGAGTGTCAGCACTTTATACCACCTGTCTTAACAAAAAGGAAAAGCCTTTTATTAAGATGGAGTACTATGTATCTGTGAGGTTAAAGATTTCAAAGAGATGTTAAGGTCAAGTTTATTAAACTAAAATCTGTAGTCTGAGGTTTTATTTAAAAGGCTAAGCTCGGGTGTAACTGATTAAATACCTCCAGCAAATATTGGGTTTCTTCACACTGGGAATTGTTGTAAACCCTTCTAATAATCACTGTCACCAAGCAGGAGATGTATCAGTGTAACAAAGTCCCGATAGTTTGGCTCAGGCAAACCTAACCCTGGTTCACGACCTGCTTAGTCAGAAACCTGCAGCACCTCCTCAGATGGAACTTGGGAGCTGGAAGAGGACAAGGGGACGTACAGATCTTCTGCATCGTTCACATCGATGGACACAGAGCAGTGGGTTTGGTTGGTGCTGACAGAGGAGGTGGAGTCGTCAGAGTTCATGCTGTCAGACTGGGAGACGTAGTTGTACTCACGCACAGGGCAGACCTGCTCATTGTAGCTTGCTTTAAAATTTTCTTTCAGACCTTTGGAGAGCTGAAACCAGTCCTTAAAGAAGTGGGGAAAAAATCTTTACATTAATTTGACAAATAAATGCAACAAACTGGATTTTTGAGTTACAATTGTTTAATGGGTAACTCCTTCCCCAGAGCTCTACGCTGAAAAATCATTTGAACACAAGAGTATTTATATTTTTAGCCATTAAGTGGTGCTGTTCTCAGTCTACTGGTTCACCTCTTGATCTGGACAATTTCATGACTATTAAACTGTCTGCCAGGACTTCTACAGACATTTAAGGTTCCCAGAAGATGTGAACTAATGCTTTGGTGCTCTTTTCTACTAATACTGAATGGACTATCATGAATCGTGGCGTTATCATTAACATCAAAGCACTGTGATACCCAATACGGTCTCATACAGCCACTAACATGCATATTTATTACTCTTCATTTTATTCTTTTAGTATCTTAATTAGTTTTCTAGCTTTAGAAATCTAGTAAGAAATCTTGTGTGACTGGGAATTGGAAGGATAAGACTGACCTCTGGATGTTACTAACCTCAATGTCATGAAGAATCGGGGATGGTTTGGGAACTGCAGGGATCAGGATGATTTTGAGCCTGTATGGGAGGTAGGGACACTGTTACTCTCGGTTTTTCATAACAAGAATATTTGCATTCACTTTGTTCACGCTAACACCTCAGCACTGTAACTGAGTGGGGCTGAGCTTTCCGGATCAGGAATCCGAATGCATGATGCAGGACATCCAGTAAAAGTCAAATTTGCATTCACAGTTCGTACATGGCTTGGTAGCACACAGAACAAAAAACTCAGGCAAAGAGCAAAGAAAACAGATGACAAGAACTTAAAAGATCAATCAACAAAGAGCAAGCTGGGGCAAAATGCAAGAAGAGGGAAAAGAATGCATTTGGGAAAGCTCGAAACACCAGTGTTTGGAAACCCTGACTACAGTAACAACCTGGAAACAATAAGCAGACTGGATACTTTAGCTGAGGTAAAACAGGAAAAAAACAGGAAGTTAAAACAACCAAGACACAAATAATAGGTGATGTCTGGGATGGATAAGGGGGAAGTGTTGCTGTGACTAAGCTTATGTCAGCCAGCATCATCTGGGGTTTTTAAGCCTCGGGCAGAAAAGCCTGTCTGCATGTCTTACAGGTGAGAAACCACATTCCTCTCTAAGACGTGTGCCAGTGGTCCAGTGGTCCACTCACCAGAGGCCCACCAGCACTGTTTGTGTTGAACCCTTTTGGGACCTAACTGAAGGTAGAGGCTTACAAGTAGCCATGGCATGGCGACCCTAACCCTAGTTTTGGTGATTACTCAGTATCCTAAGTAAATTCCACAGAATTTGAGGATAAAAAAAATCTTGCGCAAACACTTTTTAAGGTCATGAACACAGTGGGCATTTGGGTTGCTGTCATATGCTGGTTCCAATTCTAATCTACGATCACAAAATCACATGGCACACCTAAACTGACTTCGTGGCACATCAGTTGGATCTGTGATCTGATCACAGATCGATCATCTGATTTATGGAAGAACCCACCTTTCACGTTGCAGTAACATCACCACCAGCAGGATGAGGGTGATGGCACCCACCACATAGAGCAATGTCATCCACAGAGGCACTGAGTCAGAGTCTGTGAGGAAGAAAAAAGAAGAATATTATTTGTATAAATCTTTTAGCTCTAAATATTGGGGCACGCATTGTTAGGAAGCATAATTCTGAATTTTAACCAAGCATGTTGGGGTCAAACAGTAACTGAAATAAATCTAAAGTTCTATACGAACATAATTTTTTATTTCTGAAAACTACAGAAAATAAGTCAGCTATACATAAGAAAAAAACATCTGCCGTGTTTAAGCAGTCATTCAATTACATTTTTGGGGAAAAAACGACATCTTTTCTTCATAACATGTAGAATTTTTAACCTATGCTGCTGTTGGATCCCCAGAACACAGGTTCACTCCAATCACTCCAGTTAGACGATCCACAGCCTTCATCTATTCTGTTCCGCACTTGCAGCTCATATCGGGAACTTCCCGAGGGCGAGTTGATGCAGTATTTCTGTATCTCGGGGCTAACTTTAGAGAACTAGAAAATCAGATGGATTTTAGAAAACACAAGAAGAGAGAACAAGAAGGGGCAAACAAAGCAATAAATTAAAAAGGATGAGAGAAACTCTTTTCCTACCCCCCAGTTATTGTTGTTTGTCCTGAAGCGGACCTCACTCTCCACACAATGTAGACGAGCAGGAGAAGTGTGGTTCCAGTAAAACCACAAGTTAAAGTCTGATCCATTGAGAACAGTCAGGTTGGTTGGTGGATTTAACTTGACTGAAAAGATACAGACGTGTAATAACATGAACAAACATGCCAGTATACATTATACTTTAAGGCCTCTTTCATGTCAGAATACCCACAATTTTCTTGGAAATTTTTTTTAGATTTAAGCAAAAGTGTAAATAAAAAAAATCCCAATAAGTACACTAATTTTTCCATCATTATTTTATTTGTTATTTTAAATACAGTTATGTTCCAGGCCAGGGTAAATACATACCTCGGTTTTTAAGTCCATGTGTCTCCTTAAATCTATCCTTGCCATGTACCAGCCTGGTGTTAAAAGTCATGAATCTGTCGTGAGACTCACATGGCTGGATGCATCCAATGTTCATGTTGTTCTCTGTCAAATACTGTGGGCAGCTTTTTTCTTTCTTATTGAAGAAACTGTGTAGAAATAATAATAAAAAACAATCACGCAAAGTACTGAGCCATATCTACTTTAGTATTCATCATGACCAAATATGTTCATATATGTTCATCATTTATTCAAAAATGTGTTGTTGTTGTTTTATTTGTTAGGGCCTAGCAATTAAATATGTTTAACTGTTAAGTTTATCAGAAAAATAGAAGAATTTTCATTACATCTTCCACTGAAGCACAACCAGCCTGATTCTAATCTGATGAATTCAGAAGACGTCACTGAGATGTCCCACTGCTGTTATCAGCGGTTACCCACCTACTATAGAAGGTGTAGTTGACCTTTGGTGTCCCCTTCTTATTCCAGGTACAGGAAACATTTTTCAAATTGATAATCAAGCAATCCACATCTGTTAAAAATATGACCAATTTGAGAAAATGATTTTCAGAAACTGATAATGGTTAGACATATAAATTCTACATAACAGTAGAGTCAAACACCCATGACCTTAAACTGATTTTAATTAATTTAGATAGCAATTATTTTTATATCAAGGTACAACAACTCAGGTCCTTTCTTCATAACTGATTCGCTGTTTTAAGGAAGCTGATCAAATACATATTGAATGCTAGCCGCGCAGGAGATAATATATGTAGATCTGCCAAAAACAGACTCACTGACTATTCAGACACTTGTACTCAACCTAAAAAAAATGTCATCAGTAGACTATAATTTGTAATAACTTCGATCTTGTGTAATTGATCTTACCAGGGGCTTCTATGGCAAACACAGGTCCGATCAGACAGAGAAGTAGAAGCAGTCTCGTCGGCATCATGGCGCACTAAAACAGGATGTTAAGAGTACTTTTGCAACGTTACAACTCCGACTGTTGCTGTTTGTCTGACGTAACTGAGCCGACTTTTGCGGTGTTGTTTCTCATCAGTTCCTGTAGTTAGACCAAACACTGCGATGATTTATCACTTCCTTGTAACATAATTAAAGTTGACCTCAGACAAACAAGAACAACAATATTCAGTCAGTTAACAATATTCATAAACTAAAATATATTATAGGCCTGTTGTATGTAACCTACACTTACAAAAAATAAATGAATAAATAAAATAGTAACCTATAATACAATAATGAAATATGAATCAAGTTTTGGCTATTGTTTGTAATAGCCATCTATTATCTATCTTAGACTTTTAACAGAAATAAAGACCAAGTAGCGACAAGACTTGTGTCTTACAGGTGTTGTCTGAAAAATGTCCAAACAAAGGCAAAAAAAGTTACAGAACAAAGTTATCTAGTACGTGTCTCAAACTACATGAAAAACACATTTCTGACCGACTCTGTGGTGACATGGTGAAGTGATATAAATACAGCAGGGCTATATTTACTCATATTCAGAGCGAGGGTGTCAGCATTCAATAGTAAGAGAATTAATCTGAAAACTCTGACTTGGATCTACGGGCTATTTAAGCAGTGCTAATCTGCTTTGCAGCACCTGTTAGGCTTTGCTGCTAACGTGGCGCCATGTGTGAGTGTGGAAGTGCTGTGAGAGAGAATGAGTAAGCCTTTAACTTACTTCTTTTAAATAATTTAAATAATTTAATCATCTCAGCCTCTTGAAAAAATAGCCTTTGAAAAAAGTAATAAAAAGAGAGCAACGGTTACTTTTTTAAGTGCGGAACTTGAAAGAATTTGCTAAAATATTAACAGGCCACACACGTTTGTGTTAATATTCACCCCTCCTCCTTTAAGTAGGTATAAATTATTGTGACTTTATACTGCTTTAATATAAATTCACTATAATTTACAAGTTTCTTACTTTTTTAAACGACGCTATCAGTTTCCATTTTTTTCATGTCCATTTTTAGTGTATTTTATGAGTGGATTGATTGTGCAACCTTCACGCGTTTATGTGTAACTTTGCCCTTCACACTGCTTAAGCAACGTGACGAGCTTTTATTTTGAAGAGCCGGAAGTCCCAGTGTTTTGGTAACGGCAAGGAAGGACCTGTCATTTACCCTGGTCCAGCTAATTTCTAATCTAATCAGCTGTTTCCCGGCAAAAAAAAACAGCACTAATTTAACAACAAATGTAACTGTTTGGACACAGAGACAAAATGGGATTCACACGGAGTCGCTTTCTTGGCGGTAAGCCGTCGAAAGCGCCGCTGCTGCTGCCTTTTCTGCTCACAGTCCTGCTCGTCGGGAGCCAAGGCGACGGCGGTGCGATGGACAACGGCGCAACTGAGAGGATAGCAGAGGAAAGCCACCGACAGGACAGTGCCTACCTACTGATATTCATAATGCTCTTGACGCTCACCATACTAACCATATGGCTTTTCAAACACCGCCGATTCAGGTTCCTGCACGAAACAGGGCTTGCCATGATCTATGGTAAGGACACCAAGCTAGCCCTCATATCAGTCCATTAAACGTAGCTTTAATGCTAGCTGAATAATCTGACAGGTAAATCTCACGTATCTTGGGCAGCATACTTCTAATCAGAGTGATATCCCTAATAAAAAACAGTTGCAACAGAATACACGATAATGGGTAGTGTATTGCAACAATAAATGGCAAACAAATGACTAGAGATGGGCCCTATAATTCCTATTTATAGCTATTAAATTATCCTTTCCTTTCAAAATAATAAAGTTCACTTCTGTAAGAATAATTCTCCTATCAGTATTGGTTGATTCAACAGTTTTAAATGCAATCTCAGCCTAATTTCCTCCTCAAATAATAGTTAACTTCAAATCCTGTGCTGCCTGTTCTGATTTCACTTGCTCTTTTCTCTTTTTCCACTTTCCCAAAGGACTGTTGGTGGGTGTGATCCTGCGGTTTGGCATCCACGCCCCCCAAAGCATGAGCGACGTGATTCTCAGCTGTGCCGTTAACGGCAGTCCTGCCACTCTCTTGGTCAATGTCAGCGGACGGTTCTATGAGTACACTCTGAAGGGGGAAGTCGGACAGGGCAAAGGTCACCAAGTGCAGGACGATGAGATGCTGAGAAAGGCAAGGGAACAGATGGTGGAGGGTTGAAGTATTGGCCGTTTAGTGTGCATGTCTCACACTAAACAGTCTGTTAAGCGAGATATGTATGTCTCATAATGTAATGAAAATGGATGGATGGCAATTAAGTGCCTAACTAATCTTACTGCTTTCCTCAGGTGACCTTTGACCCAGAGGTGTTTTTCAACATTTTGCTGCCTCCCATTATTTTCCATGCAGGTTACAGTCTGAAAAGGGTAAGAGTGTCAAAAGGTTTTATATAAAGATTTATGTAAGTATCTGTTATTAAATATATAGCTGTAAGGGTTTATATTTGTCTTTAATGTTTTCTTTTTAAGATTATTCATTTGTTCGTAGCCTCTTTCTTAAAATAAACACCTGCTCTCTGTCTTTCTCAGAGACACTTTTTCAGGAACATCGGTTCTATCCTCGCCTATGCTTTCATCGGAACAGTTATATCCTGCTTTGTTATTGGGTAAGTCAAGTAAACATCTCAGAAGTTAGCTCAGAATAGGCCAGAAAATAATGCCATGCAACGATAATATTGACAATAGTAACTTAGATTTATATAGCTGGTTCCAAGGTTTGTGTAGCGGAGGAAAAGGTCAGATAAATACTGGGAAGCAAGAGCATGTAGGCAAGGAGATAGATCTTTTAGGAAATATGAGACTTTCCCAGGAGCTGGTGTGGGTGATGTGTTACTGGGACTTTGTACAAGTAAGAACTCTAGGAGCTGATTTCTGAAGATACAGTAGTCCAGGCGGGAGGTGATGAAAGCATGAATGAGGGTTTTAGCTGCAAAGTCTGAGAGTACTGGCCACAGTCTGGAGATGTTCTTCAGGTGGTAGATGGCAAATTCAGAGATGGATTTAATATATGATGTGAATGAGAGGGTGGAGTCCAGGATCACATCCAGGTTGCAGACCTCTGAAGATGGTGAGGGTGAGAGAGAGTATCCACCCACCTTAAGGTGCAGATCGGCCCGGTACATACCACACTGCAGACCTTGCATTCCTACATGTGATCAGATTATTGCTGAATAGTAGTGGTTTGAGTGTTTGTTTGTTTTTTTCTCTCCTAGACTGATCATGTATGGCTTTGTGTCCTTCATGAAAGTCGTGGGGCAGCTTGGTGGAGATTTTTACTTTACTGATTGCCTCTTCTTTGGGGCCATCGTTTCAGCAACAGATCCTGGTAGGTACCCACATCCAAAATTAACAGAGAAGATAAGCATCTGATTCCATTTTCAACAGCTTTCCTGTTATTAATTAGATGTTTTATACTCTTTATTTTCTGTCTCAGTGACAGTCCTCGCCATCTTCAATGAGCTAAAGGTAGACGTGGACCTCTACGCTTTACTGTTTGGGGAGAGCGTCCTCAACGATGCCGTCGCCATCGTCCTCTCCTCGTACGTATTACTGATGCACTGAAGCATCGGTGCCACATTAACGAACAATTTTTAATGCCCGCCACAAAACAATAAGTGCTTTTTAAGAGATATTAGTTGATATAATTGGTGCAATGTTTCTTTCTGAAGCTGTAGCAGTTTAGGCTCAATCAGCTGGGGCTTTTTGCTAAAGTAATTACATTTTGGTGAACAATTCAGCTCAAACTGTTGGAACCTGAGTTAAATCTGAGTTAAATAAATTTTTATGCAGAAGAAAAACTGTTAATTTTGTGTTTGATTCCTTCAGTTGGGCTCCCAATAGTGCCAGTTTTTTCATATTCATTACAGACAGAAAGAACAGATACAGTTGTAATTATAATTTCTAGTTCTTTTCTAATTAGTCCCATAAAACCTGTGCTTGCATTGAGCTAACTGTGGCAGAAATGGCTTTTTTGTATTGTACACGCATTAATCATACTAACATCAGTCCCTGTCATTTCACTGCTTACCTGTCTCCACCCATCTGTGTCATTCATCGCCTTGCCCGTACGTACGTATGTATGTAGTGTTCTCCTCCGCTTCGAAAAGCTGGGAAGGCATGGTGCTGGAGCTGTGCGCTCCGCAAGAAACGAGAGCTCACTGTTACCTGAGGTGTCCGAGGAATGGCTGGGAGAAAACCAGACAGTGACTCCTCGGTGGGTGGGTTGGTCAGGGGGACTGCGTGGTTTTTGCTTTTGTTAATATTTTAGAACCTCAGACATTAGAAGGTAGGCTTCAGGATCATCCTTCATCACCCTCCCTTTCATTCCTGAGACGCTGCAGCCCTTTCATATCCATTCCTACTTTGATTTTTGATTTTTAGATCACCCACCATTTCTAGAATCACCAGGAAACCCTTTATTCTTATGAAGTTTTTAGTCATTTAGGCTCATTAAAGGTTATTGCAGAATATTAACCTGATAGAGTTCAAATGAAGCATGCAAGACCTTTTATTTTTTCATTTATGACTGTAAAACCCAACTCCACATATTTGAAGTCTTTGCAGATATGTCCAAATCATAACAAAGTTCATCTGAATTAATGATGAGACTGGTAAGAGAAGCCATTCTTGGAGTTGGGTTGCTGCATTTGTGATTTCATTCCTGACGCTATTTTGTGAGCATGTGTTTGACCAGCTTCCCTTTCCTTAGTGAGGCCTTTTTTGTAGTAAAGCCCCACTTCCTTTTTTCTTCTAAATGGTTTTGCGTGCATGCTCTCTGTCTTCCCTGCAGCTCCATTGTGGCGTACCAGCCTGCAGGCGACAACAGCCACAGCTTTGAGGCCATGGCCATGTTGAAGTCCTTCGGCGTCTTTCTGGGCGTCTTCAGCGGCTCTTTTGCTCTCGGTGTTGTTACAGGAGTTGTGACCGCCCTCATATCCTTTCACTTGTTTCTTACCATGACATATTTTACATCTACATTCACAGGTGTGTGCAAGAGGTAAATGAATAACGATACAGTTTCTCCCTGTTTCCAGTGTATTAAAGTTGCCACGCCTCCTTGTTTGGTCCCTTAACTTTCCATCACGTCACCAAGTTTACTAAGCTGCGGGACTTCCCCTTGTTGGAGACGGCGCTCTTTTTCCTGATGTCCTGGAGCACCTTTCTCTTGGCGGAGGCCTGCGGGTTCACAGGTAGACCTGCAACAAAGTCTCCTGCATGCAGTTGTAACAACACTGCCTTCCGTATTTGATTAGCAGCTGCAGCAGTGTGGGAGATAGTGGTTTCACCTTGTGAGTTTGTGCGTGTGTATGTGCACAGGCTTGGTGACACATGCTTTCACTGGAAACTACCCTGAAGGAGTCATTTAAGTGCTCTGTGGAGGCACAGAGTCTGTCAGCTTATCTGTGTGTTTCTTAGGTATTTCTCTGTGTAGTATTTTGCAAAGATCAGTCAGGTCTGAGAAGTCATTGGTCTTCACAAGAAGACATCTGATATCGATCTTGTGTTAGTCTGAAGCTTCATTTAAAACACAGTTGCTGGTCTACTAAGTAAAACTGACTGTTTTACTGTCTTTTCTGGGGAGCGTGTGGCATGCTGCAATATGATGGATTTGAAGGAATTTTATCACTTGCTGTTCAAGCATTTGCATTAACAACAAAAGGTTACAAATATCTGTTTGGAGTGGACACTAATAATAACATTTAGAAGTTTTGTTCTCCTAAACAGGAAGATTTAGATAAGGACACAGGCTTTGTTTGCCTTCTCATGGTGCCAGTTATCCAGTGTCTAACTGGAGAATTCATTTTTGTCCTGTCAAATGACAAAACAGCAGCAACAACAATGTCTATTTAGTCTGTCTCTCAGTAGATTCCTACCCATCTGTGCTGACTGTGGCTCTCAGCTCAGTTCTCTCGATAGTGAGTAAAAATAAATATATACAGTAAGTAAAATAAATGTCCAGTTTTCTAAAACTGCAACTTACTGCGGACAGTTTGTGGGCTTAAGATACAATTACTGATGAAGAAACATGTCAACAAATACACGATACACACACACACACACAGTGCTTGGTAATCGTTGGATTTTCATCTCTGGGTTTGACTGACAGTAGCAGAACCGCAGAATCTCACCAAGCTTATAATAATAATGGATTGGATTTATATAGCGCTTTTCAAGGCACCCAAAGCGCTTTACAATACCACTATTCATTCACTCTCACATTCACACACTGGTGGAGGCAAGCTACGGTTGTAGCCACAGCTTCCCTGGGGCAGACTGACAGAAGCGAGGCTGCTATATCGCGCCATCGGCCCCTCTGGCCAGCACCAGTTGGCGGTAGGGTAAAGTGTCTTGCCCAAGGACACAACGACCAGGACAGAGAGCCCAGGGATCGAACCGGCAACCTTCCGGTTACAGATGCGATTCCCAACCCCCTGAGCCACGGTCGCCCCCAATTATCGACCTACCGATTGCTGATGTGGGATGACTGTGTGTTCTTTCAGGTGTCGTTGCTGTGCTGTTCTGTGGGATCACTCAGGCCCACTACACCTACAATAATCTCTCACCAGACTCTCAAGACAGGACCAAACAGGTGAAATGCAGTATAACTTATATAATGTGCTTGATCCCATTGTTTTAAATTCATTTTCAAGCAGCAGTTGTTGCTGCGCTGTTGCATTTAAAGATCTGGTTTGCAAAGAATTACATCTGTGAAATATCTTGAAAGGAAGGATGACTTACAGCTTCTCTGCTTCTTGGGCATTAGCGCAAGCTTGGTTATACTTTTTGCCAAATTTGCAGAAAGTTCTGAGAAATCCACGAGCTGCTATCATTTATTCACAGAAACAGTGAGCTGATGGAGCTGATGTGGCCGACTGCTCCGTGTCCTGCAAACTCAAAGCTCTGTCTTCTGTTGAAGCTAGGACATCACAAAGCTGCACGTTCATATCAACTAAATGTTAATAACCAGTTACTACAATCATCAGTATCAGTTCATGATAACGCAGGATGTTTGTGGATATGAGTTTATCATAGTTATGTGTTTCTGATGAGTTAAAGGTGATATGACACGCAGAAACTTGTGGTCACCTGACTCAAAAGCAGCACTGAGATAGAGATATGACAAAAAAAGTGTCTAAGAAGCAAATGTGGGAAATGGCTTTCAAGTGTCTGAAAACCAGCTTAAAATATTTATGTCGGCTTTGAAATGTTTAGTTTGTGCTGGTAAGGCACAGCTTTTACTTTGAAGGTCTCTTTTAACGACTGCACGGGCAGCAGCTGCAAAGTATTTGCAGAAAATCTGCATCTTCCATGCAAACTACAGTGAACTGCGCGAATCTGTCCAGAGCGAGCACAAGGAGGTTTTTGGTGCCAACAACCTCCATTAATCATTCGCCAACTGGACAGTGAGTACATATTTTCCCTAGTGACTAAAGGTTGCCAGTGGGTCACCAACCAACCTATAGTCCTGCGTGACTAGGCCTAGGGGAAGACATGTCCAAAACATCAGATGAGTCGCAACTACATGCACACTCTCATGCACAGTCAAAGTTAATTAAAAGCTGACGCTTCATTGTAGTGTGCGAGCTGGAAGAATGTTTATGAGGGGACTCTGTAATACAGGTTATTGATTTTCACTGCATTCTGTCACTGACAAGCATGTTCTGTTGGTGTAGTGGTTAACATGTTTGATTGGCAAGCCCCTGCAGAACAGGCGCATCAAATGTAGCTTCATTAGAAAATGTGACAAGCATTTTTTAAATGACCTCTCCCGAACTCTGGGTCTTCCAGAGTCGTCATTGGTCATTGGTCATATGGTGCGCAAGAATATTTTGGAAATTTTTAACTGTTTCAAATAGAAGGAAGTGTAAAAACTGGGGAAGTAGCATATATAAATGAAATTCAATATCCGCTTTTCTCATCCCCTTCAGTTGTTTGAGCTGCTGAACTTCCTGGCAGAGAACTTTATCTTCTCCTACATGGGTCTGACGCTCTTCTCCTTCCAGTCGCACGTCTTCAACCCTCTCTTCATTGTTGGAGCCTTCGTATCCTTTACTCTGCTGGTGGTTAAGGAGTCAGTGGCTCTGCGGTGCATCAGGATATAGGATAAAAACCTTTTGTTTCATGTGCCTTGAAAAATATTTGATATATATTTATACCATTACAATTGAACATCTATTTCATGTTTAACCAAGGCCAAAAATAACATCACGGACACAAGCAAATCAGCATATCAAAGCTTAGTCACCGCCGAGCTGGTGTTTACGTCTACGTGTGATTATTTTCCATTCCAGTGTTAGAGTTCCTGTGTTGTGTCCTTGACCTTCCTGCGCTGTGTAGGTGGCAGTGTTTCTGGGCAGGGCTGCAAACATCTACCCTCTGTCCTTCCTCCTCAACCTGGGCCGCAAGAACAAGATCGGATACAACTTTCAGCACGTTATGATGTTTGCAGGTACATTAGCATAAAGCTGTTTATCAGGCTTGGACTCAAACCATGTTTCTCCTCTTAAACCTTCAGTTATATATGTCAACGGTTCATTAAGTACGCTGAGAAAACTTTTGGAACTGCTCGTTAGCATTGCTACATATACCAGCAGTCGGAGAAGCAAAAACACCCACACCATCGCACAGCACATGAGCTTGCCAGGAAATAACTGAAGTAGTTAAGCCAAGAACAGGATGCATTTATTATTAACTTTTATTAAGTTAATAATAAACAGACAAAAGGCACGCTGCCGCACTTTAATGGGGAATGCGCACAGGAAGAGACCAGCAAAGAGGAACGTTAATAAAGTTCAGTGACTTGTAGAGCTGTTATAGTTAATATTCATTAGGTGTGGTTTCAGTTTGAGTGTCAAGGCTGTGATGGTTTGCACATGTGCAGAGGAGCAATGGTGGATATATTGGACAAAGCTATGTTAAAGATGGGGCTTCCAGACTTCAAGACAATGTAGTGAAGGAGGACACAGAGAGGGTTGATGTGACAGAGGGGGATGCTAGAGATAGGGAGAGGCAACTAGTGTGCGGTGGCAACCCCTAAAAAGAAGGAGGATTTTTCATTTGTTTCCACAGTGGGTGTACATGTTTCAGTTTTGATTTTATCGTCTAGAAGAATTCAGTTGAAGTTTCATTTTCATTAGTCTGAGTGGGAGTTGTGTATTTTATTAACATATTGTTGGTGAAAGTTCAAAGGGTAAACGGCTCACATTCACAGAGAGGCTGTAGTTATTTACACCAAAGCCTCTTTAGACTTAATGAAAGTGACAAAGACTGAAACCAAACTTTTTTTAATACTTGACGTCGGTCACCTGCACATCTGGAGCCTGAAATGTCCACCTTCAACCAACGATCAGCTACACATCACTTAATATGTGAAAGATGCTCTGGTTTTTCCAGTTGTTTTCACACTACAGGGCACCTGCTTTGTTTCCCGCAGACTTAACCTAAACCTGACCGCGAACGGTCTTCTCAGAATGACTTGCATTCTTTGGACTTGCTTTCTTATTTGCTTACATATGCCTATGTATCCACAACATGAGCAATAATTAATAAAACGTTTTCACCCATCCTTGTTTTATTTTTCGTCTCCTCTAGGTCTGCGTGGGGCGATGACCTTTGCACTTTCCATTCGAGACACAGCGACTTACGCCCGTCAGATGATGTTTTCAACCACGCTCCTGATCGTTTTCTTCACTGTGTGGATCTGTGGTGGTGGCACCACACCCATGCTATCTTTCATGAGCATACCGTAAGCCGGCCTCCGTGTATCTTACTGTTTGTGCTGCATCACCTCCGCTGAACTTTGTCAAAGTACATGTTTTTGTTTTGTTTTGTTTTTTTAGGGTGGGTGTGGACTCTGATCAAGACAACGCTGTGAGTTGGTGTTGAGCGCCGTATTAATTTGTCTGATTTTGTGATGAAATAAAAATGCACGCCATGTCATTATCATCCTTCTGCTGAACAGAATTCAGGCGCGTTGGATGGGTCACAGCGGAGGAGCACCAAACACGAGAGCGCCTGGCCTTTTAGGATATGGTACAACTTTGACCACAAGTATCCTTTCAGCCTGATGCGTTCACCTGTGGCCACCAGAGGGCGCTCTTTACAAACTTCTAGCACGTAACAACACAGGAGGTTCAGAGATAGAGTGATGATATTTATTTTACTATGTTTTATATCGTGCTTTTCACAAAGGTGTTTGTAAAATGTTAAACCTTTTACTTGAACATTTCAGCTAAAAAATGATAGTAAACCATAAAATGTGTTTTAAGTTTCACAGTGATGTTGTGAAACAGAAATATTCCTTTACTTGCTGCGGTTGAAAACCTGGTTGAGTCATTATTGTTACAGCTGAACCAGACTGCTTTAAAATGGTTATATTGTGCACTCCTTGACACGAGCTTGTTCACCAGCTACCTGAAACCTCTCCTGACACACAGCGGTCCGCCTCTCACTGCTACTCTGCCTGCATGCTGCGGACCACTGGCTCGATGCCTCACCAGCCCACAGGCCTATGAGGTTTGGACATGAAAAAGAATTATGAGTTATTCAGATTTACAGGACTGTAAAAGTCTTCAGCCACCTCTCATTTATTTATATTTTCCTTCTAAGGAGCCAGGCTTTCTTGTAACTTTTTTTTTCTTTGAAGTGCTCTTTGAGAAAATAGTTCTCCAGACTTTCTGAAGGCTTCTCAAAGTTTTTCTTTTGACATTGGCTGCTTTTTCACTCCCTTTTTTCCAATGAAGTCCATGTTCCTGACCATTTTCAGAGGAATGTTTTTATAGTTGTTCTTTGTTTTGTTTTTTTAGTACACTTAAAAATTATCTATGAATTATTCAAGCAGAACAAACTTACCTAAACTAAGAAAACTTGGCAAACAAAAAGATTTTAAATTGTATCTTTAGGCAGTCTGTCACAAAAAACACTATTTGTTCCCTTTTTTTTTTTTTTTTTTTTTTTTTTAGTTTAATCTATAGAAAAAGCCATGTGACAGGAATAAACTAGTATTTCTGTGCCATGTCCTTTAAAAAATATCAGAGGATACTGAAAATTTGAGGATTAAAGAAGAAGCGTTAACTCTAAAAGAAACATCTAAAGCAGATGCGTAGTATCTGATAATCATTTTTAGGACATAGAAAAGAAATCAATAAAGACCTGACTCAGGACCTGAGACATCCATCTGGACCTTCATTTGATCATTGAAGGCTCATCAGTAATGGTCTCAGTGGAAGGGTGCCTGACAAGAAGCCCTTCTTAAGGAAGAGTGACAAGGAGAAAAGGCTGAGTTATGCCAATTACACAAGAACTGGACTCAAAATCAGTGGCAACAGCTCTGATGGAGTGAGGAACCCAAGTTTGCAAACTTCTGTTTTAACAATGTGTATAGAGGAGGTCAGGAGACGGGTACAACAGTGAGTGCTTACGGCCGTCTTTAAAGCACGGTGGAGGCTCTGTCATGGTTTGGGGCTACATTTCAGCCAGTGGTGTTGGGGATCTTATCAAAATTGATTGATTGAATTATGAAAGCAGGTCAGATTTTGATCTACGGGCAACAACTTCATTTGTCAGCATGACAATGATCCCAAACGCACTGCCAATGGAGTAAAAAAACACAATAAAACACTTTCAGTCATGGATTGGCCTCCCCAGAGCCCAGACCTCAACATTATTGAAGCCGTGTGGGATCATGTTGTCCTTCAGGAAGCCTGGAGAACTGTTCCTAAAGACTATAAAGAAATAACAGGAAAGCTTCTTAGAGTTCAGGCTGTGTTGAAGAATAAAGGTGGTCACACCAAATATTGACTTACTCACTTACTTTACTTCACGCACTTTGTTTCCATGCATGTTTTCACATGTTTCAGTAAATCGCTGCACCTATTTCCCATTTTCCCAACAAAACATAAAGAAATAAGGCATGACTCACGACTTTTGCACAGTACTGTACATGCAAACTTACTCATACTGATCGAGGATAATTCTTAATTTTGATTAAGTTTCGTGTGGAAGCATTCACGGCCGCCTCTTCTCTTCCCACTCGCCAGAATGAAGGTCAGCTCCATGACGACGACTCTGACTTCATCCTGAACGATGCCAGCGTGAGCTCCATGTACGCCGACGTCACCGTCAGCACGGACGCGTCCGGATCCCGCACCGTCAACCCCAAGCACTCCTCGACCGCCCGCGCCGGGGGTGGTGTAGGTTCTTTCGATGAAGGTCTGGATCACGAGCTCTCCGTGGCAGAACACGAAGTGGCGATCCGGGGAACGCGGCTGGTCTTGCCCATGGATGACCCCGTGGAGGCCCCGACTACCGTCACCCTGCCTCCACCACCCTCCCCCCCGCGCTCTGAACCTCACAGGCACAGACTGTAAGAAAGCTGCCGCTCTGAGGACACAGTTTGTTGTTTCCAACTTAAAATAAAAAAATACACACCATACATACGACTGATCAAAATAATGACATATTTAAAAAAACAAAACAAATGAATTCTTCGGGATTTTCAATCAGAAAGCACAGATTGATTTTCTCACCACCAATCCATCTAACATGCAGTTTTAAAATAGTTTGAGCTTGATTTAAGTCGGGATAACTGTGACACTGAATGTGACGTGAGGGACTTTTAAATCAAGAGCTTCTCGATTTTATAGGTTACATTTCACCCCGTATGAGGAGGCTTCATTTGCTCCTGTGTTTATCCCACACTGGTGATATGGCAGCGCTCTCTATAAACCTAGCTGTATACACAGTTCACATTTTTCCAGCTCCTTTTGTGTGTTTCTACCTAAAGATAAGCACCACGCATAACACTGAAGGGCGTTAAAGCCCATCTACACTACAGTTTGGTAACTAATCCCACTAACATATCCACAGACTGGCTCACTTTAACACTAGTTATTGTTCCCAGAGTTCATCAGCAGTTCAAGCATGTGATTAGGAGATTATCAAAGGAGGAAGCAAACAAAGACCTGAGCAGAACAAACAGGCAGGTACTGATTAAAGAGAACGAACTGCGTCCACACCAGTGCCCAGGAGCATCTCCACCATCTTAGATTTTAGCACTGCCTCTAAATCAGTCTGTTTACGGTTTGATTTATTTATTTAACATTGATTTCTTTAACAAAATGATTTATTTATATGCTGATTCATTTAGTTTATTTATTATCTATTTATTTGTATTTTTGTGTAAGATTTCTTTTTGGTGAAAGGCTCCTATTGCGACTTTTTTCCGAGGGGTGGAGGGCGTAATAAAAGCGCTACAGA
This sequence comes from Diplotaxodon limnothrissa, assembly GCF_057381915.1. Lineage (NCBI taxonomy): Eukaryota > Metazoa > Chordata > Actinopteri > Cichliformes > Cichlidae > Diplotaxodon > Diplotaxodon limnothrissa. The sequence goes on from NC_140605.1 coordinate 22,202,919, forward strand.
TTTCTTCACAGGTGGAGGCGATTATTCCTTCCTGGACTGTATGCATGTTTAAAAAAATGTCTCCTTTCTGTACTGTAGCAGAAGCTGTAACTTTATATTTGGAAACTAGAGCTTCCCTGTGTGTGTATTTTACGTGTGTGTGTGTGTGTGTGTGTGTGTGTGTGTGTGTGTGTGTGTGTGGCAGTCTGGCCAAGTATACTGATGTGGTTATTAGGGCTAATATTAGTTTATTTCTCGATTTTCTGCCTCCATCTGGTTGAGTTTAAAAAAACAAAACAAGCTTCTATGTGTTTGTGATGTCTCATCAAAGAAAGCTGGCTGAACTGTTATGAATTAAAGTGCCTATTCAGAAGCTCATTTACTTAATGTAGATTTGTACATATTTTGATTTGCTAACATGCAGTAAGGTGATTTTTTATTTTATTTTTTAATTTAATTTAATTTTTTTGTATGATGTAAAATCTTTTCGACTGATTAGGCCATTCATTGACTGCCTGTGGTGTAACTCAGTACATTCGGTCCTAAAGAGCCCAAAAGAGTGCAAATGATATAATAAATAATGTTGTGCTTGCATTAATGGATAGAAACACACATATTTTTCAAACGTAGGCATTCTGTGATCAAAGTTCCTAAGTGAAATTTATCAAAACGCTTATGTGACATGTGAAAATGAAGTAACAATGAGCGGATTCTGAATGTTGAGGGGACGTTACTCGAGCTCCCGGATGGTGTTGTTCCCTTATTTGGGAACCAGGCTCATCAAATATGTTCTGACCTCACTGGGAGATGTCTCCTCAGATAATCCACACCCTTGTTTGTGCTCACCAGGCACGTCTCACATAGCTACAACTATTTTGATGCCTAAAGAGAAAGTCGGTCAAAATTAGACCTCGTAAAAAAAATACATGGGTTTTAATTGTGCCGAGCTCCAAATGTGTTGTCTTTTTGATCTTCGAGCAGTATTGAGGTTTGAGATTCTTACACAAATGTGGACATGCACCTCTTTGAATATTTGAAATATAAAAATTTGCTTGTGGAAACTGTGTATGTGATTGTTACACCTGCAGTGGGTTGATAAGTGGATGTTTTAAAAAATGTTGGAGATTATAATTTCAGATGAAATTAATTTTTTCCCTGTTTAGTCCTAAAGTTATTAACAACAGTGTGTTTTCAGTCTGACAACTTGTGAGTTCTACTGAAATTAAATAAAAATACTTTTAGTGATATTAAATGGAATAGATTTTTCTGCTTTTATACACACACACACACACACACACACACACACACAGTCATGTGAAAACTTTGTTTTTCACATGACTGTGTGCAGTCCTGTTACTGAGTACTTGGAACCACCTTTAGCACCAATAATTTGAAGTAATTGTTTTCATTCTCTCACGTCACTGTGGAGGAATTCTGGCTCGCTCTTCTTTACAATGGTGCTTCAGTTCATTGGGATTTTTGGGAGCATTCATTTATGCACAGCTCTCTTTATGCACAGCATTTCAATCAGGTGGAGGTCTGGGCTTTGACTGGGCCATTCCAGCCCTGAATCTTTTCTTTTCCAGTCATTTTGCTGTAGATTTGTTGGTGTGCTTGGATCTTTTTCTTATTGCTTGACCCAGCTTGGCCCAAGCTTTAGCTGTCAGACAGATGGCCTCTCATCTGGCATACAGAGGAGTTCATGGTGGACCTCAAGGTGCTAGAGCCTGTGGCTAAAGTAAGCACAGATTGTTACCCCTGAGCAGTGCCTGGCTGCTACTTACTTTTCAAATTTCTATGGAAGCAGGAAGGCTGTTCTTAGTTTTTCCACAGCATTTCTGTTCACATGACTGATGTACAGTATATATGTGCATGTAGCAAGATTTATATTCTCAGTCCTCAGCTATATGAAGAGCAGGATGGGACACCAAGTATGTTTAATATATATATATATATATTTACAATTGCAGTAAGTATCTTCATGAGTGATTAAGTGTAGCTTGCACGAAGTCTTTAAAGGACAAATCAAAATGAGATGATTGAGAAATTGTATCTTTTTGATCTTTACAGTGTGTTTAGATTATGTTTATAGAGCTGAAACCAAGTTTTTGTGTGTGTTGCAAAATCTATGTAGCGTGGCTATGTAACTCTCACTTATCACTGTCCTTTAAAAAAAAGCATGTAATGTACTGAGTTCCTGACGAGCTCCGTGTGTCGTTCGGCTGTGGAGTATTTGAAATAAAAATCTCTACCATGCAAAGTTTTTTTGCATTATATATTATATTTATAAAATGTCGGCGCCATCATTTAACTAGGTCGTGGACTTTGAATATTAATTAGATACAAATTGCGCATAAAGGTATAATATTTCTGAGTGAAAGCCTGCTGACTGAACTTCATATTTACTTTTATTTTGAAAACCCACTCTTCTTTTCGAGGCTTCGCGTGGGCTCTTATTGTGAAGGCTGAGCTCTGCGCCTCGGTGTGAGGTGTGGGTGTTTGGCTGGAGTTGATGCGGACACAGGCTGCAGTATTTATAACACGTGAAGCCGTCGCTGAAGCGGAGTTCCGCTGCTTCCAGAGAGCCGCTCATCCACCGCTGCAGACCTCACTCTGATCCCGGTAAGCCGACCGATGAGCACCGCTGTTTGTTAACCCTCTGTACCGGACTACCCCAGCCTCTTCTCATAAAAGCTGGATTTTAAACGGGACCGAGTAGCTGCTGCGGGGTTATTTTGTACTTAAGTATTCCAGTTATTAGTCTTTAATAAGTATTGCAGATTTTTAGTTACTTATTTACTTTATTTAATAATAAATAAACACGCAAACTCAGAGCAGGTTACATTTTGGTTCCTGTAGCTCTCTTCCTCTCTTACACTTGCAATGATTTCATTTACACTTAATCTGCAAAGCAGCATCTTGATATCCGGAGAGGAAACTAGGCTTAAAGTTGTCCGGGGCGTTGGCTGTCTGTGTAATATGTGTGTGTGGCTGTCTGTGTAATATGTGTGTGTGTGTGTGTGTGTGTGTGTGTGTGTGTGTGTGTGTGTGTGTGTGTGTGTGTGTGTGTGTGTTAGTGTCAGTCTGAGTGCGTGTGAGCTACAGTTACATGCTGACTTGTGAAAGCCTGAGCTGCTCCTGAAATCTGTTTCCAGTTAGGAAGTCTGACTTTTTTTGTTGTTTTTTTCGTCCAATGATGGAACCTCTGAGGCCAAAAAATGCCTCTCAGAGGTCAATTAAAATTCTTGTACTGCTATTTTTCATTGTCCAACGTTTATGCGTGTGCGTGTAGCCATGTAATTGATGCATATGCTCTACCAGCTGGATTCAAGCTCCCCGGACTTTTTTCTTTGGTACTGGTGTGTTAACACATGTATCAAAAATGCCATGCAGGCTTCAGTTCTAAAAATAAAGCTGAAATACTGACACATGGTTAAATAAACAGTCACAATGTTATGTTGGTATGGGGAAATGATGCCTTTTGTTGCTGGATGATGGAGTACAACATCACTCCCTATTGTGAGCAAACACACAGACAGTGTGTAAAACCAAATCCTACCTTCCACTGCCTCAACACACACACACACACACACACACACACACACACACACACACACACACACACACACACACACACACACACACACACACACACACACACACACACAACTGTGGGGAGTTTTCAGTTGGATTCTAAGCATGTTAAAGAAATTAGAGTGAGCTAGTCCCATTAAAGACGTCCCAGCCCAATAAAACTTTATGCTGCTGGTCTTCCTTCACGTCATGGTAACTCCCTGTTGTGTTTTGCCTGTTGTGATTTTAATAGGATTGAATGTAAATAGGTGCAGACACTGTGGTCTTCTGTTTTTATTGATCCCCAATGGTCACGTGAACACTAGAGTTTAGTTTTTAATAGAGATTTCCAATGGATAGCATGGTAGAAACAGAAAGCTTCCTGTGTGTGTGTGTGTGTGTGTGTGTGTGTGTGTGTGTGTGTGTGTGTGTGTGTGTGTGTGTGTGTGTTGCCTTTTGTCCTGCAGCCAGTAAAACCTGTTGTGTTGTGTTTGGGTGTGCTGACATTGATCAGGGGGTGTGGAAACTTGTCTCATGCGAAAGGAAGAGGGCCACTTTATTAGTTACAAATTTCCTAAGTTTTCAATTGTAAATTGATGGTTTCTTAACAGAATTGCTTTTCCACTCCACTTGAGCACTCACCAAGTGCTTTAGACAACGTGTGTCAATCTAACATTCACACTCCAATGAACACATCAGGACCAGCTTGGGTTTCAGTATCAAACCACCAACTGTCTGATTATTATTTAACTTGCTCTACCTCCTGAGGCACAGCCATCCCAACTGCACCTTAACACAAATATCTAATCTGCCAATCACATGGCAGCATCTTAGTGCAGTTAGGCAGGTAGCTGTGGTCCAGACAATAACTTAAATCGCTTAGATCGCTTGTTATGCCGAAGAGCATCTCTGAATGCACAACACATAGAACCACAAAGCAGATGGGCTACAGCAGCAGAAGACAACACTTGGGTGCCACTCCTACGAACAGGAAACTGAGACTACAATTCACGCAGGCTCACCAACATTGGAGAGCCTGTCTAAGCCTGTCTTAAACTAATCTAAGGAGCTTGGAAGAAAAAGCAGTTCTGTAGGGAATATTTCCCAGCTGGTACTAGCAAGGTGTACCCAATAAAGTAAGGATATCTTAAGGAAAAGGGGAAGCAGTCTTCCCACTTATCATTAAGTAAGAGTGACACCACTCTCATTCATACATTTTCTGTTGAATAAAAAGCTAAGAGCCAGGAGGTTTTAGCTTAGCCATAAAGACCAGAAGCAGGGAAAGGACAACTTTCAGCTGCTCCCTTTAGTGCTCACCACAGTGGAGCATCTGCTTATATCTCACCCTAGTGTGGATCTGGTTTAGGGGGAAAAAAAAGAAAGAAAAATCAACCATCGTCCCCTCTGATGCTCACTAATGACTGCACAGTTGTTAAAGTCAATCAACAAGCGTACAGTACAGTATTCCTAACTCCGTGCAGTCGGCATCTAACATCACATCCTATAGATAGAATTGACTTTTTTATTTAAGGATCAGTTAGATTATGCGTATAAAAATGTTTTTTTTATTTATTATTATTTTATTTGTTGTTTATATAACAGGGGCTCCACATCCGGAGTGGATGCAGCGAAAATGTTGCCAAATCAAACATGCAGTGACCCTTTGTGAATATTGTTAAAGCATGTTGTGGGTTACTCATTTATGCTCTCCCTGACTCTGCTATGGTTGTTTTAACCTAGAGGGAAGCTACACAGCGCCCTCTGGTGGACAAAGTATACACTGTCAACACTAATAACACATTTGAAGGGTGTTTCTTCCTTTTTTATCTTTACTTTTTAAATTGTCATTTATAAGCTATCTAAATATCAGATACGAACAATTACATAATATTGACAGATATATTGGCCATAGCAATATATCAACTGGGTTGTAACTTTGGTGAGTTCACTGTAGCTTATTTAATTTTAACGTAGTTATTTTTCATTTAGTTTTTTTAAGCAGTAGAAAGAGCCATGCTAGTTGTTTCCCCTTTCTTGTGGTCTTTATGCTAAGCTAGGCTAATCCTGGTTTCTGACAGACAAGACACTTGAAGTATTTCAAAAAATAAATATTCAAAATATTCCTTTAGCTAATATTCTCCAGGCTAGAAAATTTAATTAAAAATAAATCTGAATGAAGACTAGGAGAAATATAGCAAACAGCAGCTGAACTGTTGAACTTATACAGGAACTGTTTGGATGTTTAAAAATGGCTCGACTCATGTGAGGAGTGGCTGGAGTAAGAATCTGGAAAAATGGTTAGAAACGGAGATTTGCAGGGATTTTCTTGGTTGGAGATTTATGAGGGTAGACTGGAACAGTTTGGAGACAGGAGAACCCCTGAGACTACATGAGATAATTTAAACTTTTACGAGTAACTTGGAAGTCTTCCCAGCAGGACTGCTCTGGTGCCAGAGTGGAGAGGGTCTTACTGTCACACACACATGGAAAATGTCATGAAAACTGGTCAGACGTATTTTAGCTCCTGATTTAAAGGTCTTCTCGGTTACTGAGTGGAGAAATGAGTGCAGAAAGTGGAGTGTGTAACTCAAGACAAAGCGAGGTGGGTTAAGTGGATCTAACCAGAAGCTTCTGGTAAAGCCATCATGCCTGTCTTGTAGTAGCGGGACATGCTGTTTCTTTGACCTCACTCAGATCTGTTGTATCAGCTTTATCCCACTGTCTGGAATGCAGCTCTCAGCCGGGCCAGGTAAAACAGTCATTCAAGTTTTTCTTTGTGGCCCGCGCTAGAATACAAATGTTTAGCTGAACTTGCTGCCCAGCTTTAATCACTAATATGTTTCTTTTTCAGCCAGAATGATTGGGATCAGTGGTGGGAGCACTCTAACTGCAGTGTTGTTAGGCCACGATAAGGCTATAGTGTGATCGTTAAAGGTGCTCTAAGAAATATTTTGCTTGGTGAATATAGCAGAGGAAATGAATCCAGTGAGGTATCTGCCAAATGTGTAAACTCACTGAAAGAAAGCACTTCTTTTGCAAGAGAAACCATCTGAACAACAATATATGGTAATATGGTTTTCTCTTTGTGTCCAAGGTAGTTGTATACGTATGTAGTTTATAAAGCAAACCAGTTTGTGAACATTGCATCCTAATGAGGGCAGCTTCTGGTCACGGTGCTGCGATGCATTCTTTTTGTCTGTTGATTTTGTTGGTTTCAGACACGGACACACCTCTTTTATATGGTAATCCAAAGGACTTTAACCAAGTCTTTAGAACAACCACCTAACTGACAAGGGCACCAATCAGATTGTTATCTTTGTTTTCTTTAGTCAGCCAGAGACTTGTTGCCACTTAAACTTGATACAAGGTCCTTCAGATATCGCAGATGAGATTGCCAAATCCTTTTTCATCTTCTTTAAATCATTTTATTACTGTTGTAATATGTTGTAATGTGTTATTACCTGTGCAGATGGTTGCTAACGTCAACTCTCTCCATGAAAATGAAGAAACTTTAAGAAACTTTTAATAAATGACCAGTAACTTTTGAATTTCCATATTTTCACGCTACAGGTGTTAAATTCTAAGTATTACTGTTTGCTTGTTACTATTGTTGCCATTAAAATAACACAACTTCAACCAAGTAAACAGAAATGGACACTTTGTGTTTTGGAAACTTTAATTTATATAAACAAAGCTGCAGCTACTTTTTGAAAACGTGAATTCTCTTCACTTATTTTTATTAAACAACCATTCAAGGTTTTATTCATACAGGCCTAGAGACCAGTTGGCAACCTCCTGGCAACCACCAGTTGCTAGGGAAGAGTGTGTATTTCCCAGCCAGTTGGTGATGAGGTGCATGGTGCTGCACAGAAAACCACCTTGCGATTGCTTTAGTCACTAACAGATTACCCAGGTTTCATGAAGTTTGTACAGAAGACTTGTCTGCAAACACCAACTGCTCCTAGTGCAGTAGTGAAAGTGTGAAAAGTGTTCTGCAATCTGTAAATGGAGACATTTTCCCTTCAAAGTAAATGTGTTGGTTGCAACAATGAGCACATTTACTTTGGTTTCTCAAAAAGAGTTTTACTATCATGCAGCTGGTAAGCATCTGCAGGTAAATTGGTGTCTTCCATGCAAACTATATGCAACCCGGGCAATCTGCTCGTGACCAAAGCAATCGCACGGAAACTTTTGGTGCCGCATTCTCTTTTAGACCTACCTAGAAACATACAGCAAGCTACACCAACCTCTTGTCAACAAGTTGGGGAATGCAAATTTTTCTTTAGAAAGGTAAAACTGAAAACTAACTAAGCCTGTGTGACTGAGACCACAGCTAGCTAATCTGCTTTAATGCTGAGGTTTAATAGAAAAATGAACATATTGTGAAGATAGGGGAGAAACTAGAACTCATGGAAAAAAACCCACATGGAACCACAGGGATAAATTCCACACATAAAGGTTTAAACCCAGAATCCTCTGTTCCTCATAGTTTATTCATCGTCAGGCCGTTATCACTGTTAATGTAGACGTAAGAAACAAGATTGCTTAAATGCCTTTATAGGTTAATGCTGTGGACATTTGCAGTCTCAAAAGTTTCACTTCCTGCTTATGCAGAGGTTAAAACATATTTTTCTAAGCAAACTTGCACGATGAATTCAGACTTGAGGCCCCTGCAGGCAGTTATTTTGTGTTAACTAAAAAAGTGTCACAATGATGCGATACACATCAGTTTGCTTGTGTTTTGGGTAGATTTAACTTTGCAAAGCAAAATGTTACCCAACTTTTTTCCCCCACGAAGTTAGTCATTAAATTGCTAAACTTTTAGACTTCCACATTTTAAAGGTCTCAAGCTTCTCAACAACTGCAACATCATTAAGTCATCATTCATGCCTCGCCTTGATGTTTAAACAATGAGTGACTCCTTATCAATACTCAGGATTTTTCCTGCTGTGCAACCAGAGGAAAGTCTCATTTCTGAATCCAAGTGTATGATAAGAATTTGTTATCTATCCCATCACTAAAATCTGCATAGCAATGCCACAATAGGAGGAAATTGGAACAACAGACATGTTAAGGTTAGCAGAGCTATCTGCAGGCTGCAGAGAAGTACTGGCTGCCGTGCTAAGTCTGTGATTTTTTAAAGAAAAGTCAGCGCTGAGGTCACACCTGCAGCACATACTGAGCGACGTAAGTTGAGCCAGGGTCTGTGGAATCTGCATTAATGACATATGAGTTTAACACAGTCAGTCTGTATGGACGAGCATATTAACAGTTCACTCAGTGTGTGTGTGTGTGTGTGGCTGAACTGTGCCAGCTTCACAGTTCTGATGGAGACTTCCTGTTTCTCATTTTTCCACTACATTCTTGAGCGATAAGCTCATGCCAACACACACACACACACACACACACACACACACACACACACACACGGCTGGTACACACTCTAAAATAATCCACACTATGTCATGTTTGCACTGGCAGATTTCTTGTCTGTCTCTGCTTCTTTATTGCGCACTCGCTGTCTCTTTCACATCCCCACACGTTTGCCTGATTTTCTCCTCGTCCACATGACATGATGTCACCTTTCCGCGCTCTGTGCTTACACAGTGTGGAAGGCTCGGGTTGGAGGAAGTGCTTCAACTTGTAACCGTCACACTAAGGTGGCTGAAACTTTAACCGAAAGAGGGGAAAAGATTCAGGGTGATTTAAAACTAATGCAGCCGAAATCCACTCCCACTTCTCTTTATTCCCTGAACACTCAGTCCATGAAGGATTAAGGATGACACTCTTCTTATTGTTAACAACTGCCATAAAAAGACCAAAACCAACAATGAACCGTTTCTACAAACATGCCTGGTTATCTTAACCCTGTCATACTTTATTTTACAGCACCAATATTTTTAGAAACTACTAAAAGTGAGACAAACCATGGGCCCTGTCGTTCCTCTGACTCAATCCCACACACACAATCCTGCATTTATCTGACTTTAAATAGTTCCCAAGAACACATAATTTACTCTGATTTATTGTCAATAAGAAAAATAAAGACTCACACAAGCCTTTACCACCAGTGCCTTATGCCAATGCCAACTAAAAGTCTTAAAAAATAAAATTTACCAAGTGTGGACAAACTAATGTCACTCCATGGAGAGCTCCACATTCCCACAATGAGCTTTCTTTGGCTGCAGCACTGCCCTCAACTCTGCCTTTAGCCGTGACTGCGTGACACAGCCTAATTTTTCCGTGGTGATCTGACTGAGTTTCGTATTGGCCGCTTTAGCTGGAAGAAAACGATGTGTATGTGCTGCAGTGTTGTTACACAGTGCTATTTATTGCTGGAAAACAAAGTAAAGACGTGCAGCAACAGTGTACTCGGAGCTGCCTGATGTCAGTTACACCTCATTTGTTTTAGTCCTGGCTTCCTGTCAGCCGTTGTTTAGCTCCCATCAGATAACAATTTCACGGTGCTCATAGCCAAGCATCAATACTGCCTTCTATGCGGTTACTGAGCAGAGTTCTGTGTCTTTGCAAAGTTCGACTCTGCAGGTGAAAGCAAAAATGAGAAACGGAGCAGAATTAAGAGCACTGGAAATCTTAGCTGAATCCTTATTAGTTTGGGAAGAGAAGGAATTAAAATGTCAAGAAGCGTGGAGGGAAAACAGGAGGTAACAGGTAAATGCCAGACCTCGCCTTTATCTGACAGGACTTGCTTTCTTCCAGTGGAGACGGATGAGTAACCTCTTCACACCCAGTCACCAAATAAACCAGACAGCTGCTGGTTGCTCCATTGAGTAATGATTGAGGCGGCCACCGAGGGGAAGATATATGTCCAGCTCCACAGTTCGGAGCTTTATTGTCTGTTAAGGAGATGAGACCACAAAGAAGTTATTTAATCAACTTTATTAACCACAGCACCTTTAACCTCTGCCTCATACGTCTGTCAAAAAGACTGGATATTAAATTAAAATCGGGTTTCCTTCCAGACTTTGTGAAAATGTTCATCTGCTTGTATTTGAGACTTTGAATTATGCCATAAAAATGTGCTTTCATGAGCATTCCCAGTCTGAGGAAAACAAAAAGACTTGTGTTGAAGGTTTAAATCACTTGCAAACAAACGAGCTGAAACACATTAAAAATCATTTTGATCAGTTTCGATTATGTCTCACTGACACTAGCAGCTCATCCAGATCCATCGCAGTTCAGCGGGTATTCTAATGTGTGAAGTTCACAAAGAAAGCGTTTAGTTTGCTTGTCATTGCTTAGATTTATTGCACAAAATAATGACTTCTTAATAGATTCTAATTTTCAAGAAGGCTCGCAAACCGTTCTATCCACGACAAGTTCATCCAGAACACCACCCAATCAAAGTGCTCCAGCATTCACTGCGTCCATAAAAGGCATGAGCATCATCGTTTCACAGGATACACAGTGACGACACCATATTTCAAGCTGTTGCATCGTTTTGTATCTTCTGATGTTTGATCTTCATCAGCAGTAAGAATCTGATGGGTGGTTTCAGTTCAACTTCGTTCACTACACCAGGAGCAAAATTAGGTGTAACTGAATAATTCAAAGCATGAGAGTTATGTTTTGAAATGAAAAGAGAAAAAGAAAATGACAAATGTTATCTTGAACATATTTGGGTGAAGACCCATCGTATGTGAGTTTGATTAAATTCTGGTTCTCGTCAGTTGCGGATGGACGACGGGCGCTTCGCTATGGCACGAGCTGATGAGTCTGCCAGATGAGCTAAAGAACAGATGTTTGAATGAAAAGGTCAAGTTATTCAAAAGTGGTATTTTAGCCATGATGAAAGTGTGGCCTCTGTGGAAGTGAAATGATAGTCTATACTATTTTTGCACAGACTCTCGAGGTCCTACGGGATGATCGTTTTTTTATGATTTTGTATGAGATGTCTGCTGATGGCTTTGTTAACCATTCCCTTTGGCACCATCGTTGGGCAAAAACGTCACTTTTTCCTGTATAACCACTAATTTAGCTGTGTTTAGAGACATTTAGCAAAACATGTTAGTGTTATACTTGCTAAACATCAGCATGTTACCATGGTAACATTACTGTTGAGCTAAAAGCACTATTGTAATTAAGTAGAATGTTTAAAAAACTGCTCATTTTATCCCAATTTGAAATGTTTTCAAGTTGCAAACAGTTTTTCTTGTGATGGCCACTACACACTCAATAATGCCTATTCAGTCAATCACATGGCAGCAACTTAATGCACTTACGCATGTAGACATGGTCAAGATGACCCGGTGAAGTTCAAACCGAGCATTAGAGTGAGGAAGAAATTTATTTTGGTGACTTTGTTGTTGCTGCCTGACAGGCTTGTTTGAGTATTTCAGAAACTGCTGATCTACTAGGATTTTCCCACACAGCCATCTCTAGGGTTTACAGAGAATGATCTGAGAAACCGAAAATATTCATTGAGCAGCAGTTCTCTGGGGTAAAATGTTAATGTCAAAGGTCAGACGAGAAGGTCCAGACAGCTCCAAGCCGATAAGAAGGCAACACAACTCGTTACAACAAAGGTATGCAGACGAGCATCTCTGAGTGCACAACACCTCAAACCTCGAAGTAGATGGAATACAGTAGCAGGTCACACAGGGTGATACTCCTGTAAGCTAAGAACAGGAAACGAAGACTATAATTTACACAGGCCTGCCAAATTTGGACAATATAAGACCAGAAAAGTGTTGTCTTGATTCCTGCTGAACATGCCCTACAAAGGGCAAAGATCAGCAATTGCCAGACCCAGGCCCAGCCATACACACATGTGCGCACACCACTCATTTATGGTGGTGTCAGCCCCCCGAGATGTCAGCGAGCAGATGCCTCCCCGAACTAGTACCGAACCGAACGGGGTCCAACCTAGTACTAGCAAGAGGCACATAATAAAGTGACTAGTAACTGTACATATAACAGTTGCACAACAGTTAAATGACCTTTACATTTGATGCACTACAGAAATGGCTGGTGGACAGACTGGGAAAGGAGTTTCCTAAAATGAGAACTTCCTCGTGAATGTGTGCCGACATGTCGCTCCATACAGGAGGTGAACACTATAGTTTGTGGTTTCTAAGGGAGTGGTTCATTTAAGAAGTGGAGTGTGTGTGTGTCTGTGTGTGTTGTCATAAGGATGTCAGCGTTCCTGATCTCACCACATTAGTCATGCCAGGCATTCCTTCATGCGTTCACCACACTGTGCAGACACACATGGACACACACACTTGTCTCACAGCAGTTTGTGAGAATTCCTCGTGGTCAGGCAGCATGAACCTGATGTGGGAAATAAGTGAGTGAACAGACTGTAGAGATCGCTCCTCTTCCATATTTCCGTGCCTTTGTGTAGCTGTGATTTAAAAAAAATACATTTTTAACCAACATGTTGTTTATTATTTACCGTCTGAACTTCTGGCCCTGTAATCACAGCTCTGTGATCAGATTTATGTTGGTCAACGTGGTGATTTTGGTTCTATGTTTAGGGCGTTTATGTGTCCTGTATTTTAGGGAGAGTGAATTCTGGATTCTGTAGTGTGAGAAATCAAGTGTGCCAACGTTTGCGGTGCTGCTCGTCAGCATGATTAAACAAGAACTAGCAAACAGAATTTGATATGGATCCAGATACGTTTCCTTGGAGACGGGGCACTGACTCATAGAGCTTCTACTCTCCTAATGACCTTCTTGGTTTCCTCATTCTCCATTAAAGTAACAAATGTTGGTCCTCAGGAAGGCTACAATTGTGAGATTCTACTAATATTACTAACATTAATATTTGCAATTAATAATAATAGAATAATAGATAATTAGATAGGTTTCACTTGGCTGAAAGGGTTGCCAGGAGAAAGACTCTTCTCTCTAAAAAGATCATAGCAGCATAATGTAGGTTTTCAAATTTGCATCTAAATAAACCACAAAACGTCTGGAATAAGATCCTTAGGACAGACGACGACAAAGTGAAGCCATCTGGCCACAATGCACAGCACCACATCTGGAGAAAACCAAACACAAACAAACTGGGTCATGCAAGAGGACAATGATGGCTGAAAAAGAAAAGAATCGGTGTTTGGCTTTATAATGCATGGCATGGAGTGCAATACATGCATCTAAAATATTGTGGAGTACAAGAAAGTAGTATTACACAATACAAGTACCAACACAAACTCTCACATCTGGACACGTCCCTGAAACAGGGCAGGTATACGGCCTGGGAATACAAAGATGAGGATGGATAGATTACTAGAGGAAGGAAGAGGAAGTCAAGAGCAAATAAAAGCCTAATTCATCTGCCTCCCGAATCAGCTGTAAAATTTGCTGTCAAACTTATCAGTTAGGAGCTGCTTTAACAGGAAGAGATAAGATGCATAAATGGAGAGGAAGCGAGCGCACCGCACAACCACTGTAAACACAGGTACACAGAAACACTGACAGATACGTCATTGTGTATCCACGAAATCAGCTCGAATAACACACAGCTCACACGCAGCTGTGAGCTGACAGAATCCCAGTTCAGCCTCTGATTTCCTCTTTGATGGTGTCTTAGTTTCACCAGCTGCTCAAACATCCCACAGAGCTGAGCCGCGGTGAATAGTTATGGTCTATGTGCTCTGTGGAGAAATTTCAGCTCCGAGCAATCCGTGTAATCATTTTTGTCTCATCTAACTTTTTTATGTTTTTCAAAGATTTTTGCACACAGAACATAAGAAGAAAATAACCTGATGGTTTGAAGAAGTGGTGGAAAATGGAAGTTGCTTCCAGAACTGTTAGAAAGAAATTATTTGATTAATGAAGCACATGATCAGGAGGCTCATCCATAATGAGAATAAATAATTGCAGCTGGATTGTTTAAAATGAGCTCATGCTTAAAATTTTGTGATTGGTTTTAAAGATGTGCTGTTTGGTGAGGACCAAAAGTTCTTAATTGAAACCACAAACGACTAAAATCCATTTTGACCCATGAATCATAAAATATGAACCGTTATCTGTTGTCATAAAACAAAACAAGTGTGGTGTTTACCGCCGTTGCTGGGCAGAGCTTTTACTTCCTCCCTCCGTTCTGTTCTTGCTGCAGGTGGGACTGTATCCTGACGATGGCGGACAGCTCGCAGTGTTTCTACTGCCGCGAGGACCTCGGGGGGAAGAGGTTCGTCCGTAACGAGGGGAGGCCGGTGTGCGTTCGCTGCCACACAAAGTTCTGCGCCAACTCCTGCGCCGAGTGCCACCGTCCCATCTCCGTGGAAACAAAGGTGTCTTATCGAGCTGCATTTCTCTGTGTGGACTTAGAAGTTTTGGTATTTCCTGCCACCTGCGTCCAGCTGTCATCCAAAAAAACCCTCCAAAAAATCTCTCCGTTTTCCTCCATCAGGAGCTCAGCCACAAGGGCCGATACTGGCACGAGGAGTGTTTCCGCTGTGCAAAGTGTTACAAGCCTCTGGCTAAGGAGCCCTTCAGCACCAAGGATGACCGCATCATGTGTGGGAAGTGCTGCTCCAGAGAGGATGCTCCACGCTGCCACGGCTGTTATAAACCCATACTGGCGGGTACGACTGATCACATTCACACCAATGCTCTGTAGAGGGTGGCCCACTGATCTGCTTGTCTTGTGTGATTAAAAAACCAAAGAGTTAGCTGGAAAAAGTCATTTTCAAAAGAGTTTCTTCATCAGAACATCTAAATATATACATGATTTAGGGCAGTACGGGTGTACTGACTATTATAGTGTCAAACTATTGTTAAATAAAAGGACTCATGCAGGCCTAAAAATGTCCTCTGTACTACTGTATTTATTCAGCATTAGCAGTAATAATCCTTCTCCTCTCCCCTGCAGGAACAGAGAGCGTGGAGTACAAAGGGAACTCGTGGCACGACGAGTGTTTCACCTGTTACAGCTGTAAACGACCAATAGGATCACAGAATTTTCTCTCCAAAGGAAGTGACATTTACTGCAGCCCCTGCTATGATGACAAATTCGCTAAACACTGCGTGAGCTGCAAGAAGGTAATTTCTCTCACACAGGGAACCAGGCCACCCTCATATCACCAAGATCACTTTGAAGTCACATTTTTATAGCAATTTTAGGCACGCTGCCATTTAAATGTTTAATTGTGTTCATTGTTTTATTTTTATTTGCTTTGACATGTCAAAATTCCTTTAATAAGCAGGCTGTAATAGTGCAATAATTCATAAAATCTTAATCTTTGGATACTTAGGATAATTTTTTTTCTGTCAGGGAAATCTGCAGCCTAATTGCATTTTAGCCTTTTACCCCATTACACTAATGACTGACCAGATTATTAATAAATTATTGCTTCATTTGTACTTTTAACTCGACTATTTAATTCATACCAAACTATGCTAAATGTAACAAATGTGGAAGCCACTGTATCTCACTTGGTTGAGCAGGCGAACCATGCAGTATGTCATGGGGCTACTGCAGAGGCTGCTTACAGCAACCTGCTTGTTCTCTTAAGTTTCCTGCATTCTCTCCACTGTCGTCTCTAAATCAAGGCTAAAATAAACCCAAGGAAAATATTTAAACAAATCTCGGATGGAGATGTTATTTTAACAGTAATTAAACTACTCAAAGATTATTTTAATTGGATGGTAAAACATCCCTTAACTTCTATCTCCAGCCTATAACCTCTGGAGGAGTGAACTACCAGGACCAGCCGTGGCACAGCCACTGTTTCGTGTGCAGCTCCTGCGCAAAGCCTCTGGCAGGGACGAGTTTCACCAACCACCAGGAGCAGGTCTTCTGTGTCGACTGCTACAAGACCTCCGTGGCCAAGAAGTGCAGCGGCTGCCAGAACCCCATCACAGGTTAGCTTTATACCTGAATTCCTTCTAAACACCAGCGCTTTCACAATGAGAGCATGTTCTCACTCGTTAGTCTAAGTCTTAATACAACATGGTGTTTGTTTTGTAAGTGATGGCTCTATTAGAGTCAAAAGGAGGTTAAAGCAGGTGGCACTTTACCATTCGAATGACATCTTAGCTGGTGTAGTGCGCAGTATCTGCTGTGTCCATAAAAACTCAGCTAAAGTGTTTGCAACAAATATTATTGCATCACAGTGGCTACATCCTTCTTTCATATGCAGTCTGTGATATTGCAGCATGAAAGACTGGACCGACTAACAAGTAAACACAGATCTCAGCTGAGATCTGAGTTCTTAGTTAAACTCGTGGCATTAAAATAAACACAACAGGTAAATGGAAGCTGTACCAGAACCATAACTATGACTGAGTGCACTCAGCTACCAGGTAAGTAAGAAAGAAAGGGAAGTTTGTCTTTATAGCACTTTTCCAGAGAAAGAATAGTTAAATGCACATGCCAAAAGCAACATAGGCACACAAACACTACGCAAACACCTGCATGAACAGATGAGTTTTAAGCTGCTTTTTAAAGGATGACACAGAGAGTCAAAGGTGCAAAGAGAGGTGTAGGTGGGGGGGACCTCACACCATGATGTTAAAAAAAAACCTAATAACTATTTGAAGATAAAAAATTAAATCTTTAGATGATTTTAAGGTGTTTTGTAACTTTTCATCTGACGGATCCAGATGTGCTTTAAGGCAATTCAAATACAGCTGATGTCTTTACTGATTAAGACCAGCAGGTGGCACACAAAGGTAGACCAAAGACACGGTCTAACTCCCCTCTGCTCTTCTCTCCTCTCAGGTTTTGGTAAAGGGGTGAATGTGGTGAACTATGAGGGCAGCTCCTGGCATGAATACTGCTTCAACTGTAAGAAGTGCTCCCTCAGTTTGTCCAACAAGCGTTTCGTAGCCAAGGGAAAAGACATCCTCTGCACTGACTGCGGCAACAAGTAGAGACGGACGACTTTATGCCCGTTTCAAAATGATGTAAACCTATTCCCCTGCATTCTTCTCCTTTCTATCACCAAGCTGGCCTTCACTTCCTGTCCGCTCCGGCATTATATCCCCTCTGATAATAATGTGAATAATGAAATAAAATAAAGTAAATAAATAAGGTGATAGAGTCTACAGTGCTCCCCTTGGTAAAGCAAATGTGTTTGGCGAAACAAAGCACTCAGACCATGACTCTGCTGGAGGACGGGTTAATAAAATAATAATAATAATTTAAAAACAGAATAAAAGGATGTAACCTTACCTGTTTGTTTTTTGTTGTTGTTGTTTTTACATGCCAGCAAGCATCTTATTTCAATATTCTGTTTATTATCCAGCTGAAATCTTGGAAGATTAATTGATGTGAGTACTTTAACCTGCTCTGATGTTAAGTGACGTCTACGTCTGAAAATGAGAAACTCTGAGTCCGGCAGCGGCACGTGTCAGACTTGTATTACATTAAAATGTGTGAGCTGGTGTTTTGAACCACTAGTAACAAGTTTTCACAGGAGGTGACAGGAGCCTTTTCTCTCTGTCCAAATGTAAGAGAACAGTATTTTTACCAACAGCTACCCGACTCTGTTGTTAGAGCTGCATCATTCATTCTTATTCTGCTAAAGCTAACCTTCATTTACTGTGTTGTTAAAAGCTCAGAAATCAATGCGTGTCATGTTGCAGTCGGTAAATGATAAAAAAAAAAAAAATCTAAGGTTGCTTAAATTGCAGCGTTTAATTGTTCATGTGTCCGTATTTAAGTTTTAACTGCTAATTGATATTTGCTTGTTGTATTTTTTACATAAATAAAATTTGTAACCCTTTCACTTCTAAATAAAGTTAAAATCTGAATAAATGTTGCATGTTTCTGTGAAGATCAAAGCTCAAATAAACTTTCTATAAAACTGAGAATGACTTTTTCTCTTTTTGATTCAATTTCTCAGTTTATTTTTAATGAATTTGTTTTTTTGTTTTTTTTAACTTTACGTTTTAAACGGATGGTTTTGTTGCACAGGGACAGATACCAACCTACTGAAGGCCATGCATGTAGCCTTGAAAGAGTAATTAGGTCTTCATGTTCAGGTAGTGTTGACAGAAAGCAGTGCATGTTTGTCAGAGCTAATTACCGTTTCACGTATGCTTTTGTGTGGCCGTGATTTTTTTCCTCCTACACTTTTATAGATTGACTTTTTGTCCCACCTGCACACACATAATAGCACGAACCGACCAATCACAGCCAGACAACAGCATTACCTGCTTCACGGTCACAGACAAAGGTTTGTGACTTGATTTTTATGCATCGTCTCAGAGCTTGTTCGAAACCAGTGAGCTGAGACTTTGCAGGATGAAGTGTAGTTGCTGAGAATCTCGACCAGGATTTACTTTCAGATTCATCTCCTGGCTTTCAGGCGATTCTGTCGAAGGTAAGTTCTTCACTTATGCTCAAAAACTTTGATAAACTTTGATGCTTCTAATAATTCTAATAATAAAAATACTTTATTATACAGTTAATGCACAAATAATAGTGTAATTATTTAATTTTATTTTTCAGATTTCATCATGGTCATCCTTCAAAATTACCTGAATGTTTTTTTCTCTCTGTCTCTGCTGGGCAGCCCGGGTCCTGCTAAAGCAGACGGTAGGAACAACTAAAAAAATGGAAAAAATACAAAAGAGATCACAATTTAGTTGATCACAAATCATGCTTGCGTATTACTTGAAGCCATGGTTCTGTGAGAAAGTCAGCTGATTGTAAAAAAGTCAAAATCATCTAAAACAAACCTCACGTATATCATGTAGAGCCATTAAAGACCACAAGGTGAAAGGTGGAAAAGCATGATGTAATACTGTAGACAGTTTAACTGACTCCAGATTCAGCTCCTGCTGACTAAATAAGTAAAGAAGAAAAAAATGTTCTTCACACGTTCCTTTTAAAGTGGCCGGGTCTGTAAAAGTGGCCGCAAAACACACTGATGATGATTTCTAAAGCAAAAAGATAATTACCCATTAGGGTAATTTTTGACAATGAACAAAAAAAGAGTTGCAATGAGACTAACAGTTAGGTTTATAAGTGGTTTTTTTTCTTTCTTTTTGTGATTGAGCTTCCGTACACCATCACAGTGCGTTTCAAATCAAACAATCTATGGGTTAAATTCAATGTTAACAAAAGCATTGACTTAACTTTGAGGAATTTTTATACAGTCCCCCATTTTCAGATGTTCAAAGGTAAGTGGACTCACAGAATTTTAAGGGTTATAAAGGTTGATTTTTTTTTTAGAGCTGTGCCAGCTCTTTTAGATGTTTTCTATCTTTTGAGTCTAAAGTATGAAAAAGGGCTTCTTGAAGATGTCTCTTGGACTGGTAGATCCACCCAACCCCTCATCGAGTGTTCTTTACTTTGTTAGATGTTTTAAGGCTGTTTTTCTTAACCATGGAAATAATTCAATTTTCGTTGCTTTTTGTGGTCTTTCTGGCTTTTTGTTGTTGGTGAGTTGGTTGGTGCATGCAAGCTTTGTAAGAATGAGGCAGATTGCTGATTACTACTAAAGTTTTTGCTGTCTCTCTGACCGGGTTGTTTTGCCTTTTCAGCCCAATAATGGAGTTTCACTGAAAAGCCTGGAATAAACTCCACTCTTTTTGCTGCTTAATAACCAGAGAACAGAACCTCCCTGCCAGTCAATTGTCCAATTAATTATGAACCTCTAAAAATGGGACATTATGCATAAAACAGTTCAAACACTTCAATAATATAGTAATTATTTAATTCAGATGAAAAATTTAAAACATATTTCGTTTCAACAGACAAACAAACCAAAGAAAAAACCCAACCCTGTTTAAATATGAACATAATTGAGGTTTCCCAACACACTGCGACAACTCTCAGTTTTAACTAAAACTGAAAAAGGATCAAACTCAATGCAGAAGCTGAATTAAGTGTCTTAATTACTTGAAAACCAGACTGTACACACTCCTTTCAGGAATGAAAAATGTTCTTTTTTCATATAATACCCAGCAAAACCAGTTAAGAAGCTCCAAAAGTGATTTGCTTCCACAACAATGTATGGTGAAAATCTACCAGTGGATCTATCAACATCCACTGCTCATTTCCAACCAAAATACACAACAAAGTCTGGACATTGTCCAATGATCAGGAAATCCATCCAGAAAGACAGTCTCAAGATCTCATAAATAAATTAGAATACATGATCAATAAACAGCATTCAGTATTGTAATAGGAAAGTTATGTAACGTCCAGAAGGTTCTGAAGGTAAAACCTTCTCCCTTTGTTCAGATTTCCTGCTGTGGAAGCACTTTTTTATAAAAACGATGTATTTTTCTCTCAGTGCCTAGGTTCAGTCTATGGGGGGAAGTGGCTAATTTCACTGCAGGATGCAGCCACTGGACACTAAAGCATCAGATCACCATCCCCCCCCTGCAAGAGCTCACAGTCTGCTTCTACCTGAATCTAGAGAAGGTACTGATGATAAATGTCCTGCAGTTATAACTGGTTTAACTGTCACAGGGATATTTTTAAAGGTGCCGAACAGTTAAAGAAATGAAATCTCACTAACTCCAAACATGTCTAGACCATAGGTTCCTCACCGTGGACCGCCTTTATGTACCGACATCCAAAGGCACAGTATGCTGAGCTGGGGCTGGGGTTTAAGGCGGGTCATTTAGTGGTCTGGTTGTTTGGCGTGGAGTGGAGGACCCAGAAGATCGTCCTCCTTGAGTCACAGTGGTACCCACTATGCCTGACCTGGTCACATACGAAAGACAGACCTGCCCTATACCTTAAAGGGACCCTGCTGAACCTCACGGCAGGTGGGTTTCCTCTCATCGTGTGTTCTTTAAAAGCCTAATTTTATTCTGGGATTAGAAATAAAGATTGGTGAAGAAATAAAGATGTTTTTTAGAAATGGCTTTTGGGATCTAGAAGTCTGATCCTCTCAGTTTTCTCCTGTAACTGATTCTGATTTTCCTACACAGGCTGTCAGGCAATACTGAATGCAGGTGCTCCTTTTCAGTCTATTATCTAAAACTTGTCTGGCTGGAACATCTCAATGATTTATATATTGATAACACGGTTGCATCAAGTGATAATCTGCTTACAAAGGTCACTATCAAGAGTTATAGCCGTCTTGTGTTTTTGCTCATGACGTCTTAAATGAATCTGGGCTACAGCTACATTCCCTGTTTAGAAAATGATATGGAAAACCTGCCTTGGCTGTTTCAGTGATTTTTTTAGTCTTTCCTTGACCACCTTTTGTATGCCTTCCCTCTCTCACAGTCCTCTATGGAGCTGCTTCTTCTGCCTCCTCTTCGTGCTCCACACTGGCCCCCAATGGATCGCTCACTCTGGGATCAGGACATTTCATTGTAAATGGCAACATAAAGATCATTCCTATATCCCGTGTGTCGGGAAAACTCTCTCTGTTTCGGATGTGGGGGAGAGAACGCAGCAGCAAGGAAGTGGCATCAATGAACTGTACAGAGGGGGATGTTGTGAAGTGGGAGAGAAACAACTGGGACACTCAGATCTGTGCTCCACTACAAGATTGCAGCCTGAATTGCAGTGAGCATGCAACTTACAAACCCTGAATACTTTCACTTGAAACCTTTGCCGTTATCATCTGATTTTATTTTACTGCAGTAAATGCCACATTCATCAAGCTTTTTCCAGCCTCAGCGATAGTTTGTTGGCTGTCTGTGGTGTATCCCCTCACATTAAATACTCACCACCTGTCTATTTGGCAGTTAAGTAAATGTAAAAACAAATTCATAATCAATTAGATGAAAATTCGAAGCATTAATCAAGCAGCTTGTTTCATCTCTACAAAACTGGAACAGTCTACAGTTTCAATAAGATGATAAATGTTGACACTTTTACTTGTTAATGATTCTAATTTCTTGGCTACTAAATGCAGGAAATTTATGAAAAAAAAACATTCCAGTTTTTCTCAGAAATATGGAAGAAGTCAGAACTCATGACCCCCAAAGATTTTTTTCTTTTACTGGCCCTAATCCTCTTTCATAGCACTATAGAGCTTAGTTTACATAAGAAAATTCCTTTCACACAGTCTGTTCAGCCATATGAAAAACGCAGTATTAGTTCCACGTGAATCTTTCCCTCTAGCTGAAAGCGCTGCTCCAGTTTTAGGTCAGTGCAGATAGGAAAAAATACAGTTTGATCTTTTCTTCATATCGTAATACAAAATATATAGTTTATGACAGTGGTTCTCAACCTATGGGGCAGGTCGCAGTCGTGGGGCAGGGAGACACACCAGGTGGCTGCTGGTGAAACTAAGCTGAATAAATGTATTTTTTTAGGAAAAATAAAAATGCTGATGCTTTTACACAGACTTTCAATTAAGTCAAGTCCGACTTGGATCCTTTTAATTGTTAATGATTGATGGAAACGGTGGGCTGTAAAGTCATTTTACTCTGCAGGCTTCTGAGGTTTGAGAGCTACTGGTTTATAATAATAAGCAGCCATTATTAAATAGAGGCAGAGTGATGTGGGGATTTTTAAGACTGATACCAATATTTAGTGATTCAATAATCCAATATATCGACTGATACTTTTTTCTTTATTCAGACAAAAAAAACCCAGAGATTTCTCAGCATTTGTTATCTGTAGTTATTTATGAGTCCTCACTAAGATAATATGACAATTTCTCCCTTCTCTCCTTTACTTTCAAGCCCAGTGGTATATTGGTCAGGTTCAAATATTTATAAGATAAAGAAAAAAATCTGTCAAACTGTAAAAAATACATATATATATAAATATATACACACTGAAGTAGGCTTGAAAGTTATCACTCTTGTTTTTTTATGGTCTTAAATGAAATCTACAAACATTTAATGCAGTTTTATGTTCTCTTTGGCAGCATGGTCCATTTACCAAGTGAAACTGATAATTACTATTATTCGTCAGGATGAGAACAAAACTGAGATCTACACAGCCAGAGACATCGCACACCAATGGGTAAAACAAACAAAAACTTAAAAAAAAAAGGTTTATTCATCTATTTTTAAATTCTTGAAAAACTGTTATAAGAATAATTATTTTTATTACCTCTACCAATGAGTTCATGTCATTTATTCCATTTTTTAAAATATATATTCTGAAGAGAAATTCACAGACTCAATCCAGATATTGTTTTGGATCCAGGAATTTTGTGCGTGCTGTGGCGGGAATTTGTGTAGGGTCAGACTTCTCGTCATTTATTTCTCTGAAAAATTCCAGACCCTGCTGCTTTGGACTTCATTATACTGTGCAGGCTTTACTTTACATTTATTCAGCAGCAGTAAATCTCAGCGGCTATAACACTACCTTCTGCTCTTTGTTGTTCCTGCAGCTCAGACAGGAGCTGCCGAGCGACATCTATTTACACATAGTATCTGTGTTTGAACTATCCAGGTAGGAGATGATTTACATTTGCAATAAAATTCATTTGAATCTCACTGTGTGTCACACAATTAAATCTTGTTTTATAGTACATGTCAGAGGGGAGGAACAAATGGGCCATAAGGTTACTGAGTTTCTTTGATTTTCTTATTTTCAGATCCAATACAGAAGACCTCGTAAAAACACCATATGAAGACCAGCTGGTAAGAACATCAGAGCTCAACTGATGCATCAGGTTGATGTATGTATGAGGGGATGTTATCTTAATGCAAATATAGCTGTGTCTGTTTGGCCAGTAGGACAGTAGGAGTGTAAGACCTGGACAGCATCTTTATCAGCATCTTGTTTCATACGTATTAAATGTTCTTCTATTCTTCAGATGCGGTTCAGTCCCTCCAGTGTCAACAGGTAATATGATAGAGAGTTACAGTTCCCAGAATATTGTGTGATTTCTATCTGACTTTTTTTTTTTTTTAATGTACAGACATGTTTCTTTCATTTGTATATAAAACAAAACAAAAAATTTTTGTAATCTGGGAAAAACATTCATCTTAATAGAAAAAAACCTTGGTTGGGCTTTAACTTTGGTTAAAGAGCCCAAAATAATCGAAATACCTGAAAAGCATTGTTGTAGAAGAGAATAAGAACGTGGTATCTAAAGCATGACTTTGTGTCTTCCTTGTAGTTTTCGCTGCAACGTATATGTGAATGTCATCCCTGCTGTGGATGTGGCAGATGTGCAGTCTCTAATAGCCACGAGGCTTAAAAATCCCTACAACGACCCCAGTGGTTTGTTACAGCTGTGGGCTGATGCAGAAAACATACACACCACACCTGTCGGTAGGAAACAATTCTCAACAGAAACTGATAATAGTTAATAAAAACTAATTATAGTTCTTATTCGTACATAATAACCAAAAAACTTTATATTTTTTATAATCTCATTTGGCTTTCATAACAGTTTCTTCCTGGTCTTGCCTTGTTTTTTTAAATTTGGTATTTTTCAAAAGTCTCTTTTGTTGCAAATAGTTTTTAATAGTTTTCTTTCCAGAAACTTGCTTTGGATGAAACGTTTGTGTGATCTTTATTTGAATCCAATAAATCCCAAGTTTTCCATTAGTTTCAGTATTTCAGATTCTGTTTTCTTGGTCGAATAATCTCTGCAAAGCTTTGCAGTAGCTTTAGGTCATTACCTTGGTATATGCACCAACAAGCAATCAGTTTAAGTTTGCAAGTTTTTAATGTTCTCCAGCTTTTCTGCAGACACAGAGGAGGAATATCAAACTGAATTCACATTTATATTCCCAAATTTTAATTGACAAACTGGACTTTCTTGAGTGCATAACGTTCAATCACAAAAATTAATTTATCTAATTAGTAATGAAATAAATGAAATTTTAAGGGTGTTTTTATATTTATTTCCATTTTTATATATTTATCTATATTTTAACATGAACAAATATCATTTTGATTGAAGCGTTTGTGCATACATTTGGACTAACCGTTACAGAAACAACATTTTTGTAATAACAAATATTGTTCATTTAAAGTAGACGTGGCATAAACTGTTCATTGTGTGTTGGTCTAACCAATTAATAAGCACTGTACGTGTGCGGTCTTGTGAAGTATTTGCAGAAAAACTCATTGTGGGTCTCTGACATGCATCTTCCAGATGGTTTCTTAGTTGAAACCAGCAGCTCCAGTACGATGACACAGCCTTCTCCGGTGACAAATATTACCTCTACAACCACAATACCATCCTCCACACCCTTTTCTACCACCGAATTTAGACCCCCAACCACAAGCATCATCACAAGTACAAGTTCTACTACCGTAGCCACGCCCATGACCATTGCCACAAACCCTGAAAATGTCTCCGGTCAGTTTCACAACTGCATGTACGGTTCATCTGACATCATAAATTACTTGGTGAAAACTTTCTGATCTGTCTCAATTTCCTTTGCAGAACTGTATTTTCAGGTTAAGGTGAACGTGTCGATAACAGGCGGCTGTGACTCAGAACAGATCCTTAGGTCCTGGGTAAGTCTTACAGAACACCCAAGCTCTTATTTTAAGATACAGGAAACTATTTTTCCTTCACCTGGTTAAATATAGGGGTGTAAAATCCTGACAGCAGAAGTAATGCAGTAAAAATGAATGCTAACTTCCTCTTCACAGCTCAACAATAGCCTACCAAACAACTTGATGACAGTGCTTGAATTTCAGCTGGTCCCCAAAGCTCAAAGGTAGAGTACCACACATCAACTCACCCAGTTCCAGAAATATGTCACATTCTGATGAACGCAAAGGTCTTTCAATTTGAACAACTTAAGTTACTGATCTCACTTCCAGAAATCATCCTAAGCTGCAGTCAGAATACCCTACCAGAGTAAGTAAGCATAAAAAATATGTCAGTGACTTCTTAAACCAAAAGGCTGTTTCTCCCCTGAAAGCTTCATCTTCATCCTTTTTACTCTTTCCCAGGTATTAGCAGACACAGTTTCAAGGTAAGCTTTGTGTGTCTCCGTACAATTTTATTTAGAACTGATTACAATAAACAAAAAATTTGAAATTCTGCCTGGAGGAGGAGGAAACTGGCTGCTACGTTGTTCATTTTTATTTGCCTTTACGCAGATAATATTAAAAAAGTATAACATCATGATGTTATATTTGCTATGTACATGAGCGCATTGTCATTCTGCAAACCATATTTAGCTCTGTTACTTCCAGAAGAGAGAGCTGTATTTTCCAGGTCCAAGTCATGATGCAGTCAGACATACATGAAATCGAAGAGAAGATACGAAACATACTGCTGACACCTTATAATCAGGGGTCCATCTCCATACTCACTGAGGACATAGAGATAAGCCAGATATGTGAGTTAAAAAAAAGGGGGGGGGGGACCCAGCCCTGAAAATCTTCTCATTTTGATCTCTTTCTCAAACATCTCACTGTTCCAGTGTCGTTTAAGTGCAATGCAGAAATGCGCCAAACCCTGAAAGGCCTGTTTGTGTGGCCTGAAACTTCAGGAGGAGAAACTGCCAATCAAACGTGCCCAAAGAACCCGGACCACCACGCCACTCGACACTGGTGAGAGCTCGGACTGTTAATCATTTTTCATTTGTAGTCCAAGTGAAACATCTCACAAAATATGTGATTAAATGGCAACAGGTCAGTGACATGGTTGAGTTTAAAAGCAGCATAGTGTGAAAGACTGCTGGGCAACTCGCTGCAATGAATCTGTGGGTTTCGTCATCTATGTAGGTGACTTTTTTAAAAGCTTAGAATTATCAGGGCTGCTGGATTTGTCTACTCAACAATATAAACCTTTACTAGTGAAAAAACATTAAAAAAATTACTGGGCTTCATCCTCTTGATGCCCTGGATATCTGCAGCTAAAGTAATGGAAATCAATCCAGCAGTAAAGATTTATTAGACCAACACTGCTAAAGTACACATGCTCTGACATTTGTCCTCATGTTTACAGTTGAAGTGTGCTGTGTGTTTTATGTATTTGGCTGGCTGATAAATTTAACATATGGATACGTCTGAGTATTAATCACATCCGTTGGTATACATTTATATGGCTTTACTGCTGTTCTAAAGACTGCGTGTTGACTCAGTGTCACAACACTCAGTGATGGCTCTGCTGTAAATGCATTAATCAAGACCTCAGTGTGACTAATGAGAGGTTAAATGATCGGTAATTCTCAGAATCAAAATGGCTCACAGCTGTGTGAGGTCTCACATAATGTCACCAATCCATCCAATTAACCTCATTTCTGTTGTTGGGTAGTTAGCCGATGCCATTTATTTTCCAGTAAGAGTGCGGCTAGCAAATGTTGATATGCAACATGCTGAGGTGGCAGTATAACCAGATGATGAAAATTTTAAAAAAAGGTTAAAGGTTTTACTCTCTGCAGATTTTTTTATGCATTCCTCCTCTGTCCACCTTCTGTTTGACAGTAAAGGCAAGCTCAATACCCATTGGATGGCTCCAGAGCTGGAAGACTGTGGTCCAGTGGTGGAGACCATCCCTGACCTGTACCATGTCAGTGTAACTGCCGGTCAGTCACAGACTTTTTTCCCAGCTCTAAAATTACCCAAACATCTGTATTTCCAACATAAACCCTGTTACATATTAGACATGTGCTGTGTTACAAGTTAGAATGGGATAAAAATGCCTGTTTCACAAGTTGTGCCATTTCACTTCCAGATAGTGCTCAGGATGTGGTAGATATGATTGAAGTCTTACTGAGTAACCACTCCACACTCAACTATGACGAACTGACGATAGTCCTCAACAAGCTGCAGGACATCATTAACGTCAGTGTGGTCACACCAGAGCTGGGCCAAGCTCTTCTCAACATTATTTCAAACATACTGAAATCTGAGAGCAACCTGGTGCCTTTTACTAACAAGTAAGGAATGAATGCAGAACGAGAAATAAACTTTTCCAACAATCTGATGTGGGGACACTAAAATCTTCTGTTTTCTCTCCAGCATCCTGAATATTACAGAAGCAATGGGAGACAGGATAGTGGGTTATGAGGGTTCCTCCACCCTGGTCGCTCCAGCCATCGGCATCGCAGTGGTGGATGTAGTTCCTGGAGAGTTTAACAGTTTAATGATTGGAGTGGCGTCTGATGCTACTGGCAAAAAACCCGAGGTCGGCAAAATTTCTCTGTAAATTTTCTTCCTCATTCTGTTGCTCGCTTCGAACTTCAGCAGGTCTACTCGACTATGTCTACAAGGCTGCTGCCATGTGATTGGCTGATTTAATATTTTGTCATTTGCCCCATCTCTCTCCCCTCGCTCCATCTCAGCAGCTTGCTTCCTCTTCCTGAGCCTGGTTCTGCTGGAGGTCTCTTCCTGTTAAAAGGGAGTTTTTCCTTCCCAATGTTGCCAAGTGCTTGTTCATAGGGCAGTCCTGTGCTTGTTGGGGTTCCTCTCTAATATTGTAGGGTCTTTATGTTATAATATAAAGTGCCTACAGGCCACTGTTGTTGTCAACTGGAACTATATAAATAAAACTGAATGTCTGCATTAAGAAGCAGGTGAACAGGTGTTACAAAAGGTTTCCACATGTGGAATAAAACATGCTACTTTGAACCAATAAATGTAGGCTTTTCTACAGTCATTGCTTTGAACAGTGCTGTTTGCAGCAGCTTGAAACTGACACTAAACATTGTCTTTCTTGGCGATATTTAAGCAAACATACAGATGAGTCTGTACTTACCGCATTAATGCTGCTCAAATTGTCTGCAGTGCATCTCAGAAATCAACAGTGCTGTTAGCTGAAACATGTTGCCTGAGCTTTAAAAAGAATTAAGAAAATTTGTCTTTATAGATTTTTATCAACAGGTATCCCCTCAACAGCACACTGGCTTTCATCTCCCTCCCATCTGCCCTGCAGCACTGCTTCCCCCAACAAGCCCCAAATCAGACCCGACCGAGAATCCAGTTTCAGTTCTACGCCATCGCGTCGCTCTTTAAGGTGGTATTTTCTATGAAGCCACTTCTTTGTGAAGAATTGCTCCTAGATGCTTATTAGTGAAACATGTTATTCATATGTACTGTGTTTTAACTTCAGGGGAGACAAATAGATCAGACCCTCAACACTTTTGTGGTGGCAGCCAGTGTGACCAACGCCAGCTGTCCAATCAAAGACCTGGAAGAAGATATTGAAGTCACACTCCAACATCTTATACCAAACACAGTAGGAGAGGTTGTTCTATCAATATACACTGCGTGTAATGAAAGCACCTTTAATCAATGAATGCATTAATGTTTCTTTTGTCTCTGATTAAGCCTTACAAGCAGGTCGAGTGTGTGTACTGGAACTTCAATAAAAACAGTACGTCCTGATCTCAGTCCTATTCTTCCAAATCAAATCAACTCTGGAAGAAGCGGGCCACATTAAACATTACTCTTCTCATGCAGATGGACAAGGAGACTGGGACAATTATGGATGTCGGAAATACAACAGCAGCCCTTACTACACAACCTGCCTGTGTGATCATCTCACACACTTTGGAGTTCTTCTGGTACAAACTACTACTTTAATATTGTTTTTCTGTTTCCTAAAAAGCACATTTTGGCAGAGCACTTTAAAGTTTTGGTAACAGCAGCAACAATACACACACTACTAATTATGTTTTTCTTTTTCTTGTATCAAACTGAATTGCAGTGGTGTCAATATGCTTTGACCAGGCTTAACCAGCAGAGGGCACTAAAGGAATAATATTTAAAAATAAACTACTGCAAAGAAAAGTTTGAAACAGTTCATTATGTTCGAGTAACTCCCGACAACATATACTGTAATGGGATTGCTGTTTTGCAACAATTGCACCATTATTAATAATAATAAATATGAGAAATGCCTCCTGGGCTATTCAGTACCAAGAACGCCAAAATTAAATGAATAAATTCATCATTAAATAATTAAACGTGTCTGTAATTAATTAAAAATTGAAATAAATACATAATGTATTGAATCTATAATTAATTTCTAATACATTTTATTTAAAAAGATTTACTTATTTCGCTAATTATTCCATGGTTTCTGTGGTGCAGACCAGTGTCCCTTATTCATTACTCTGTGGCTTTCAGCCTACAGAGTAATGAATGCCTACCGAAGAGGATTTTTTTAACCACTTTAAATTATTTGATTAACAAGTTGTTTCCTTTACATAAATTAATGTCAGATTTTTTCCCCTATATAATTAAACACAATAAAAATACATAAAACCCCATTCCTATACTTTATCACTGAGCTATGATGAAACTAATTTTACTATAAGTGCTAGAGATAGTAAAAGTGTTTCAGTGTAGTAGTGGTTAGACAGATGCTGGGCTTTACTTGCATATGGGAACAGTTAGGAACAGGATCAGCCAAGAGCTAATAATGCACACTGGAAAATACAGCCCTGTAACCAAACGTCTCCATGTCTCCAGGATGTCGCCAGGACTCAGTTGGACCCTGCTAATGAGCAGATCCTGACCATTATCACCTATCTTGGTTGTGGAGTCTCGTCACTCTTCTTGGGAATTACCGTTCTCACGTACACGGCTTTCGAGTAAGCGTTTTCTGCTTACATGCAGCACAGATCTGTGGGTGCTACTACAGGCCTGTCAACACCAATTCAAATGTATGAGGAAAACTATTGTTTTAAGTGAGGCACACATTGTTTTCAGTGTTAGAAAACAGCAAAGGATATGCTGAAGTTTCACTGTCATGGTGGTATTTTAATGCATGCATTTCTCAGGTTTGTTGAGTTTACTTCACTGCTAAAGGTTTTTCTGTACGTGTATCTACATGTAGCACAAAAGTATCATAGTACCTAACCTCTCGACTTTCTCCACGATGTCTATATCTCTCTTAGAAAGCTTCGTAGAGACTACCCCTCTCAGATTCTCATCAACCTCTCTCTGGCCCTGCTGGGCTTGAATCTGGTGTTTCTGGTCAACTCCTGGCTGTCCTCCTGGGGTCTGTACCCTCTCTGCGTGGCTGTGGCCTCCACCCTGCACTACTTCCTGCTCGCATCATTCACCTGGATGGGATTAGAGGCCGTTAACATGTACTTTGCCCTTGTTAAAGTATTCAACGCCTACGTGCCCTCTTATATGCTCAAGTTTTGTTTTCTGGGATGGGGTGAGTCACATTTTTGCATGACTGAATTTTAGTTAATGGCAACACAGAAAACATTATTACTTATATGGTGTGATGACAGCTCATAAAAATCTCTAATGGGACGCATTATGCTCATTTCCAGGTCCATCTCTAGATCGTTAGACTCTAGCAGAGATGCTCTGCATGAGTCATGGTTCCAAAATAATCTTTATCATATACTGGGCCCCAGTGCAGAGTATTAAACCATTTTGCTCCTCTCCCTTTAGGTCACCTTCTGATTGGCTGCACCTCACAAAATCAAAATTTAAACAGCAGATGGAGGGAACTGGGCCATATTAATGATTTCCCCTCTTTCTGAAATCATAAAGAGAATAAACTGCCTGACAAGGAGCTTTTTGAGCAGTGTGACACCTAAAGTATAGCCTCACAGCGATTACTTAAGAGTTTGGGTATTTTTAATATGATCATCAACAATTCTAAAAGTGCATTACATTAGACAGCTATTTTTATATAACAAAAAGGGTTAATTTTAAAAGCAATTATATTTTCTGTTTGTTTTTCTGAGGGTATGACATTGTAAGTACATACATACTTGTATGTATTTGAAATCTCCATCCAGGGCTTCCTCTGGTGATTTGCATCCTGGTGCTCATCGTGAACAAAGAGGCCTACGGCAGTCACATCTACACAGACACTTCTTCTTCTACCTTACAGCTGCTGGACAACTCTGATAACTTGTGAGTTTTGGATTCATCTTTTATTCATTTTTCATATCTTGATACATACTTGATGATCTGAAGAGAGTTGAAGGTTTCATTCAGCTTTCACATAGAATCTCTCTCTATATCTAAAGAATCTATATCTATCTCTTAGCTGGAAAAAAATGAATATCACAACATATTTTCTCCAATTACAAAAGCAAATCCATGATGTAAAACCACAAATCTTCAAAAATAGATAAAACCATTTCCTTCACATTTTATTTTCAGCCAGATCAAGCTGATCTGATGTCATATTGGAAGTCATGTAACATGGTATTACACTCTCGGGCTATCCAAACACATGATTCAAGAATGATAAGTCAGTAAGATGTTTTCATTAGTTGCAGAAGGTTCAAATACGACCACACTGATCATTCATCGTGTTCACTGATCTCGTCTACTAATGCCTCGTCTGTCTTTTTCCTGTTTGTCACCCTCCCAGCTGCTGGCTCCAGGACGATGTGACATTTTATGTGTCTGTGGTTGCCTACGCTGTGTTCATCTTTCTCTTCAACACCGGGGTAAATCATTTCACATTTCATTAAAGATTTTACTTGTCAGATTGTTATGTGTTCTCCTTATTCCTTTTAAATTCAACATGGGTACGCTGTGATCAAAGAGGAATGGAGATGGTGAGAAATAATGCTCAAGCAACTTGTGGCGTTTGAATGATGCTCAGATGGTACGAAGTGGCCCAAAGTGTGCCTAGAAAATATTCCCAACACCCTTACACCACCAGCAGCCTGAACTGTTGATATAACGCAGGATGGATCCATGCTTTAATGTTGTTTATACCAAATTATGATAATCAGAACTGATCATCAGAAATCTTCATTCTGATGCTCAGCCTGAATTTCCGCAGGTTGCCTTGACCATGTCTACATACCTAAATGCACTGAGCTGCTGCCATGTGATTGGCTGACTAGACATTTGCATTAATGAGCAGCTGAACAGTTTTATCTAACAAAGTGGCTGGTGGAGTTAGAAAAAAAACCCCTTCATATTAGACACATTCTTTATTACTGTGTAAATTTGCTTTTGACCCTTTTACCATGTGCCTGTAATCCAACCACTCTGAGGCTTCTTTTCAATCTCCTCTTAGGTTTTTGTGGTGGTTCTAATCCAGATTCGACGTATGCGAGCCAACAGCCCGGCGGGGACCAGGAGTGGAGTCATGCAGGACTTGAAAGGAGTTGCCAGTCTAACCTTGTTACTGGGGCTAACATGGACTCTTGGCTTCTTTGGCTGGGGGCCAGGCAGAATAGTTCTGCTGTATCTGTTCTCTGGACTCAACAGCCTGCAAGGTTGTCCTTTTGTACAGAGGCAGTTAATGAAAGCTCGATAACGTCCAGATAGAATTTTATTTTAAGTTTGAAAGTCATCAAGCTTATTTTTACCATATAAGTAACTGTTTAGCCTCAATCTGTTGAGGTTTTTTTGAATACTTAACGTCTCGGTCAGCCAAGTGTGTCTTTATTAGCTGACATGAACATCTGGCTGTGTTAGTTCTTCTTTTCAGTCAGTCAAAACTATTTTGAGAAGTAAGGATAGTGTAATATGCCAAAGATCAAACATTATAAACATGCACGGACTTGTAAAAAGATGGTGCTTTACTTTTAAGAAGACAACCTTTTGGGTGTTGTTGTGGATTTATTTATTGTGTGAAATTTTGCTAACCACGTGTGCAGTTTTCCACAACAACCCGCTTTGCAACCGGAGTTCAAAAGAAGCTCGGATGAGGAAAAAAAAAAAAAGATGAAAAGGAAGATTTCAAACAGCCAAATGATGCAACCATATCACAACAGCTTTCACCTCTACTGATCTCTCTTATAATACTTTCTTTTGTATGAGTGAAGCAACCACCGCTGTTTACTTCTCTATATGAAATTATTCCAGAGAAAATTAGAAATACCTGCGCGAGGAACAAAGAGCTTCAAACCCAGATCTTATCTAATCTTGAGCTCACGACCTTTTCTTACTTTTCTATTTGCTGCAGGACTTTTCATATTCTTCTTCCACTGTTTAATGAAGGAGAATGTCAGGAAACAGTGGAGGATTCACCTCTGCTTTGGCCGTTTTCGACTTGAGGAGCACTCTGGTATGGGACCCACACGTAACACAGTGTGACCTCATCAATTCAGTTCAGTTACTTTTATGGCAACCTTTTTGTCGAGGCTCATAAAGTAGTACTGAAATTAGTACATGATACTGATACTATGCAAAGACTCGATCACACTCAATCTAACAAATCTGTTTGTTTTGTTTGGTGCTGTTAAAAGTTCAACTTATGGGGTAACTTGCAATGAAAGCAAAGCAGCAAACACTACTTTGGGCTTCACTTATATTACTTGTCTGCCACTGTTGTCCAGAATGGAGCAACTCTGCTTCGATTGGAGCTCAGGCAAAGCCCAAAACAAATCCTCCGGGAGCAATAAGACCATCAGTCGGCTCAACTAAGTCCTCCTCCACAGATAGCACGTCAGCTTCCTCCAACTACAGCCAGCGAGATTCATCCTGCAAGAGACCAGATCTGGGTGAGAAAACTAGGCACCACACGTCCTGACTAAACTCATAACTATGATTCGGTCAAGACATTTCAGTACACTTATCATGAGCAAGATAAATTAAGTACATGATGACATTTCAGCGAGACGTTCATTCTTCGGTGGACTTTCCTCTGTTGACATTAAACTTCCTTGGTTCTAATCTGTTATAAGACATTTAAGCTTACAATTAAAAGTTACAGTTCATCCTGTTTAGATTCAGGCTCCTTAAAGTAAAACGATGATCACCGATCACCGTTGCATTCAGCTGCCAAAATTCACACTGAAGGTCACTGCTTACATTAATGAGACTGCACTGACGTTAAGTAATTACCAGGCTTTGTAATTAAGCTGGTTTAGACAGAAGTAAAAGGACATGTCTGTTATTCCTTAAAAAGGTTTCCGTCAACCATCTGACAGCTCAATTTCAGTTTAAACTCCCAGGTATACATTCTTCTCACACACACAGGTTTTTCACACCTCTGAATTGCTCACAGATGTTTAATTATCTTGTAGGCCTTTTTATGAATTCGTTGGCGCTTCCTCAACCTCAGAGAAGCCCTTTGGGTCCGGGAGGTCCGCCTTCCTGCAGAGGGGTGAGCCCAACACCTGGCTGGAGGAATCACGTGCTTCACTAGCAAGAATAAAGAAGAGCGCAACACATTGACTACCACTAAAGATTTGTCTTAGTGTTTTTAGCCATGTAACATGAAACTGATCAGAAATTTTGCAAATATTTATTATTAAATAAATCAATAATGTCAACTGATTCAATGTTTAGCAACTACCACTAATACAGCACTGCTTCAACCTAATGCAGTTTTATCGTGTTTAATTATTGTAGCAATTTGTGTGTCTGCAGCATCAAACTGTGTGAATGACATGTTGTGTTTTTTTAAATTCTGAAACTTTCCAGAGTGGACATATTTTACAAAATGAAAGTTATTCCATGAGGATAAGCGTAAAAAAACAACAAAAAGAAAAAAAAAAAACCAAGACCCACAGTCAAGTTTCCACAGTCCCTTTCTTAACCAGCACGATACGGTACTTGCGGGTAACATTTAATGAGGCTGCCTGCTGATGATCTGTTACTCAGTCTAAGGACTGTGATGCTCTTCTGCTCTTGATCAGTTGAGTACTGGTGCCTCTTTTTTTCCCTCCTTTGTGTTGTTCTGAGAATAAAGGCGAGCACAGCGTCGTACAAAATCTTTAGTTATTCGGCACTTTCCCACATTGACTAAATTATTAGAACCGTAACGGAGATATGCTTCAGAAAAAAGTTTGTTTATTTGAGACTATAACCCAACCCAAAGGCTGATACTGTACACACATAACAAGCCAGATAAATCAATGTTTTAACCAGCATAACCAATTTCTGCTGAGCAAATTATTTTTCTAATGATCGTTTTAAATGATATACATGTAGGTAACCCAGAATGTCACTGGACCACAGAAACAAAGTGTATTTAGTTATTCCATTAAAATCCTCAATAATTTAGAATAAATAAATGTCATTCAGAATTCTTCTCTGCTTAAATGTTATTTTAGATTAAAAAACATAAAACAAATATGCTTTTATTTCAGAATCAGGTCAACTGGAAAGTGATCCCAAAGTTTTAAGCAGCTGTTATATACCACAACTACACACAGTCTAAGCATAGTGTACTTTAATTCAGGATAACCACAGATGCAATCCATGCGATGTCAGACCAAATTAAACTGCAAGCATCGCTGCAGCTTCATTAGATATTGTTTTTCATGCAATTCTATTGTTTTTGTTTTTGCTAAATATTGTAAAAGAGCCTATAATTATGGAGACACGAGCAGTTGCATCAGTTCCAAGGAGGAGTTGGTTGCCAAGCAACTGGTGAGTAGAGCCATGGTGACAATGAACCGTGGTACCACACAGTTTGTGTAAGAAAAAAAAAAAAAAGTATTAAATTTAAGATGACAGAAGTCTCACTGTGTTCATCTTTATCCTAATTTCTTTTGCCAGAAACTGTTCTCAAACCAAACAACTCCACAACCATCCCTCAATCAGCTCACAGACGGAAAGATCACCACACTTTATTTTTTCGTGGCTGCGAGTGCCATTTTGCTTGTGTAAATTCTGACACCTTTGTTCTGATCAACATATGATGTTTCTGAATAATTAGTCTAATTATGGACGTCTCTGCTGCTCATTTTAGAGAGCCCATGGAAACAAGTGTTTTTAAACTAGCGCAGTCTCTGTATGCTTTAATCATGCAGCTGCCATTCTTTGAGACGTGACTCCACATTGCTACAAGCCCAACTTATCCATCTCCCAGCACGATGCGTGAGAGCTTACTAAGGATATTTTTGTTTTATATTGCCTGTCTCACCTTTGCATCTGCAAAAAAGCTGGTGACAGTTCTGTCACGCTTCACCTTTCACTTCAAGAATACAAGAGAGGTGTTGATTGAATTGACAGGTAAATTCTGAAGTTGTAGTTTTCGAGCTGTACAAGTTCCTGATTAATTAATACGCGTGCAAAACAACACAACGTTGTGCAATAGAAAGCATACAGAGAACATGTGTTAATATCTAACATTTAAAACTAAAGAAAACATTTATTTTTCTCCATTTTACTTCATCTTAAGTTACTATTAAACACAAGAGAACACATGGACCTCATTACAGACCTTATTTTGGTTCTTCAGGTGCTGATTTTACTCTGACTGGACTTAGTTTGGCTACAAATGCACAAAAAATAAATGAAATAATTCACATTTAAAAAAGGTCAAATGTTGAAAATAGTGAATGGCAGTAATATTAAATAAAAAACGCACACAGTTACCTTTTCATAACACGAGCTCCATAAAAGGAATTGTTCATTTTCAAGCTTCTGGCAATAATGTTGCTCAGTTCTACTTGACACGACAGAGAAAATGTTCCCCATTTTGTGCACTGTTAGCCTTTGAGCGATGTGTTTCCACCCACAACTCATTCAAACTGACTCCTTCAGTCTGGTGCACAACAGCAGGGCCTTGTTTATTTTTCTCAAACACCTACACAAACTGAAAACTCTAATGTCGTAGATAAAACAAAACTACAATTACTGTTGAAGGTAATTAGCAAAGTGCAGAGAAGAACAGCAAATCAAATCTCTCAAGGAACTTGGGTAAACATCGGCATGACGGGTTTCCAGCTGCGAGTTCAAGCGCTAAAGCAATCCACCAGCTTTTTGGAATTCCACAGTCCTGCGTGGTTTTCCAGGAACTGCTGTCTCACCAGCTCTTTGACCGTCTGGTAGACACTGGCTTCGACCTATAAAAGAATAAAACCATTTACATCATCAGACATCACATAAGTGAACTAAAAAGCCAACCTTCTATTACTCATCAAATGGAAAGCTTTGCACAGTTCACAGTGAGGATTCACAAACCTTGACACTGTGGTACGTGGGAAGCTCCAGCAGATAGGTGTGCCCACCCAGCTGTGCAACTTTGAGGAAATAACTGTAGAGGGCTCTCTTGCAAAGTCTGCTTGAGTAGCCAGGCACGCTCACAGAAGGAGAGCTGGAGAAACATTAAAATCCACCATTAACATTTTTCCAACAGTTAAGGTTTCCCACACATTACTTAAATTTGCTTTATGGTGCATTTGTCCTCTTTAAGTTTTCATTATACAACAAAAGATATACTATTTTTAATGCAAGCAATTTTTAGGTGCATTTGATACCCCCCCACACCCACACACACATTTCTTCTTAAAACTGCCGTTGAAGATTTTATTAGAAAAGAACAAAAAGACAGGAAGGTGAAGAGAAAAAGGGGAAATGATTGAAAAGGACCTGGGGCAGAAACGAATGCAGGCCACTATGGTAAGCTCTCTTCCTCTGGTACATGTAATGCACGCTCTACCAGGTGAGCTACAAATTATTTAAAGCTTTAAAAAACACTTTTCAGCTGTGGAGATTATGTGACCAGCAGCTAAGAAGGAAATGAAAATTGCCATTCCTCTTCCTGTTTTTGCTGCGCAATCAAACCTTCATTTTCCTAGAAATTATTTGCAGCCACTGGATTTTAATGCTGATGGTGTCATTCTGCCACAATGCAATCAATAAAAAACATATTTTGCAGCACAAAAGTTGTCCTTTGTTAATTGAAATGCATTTTCCACCTGACAAGATTCAACTTTTCAATTCTGTATCATTTAATGTCCACATTCTTCCTTCGTTTGCAGTCCAACTTCATGTACAGGCACTGCTCATATTGACATGATACAACAATGTATCCAAAAGCTGTTACGGTTATCAGTTTGAATTGGGAGCCCGATTAAATACTCACACCTTCTTATTTAACCATATTAGACAATGTACAGTGATTGCAGCCAATTAGCCAGCAGCAGTGAGGCATTTAGGGTATGATACCCTCCAAAAACTATAAATGGAAAAACATGTCCTCTCATTGCAGCACTGCAGCACTGTTTTTGACCTTTATGGCAGATGCAATGCTACTCTGGTGGGGACACACTCTGCTTCAGAGCTTATTTGTGCTAAACATGTCTGGCGAGACAATTTTATCACACTGCCGAGGTAAAGTGTGGCTGTGGTCTGGCTGAGAGAAAGAGAGGAAGGGTTTGCTGCAGGCAGCACTTACCACTACCACTAACACATTTCTTAGGGGATACTCTGGAGTGAGACACAGGGGAGGAACCCAGCAGCCTAAACAGACAAAATGTTGAGGAGGAATTGAGTGTGACTGCACTCACAGAAGCTGACATTAGCAGAGCCTGTTCAGAGAGACTCATTTTCAAATAATTTAAGGTCTCTTCCATCCTGACAAAGTCTATAACCCCTGATATTCTTCAAAACCTAGCTTTGTTTCTCTATTACTCAGAGACATTACATGTCCAGTGCATACTTAGAAGGGAAAGACTATTGAATCCTTCCAAGATAACTATTTCCTAAAAACCTCACCAAGTGCCTCGGTACTGAAAATCATAGTTAATAGAAAGTAAGACTTCTAAATCGCCAATTTAAAAAAAATGTCATGTGATTCAAGAAAACTTTCCTTTCACACTAATATTTGGAAGTTTTATGAGTAGGTGCACTGAGCTCAGTTACAGGAGGTCCACAAGCCAGTGTACTCCAAGTGGCAGCCCCAAGTCCAGATAAATGGGAAGGGTTGAGCAATGTTCCCTCTAATTTTTCATGTGTCTGAGCGAACACACAAACGCCCTGAGCGGTCCCTTGGACCACTGTGAGCAACAGCAGACGTGTGCACTGTGGTCACGCCAGCATCCAAGTTACATGGTTTATTAAAATAATCAAATTACAGCATTTACATTCATGTTAGACTACTTTTAATTAACTGCTTTAGCCCACTTACAATGAAAATTTAAAAAAAAAAATGTTGTTCATGGCCTGTGTATGTTAACACTATTGGAAGTAAAAATAACTTGGACCCCAATTTTGAAAACACAACTTTCTCTCTTTTTTAATATGAAAGCTCTGATTTGTATGAGTCTGTGGTCTGGGAGAGAGTCCTGTAACTCTCTGTCTGCAAAATACAGTATATAATGACCAATATGGGGCAATTAATTATATAGTTACTTCTAGAGCAGGGCGATATGACCAAAAATATTTATCACGATATAGATTTGAAAATTTGCGATAACGATATAACTGACGATATAATTGACACTAGACAAAATACTTTTTAACTAATAAAGTTGTGGATTGTAAAGAAAAATCTATGTATTTTCCACTTAAACAAGCAGCTGTTTTTTTTTTTAATCTGCATTAAAGTTGTATAAAAACTTAACAGTGCGAATGTAAATTCCTCGCTGACAGTTTAACCAAAACGCATTTCCAGTGGAAATTGGCCGACATATCCTCAGTATAACCATGTATAATATCCACAAAACTTAAAAAGAGGTTATACACACACAATACAGTATAATTATGTTGAAGCACAGTATGTATCACTCCACGAGACGTGATTATAAGGGGCACTGTCGATTTTCAGAAAAATCAAAGGATTGATTTTAAGTGTGCTGTATTTTCCAAAAAACACGGTAATAACGACGGCCCGCTAGCAATGCTCTACCAAAAATAGTGCTTTGTTGTGTATCTGACGGACGAAAGCTAAACCAGTTCCACACCACTGAAGTTGCAGCATTTTTACAAACCAATTCTGGTTCATCTGTTTCATTCAATGATCCGCTTTCACCCTTCTCATTCTCCGTCGCCTTTTTCGCCATGTGCGTATGAAAACAAAGCCACTGCGCATGCGTGTTTTACCCATATTCTATCACGATATTTCATTTTCTTGTCGTTGCCCAACATTATACCGGTATTACCGTGAACGATATGATATGGCCCAGCCCTAGTTACTTCTTCAAAAAAGTAACTGAGTTATGCAAACAACAACGTTTTTGCAGCTGTTTACCTAAAAATGCAGCCAAGGCGTTTTTTAAAAATAAAAATTTCAAACTATTTACAGAACAATCAGCTGTTCTGCATCAAATTTGATGCCACACACATTATTTGTGCCACTCCATAAAATAATTTCTGTCCACTATGAGATAAAGGAGAACAACAGCCTGATACCTGCAGGCCTGACAACAGGAGATGTATCACTGCTGTAACACCTGTAACATTCGGTAGTCGCCTCATTGTTCTGACACACACAACAAAACTACACTACACACTAACTACACAAAATTTGCGCTAAACGTCGCAAATCTCTCACATCTCAAAACACCGCTGTCACTCCTAAAACTTACCCCTTCCTAAACAACTAAATGCCATGTTGCCATATCATTTTTTGATTGGTCGACATGGTACATTTTTCCACCAAGAGGAAAAGGTGGGGTTTTTGGTTTTGCTCACAGGTGGAGAGCAACGCCGTTTTTACCGTTTCTTCCCGCAGTAAATATAAACAACGATAGTATTCAGGAAGAAAACCAAACATTGCAGATATTTTTTATCATAACTCTGGTTTTACGTGGCCTATCAACACTATTAAAAAACTGATATAAAGTCCACAGTTTTTCCATCAATTGTTCCGTCTGTCCTGCTCACATCTCCAATGGTTGTACACATTGTCATTAACGTGGCTTCACTCTACATCA
Source organism: Diplotaxodon limnothrissa (assembly GCF_057381915.1). NCBI lineage: Eukaryota > Metazoa > Chordata > Actinopteri > Cichliformes > Cichlidae > Diplotaxodon > Diplotaxodon limnothrissa. The sequence continues at coordinate 22,244,796 of NC_140605.1, forward strand.
GCCACGCCGCTTTGCTAGCTAAAACACCGGTGTCGGCACATAAGGACGCTGTCATAGCCTGTCAACCACGTTGATTAGCTGCGTATATACGAATGTGAATCGCATTATTGGCTGGACTATGGGATAAGGTGGCATCGTTCTAATCCCATACGGGAGCAGCCAGTCACTCACTGACTAACACTGCAAAACAGAATTGTTTAAGTTTTAATTTCAATTCAGGTTAGGTTTTTTTCTGTGCGCAACGCAGATTTTCTGTGCACAGAGACCGTGCCAGCAGTGCGCAATTGCGCATGTGCACAGAGCATCCAGCGTAAAATCTTTGTCAACTCAAACATTCCGCTCATCAAGAGATTTCTGTAGTTGATTCGCCAGAGATGAGGTTGAAAACACTGTCTATGATACTGTTAGCCAAGGTGACCATGGAAATTGTGCTAATGTTGACAGAAAACAAGAGAGAACCAAGGAAGATATATTGTGTGTGCAGGAGAACAGGTGGAAGTGAAGCAAGGCCAGATATTGTTCTACCGTGGTGTACAGTGCTTAACCAATTTATTAGACCACCACCCAATATAAGGTTTACACCACACCTGCCCTAAACTAACAGTACTGGTAAAAATAAAAATGTTTCTGCAGTGTTTAATCCACAAGGATAAGCTCTTTAATCAAAATGATAAAACTTATGCAAAAAATAGTATTATTGTTATCCATGAACTTTCAAATGTACTGTTTGATTAAATAGGATTCATGTTTTCTTGTTTTTATGACAGGTGGTTGAGTAAATCTGTAAGCACTGAAGATGGAAAGAGAAGTGGAGTCTGAGTACTATTAAAAGAAAGCATGTGGAGAGTGTTGTGGAGGTGAAGAGTGTCAGACAGGATCAGACAGGAGTTTGAATCTGGAAATCAAAGCAGGCATGTTGACTATTAGGTGTGTCTGCAGCACAGGCTGGATGTCAGAAGAGAAAGGAATTCTGGAGTAATTTGTATGAAGTGGTAGAGAGAGGGTGATGATTGGAGCAGATTTCAATGGACATGAAGGAGAAGGGAACAGAGGTGTTGAGGTGGTGTTGGGTAGATATGATGTTAAGGAGAGAAATGCAGAAGGTCAGATGGTGGTGGGTTTTGTAAAAAGGATGAAAAGGGCTTCAAGAAAGGGAGGAATCTGGGGTAATGCATAAGACTGGATGAAGGTACACACAGGACTGAATCTTACACATGAGGTTCAATCTGAAAGAGACTGCAGGGAGTTGTCAGGGGAGAATGTAGCTAGGATAGAATGAAATGGAAGCCAGTAGGATGACTCTGGAAAACAAGAGGAAAAAGCAAATGCAGAGGTGAAAGTTAAAGGAGGAAGAATGTTAGTCAGAGTCCAGGGAAGAGTTGAGACAGGCTCTGGGTGATAGGGAAGAATTGCCAGATGACAAACGTACAGATGAAGTGGTGAAGGACACTTCCGAGGATTGAGATAGAAATGTACTAATGAATGAAGAGTGTTTAAAAGGTGGATGGAATACATTGAGGATGATGAATGAAGAAAATGAGAGAAAGCAGGGATAGACAGAGAGCTGTTGGAGCTAGATCAAGGATAGAGGTGAGCAGCAGTTATGGTTTCATACCAGTTTCTGATTTTCAAATGTTGATGAAGAGTGGTCCAGGACATGTGAGGTGTGCAGTAGAAGTGGCAGGTGGGTTCAAAGTGGGGGTGGGATTACATCATCAGGAGTCTCTGTGGACTATGATGTTCATAGACAACATTGAGATCTCTAGTGAGAGTAGGGAGGGAGTAGAAGAGAGCCTGGAGAGGTGGAAGTATGCCCTGAAGAGAAAATGAATGAAAGCCACTAGAGGCAAGACAGAATACGCTTGTGAGTGAGCAGGAGACAGGAGAAGATGAGCTTAAATATCTGGGGTCAACCATCCAAAGCACTAGACTAAGAGCACAACAGAAGAGTGTGCAGGCAGGGTGAGAGTGTGGCGATGAGTGTAGGGGTGATTTGTGACTGAAGGATAGCAGAGTCAAAGAGAAAGTTTACAAGATGGTAATGAGAACTGAAAGGATGGTTTGGAGACAGTGATGCTGAAAAAAAAAAGAGCAGAAAACCAAGGTGGAGGTGGAAAATTTGAGGATTTTAAGATTTTTCATTGTGACCAGAATGGAAATGATTAGAATTGAGTTCATCAGAGGAACAGCTCAGGTCGAGTGGTTTGGAGACAAAGCTAGAGAGAGTTGGTGTGACAGAGGAGGATGTTGGGAATAGGATGAGATGGATGCATATGATCTGCTGTGGCAAGCTCTAAAGAGAGCAGCCCTCTGCATACCTCGTGTCCTGAATTCCTGCCTTTAAATTCTCTTCAGAAGTCTATTTTTCTTTGCTTTTTTTTCCTTTCTAAATAGTTGACACTTAAAACCATGGTGTTTGCCTAAAAATAACAGTTCGAGCAAGAGGACAACAGCTGAAATAGGCAGCAACACTGCAGTGGGAAAAAAAAAAAAAAAAAAAAAAGGATCTTAAATCTATTTTTGGCTGTAATCTCTGCTCAAGGACAAAACAGCCTCCAGAGAAAGCCATGTCTGTGTCACACTAACTACTGGACATCAGCAGTTGTCGGCAGCAGCAAAGCCCAGTGATGGCAGGAGCCCCAGGCAACACAGAGGCCATGAAAGTAGACAACTCTGACAACAGCTCTACCATTTCTCTACAAATGACAGCACAAGGAAAATTTTCATACTTGTCCCAAATCTATGGTGTAGAAACACCACATTTTCTAAAAACTTCATCTAATTTATGACAAAGACTGATTTCTTGAAAAAGAAAAAAAGGGTCTTACCCCTCCACAATCAAGCCCTTGCTGCTGTCCAAAACTTCAATATCCTGGTCCCCGAGGCACCAGTTGATGCTGAGGTTTTCATGATGCAGCGAGGGCACAACAGGCCCCACGTAGTCCCCGCAGACAAAGACGATGTCATGTTTCTTGTAGGACTGCGGCAGAAAGATCTGCCATCCATCACCCAGTCGCTTGCTGGTGATATCAGACACTTCCTGGTTCATGAGCTTCTGGCCTCCTAAGTAAGATTTTAGAAACATTTGCAACAGAAATAAATTAATTTATGCAAAATTTAGTTTGTTATGATGCCACCTTTAGCCAATTACATCTGCAACGTTGAACTGGAATTAAAGCTTGTCAGTATTTCCAATATTTTGAAATGCGTTGGCTCACTATCTTGCTGATACATGGATATGATGACTGATTCTGCTGTACATAGATAGATACTGTGCAAAACTGTTGACCCACCCCTCATTTCTTTATATTTTGCTCATACAGAATAATGCTAATAAAGAATAAACTGAAGCAGACTTGCTTTACTTTTTTTGTAATGGTTTTAAGCAATAGTTCTCCAGATTTTCTGAAGGTCTTTCAAAGTTTTACTTTGGCCATTGGCTGCTTTTTCACTCATTTTTAGTTCAGCTCTTGTACCTGACCATTTTCAGCTCTTTGGAAACCAACCTTTAAAAATGGGAATAAATTATGTGTTCATAGTAGAAAAAACACCAATTTTCATGAAACTTGTGCATGAACAACGGAAGAAACCACTACATTCTAGTGCTGATCCAAATATTTGTAGAAAAACATCCAGGTATTCATGATGGGTCTAGCTGCACTTCCCTTCTAATAAAGAATAAATGCTTTAAGCGTCTTACCTAGTACCATGCTTGTGATGTAAAGCGGCTGAATAAAGTGGCTCAGTAATGCACCCTGAATCCCAGTAACAGTCCAGCGGCAAAGTTTGTCACTGCCAGACATGCAGCAGACTTTGGCGCCCCAGAGACTCGGGTCAAGGTAGGCCACAGGGACCAGTAGGCCTTTGAAATGATACTGGAGAACCATAGAGGTCCAGGTGTCGTTTGCAGAAACCCTAAAACAGGACATTATGTTACATTTTAGTTTACTAGAACTTAATCTTCATGAGTAATGGACAAAATTTAATGTCCATTATAAACAGAGTTAAAATTAACCCATAGAAAGGTTAATATTATTCTGTGTTTTACAACATGTACAAAATGTCACATTTCTTGGAAGATAAATCCACAGATTTGAATTGAGACCTTTTACAAGTACACAGGAAAATATGACTTAAAAACATGTATAAAGAAAGAATCAAAAGAATGGGATAATTAGCGGATTGCTGTACTTAAAGTAGAAGTTCGTAGGAGCTCCTTCGGGACACTGATTGGTGTAGAGATGCAGACTGATCTTGGGTTTGAGCTGAAGCTGGTGGCTGGCTGCACTACTCTCAAAAATACAGCTCTCCTTGGCCTTTGGATCAGCATCAAAGAACAGCAAAAGCTGTTTATACAGAAACCTGAACACAAGCCAGAAAAATAAATATTATTCCCACTTTAAGCTGCAGCAGCACTTTCAGTGAATCAGAAGCATTATAACTGGTAGAGAGCAAGTGAGATGTTGCAGCCTGCTTTTTACATCTTCATTCTGAATATTAAGAATAGATATTTGAAGTTCAGGTGTTCTAAATCAGAACCAGCACTTTAACACCTGCATTCTTGAGATTTGGATGAAGTATTTAGGAACTAATTTTAGAAGTTAGTACCTTAAAAGAGCCCGTCTGGCAATGATGATGGCATGGCTGTCATGAACCATCACCCCATTGTAGCAAAGCCATTCGCTACAACTTGAGCGGCCAGATCCCACTGCCACTACCTTGTATTGCTCACATGGACGACCTGCTGTATCCAGAACTTCTGTGGGGAAAAGATAGTTTTTCTTCTCAAAGCTTCATTAGCGATAGCTTTAATTAACAATGACTGCGAGAGATGGAAGTAAAGATGACACAGAATGATGCTTATAAAATACTATTTAGTTATTTTATTCTGGACCTTGAAGCAGCAAATCCACTGAAACAAGTAATTTTGGTTCCACTTAAGACCTCAGTCACTAGGGAAGAATCTGTAATCCCCGACTTGTTGGCAAGTGGTTACCTGCTTTTACTTGTTGAAATTGTTCCTAAAACCAGAGCTGTGACTGAAAAATTGTTAGCAGATTGCTGCAGTTGCCCATAATTGTGTAAATGCTGTAAGGCATTCACACTATTGAGTTCCCGTTTCTCTTTATTCTTTTTTATTCCTCTAGTTTGAATGGAAAATGCCATCTTTTCTTCAAACACTTAAGACCAACTACTAATGGTACAATAATGAGACGATCATAATAAACCAGATATGGAGAGCCTTTGCCTTTAAAGTGAAAACTGTTCTTTACCACTGGAACTAGCACGATTCCAAAAGTTGCAGCTTTTACTTTGAAGATGAGCATTTTTCACACTTTCTTTACTGCTCTACGAGAAATTGGTAGGGTGTCCTCAACCTGTGTCCAAGTTTGTGTGACTGACTCTTAAAGGTACTTTTATGCTCTCCGTTCACCACCTGTTGAACGGCATGACTAAAGTTATATCACATCTGTTTGTGCTGATGTGCTGTTTTGATGTTGATTCAGTCAGTCAGATAATAACAGATTACATACAGAGAGATGGTGCAACAGTTTGGAAACATTTTAGAGACATGGGGGTGTCCAAATTCATGGGCTGCATCCTCCTGAAGCCGCATTTGTAGGCCGATTACGCCACAGCGACACGCCGAAGGCTGTCCAAATTCGTAGACTCCTCCGAATGCAGCTGACAAATGTGTCCTCCTTTTCCCCGAATTTGAAGGTTGGGTCGGGTGTATCCTTTGTGGCCCTCCATATCCCAGAAATCATAGCATGGCCCAGCCAATTCCAGTTTTCAACAATGGCTGCCGCTACTAAGTTTTAATATTAATCTTATTACTCTTTCTCGATCACAAAATAAACTTAACATATTTTCAGGCGAGAATGTAGCTGTGTAAACTTCAAATATCTGCTAGGTTTATCAAGATATCATATATTTGCAAAAGTGCTCCGACGTTTTCGGAGACATCTGTTACCCACCAGATCAATAGCTAGCCAGGAGCTCGAGGGTCACTAGAGCCGCCGAGAACGGCACAACTGCCGGCACATAATTTTCAGATCACCGCGGTCCTTTGCTACTCAGGTTAAACGTGATATAGGAGTCGCTTAGATAACCTAAAAATGTTATTGTTTGGCTTTTTTCAGTGTTTTATTTGTTCGTGAGTAAATCAGTTTGGCTGAGATTAAAGTTATTAGATTAAATTACATTTTATTAATCACCCGGGTGGGTTCCTCCTTGGTTTTCACAGAGCTGAATAAACAGAAGTGTGAGATAGTCGAGAATTTACACCAGTGTCCTGTTATATTTTAGATAGCAAGGAGCAGCTGAGTTTATTAAACTCCACCGAGACGCACATCTGAAAGCTAGACTGTCCAATTTCACAGCGGTTTACTTCCGGCCTACCCAGCCTTCTGAGGACCCCGCCTACGTAAACCGCGGCCCATGAATTTGGACACAACCTTAGTGAGAAAAACAACAACATTGTTTTTAATGTCTTTGCTTCCTGTTTTAACTTTACTTCCTTTATCAGCACTGATGTAGCATTATCTCCTCAGTGGTGACACCTACTGTTCAGGAGAATACTCCAATAGCTACCTGCATCCTAACACTGACCATAAAAGTGGCACCTTAAGGCTGTGTGACTGAATCTTTAGCCATTTCTCTTTCAAACGACTGAAGGTTTGAATAGCACATGTGTGGAGATGCTGTGCGCTTAAACTGATGATACCAGGTTAAAAAAAACAACAACAACAACAACAACAAATCCTGTCAGGAACTGAGCATTTAGAGCACTGTGAAGCCTGAACCTTTAGACTCATAGGGACTGCTTGTACTGCTGACCTCATTAATAGGAGATTACTTTACATCAGTCTAAATGGCAACTCTCAAACAACTAAGAGGCCTTCTGTGCAGGAATGCCGCACAGTTGTGTAGTCGTGCATTCGGTAGTCATATCGAATTAGCTCTCAGCTTGTGCAATTTAGACACTGTGTGTCTTAAAAGGAGTTTCATCTCCTAAATGGTTCTTCTAAATTGACTCGCTCAGATTATAACTTCCGTTATTTTACTTCACATAGAAGTGCCAAAGAATTATGTTTTTATATACACATATCTTCTGCTTCCATGATTATTAAAAGAAAGAGTCTGCATATATTGCTTTAATTCCACAATATTATCTTTTAATGAGTGACCCATCATATTTAATGGAAATTTCCAGTTGGCTCACATGTGATATCATACACACTTTATGATAATTGAGTGCGACCTTTTTTTCATGCTTTGAAATCTTCATGATGTGGACTGCTAATGTCTGGACATTTAACATACTACTGCAATAATGACCTGCCACTGGTACAGGCTCACTTTAGGCATTTATAGACAGTTAAGAGTAAAACTAGTCTCCTTCTTTAGCACTGTTAAGATACAGATTTAAAAAAAAAAAAAAAAAAAAAAAAAAGGTTAAAAATAAACGGGATACATCTACTAAATATCCAGGAGCCACTTATAACCTACTATGAAAACAATAAAATCCTGCAGTGAAGTGCACAAATCTAATGGAAAACTGCACGTGTACAAGAAGCTTACCTCTTATCAAGACAAATGCTGCCATGTGGTTCTTGCAGGCATAGAAATCTGGACACATTTTCAGGAGGCTGTCAAACTTCTCACTGCTTATAGCTGCCATGTGATTCTTGTGCCATTCAGTGCGCCAAACTGGAAGAAAGATAAACAGCAGAATCCAGCTATATAATCAGGGACAGAGCGTATTTTGGACATCACTCATCTGAGTGTCCTTAAAACTGTGGAAGCAGAAGGACTTTGCCTTGAAAATGTTTATGATATTGCTACACATCATAAACATTGTCAGCTGACTGGCTGAATATATGTGAGAACTTCGCTTTTTTCCCCTCATGCTGGTAGTGACAAAGGAGTTTACCACATGTGCTAAAATGAAGAGAAATGTATTTAAACTAATCTATTGTACACTTCTGAAAGAAACGTGCAACACTTCAGTCCAAAGATAAGCGTCTGATGAAGCAGTGGAGGTGAGGTATAAGCAAGCAGAACTTCTTACAAACAGAAAGAAAAATGTAGGCGTCACACTTGGCGCCTTCATCTTAAAATATGTTCAAAAAGAAATAAAAAAAAATAAAAATAAGTAGAGGGCATTTTGCATAGGTTTGAATATAGGAGTGTCTTGTGAACAAGACCACTGGTTTGAAAACCACTGATCTGAAAACCCTGAAACGGAGCTTTCAATCTCAACAGGAAAAAAAGACCTTAAAAGGGTGAACGTGTGAAAAGATTTTCTTGAAGGGAGGTTGATGACTGACTTGTGTGTGATCAGTAGTGATATTCGATGACTGTATGACCAGGACAGAGTGACTCAGGCACAGGCAACAATAATTTTTTTTAAAGTTACAGTCAGTCTTTTTTGAGGTCATTTTAATAAAATAAGAATGTTACCTTCATAAATATACACCGATTAGAGTGTAGTTACGTCTGCAAACAAATTGATGCATTGTCAAAGCCTTAGAATTAATCCATTAAAAATACACAAGAGCAGTGACCGGTTTGTGGAAGTTGCCATATTAACATACCATCTTAAATGCATGGACTTCGCCATTCCACCTAATTGCGTGTTATGTTTTATACTAGAGACCAGTCACAATTGCAATTAATTTCTACACATTCAGACTCAAGACATGAAGGATCATTCCTATGCTTTTAATCATGTGACAAGGGTCCCCTTCACCAAAAAGCAAAAACACAAAGGAAAGAGACAATGTGACCAGTGTCTGAATAAAACTAACACATACAAGTGTGCATAAACATGCTTTTTATTCCCAAATCTGTCAGCAGATTAGACATGCAACCATCCCATCTCTGGACAGCTGATAATGAGCCAGCTAACAGCTAACAACAACAGCTGGTTTTGAGTTAACATTATACCACCTAATGTACGGCAGTTTGATTACATTCTCACATCATGTGAGAGTTGTTTCGCTTATTGTCAGAGTTCAACAATGTTAGATCCACTTCAAAGAAAGTTTACCTAATGCCAGCTAACAGGAGCATAAAGAAGTTCAGGATATCCTCAACAACTTGCCTTAGTATCACTGTCATCAGAAAGAAGTGAGCTTCACTTACTCATCATCTCGTATCAGACTCCTTTAGAAAGGTTTAACAACCTCCTGCACTAACCACAGCTGCCAGAGTTTTTTGTACTACAATGGCCACTATAACTAGGATTACGCATTTGAATTGGAAGCTGTAAGAAAAAAATAATTCATGACTATAATCTGATATCTACTGACATCTAATTGTGCCTTTAACACTGGAGGGAGCAGATTCGCAGCTGTGAGAACAAACTATCAAACAGGGTGTTTCTGTGTATACTAGCTGGTAGCAACTGCAGAAGTGCCACTGAAAATGTGAGCGCTTTCAAGTTTTACTTTTATTAAATTGCTACTGTACCTTCAGTCTTTGTGGTTGTATCAGGTTGGTTTATGTCCTTGACCTGCTCTGTTAGAAGATCTTCATCTGACAGTATGCTTTCAGGAGGTGACATACCATGAAGGGAGAGCACAGCTGGTTCATCATCCGAATCTTCAGCCTGAGAAAGACAAAACCCTTCTTTAACCTCCTAGGACCTGGCGTCCACATATGTGGACATCACATTTTGGGTTACGACGACATTATACTGCTACTGTTCTATCAAAATTTTAAACTAATATCCTCATTTGTGGCTCTTATTTTTCTTAAAAACAAAAATAAGGTAAAAAAAAAAAGAAGAAAAAAAAAAAAAGAAAGAACTCTGGTAATTCTTTGTTTTTACATTCATTGAGCCCCAATGTGCCCAAACATCAAAGAGAAATTAAAAATGCCTGCTGTGGAAGAGTTCGGGTCTTAGGAGGGTAAAAAAAACAAAAAACAAAAAAACCCCAAAACAAACAGGACTCTGGTGTTCTTATCATTCTTGAGCCAACTGATCTTGAGCCGTTATCAAGGAAACACAAGGAAGGCAGTGTTATGTGTGAGATAAGCACTGAATGCACTTCTGCTGTTCACAGTTAAAGTGACAAGGTGGCTGCAGGTGGTTTAGAGCCCCTTCACTAAACTGGATAATGGTATGAACCACTGTTCTGCTTGCCAGTCAAGCAATTTAATGTTAATTATCGCAGATATTGAGATTGCATTTTGATGTCAGATTTTCAAGTATGGTTTAATGCCACAATTAATTCACATATCTTAATTAATCTGTGAAGTACACCTTCTGAATAAGAGATGATAAGTAGATGTATAAGACCTTGTCAGCATCTCATCGTCTGAGATAAGATTTCTAATGAAAAAGTCTTAATAGCATAATACATTAAATGCAACGGCAGTGAACTTTCAGAAAACCTTGGTCTTATATACGCTGATCAGACATAACATTATGACCACTGACAGTTCAACTGAATAACATCAATTATCTCTCCATCATAGCACCTATTAGTGGGTGGGATATGTGAGCGAGCAAGTGAGCATTTTGTCCTCAAAGTTGATGTGTTTGAAGCAGGAAAAACTGGCAAGCTTAAGGATTTGAGCGAGTGATGGCTTGACAACAAGGTCAGACAATCTCCAAAACTGCAGCTTTTCAGCAAGACAAGAGCTGCAGTTGGACAGTTTTAGTGGTGGGCAGGTGAGCTTCCAAACTGAACCACAGAGCAATGAAAGAAGGTGGCCTCATATCAATCATGGCCGGCTGTGTGAGGCATTCTTACGTAGGGAACACCTGGCACCAGAACGTACTATACAAGAAGATGGCAAACCATCTTAGGCTACGTCCACACGTACACTGGTATTTTTTGAAAACGCAGATTTTTCTATGCGTTTGCACCTTTCGTCCACACGTAAACGGCGTTCTCGGTCACTGAAAACAGAGATTTTTAAAAACTCCGGCCAGGGTGGATATTTTTGAAAACTCCGTTTTTGCATTTACGTGTGGACGAGAAAAACGGAGAAAACGCAGAAAATGCAGCGTCAAAGGTGTGCGCCTTTTAAAGGTGTGCGCCTTTTAAAGGTGTGCGCCTTTTTTGACGTCACACTGTGCGCCACGTTATTGTTTCGGTGAAATGAATTTCTACAATACTGTTACTGTTAATTCTACTCTCTGCAGTGTTTAAATGCTTACATATACACACAGTTACTGTCCCTCCACACATACGACTCGGTTCTGCTTCTATGCCCCATCTTTGTTTACTTTTTCCCACCGAGGCTTCTAGACTTCTGATTGGCCAACATTTCTACACGGTTAGGAATATATTGCCACCTGTTGCTTTGGCATGTTCCTAGCAGCGTTTTCCTTCATTTCTGCGTTTACGTGTGGACGGGATTATTTTTTAAAACGAAAACGGAAAATCTCCGTTTTCAAAAATACCCGTGTACGTGTGGACGTAGTCTTAGAGGTGGCTGTAGCTCAGGTGGCAGAGCAGGTCAGCCACTAATCAGAAGGTCGGTGGTTCGATCCCAGGCTGCATCCTGGCTGCATGTCAAATATCCTTGGGCAAGATACTAACCCCATGTTTGCCTACTGGTGGTGGTCAGAGGGCCTGGTGGCGCCTGTGTCCGGCAGCCTCGCCTCTGTCAGTGCGCCCCAGGGCAGCTGTGGCTACAATGTAGCTTGCCATTGCCAGTGTGTGAATGTGTGTGTGAATGGGTGAATGACTGAATGTAGTGTAAAGCGCTTTGGGGTCCTATGGACTAGAAAAGCGCTATACAAATGCAGGCCATTTACCATTTAGAGGCAGTGTAATGCTTTGGACAATGTTCTGTTGAAAAACCTTGTGTCCTGCCATCCATGTGGATGTTATTTTGACATATACCACCTCGCATTGTTGGCGACCATGTGCGCCCTTTCATGGAAACAGTATTACCTGATGGCTGCGGCCTCCTTCAGCAGGATAATGTGCTACAAAGCAAAAAAAGGTTCAGAAAGGGTTTGCTGAGCACAACAACATATTTGAGGTGTTGGCTTGGCCTCCAAATTCCACAGATCTCAACCCAGTCAGGCATCTGTGAAATGTTGTGGACAAATAAGGCTCCACCGCACAACTTACAAAACTTGACTGATCTGCTTGCTAACATCTTGGTGCTAGATACCACAGCACACCTTCAGGGGTCTAGCAGAGTCCATGTATTAACAGGTCAGGCCTCTTTTGTCAGCAAAAGTGGGCCAACACTATATTAGGTAGGTGGTCAAGGTGTTACACCTGATCTGTGTATACTCATATAGTTACCTCATTTTCCAACATTATGTCACCAGAATCATAATTATGGCTGAGTGTGGGGACGGCGCCCTTTTCGATTTGGGGTCTGTGGTCTCCTTCAGAAAGCAGAGCCTCTGGTGCTGTATCATAGTCTCCAGCTGCATGTTCGTTTGTCCTAGGAGGGCAACAAACACAGACCCACTAGGAAATGAACAGCTGATCCCTTATTCAGTCAGCACAAACAGCTAAAAATTAACAGTATTATCAGCTGCTTTTATTTTAAGATAATTCTCACCTACAATTTCCTCTTAAAAAAACAAAAAACAAAACTGCTAACAACCTGCTAAGACTGCACACAAAAAATAGAACTGCATAAGTAAATGAATGAGGCTGTAAAAGTTCAGAGCAGATTAAAATCAAGTACATGAGAAGTTTCACAACCACAAGAGCCACTGTCTTTCTCACTGTCTTGAAACAATGGGTGCACTCATTAGTAACAGAGTGTAATGTGCCCAATTTTGGACCGGACACTGGACTCATTAGCAAGCTGTTCACCTGCCTGCTGTGAAGCCTCAGTAAGACACAATAAAATCCAAATTGCTGTTGACAAAGAAACAGTTACATCCTGGTTTTATTGACCCACGCATCAAGAGTGCACTTCCCTGCAGTGAAACAGAAAATTAGTTACCTCTGTCCCAGCATGTGCGAGAGAAACGTGAAAGTGTATCTGTCGCGTTTAAAGGCAGGGTTTGTGTTCAAGGACATTTCAAGTCTCTCCACCAATTATACGGAGGTGAGTAGGAACACATACAAAAGTTAAGTCCTTGCCCAAACAGGTGGACACAGCATGTGACAAGGTGGCGGTCATATTTTTTTTCCCCCATTACCTCAGCCCAGCAGCATCAGTGTAAATGTCTGCATCGTCTGTCTTGTGGACCTGAGGACAGTGAGGGCGTGGGCTCAGCTCACGGTCTGACAAAGACCAGAAACTAGCAGCACCTCTTCTCGAATATTTAAATGCTCCTCGACTAGTCATGGTGTTCGAACAACCTGCAAATACATACATACATACATACATACATAAATAAAACGGATTGGCGAACTGTCCGGGGTGTACCCGCCTCTCGCCCTATGGTGGCGTGAAGTTGCTACTGTTGCATTTATACATATTTAACAAAAGTAGGAATGAGTGTGTTCATCCCATTGTGCCTTGACAGCTTTTAATACTCATACTCATGAAATGACATTTTTGTTTAAATATATAATCCCAATAAAGCTACACTAACTACACGATTAACAGCAAACCAAAAGTAACAACCCCTAGCTTATTGACAGCTGATGATAAATTGTGATGTCTAGAGGCGATAACATTTCCCTTTTCCTTTAGTCCACAGCGCCAACACAAAATTTAAGTGTGCATTTTCTGCAGCTTTGCGGTTTAGCTGAGAGGCTAACTAGTTAGCTGCTATCAAAAGTAAACGACGAGTTAGCTAGTATAACCAAAAGTATCGACCGAGCTGAAATTAATTGACAGTAGGAAAAATATGAACAAGTTTACCCGTTTCAAACTGGAAAGAACGTCTAACTCTAAACTAGCCACCAATGCTTCGTTAGCTTCACTGATAAAGCTAACGTTAGCATCTTTCTGCTACCACACGTTAGAGCACATCTACCAGTCCCGGCAGAAAACAATAAAACATGAAATTGTTTCACCGCGAGTTTGCCAGCGACTAAGTATTTAGTTAACACTTTAACTTCCAAATACACTGCTAAAAGCTTACCTTTACACTTAACGCTTGTTCAGGCTTTAAAAGACTAGCTAGATCTGACGTGGGAAGCCGTTGCAACCCAGAGACGATAACAGGTGTGAAAATCTGCGCGCAAGTGACCGAAGCAGCTACTTCAAGTCAACACCTGCCAATGCAATTAAAATTATATAAAATTATTAATAAATATAGCTATAATGAGAAACTTTCCAAAAGGTATGTGGACATGTTTCACTCATATGCTGCCTGACTCTTAGATAAGATAAGATAAGATAAGATATAACTTTATTAATCCCTCGGGTGGGTTCCTCTGGGAAATTCGATCTTGTATAGACTGCAATTATATTCAGTTACAATTTGGAAATATTCACATCATCACTTCATGAATTGTTTTGAATAAGGTTTGGGGAAAGGACTCTTAACAGATCATTCCAGTGAAACCGCATCATCAGAGTGAGAATACAAGGTGTAACTTTCCCAAGATTTGGACCTGATGCCACTTTTCCACCTGCATGTGTAACTGGTGCTTGCCAGTTCTGCCTTATAAGAACCAACCCCTGTTTTGACAACCCAGAGGTGACCCTAAGTCATTTAAAAAAAACATCCAAAGACCACAAGTACACAAAACAGAGAGGTGCTGACATACTGCTGAATATATGCTTCTTCTTCTTTTCTTTTCTTTTTTTTTGCACACCCCCATGTTGATGCAAACATGTTAATGGTGTCAACTCAGCATGACAGACATGCATGAAACATAATCAGCTGTCAGGGCTATGACAGACCCTAAACTGCATGAGCAGAAGAAGATGGATTGACAGATGGATGGATGATCGGCTGTCAATCAGCGGATGGGAATAAAATGTTTTGAGAGACACTGAATAAGGATGCATCTGAGGAGTGATCTCAAAATATACATATTAGGATTGACCACTCATGCCTCTTACACACATGTGTAAATATCCCAGATTCAGATCTCTACTTACACTGATATCCATGTGGATTTAATCAATTTCGGTGAAATTTCCATTGAATTCGGGAAATGAGAGGAAATGAAAGGGCGACTCTGCCAGGCTGGATCATTCATGTTTTATGTATTGACAGTAAATAAGCAAAACAGGTACAGCGATGGGTTGGTGATTTCTATGAATAAATAAATCTGTAGCACTGTTCACACACATACATTGCACGCCCATTCATTGATAAGAGTGCACGCACAACACACACCGAACCTCCAATGATGAAATGAGCACGCCACAGTTAAAATTAGAACGTGTGATTTGCAGTGGAGTAATGTGTCCCCCCCCCCGCCCATCATTGTGAAACTGCAGACTGAACTCTATTTCCCTTCTTGTCACCTCAAGAGAAAGCCTTCGTATGTGTTCTGAGCCAAACAAGACTCTCCTATGAGGATGTGTGTGTGCTTATGTCTCACTGTGCCTGTGTTTCACAGGAGACTGTGAAATGTTAAGTCACTCCCATCTCAAGAGAGCATGCTGAGGCACAATGGAAACTATCCCGGGTGTCATCTTCATTTTAAATACCACCTATTCCCTCCCTGACTCCCCGTCTTTGTCTCTTTCTATTCCCCTTACTCTCCCCTTCAATGTCTTTCTTACTCTCGTCTCCTTATTTTTTCACACCCACACATTCGCTCACAGGGCTGAGAGATTTCCCTGTTTATTTTTTTTTAATTAAAATAAAGAGACGGAGGAAACCACAGAGCTTGATACAGTCTTTTTTTTTTTCTGCTTAGGGACACTGTTTCCCAAATACATTGTCACAGTTTTTGTGTTGGAATATAGACAAGCAAAACTGTGAAACACTGAGCCTGTTGCAATTTTCTAAACATATGTTATTATGTGCACGTGTTTGTGAAAGTGTGATTGTGTTGGCCCGCTTGCGTATGTGTGCCTATGTGTGTCAAAAAAACAAATAAAAAAAACCCTCTATGCACTGTTGATGAGCATTGTTGCTGATGCCCGACTGTCACAGATAACACTATAATGTATTAATTTATGATAATGCTCTCAATGCAAACCTGAATTTACACCAGCCGCTTTTTCTCTCATCATCTTTGGCTACTGCATATTATACTATACAGCAGTATGTGCTCTATGTGCAAATACAGTAGGATAAATATTTAGCTGCTATGTTCTTTTTATGAATGGTAGAAATACCTGGATTATTTCAGTTATGGAATTCAGTTACATTCTGTTTCTGCTCATCCTTAGACTTTTCAAGCCTGCTGGCACCATGGTTAGGTTAGGCACTGTCTTTCAGTCGGCTGTCTCACTTTTTGTGTAACATTTTGTCAGATTTTCACTTGACAGTTATCAAACATTAAAAATTGGCATGTCTACAGACGACTTGGAAAAAACTAACAAACTGCAAAAATCCTTTAAGACAAATTCACCTTTAACTTTCTTGTACTGCAGGATGTCTTTCTCCAGGTTAAACTTTAAACATACAGTCTACATCCACCGTATTAGGTAGACTTGTAAATATCAAATCAGGCAATCACATGGAAGTGTCAACCTGCTAAAATTCAAAGTGTACATCAAAATGAGGAAGAAGTGTGATTTAAGAGACTTTGCCCAAGGCGTGGTTATTGGTATTTTTCAGTAATTGTTGCAACAGGATACACTGCCATGTCACAGAGCTCAAATAATCTCACACTGGTCTTGAATATGACAGTGGGTTCACTGTACTTAGCGGGCCCCCACAGTCACAGGATCTCAATTCATCAGAGTACCTTTGGGAAGTGGTGGGACAGGAGATTCACATCATGAATGTGCAGCTGACAAATCCGTGTGACGCTATCATGTCAATATGGATTAAAACCTCTGAGGAATGTTTCCAGCACCATGTTGAATCTTTGCCATGAATAATTAACTGAGATCTGGAGGTAAAAAAAAAAGAAGAAAAAAAAAGAGTCCAATCTACCATACAAAAGGTGTACCTAATGAAGTGGCCACTTACTTGAAGTGCAGCATATGTACAATATGTGGTTATAGATAAGATATAGATTTGAGTAAAATATAACAGGACTGTTTTGTGATGAATGCAGACACATTGTGTCTCCTCAAATTCAGCTATCTGTTGAAAAACGTCACTTTGAGAGTCAAAGGACCCTGAAATTAAAGCCTTCCCGACTCCCCGCAGAATCACCGTCTATTAGATTTAGTTTTTTTTAAAGTGAAATGTTAAGATTCTCATTTATGATGAATTTTAGAATTGTTGCCCTTTTCTGTTCCTCCCAACCATAATGCCAAGGATTGTGTAAAAGACACCGTCCCTCATTTACCTAATTTACAGAATGGTACTGTGTGTGTTTCAATTCAACGGATGACCTTTGTGGTCTGTGACCGTTTCTCCACACATAATGTACTTGCACATACCGTGGCAACGGAAGAAACATACCAGCAGTAAGTGAGACAATTGCACTTTAAAAAACTGAAAAAACCCCCAACAAACTTTTAATAATTTACGACACAGACAACTACACAAGAAGGTCACGTAAAAGGTCAGTAGTTCCACCTCTGGTTCCTCCAGGCTGCACGTTGAAATGTCCTTGAGTAAGAAAGTGATCCCAAAAAACTGCCTCTGATTTATGATGTCGTGTCTAATAAAGCAAGCAGCGTATGAACGACTGTGTGTGTGTTTGGGCATATGTAGCTTACACAACACTGAAAGTGCATTTAAAATTAAACCTTACATTTAGTGCCTGGTGAAAGTTGGTTTTATAGCCTTCTTCCCCCTCCCCGCCCCCTACATTATTTCAGCTTGCTAACATTTCTACAGCATTTCTATAACTTTATTGCACATTCGTGCAGCATCATCGCCTCATTCACATTTAACTGGATGAAAGCTGCCTGTGAATCAAAAAAAAAGGAAATTTGTAAAACTGATTTCCAACTGGGTCACGGTCTCCATGCACAACTGAACAGGGATAATTGGACATTCATCTTTTTTCCCCCCCATAAATGATTCTGACAGGCCTTTCCCCAGGCTCACCACTAGAGGGTAAAAGTCCTTTTCTTACCCACTCTCTCAGTTTATTTCTGATACTCACACATGACCTACAAATCAGCAGCATCAGTCAGAGGAGAGAGGGAACAGAGGGAGAAGGAAAGAGCGCTGGGGTTTGGGATCCAGCACAGCTTTCCCTAAATATTCTCAGCATACGATTATAATGATGCCCTTATTACTATTCTACCTTCTTATTCCTTCTAGCAGAAGCAGCACGTGTTGTGCTTCACTGGACAAGTGTTGATCCACCTATATGTGGACCAACACTTATTGAAAAAAGAACAATTAAACAGGATATTAGTCTTTTAGGATGTACTAGAGGAAGATGGAGAGCAACACTGCTGAAGTGGACGTTTCCATTTGCATTAGCTGTGCTGTGATTTAAGCAGGTTGCTAATCAGTTCTTGTTTTCCTCCTTGAGAGCTTAACTGCGATGGTGATCACGCTAAATATGAAACATCTTAACATCAGCATTGTTGCAGTGTCCATGTGAGCATGCTATTGTCAGCTCACACCACTCTTGCATCAATGCCTCATAGAGATGCTAGCACACTCTTTAGCTCTTGCTAAAGCATGGCTTCACATTGCAAAAACTCAGTCGTGTTTTACTTGGATTATAAAAGAATCTAAAAGCTCAAATATCAATAGACATTGTCTGTGTCTGTCATAAATCATCTAGTACTGACAGTCTAGTTGGATTTTACAGAAATGATATGTTTACAGAAGCATAAAAAAAGCCTTCTATTTTAATAGATAAAAAAAGATATCATCTGTGATAAAAAAAAACTTCCACATGAAAGGTGTAAGTAGAGCCTCCGTCTGTGTCTGTGAAGACCTGGTTGTGCGCATCCTCGACACAAAGCTGGTTTTGTCTTTTGATCCTTACAAATGTGCTCGGTTGTAGAGAGATAGAGATCACCGTCTTTCACTAAAACGTGAAGAAAGAGACGTGATGGTTTTTGCTGCCCGGCACAAAAAAAGAAAGAAAGACGTGTCTACTGATGCTAGGCTGAACAAAGTGATTATAAAAGGAGCAAGAGGTCAGCGATGCATGCAAACTCAATCAAGGATGAGGGAAAAGAAACCAGAGCAAAGGAAAAAAACCTGAACCTGCCCTTATTTCCTTTGTCCTTCCTGCCTTCGTTCAACAGACACACGCTGGGAGTTCATACCTACCTATGTGCTCTTATATGGAGCTGAAGACTATTTCTGCTTAGTGCACCTTCTCTCTTTATCTCCTCTAGTCTCTCCCTGTGTCTCTATAGCTGCTGCTTCATGCATCTTTCAAGGATGAGAGGGAGGCTCCACTTTCTAACCCGGTGTATGACGAGGAGGGAGAACAGATGAAGGAGAAGCGGTGGGTAGCGGCATGCCGAACCCACATGTACACGCTGTACTACAGTACATTTATATAAAACTTAATCACCCTTTGTCTCTCTTTTCTGCGTCGTGAGGTATTCCCCAAATCCGCCTCCTCTTCCTCTGCATTTCGTGCCGCTCTTGGTGAATCTCATCAGGATAATTATTCGCGCACAGGCATCTGAGGCACGAGCATCTGCCTCTCCTTCTGTTGACCTCCCCCTGCCTCCCCCTCACTTTTTTCCCTTTTTTTCCCAATCCTCCTCTCCTCTCCTTTCCTTTCCTTGTGATTGAGCCACTTATTTGTTAACCAGAGCATCTGATCGTGTATTAGCCACTTCACTGTCTTTGCAAATTACAAACATATTATATATAATAGCATAGCTGGTTCAAGGAGGGGAACAAAGCAGAAAAGAAAGGTGAGCTCTTTCTGAAAGGCAGAGATTATCAAGCAAAGAATGGGCATTTTAAAAAATGCCACAATCAAAGACTCATTCAGACATTTCCTGACAGGCCTAAGTGTTATATTCCTCTATGCTGTGGTTAAAGTAGAGGCCTGAGAGAGCAAGCATAGCTATAGGATATGCAGCAGCCTTCATAAACACGTTGTGTGCATTAGTAGAACATCCGGCTGCACGATTGTATCATTTTACATTTAGTGCATGCAGGTGAAACCTCTTATCTCTAAAATGTAATGTTTAAGGATTTATGATTAACAAATTGGTCTTTTTTTTCCTTAATGTCGCAGTAAGGCTTGGAACGACACGCAGTCCTTGGAGAATAGAACCACAGCATTATATCATTCTGCTAAAGTGATCACATGGTACGTGGAGCTATGAGGTTTTCATGCAAACGAAATAATGGCCACCACTTTTATAAGCTCCCTATATATGCCTTTAAATGCCTTAATGGAATCTATATTGCAGCAGAGGTGTGTAGACGGCTCTCACAGTCTCGTTGCGTTTTTCACAAAGCATATGGTCAACAGATGCTGACCTTGTATTATCACATTTAAGATGATAGATGTCTGTGTAGGTAGGACCAACATATCACTAACCAGAGGCACTGCCAGGAATCCAGGAATCATATTAACACTAAGTGACTGCCACTTAAGAAACCACATGTACTGTTGCTGGCCTGGAAGAACCCCCCCTCCCCCAAAAAACGACCCATCTCAGTGTGTCTCAGTTGAAGTAAGGCAAAGTAAGCTGAAGTCACACTCATTTGTGGTCTACTGAAGATTTCCGTGCTGATGAAATTTACCTCTAGTGCCACAGCGCAATTGAGAATTGTGGCTTTGAAATGTCTTGACAGCTACTGGCAGAAATGTTTGTAACCGTTTCAATTAGTTAAACTAGTATATGTAATAGGTAGCACGTGCTGTACGTACTACATGTACTACACGGTAGTCTGTGTGTGCTGTTGGCAATTTTTTAACAAACTTGTAAAGCACTTAGGTCAGCCTTGTTGCTTTAAACAAAGCTATGGATATAAAACTGACATTAACAAATTATAAATATATTAATATATTATATATATAATATTTGTGTTTCCTTGCTTTTATGGTCGGTGGTCTAATAAATTTCCTAAGCACTGTCTATGCTAAAAATTGGTCATTGTAGGGTGCTGCTAGGTGGTTGCTAAGCAGGTGTAACTGAAATTTGTGGGATATAAATGAGACGTTACAGCCATGAAATTAAAAAGTTGGGATGCTTTTCATAAGCTACTGTAGGTGCATAAAGGCCAAAAGCTGGTTATTTTAGCCCTTTGCTAGGTGGTTGCTAACTAAAAATGATACCAAGACTTTAATAAGGGATTATCCCTGCATAAATACAAAAATTTTTATCCTGTTATTAAGTGGTTTCTAGGGAATATGATAACATCATAATATCTATAAAACATACAATATAAATATAAACCTTCAGGGGCCTAAGGTGAAAACACAAGCAAACTGACATGCAGAGATTTTGTATATCAGCCTGAAATACTTATAGATTATATAAGTAGCTTGGAAAATAGCTATAAAACATGCAAGTCAAAAGTATAAAAAGATCTTAGAATGCAGACCCGTTCATGGTACAAACAAAAAAAGACTGGTGACACAGAAACACATTAGTATGAGCTACTTCTGGCTGTCGCTGTGGTGGATTTTGTCTTGTCGTACAAACAACTCACCAAAATCACTGATGCCCAGTAGCTTGTACTTGTCAATAGTACAACAATGGAGTACTGGATTATTTCTTAAGAATGACAGTGGCCATACGAAGCATGAGTCCTGCTAAACAGCACAGCACACTAGAAATGTGTAACTACATTAGCAGGCCGATGTTAGCATTTAGCTCGACCATATTAGCATTTAGCTCGAAGCACTGCATGTGTGTCCTAATAGAGCCTCTAAGAGCTGCAGGTTGTGCACTTTTTGACTTGGTTGTTGTTTCCTGTTTCCTCATTTGTATCTTTAAAGTCATATCATATATATATTTAATATAATGCTGGATAACAGCCTTCGGTTCCTGATACATCACTGTCTGCACCTCCCCTACCTCCTATATGTCCTTGCTACACCCATTGCATCTGTTAGCACATTTTTCTGGCACATGCTATGCTATAAATAGCAGAATGGCATCTGCATTGAGTTTGTTTCTCCGCTATATTACATTTAAGCAAGTCCAGCACTGCTGCAGAGGGCTTAGGTGTGCATGTGCAATAATCTGTTTGGTCAAGGTAGATGGTCATCTTTCAGCTTCTAAATCAAACATTTACCATTAATTATTTAAGAAAATTGTACAAATTATTCAACTCTTCCATGTATTCATTTAATCGAGTGTTGATTCTTGGATTCTGAACATACTTGGGGTCTAATCTTACACTTTTTAACTTAATCGTCAATGCAGAAATATTCACAATACAAAAACAATGGCTTTATTATGTTTGACTATACATTCATCAGTGAGTTTAACATGAACTAAAACACTTTTCTCACTCAGGATCATTTTTGTGTTAAACAAAGACATAATGATCAAAAGGATGGGGAAGAAGAATGGTAAGATAAATGTGAAACTTAATTTTAAACAAAAAAGGCTGAGCTAATCAAACGTCTAATTATATTCCCATAAAATTAATAGCGTGGAAGATAAGGTTACGGAATAGGGGGAATCTTTCACACGTATGCAGATCGGATTCACGTTGCACTCTGGGTGAAACATGGGGGGATGGGAAGTCCTCCTCACAGCCACAGCAGGGGATGCAGTATATGCATATTCAGATGGCAAGGAAAGCAAACAGTACAGTATGGCATACTGTACGCATGTATCAAGACTTTTCAAGGGCAGACTTGCACTGTGGTGCAGTTTAAAGCCTACATGCTCTCACTGTGGAATTCTGCAGTCATGCAAATTTAATGCAGATACTGTACATTTAATGCGTATGAAAAAGAGGCGGGCCGATATGAGGCTTTCTGCGGAGCACAAAAGGAGCAGGCGATGAAAGTGAAGCATGTATGAGATATTGCCCCGGTTCAGACGTATCAATTAAACATCCATGGCCAGCGGGGCGTCATTTGAACTGCGCTGAACCGACTGTTGATCCCAAAAAAATTTCTCATATTCAACCAAGACTCCACATCCAAAAATAGGGCAGTGTTGATGAAACATAAATGAGAAAGTGATTGTTTGATGAGTTTTGTGTGTACGTGTGTGTGTATATGCGCTCACACACTGGGTCTTTCCCCAGAGCGGTTCTGTTCTGTTCCTCTCCAAGGTGATGCCGGTTACCATGGCAGCTGCACCAGCTCTGAATCTCTCCCTCTTCCTCTTCCTCCCCTTCCTCCCTCTGTCCTTTTCTCTGTGCTCCCATCTCTCTTTTCCTTTCTCTCTTTTGGTTCTCCGTCTTTCTGTTCTCTAGCTTTCTCTCTCTCTCTGCAGCCTCGATCAACGCCACAGTAAGCAGGCCACCAGCCATCATCTACGCGGCACAGTTGGTCCCCGTCCAGGCTCCCCCATTTCTGGCAGGGAGATGTATGGAAATTATCGAAACGTTACACACATCGCCACAATGCTATCCGGCAAATCCTCCATGAATATGGGGTGGATTACCATATCTCCAATCTTCCTTTGACTTTTTTTTTTGTTACATTACAGTTCAATAGCTAGTCATTTCAAGCATTCGTGTATGCATGTATGAACTTTGCATTCTAGGCATTTTTGTGGGGGCTTTTGCACGGTCCATGCAGTCCCTTTATATTTGAGCATCAAACCCAGAGCATTTGAAATGCAGCTTCTGTAGCTGCGCTTCAATTCCCCATTCACTGGAGTTTTGCTCAGTTTCTGTGACATCATTCAGCATATTGTCTCAGTAGTCTTCATCATCCCTCGTCTGTAGTCCTTCTCTTTTCCATTTAGTTTGAACAATGAAACAACATGCATGCGAATGAAGACAAAAGGAGCAGAACGAAGATGGCAGAGAGAGCAGCGTAATGTAGAGGAGTGATTTCCATTCCCAGTAGAAATCAATAGACTGAGATCTAACATCCTGGGAACGTGTGTGTGAGTGCAGACTGAATGTGGGTGTACGCACGTACGTGCATGCATCTGTGTACAGTGTGCATAGAGGAATTTAGTCTTCCAACATAAAAATACCATTAAATGTAGTTTTGTAGATTTTATATGTTGTGTGTGTGAGTGCTTATAACTAAGAGTCAGCCAGAGGGTAATCAATACTGACTGTAAATGATGGCTATTATGGGACCAGGTTGCAGTAGTGTTGCAGACTGAGTATAGTGCTGGTATTTGATCCTGCATGTGAGTGTGTCCTCCAGTGCAGAGCAAACACAGAGGGTGTGGCTGGTGGGCAGACAGGGTCCCCTGTCTCAGCCCTGGGTATACGATAACAGTAATTCAATTGAGCTGGCGGGCCCGGGCCTGTGGGATTTGCTGCTTGTGTGTGTGTGTCTGTTTGTGCGAGTGAGTGAGAGTGTGTTTTAGTCATTAGGCAACCTGATCCTCCTGGCTCCCTCCTCAGGTCTGAATGAATAAGTGATCAAGGTCTATACCACCGTTTCTGAGTGTGTGTGTTTACATATGCGTGTCTTTGTGGTTTTACTTTTAGTCTTCTCCCCCTTCTTGTGTACTTTCTTCTTTCCTTTCTTTTCCCTTTCTTCCTGCTACCATGATTTCCCCATTTGTCCTCACTGTCTATTTTGAAAGGTCATTTCTATCACTTATGCATAGGGCTACCCCAAAGCATCAGCCAAAAATCTTCAATTTGACTCAGTTTTTCTTTTCTAGTGCTTGTTAAAACCATGCAGTGTGCTTGCGGTTAACAGATGACAGAAACTGAAATATAGAGAGATACTCTTGTTAGCAGTCAAACTTGCGTGTGATGTAGGTGTTGGCGGAGTTGGCAGCCTGAGTGCACAACAAGTGATGCTTCCGCTAGCCCTGGCCACATTAAAGAGCGTGCCAATCAGTGGTGATTAAGTTACTGTTGTCAACTGTAAGGTCAGATATGCAGCGGCTGTTGCGTATCATGTTTGCGGCCCTATGTGCAAATAAAGGTTCATTTCATGTCAGCCGCAGAGGCAATACGATCAGGAAAGGTTGCCAGCTAATGAGGCAGGCTACTGTAAAGACGGCAGCATGTTGAACTATTGAAGAAGATTTAATGAAAATTCAGTGAGCAGGAAGTAACTTTTCACTCAACAACATCAAGTGGTATAAAAAAACTAAGTGAGGAAAGTAAATTGGCAGATCTGGGTTGTTTCATAGC
Organism: Diplotaxodon limnothrissa; assembly: GCF_057381915.1. NCBI lineage: Eukaryota > Metazoa > Chordata > Actinopteri > Cichliformes > Cichlidae > Diplotaxodon > Diplotaxodon limnothrissa. Next base: position 22,269,967 of record NC_140605.1, read on the forward strand.
GAGTAAATGTAACACCTGGGGTTTAAGATAAAAGCACTTATGCTGTCAGGCTTATTATTCTGGAAAATCTATGTGATACCCAGGCTATGTACTTAGGTTATAATTGTATCATTTTGTCTGTAAGTTTCATTCCTTAAAATTTCCTTGAATTTGGTCAAATTAGATTTTCTGATTATATTCTGAAGGGCAGAGGTAAAAGATTAAGGTTAATGTGACCTTTTGCTAACCTGGTTTTATAGCAACATTTCACACAGATACCTGATACAGCAGAATAAAATTATGAAGTTATGACTTTTCCTATTTAAATTGTCATCTTCAGCTTCAGTGACTGCCTGTGACATTTCTCTGAAGGCCTTTCTCTGCTGGAGGAATAGAAGTGAAGAGCTCACATTTAGTTGAATGCTAAGCTGCTAACGTCTCTTTTGTAACGTCAGCTAAAGAAATGGTACCCACCTAAAATCCTTCAAACTCTTTGTCAGTGCATAGATTATTCCGTAACAACTTGAAACTCCCTGCTTTATCATTTGTAAGTTGGACAGGACAGATCTGACCCACTGAGGCAAATGCCTCTGTGGTCTCTGGCAGTGCGACACTGTCTGTTGTAGAATAAGGCCTCCGTGGATCCGACTAGTTACAGTGATTTCAGGAGGATTGTCTAAGACAGCGGTCCCCAACCCCCGGGCCTCGGACCGGTACCGGTCCGTGAGTCGTTTGGTACCGGGCCGCGAGAGTTGAGGCTCACGTGTGAAATGTATAGTTTTCAGGGTTTTTATCGGTTTTCAGCGTTATTTTGTTATCGTTTTTATCGTTTACTCAGTTTTCCTTGGTCTTTTCACGTGTGTTATGAATAAATTTTCTTTTTTTTCGGTACCGGTACTAGTTTTATTTTGTTGTATTTATCCTCGACACCTTAAAGGCCGGTCTATGAAAATATTGTCGGGCATAAACCGGTCCGTGGAGCAAAAAAGGTTGGGGACCGCTGGTCTAAGAGATACCCCCTCGATAGATGAATGAAAGAAAGAGCAATCAAATATGGAAATGTAAAGATTTACAGAAAAGAATGAGTGTTGTTGGTACTGTTTCCTCTGAAAAGAACTCAGTCCTATTTGAAAACTTCAAATAATTCATGTGGACTTTTCCACTCTTTAACTTACTGTAGCTCTACCAGAAAAAGCCACAAAACAGAACAGGCTTATGCCTCCTTTTGCTGTTTTGATTCCCTCTGCAACTCATCCATGCCTCTCTTCCCCACTCCGCTGAGCTGGTCCTTGGCATCTGATAGTCCTCTCCAGGCCAAACACAAACAAATGGCAGCCTTCCTTTGCAACAGCACGATGCTCTGACACACACATGCATAAGCATCGCTGGACGTGGCCCGATCACGCAGCCATGAGCCAGCAGAGGCACATACAAGACTTCAGATGCAGTGTGCCTGCACATATGTAGCAGCATGGATGAAAGCTCACATGAGCAATCATCCATGCATGTGTACTGCCGATTTATGGACACATGCGGAGAGACAGAAATCTCTATGGACACACAAACACGCAGTCCACTGTCCAATCCCATGTGTGTATTTTCGCATAATCCTCAGTTTTATATGAATCTAGACCTATTTTCTCAAATGAGATGCAGTAGCCTGATTTAAAAGGGGAAAAAAAGTAATTTAGCCTCGAACCACACACAATCAGGGTGGGATCAGATTGTATTCATGCCAACTAGTTCCAGATTGGATGCTCATGGTGACAATGTAATGAGTGGAGACCAATATGCTGCCTGCTTTCCTGGCACACTGTGTTTTTTTTGTTTCCCCCCCCCCTTCCGCTGCCTCTTTGAGAGTAGAGATTCTATATTCTTTCATTCCATGCCTTGAAGCATCTGACAAACTCCCGCTGTGCCCACTTATGTGTCTCCCTCAACTGTCATATAGTGGTTATGTGACATGTTGCTTGTCTGTGAAGCCTACTTATCACTAAAATCTATTCCAACTCCAATGTCAAAAGTGTTGTGAAGCACATCCCTTAAGTGTCCTATATGTTTACATTCACCAGCTCAGAGGTTGAATGATGACCTGACATATATAAAATACCGAATCTGGAGTTAGTTATCAAACTGTCCGGCACAAACTTCAGCTAAAAAATAATTTTGCACATGATTGTTTATTTTCTAAACAATTATATCAACCAGCTTTATAGTAAAGTGTTTTTTAAATCAAAATACTAAAAAATACATGTTTTTGATTCGCAGACTACCGATTTCTTCCGTAAGCGTAAACCTGCTTAGGAGCAGGCTTACTTTATGTAAACAGGATTAGATCGCGGCCACTCAGGTATGTCCGCTTCATTTATACGAAAGCAACAGCGATATTTTTCCACTGTTTTCCCATAAATAAATATTATCAATGTAACTAAAGATAATGCAGCACCTGATCCATTTATTGATTTCATACAGATACATACAGGTCATTTCCTAAAAAAAGGGAAATGTACTATTAACATTCTATTACATGTATGTGATTATTACAGATGTAATTCATATTTTAGAGTAGTAATAGTAAATTACTTCGTGTAATCAAGATGAGAGACCATGGCTATAAAAGCGAAGGTGGATTTGGGAAGCCTGTCGCAGCCATGTCCTGTCCGTTTGTACGCGAGCCACCCATTGCGGAAGGTGCAAGATTGATAAGGAGAGTCCTCAGAATTCAGCGTATATTGCGGGATAGACAGGATCCTTTAGCTCAGCGCGACAGTGTGCCCATAGAGAGATATCGATATTCCCGTGAGGGTATTATACCAACTTGTTGACGAGGGGGTGCAGGACCACCACCTGTCTTTTTTTGCTCTGCCCTTTTCTTGGTTGCTGTTATAAACAAACAGACAGATTATTTCAGGGTCTCTTTTCAAGAGACTAAAAGCAATATAAGTGATAAATATTACCATTCTGTAGAATATTCTTATATTTCACTTTTACTTGTTCCCATGTTCTAGTGGGTCCTGTTGTGGCTCTCATGTGAAAGAGGATATAATGTAATATGATATAATGTAATATAATAAATTTACCGCCTACTGGTGATGGCCAGAGGGGCCGATGGCGTGATATGGCAGCCTGGCTTCTGTCAGTCTGCCCCAGGGCAGCTGTGGCTACAACCGTAGCTGCCTCCACCAGTGTGTGAATGTGAGAGTGAATGAATAGTGGCATTGTAAAGCGCTTTGGGTGCCTTGAAAAGCACTATATCAATCCACTCCATTATTATTATTATTATTAAATTACTTACGAGTTTAATTTGTCAGCAACTTTCTGCCAGCCCTCTCTCCTTGCTTTTGCAGCCTTTGCAGTGTTCCCTTGCGTTTTAATTAAACTCTGAAACTCCTGAAATCCCTCAATCAAGAGTTCTTGCTCTGCTGCCGAAAAATACTGAGCGCGCTCCTTCAACATTTTCGCCGACCAATCAAAGGGTTGCCGATCAAGGTTTCTACTATCGATGCGTAGCCCCTGTTAAGCCACCCAGTGATCTCACATTACTTCATCCAGCTGTACTAATCGTCAACAACAGATGTGTTCGGAGAACCGGAATAGCGAGCTCAAAGTTGGCGCGATGATTTGATCTTGGATGTGTCATTTGATCTTGGATGTAGTAAGCGAGGTACGAAGAACGGACCCCAGAGCTCAAAATTTAACTCAGCATTTCAGCATTATCGATCTGTCCAAAGTGTATCCTGAAATCTCGTCTCTTGCCTTATGGTGGATGGATTATGATCACATATATGGAGTTATAAATAAATATCACTGGGAGGGCACTGAAGGTGTACATATGACAGTGTATAAATGTTGTAATTAAACAGTGGCATCTGGGAGAAGGATGGAATGCTTAAGCTGTTTTCCCTCCTTCAGTGGTGTTTGGATATTTTAAGACAGCAGGGCTGAATACGTAAACTTTAACCTCTCCTCACAAGAAAGCCTCGCTGTAAGGACAAGAAGTGCCACTAAAGATATTAACAATACAGAGTGTTACTCTTTTATGCAGAGTGATTACGAAAGTTTTAATATTACATAAAATATTGCAATGTTAAACAACTGACATGTCTTGATAACCGTTATTTACATACCCTCTGAAAGTATTTATGCCCAAAATAGATACTTTAAGTAATTTGATTACATGTCAATTTTCTGTGTAATTTTGTTTCATAAATTTAACACAAAACATCAGATTTAATGAAATCTGTTTAAATAAACTTGTTTGGATTATTCAAATGAATAAAACTTATTTTTTTTTGTCTATATTTCAGTTGAATTTTACAGCAAATTCTCAATTCATGTTTCTGAGTGCCAAAAGTCTTTTTTTATTTTTTAATGTACTTTGTTCATAATGGTCGATATGCTTCATCTCTACTTCTACTCTCGCCTCATTCCTTATGAACAGTCTCGAGTTATCATTCCTACTTACATTTGTCGTCCTGCCCCGCATGTCCCGATGATGAAGTCCTAGTGTGGTAATGACGTTCTTAGACTCTGCAAGTAGAAATGCTGCGCGAGCTACAGTTATTATGAACTATGTTACTTTTACATTTTTTAAGTTAAAATGTATCTTTCACTTTTTCCAACTACTCCCCTTCTCCCTCCATTTAATTGAGCCATTATTCATTGTAATTACTGTGACACAGTGGCCTTGTGGTGATCTCTTCTAGTATTTCATTACTTGAGATCAGTGGGGCTTGAGTGACAAATGTGGTCCTGAGGCTTCTTTGTCATCTGTGTTTATAATTATTCTATTATGTAATAACACATTTTAATCCGACATCTGTGCTATTGAATCTAACTTCTTAACTTGTCGCTCTTAAAATGCGTTGACTTCTAACTAATTAGGCATATGCAATTATAACTATTAGACTGTCACACCATTTCACTCCAGTAAAAGTCTATGTAGACAATGAGGCAAAGAGTCTCAGTAGAGGCTATACAATATATATCTTATAAAACACATAAAACTACAACGACAAATTGTCAAAAGCAAAGTTTAAAGGAAAAACATTTATAACCTCACTTCCACAGTTGGGATGCTGAATATTATGTAAATAATAAAAGCAGAAAGCAGTGATTTACAAATCTCATGAATCTATATTTTATGCCCCAGAAATATCAAATAAAACACATCAAACACAAACTGAGACATTTTACACATTAATGAAAAATATTTGCAAATTTTGAATTGGCAGCAGCACATCTCAAAAAAAGTTGACAGTGGCGTTAATAACGTTAACAGGTCAGTAACATGATTGGATATAAAAAAAGAGCATCTTATAGAGGCAGAGCTTCTCAGGCGTAAAGATGGGCAGAAGTTCACCAATCTGCTAAAAATTGTGGAAAAATTTCAGAAAAATGTTCTTCAGTGTAACAAAGGCTTGGAATATGTCATCATGTACACTGCGTAACATCATCAAAGGATTCATAATCTGGAGAAATCTGTGTGTTTAAGGGTCAACCCCAGAAATCGCTATTGGCTGCCTGCGATCTCTGGGCCCTCAGGCGGTACTGCTTTAAAAACAGCCATGATGCTGTCATGGAAATCACAGCATGGGCTCAGGAACACATCCAGAAATCACTGACTGCTCATTGTGCCACCTCCAAGTATAGGTTAAAGAGCTGCCATGCAAAGAAGAAGCCATATGTGAACCAGATTCAGAAACACTGCTATCTTCTCTGGGCCAAAGCTCATCTAAAATGAACTGTGAAAAGTGAAAGACTGTTGTGTGGTTAGTCCTGTGAACTGAAGGGGAAAGGGCTCGTTATCGACGCTCAGTCTTTGATTGTATGGGAGTATATTAGTGCCTACAGAACTGGCAGTTTACACATCTGGAGAGACGCCATCAGAGCAAGGTCTGCAAGTCTTTTAGAGGGCTTTCATATTTTTGCAAGACAATTCTAAAGCGCATAATACAGCTATTACAATAGCATGGCTTGACAGTAGAAGAGTAGGTGTTGAACCCTTTCACTACCATGAAATGAAAAATATGACACAGAAAACCGAGGACTGGTGAGCAGCTAGAAGTCTGCTTCAAGCAAGAATAAGACAATGTTCCTCTAAAAGTCGAGTGGCCGGTCTCTTCAGTTCTCAGACATTTATGGCCTTGTCACTATTTATTTTGTTGTGTTTCAGCATTAAATGTGTTTCTGAATTAAAATTCAAAATAAGTTAATATTTTTCTTAAAATTCATTGTGATGTGGAGTGGTGTGGAGTTTTGCATGAGGTGGCATCATTTTATGGCATTTCTGTCTCCACGGCTCTGCGTAAGGCTGAGCTGCTCTTGTGTCTGGCTTGGTGGAGAAAGGGATAGTGCCCTTGCCAGTGTCTGCCACTCCACCTGAGCATGGTGTAGCATCTCAGCCTGTTCCGCAGGTGCCAGCTCAAGGTGTAGCGCCATCAGTGTCTACGCCTGTTGCTCAGGGGATTCCTGAAGACAAACCTATGACACTGCCTCACTTCGAACCTCTCCATTGAATCATCAGTAGGCTCAATGCTGGACGCTAAGCTCAGTGTCCGCCTGGCTCGTCTCCAGTTGGAAAAGGAGGATCGTGAGAGGGAGTTCCAGCTAAAGAAGGAGTTTGAGCTTAAGCGTTTAGACGCAGAGCTTGCCAGAGCCAGGAAGGTTGAATTGAAAAAGGTGGAGGCGGAGACAGCTGTTAAGTTGCGACAGTTGAAACTCGAGCAGGCTTCCCTTTCTCCGACTGCCTCCATTCGGCAGGCAGACACACCATTTGATGTGGGGAAAAACATTCGTCTGGTTCCAGTGTTTCGCGACACTGAGGTGGACTGTTATTTTGAGTCCTTTGAGCATATAGCCACAGCCTTGCACTGGCCAGAAAGAAGATTCAGCAGTGGAAGAAAAACCAAAGGCTGGCAGCAAAAGACATGGAAGCTGCTAAAGAGATGGAAGCTGCTAAATGTGGTGATGTGTGGGTGTTCATGTGGTGATGGGGTTTGCCAGGAGGGGGCGCTGTATTTGAGAGGGCTCATGAATGCCTCCAGGGGCATTGCCTCCATAAAAGAAGACTGGTTTGTGAATGGTGAATAAAATGTTTGGAGCAGTAGCTCGCAAAAGACAAGTGGATGCTGTGTTATTTTTCAAAGCTCTATGAAGACAACACACTAAAGAGATGGAAGCTGCTGCTCAAGAGGCTGCTTAAACACAGGCAGTAGCCTCATGGCTATTCTGCTGAACAACTTAAATCAATTACTGAAGAGGATCCCATTCTGAATGTCTAAGTTGTGGGATAAAATTGAGGCAGAGGCAGCCAGAAGGGGACAGAGGGGGGTAGCCTCCTCTGCACCCTGGTGACACACCCCTACTCCAAGGCCCTGCATGTGTGGGTGGTTGTGGTGAAACGGGAAGAGGGAGGCAGCTGGAGATGGGGAGGGAAGGAAGGGAGGGGCAAGTGACCCCTCCCTGGGGCCAGCTCAGCCCTACAGAGCCCAGGACAGTCCACCCAACCCCACCACAGAGAAAACTGCACCCACCCCATCATCCACTCATCTTCCAGACTACATAAGAACGTACTCATCCCCAGCATATAAGCGAGGAGGCTCTTAAGGATTGTTTTGAGTTGACTGTGTGGGAGGTGATCTGTGACGACCACAGAGAGGACATCGACAGCCTTACTACATACATTACTGACTATATTAATTTCTGTGTGGATAACACCGTACCTACCAGGACTGTACGGTGTTTCTCCAACAACAAACCTTGGATTACCCCAGAAATTAAAGCTGTCCTCAAGCAGAAGAGGAGGGCCTTCAAATCCAAAGACAAAGAGGAGTTGAAAAGGGTGCAGAGAGAGTTAAGGGGACTGATAAGGAATGGGAAGGACAGCTACAGGCAAAAGATGGAGAACCAGCTTCAGCAAAACAACGTTGGTGAAGTCTGGAGAGGCCTCAGAACCATCTCAGGCCACTGTGAGAATCATGTTCTTTGATTTCTCCAGTGCCTTCAACACTATTCTTCCCTCGGTTCTGAAGGACAAGCTGGAGAACTCTGGACTGGACCATCACCTCACTACCTGGATTTTGGACTACCTCACCGACCGACCACAGTATGTGAGAACTCAGGGCTGTGTGTCGGACAGGGTCGTCTGCAGTACGGGGGCCCCACAGGGAACGGTTCTAGCTCCGTTCCTCGTCACCATCTACACTGCAGACTTCTCCCACAATTCCACCCAGTGCTTCCTGCAGAAGTTCTCTGATGACTCTGCAATAGTCGGCCTCATCACTGATGGGGACGACAAGGAGTACAGAGGACTGACTCAAGACTTTGTGGACTGGTGCCAGCTGAACTACCTCCAGATCAACGCCAGTAAAACCAAGGAGCTGGTGGTAGACTTCCGCAGGCACAAGCATTCTCCACTGCAACCACTGAACATCCAAGGTATGGACATTGAGGCTGTGGACAGCTACAGGTACCTTGGTCTTCATCTGAACAACAGACTGGACTGGACTCATAACTCAGACGCCCTCTACAGGAAAGGGCAGAGCAGGCTGTACCTGCTGCGGAGACTCAGGTCGTTTGGAGTGGAGGGCCCACTCTTGAAGACCTTCTATGACTCTGGTGGCTTCTGCTATCTTTTATGGTGTGGTCTGCTGGGGCGGCAGCATCTCTGCCGGGGACAGGAAGAGACTGAACAGACTGATCCGAAGGGCCAGCTCTGTTCTAGGATGCCCTCTGGACCCAGTGGAGGTGGTGAGTGACAGGAGAATGGCGGCTAAGCTGTCATCCCTGTTGGACAACATCTCCCACCCCATGCAGCAGACTGTGACAGCACTGAGCAGCTCCTTCAGTGGGAGACTGCGGCACCCACGGTGTGGGACGGAGAGATTTCGCAGGTCTTTCCTCCCCACTGCTGTCAGACTCCACAATAAAGACTAACTGATCAAACACACACATGTGCAATAACACTAAGTACAATAATCTTTTCTGGCATCGTATTTTTACTCAGTTGTATATAGTATTTGTATTCTATTTTTATCTTATTGTATATTTTTATTCTACTGTATACAGTGGGGCAAAAAAGTATTTAAAGGATATTAGTGCTAAGCCCGGCTTTCTAAAGACTTAGTGTGATTTGTTCCCAATTAATCCACAAGGCTGTAAGACTTGTGGGCAGCTTTAATAAAGACAGCTGGAAAGACAATTAAAGTCTCAAAAACACCCTTAATTGATCATATGGTGTACTACATAATGTTAAGTAAGGCTATCCCAAAAAACTTTAGGCAATGAATAACCGGTGTTTCCATTGTCTTGTTCTTGACATCCTTCTCTTTTAAAAAAATACCAGTGTCACTGTTTTCTGCACAGCCATTAATAATACTGCATCTTTCTCTGATTTTCTACCACTAGAAAGATTGTATAGATGAACTGCTTTACATTACCCTTTTATCATTTAGATTGAACCACTGTTTAACAAGAACACAGAGTGAACAGCAGTCCATCTAAGGTTCATTTTTTTGTCCATCATACCTTGAGCAGCTTTGACTGTAAAGATAACGTAAGTGTTTCGGCCATGTTTGCTGTTTTAAGGCCTTGTCATTGTTTCAAATGTGTATTAAACTTAAGGTTCTATTACTTAAGTATAGTAGTATAATTAAGGTTGCTTTACAAACCTAAAATATATGATAAACTATGGGAAGAAAGCATCCATACTCACGATGAGTCCAGTGCAGTAGCAGAATTATGCAAAACTTCTTTTTTAGGTTATTTCACTGTTCACTGACACAAAGAAAGTATAATAAATAAATGCAAAAGTACATTTGAAGAAAATCACATATGTGCAGCGTTTGTTTATATAGTGTATTTATGTGTCATGATATTGTTCTACAGTATGCCAGAGAGTCCTCAAAGTGATTTTATGGTTCACGATACCAAATTTAGCAATGAGCAAACAAATAAATAAACCTTATACAGCTTTTTAAAATAAATCTGTTAGATTCTTCTCAGCCCATCTGTCTGAGAAGCAATGCTACTGCCACTCTCGGCAGTCTACTTTTACAGAAAAATAACTACAGTGGGGCAAAAAAGTATTTAGTCAGCCACCGATTGTGCAAGTTCCCCCACTTAAAATGATGACAGAGGTCAGTAATTTGCACCAGAGGTACACTTCAACTGTGAGAGACAGAATGTGAAAAAAAAATCCATGAATCCACATGGTAGGATTTGTAAAGAATTTATTCGTAAATTAGGGTGGAAAATAAGTATTTGGTCACCTCAAACAAGGAAAATCTCTGGCTCTCACAGACCTGTAACGTCTTCTGTAAGAAGCTTTTCTGTCCCCCACTCGTTACCTGTATGAATGGCACCTGTTTGAACTCATCATCTGTATAAAAGACACCTGTCCACAGCCTCAAACAGTCAGACTCCAAACTCCGCCATGGCCAAGACCAAAGAGCTTTCGAAGGACACCAGGAAAAGTATTGTAGACCTGCACCAGACTGGGAAGAGTGAATCTACAATAGGCAAGCAGCTTGGTGTGAAAAAATCAACTGTGGGAGCAATCATCAGAAAATGGAAGACATACAAGACCACTGATAATCTCCCTCGATCTGGGGCTCCACGCAAGATCTCATCCCGTGGGGTCAAAATGATCATGAGAACGGTGAGCAAAGATCCCAGAACCACACGGGGGGACCTGGTGAATGACCTGCAGAGAGCTGGGACCAAAGTAACAAAGGTCACCATCAGTAACACACTACAACGGCAGGGAATCAAATCCCGCAGTGCCAGACGTGTTCCGCTGCTGAAGCCAGTGCATGTCCAGGCCCGTCTGAAGTTTGCCAGAGAGCACATGGATGATACAGCAGAGGATTGGGAGAATGTCATGTGGTCAGATGAAACCAAAGTAGAACTTTTTGGTATAAACTCAACTCGTCGTGTTTGGAGGAAGAAGAATACTGAGTTGCATCCCAAGAACACCATACCTACTGTGAAGCATGGGGGTGGAAACATCATGCTATGGGGCTGTTTTTCTGCCAAGGCGACAGGACGACTGATCCGTGTTAAGGACAGAATGAATGGGGCCATGTATCGTGAGATTTTGAGCCAAAACCTCCTTCCATCAGTGAGAACTTTGAAGATGAAACGAGGCTGGGTCTTCCAACATGACAATGATCCAAAACACACCGCCCGGGCAACAAAGGAGTGGCTCCGTAAGAAGCATTTGAAAGTCCTGGAGTGGCCTAGCCAGTCTCCAGACCTCAACCCCATAGAAAATCTGTGGCAGGAGTTGAAAGTCTGTGTTGTTCAGCGACAGCCCCAAAACATCACTGCTCTCGAGAAGATCTGCATGGAGGAATGGGCCAAAATACCAGCTACTGTGTGTGCAAACCTGGTAAAGACCTATAGTAAACGTTTGACCTCTGTTATTGCCAACAAAGGTTATGTTACAAAGTATTGAGTTGTATTTTTGTTATTGACCAAATACTTATTTTCCACCCTGATTTACCAATAAATTCTTTACAAATCCTACCATGTGGATTCATGGATTTTTTTTTTCACATTCTGTCTCTCACAGTTGAAGTGTACCTCTGGTGCAAATTACTGACCTCTGTCATCATTTTAAGTGGGGGAACTTGCACAATTGGTGGCTGACTAAATACTTTTTTGCCCCACTGTATAGTATTTTATTCTATTCTGTACAGTTGTATACTGTATTTATTCTTATTATACTCTAATTTTTGCTTCATAACTTTGCACTGTCCACTTCCTGCTGTGACAAAACAAATTTCCCACGTGTGGGACTAATAAAGGTTTTCTTATCTTATCCCTTTCTCCACCAAGCCAGACACAAGAGCAGCTTTCAGCTCAGCCTTACGCAGAGCTGTGGAGACACAAATGCCATAGAATGACACCACCTCATGCAAATCCCTCTTCCTACAGGCGTCCAGCTGGACAAACGAAGGGTTTTCCTTAAACGCGGCAATATCAAAGGTAGCCATTGAAACTAAAACAACTACCTGAGGCTAACAGTAACAACAAAGAAGCACCACCTCCAATACACAAATGAATAAAACGGGTGGGCCATGTGGCCACAGGTTAACCAATAAATAAAATTACCACCGACCCTCTCCCCAGACCTGCCTACTAAAATCTTAGCCTAGTTAGCTTCTGGAGTGTACCAGGCTCGAGGCAACTTTAAAGGCTAAGCATCAAGTGCACAAATCACCGACAAGCCTACCCCCGACAGGGAACTAATCCCCACCCAGGATTACTCCGAAAATAAAAAAAGCAAAATAAAAAATGAGTGCCTGAAGGAGGAGCTTACGCTCAGCTAGACACTCCCCTTTTCTAACTGGAGAGAGAGCACTGCAGATACAATACAACTAAACAGGCCACCGGCAAACAACCCACTAATACTCAATTGCTGTCCCTTCTATTCATATCCCGGACCACATTGTTACATCCCCCCGAAGGGGTCTAGGCATGCGAGTGAGGGGACCAGTAACAAATGAGTCCAGAACAGAATGAAAGGAAAACAGGTATTTAGCAAATACAATAGTCTTTATTATAGATAACCTTAACATAAAGAGCCAGCAACACCGTTTTACCAATAACACTTGGAAAAAGGAAAAAAAAGGTTGCAACAACAAAGAACACAACCAAACAAAAACTCCACACCACGAGGAGGCACTTCCAGGAGCCCACAAGCTCACCCTATCACTAGCAGCAGCTAGCTTTACTGCTGCCGAGGCCCACAAGCCCACACTACTCACGTAAAACTACTATACTATACTATACTATACTATTTCCACAACTCCACACTTCAGGCAGGATAACTACACACCAAGAACGCCCCACCCTGCTCACAGCTTATCCCCAGCTTATATGACCTCAGAGAGGTGATTGCTGACTGGGCCCAGGTGGTAAATGAGTCCAATGAGCAGCAGCTGTGTCCTGGGGAGAGAGAAGAGCAAGAGAGAGACAGAGGGGTGGAGCAAGAGAGGAGGCAGAGAAAAACACCACGCCCACACAAGGGCAGTATCAGGAGGCCCAGCTAGGGCCATCATGTTCATAATTACATTTATGTCTCAGGAATTGGGGTTGTAAGTTTTGTAATTGTAGCTAAAAATCATTATTTCTAACGTGGTTGATGTGTTGTCCATTTCCTGTTCACTTGATTAGTAACGATATTCGGTTTTGTAAAAAAGGGACATTTCCTAAGGGACCTCAATCTTCAGAGCTTTAAAGATAGAATCATATCTATGCACAATAGGAAATGATGACCTGCACAGCTTCAAAAATCACGATAGCTCACTCGCTCCTGCACACCTGCAGCAAGTCTGCAAGAAAAACAAGATTAAAGCACACACACCTTCTATTTTTTAAATTCTCGCTGCATCAGAACCCATTTTCCCCTCCTCTCTCCCTCGTACTTTGTTTCATAAATCTGTCTGATGTGGCTTTCACACGGGGGCAGATTATTGCTTTCCAACTAAAACCAGAGACATTTCATGCTCAAGAGTGAGAGGGGATTTAAGGACCAAAATCTAATCTACTGTAGAGTACAATGATGAAATATCAGTGTAATATCTACTGAAGAGCTTGGGAAACCTCAATACAAAGTAAGTCCCACATATCATGAAGCATTTCTAATCCTGTCTTCTTCTTCTCTTCACCTCCTTCTTCTTCACCATTGCTTTCCCCCTCTTCTCATCCTCCTTTCCTTCTCTTTCCTTTCCCACCACTCTCTTCCTAATCCAGAACATCAGACCAGATTTTGGCTTCAATTGCATGCTGCAGCAGCAGTCTTAATCTTCGGGTCATGAGTCTCTCATCCGCAGATCTCCCTCTGCAGCCTCTCTGTGTCTATTTATGGTACACGTGCACATGCAGCAGCGTGGTTGAGAATGAAGCGGGGATTGAAAGAGCCTCAGGGGCAGAGGAGGGTGGGTGGGGGGGCGTGAGAAGCGGTTGGTGCCTTCCATAATCTGGTTGCACGAAGCTATCCCTTAATTTCGGTGAGGTTGAGACTGCTTTGCACAGAGCTGAAATGAATAGATTGTAAGGCTGGATTTGCGCTGGCTACACACAAGCAAAGATAATTTGAACGAGGGTGAAAGCGCTCAGGCTGTGGCCGGTCTAGTCAGGCAGCATTCCTCTGCACCACCAGTAGGACTGTCGACTGCCTAGCATGCCACATTATCTTCACAGCTCCAGCCAACCATGCATGTGCCTTCACCAACCCTGGAATGAGAACAGCCCTATCAGCACTTTGCTCAGTTATGGTGGTGGGTGTGTGTGTGTGCGCGTGAGTGTGTCAAGGGGTTGATTGTGGGTCGGCATGCTAACAAAACACCGTGCACCCCCCCCCCCCCCCCCCCCCCCCCCTCTCATTGCCACTCTGTCTTTGTCTCTGCTCCTGAGCTGCCCTGCCGGTGAGTTTGTTTGTGTCCAGCCAGCAGTCCTGAGAGTGAAAAGCTTCATCAGCTGAATTACTGGAAGTTAGCTGTCTCAATCAATTAGGTCTTGCTGGCTGGGACACAAAGCTAAAGCTGATGAGTTGCAGTCTCTTCCATGTCCTCCTCTATCCTGCCATCTTGTCGCCCTTCATTTACTCTCCTCCCTGCCTTTACCTCATTCTTTCCTGTGCTTCTCCCTTCCTTCGCCCTATCCTCCCTGGTAAGCGACTAATCCACTTACATATGCAGCAACTTACATTAGCCATACAGCACACGCGTTAGCTCGTAGCTTGTAGTCACTCCTCCTGCATGAAGACTGGTGCCTTTACACATGTGAATCAAATAATGGTAAAGATGGCAAAGAGGTAAAGAAAGGGTTCAGGGACAAGGAGACGCTGAGGTCCTGAGACAGGCAGTGATCCTTTTCTCTGTTTTTCACACGGTTAGAAGGTTTTCATGGAATCCACACAAGGGCTGTGTCATTTACATTATCGCACACCCACATGCACAGAAAATCCTGTGACTGAACTCTGTCATGTGGCTAGCTTAGTCCCGTATAAGCTAGCTGTGTGACCTTTAGCATTCCCAAACACTGTAAAACACATTTACAGTGTATTATAGCAAAGGAAAAAGTAAATAGCAAATAATACAGCTGTTTAGAATAGCTTACAAACAGAATATGCGATGGTACTTAGCCATGTAAGTGCAAATTATGTAGCGTTGATCTCTGGTGGCCATCCTTTGACCTCATCACTTCCCACAAGAAATCATCAAACTCAGGAGAGCAGTAGTTGGAACAAATAATTACTTTGACCTCTGAGGAATGTCAGAGTCTACGGGGGATGCTAGAGTGGAGGGAGGCACAAATTTCACATGGAACAAATCATTAGCTCAAGTAGTTCCAACAGAAAATATACGCATTTATTTATATTTACAGTGGGGCAAAAAAGTATTTAGTCAGCCACCGATTGTGCAAGTTCCCCCACTTAAAATGATGACAGAGGTCAGTAATTTGCACCAGAGGTACACTTCAACTGTGAGAGACAGAATGTGAAAAAAAAAATCCATGAATTCACATGGTAGGATTTGTAAAGAATTTATTGGTAAATCAGGGTGGAAAATAAGTATTTGGTCAATAACAAAAATACAACTCAATACTTTGTAACATAACCTTTGTTGGCAATAACAGAGGTCAAACGTTTACTATAGGTCTTTACCAGGTTTGCACACACAGTAGCTGGTATTTTGGCCCATTCCTCCATGCAGATCTTCTCGAGAGCAGTGATGTTTTGGGGCTGTCGCTGAACAACACAGACTTTCAACTCCTGCCACAGATTTTCTATGGGGTTGAGGTCTGGAGACTGGCTAGGCCACTCCAGGACTTTCAAATGCTTCTTACGGAGCCACTCCTTTGTTGCCCGGGCGGTGTGTTTTGGATCATTGTCATGTTGGAAGACCCAGCCTCGTTTCATCTTCAAAGTTCTCACTGATGGAAGGAGGTTTTGGCTCAAAATCTCACGATACATGGCCCCATTCATTCTGTCCTTAACACGGATCAGTCGTCCTGTCGCCTTGGCAGAAAAACAGCCCCATAGCATGATGTTTCCACCCCCATGCTTCACAGTAGGTATGGTGTTCTTGGGATGCAACTCAGTATTCTTCTTCCTCCAAACACGACGAGTTGAGTTTATACCAAAAAGTTCTACTTTGGTTTCATCTGACCACATGACATTCTCCCAATCCTCTGCTGTATCATCCATGTGCTCTCTGGCAAACTTCAGACGGGCCTGGACATGCACTGGCTTCAGCAGCGGAACACGTCTGGCACTGCGGGATTTGATTCCCTGCCGTTGTAGTGTGTTACTGATGGTGACCTTTGTTACTTTGGTCCCAGCTCTCTGCAGGTCATTCACCAGGTCCCCCCGTGTGGTTCTGGGATCTTTGCTCACCGTTCTCATGATCATTTTGACCCCACGGGATGAGATCTTGCGTGGAGCCCCAGATCGAGGGAGATTATCAGTGGTCTTGTATGTCTTCCATTTTCTGATGATTGCTCCCACAGTTGATTTTTTCACACCAAGCTGCTTGCCTATTGTAGATTCACTCTTCCCAGTCTGGTGCAGGTCTACAATACTTTTCCTGGTGTCCTTCGAAAGCTCTTTGGTCTTGGCCATGGCGGAGTTTGGAGTCTGACTGTTTGAGGCTGTGGACAGGTGTCTTTTATACAGATGATGAGTTCAAACAGGTGCCATTCATACAGGTAACGAGTGGGGGACAGAAAAGCTTCTTACAGAAGACGTTACAGGTCTGTGAGAGCCAGAGATTTTCCTTGTTTGAGGTGACCAAATACTTATTTTCCACCCTAATTTACGAATAAATTCTTTACAAATCCTACCATGTGGATTCATGGATTTTTTTTTCACATTCTGTCTCTCACAGTTGAAGTGTACCTCTGGTGCAAATTACTGACCTCTGTCATCATTTTAAGTGGGGGAACTTGCACAATCGGTGGCTGACTAAATACTTTTTTGCCCCACTGTAGTTATTTTTCTGTAAAAGTAGACTGCCGAGAGTGGCAGTAGCATTGCTTCTCAGACAGATGGGCTGAGAAGAATCTAACAGATTTATTTTAAAAAGCTGTATAAGGTTTATTTATTTGTTTGCTCATTGCTAAATTTGGTATCGTGAACCATAAAATCACTTTGAGGACTCTCTGGCATACTGTAGAACAATATCATGACACATAAATACACTATATAAACAAACGCTGCACATATGTGATTTTCTTCAAATGTACTTTTGCATTTATTTATTATACTTTCTTTGTGTCAGTGAACAGTGAAATAACCTAAAAAAGAAGTTTTGCATAATTCTGCTACTGCACTGGACTCATCGTGAGTATGGATGCTTTCTTCCCATAGTTTATCATATATTTTAGGTTTGTAAAGCAACCTTAATTATACTACTATACTTAAGTAATAGAACCTTAAGTTTAATACACATTTGAAACAATGACAAGGCCTTAAAACAGCAAACATGGCCGAAACACTTACGTTATCTTTACAGTCAAAGCTGCTCAAGGTATGATGGACAAAAAAATGAACCTTAGATGGACTGCTGTTCACTCTGTGTTCTTGTTAAACAGTGGTTCAATCTAAATGATAAAAGGGTAATGTAAAGCAGTTCATCTATACAATCTTTCTAGTGGTAGAAAATCAGAGAAAGATGCAGTATTATTAATGGCTGTGCAGAAAACAGTGACACTGGTATTTTTTTAAAAGAGAAGGATGTCAAGAACAAGACAATGGAAACACCGGTTATTCATTGCCTAAAGTTTTTTGGGATAGCCTTACTTAACATTATGTAGTACACCATATGATCAATTAAGGGTGTTTTTGAGACTTTAATTGTCTTTCCAGCTGTCTTTATTAAAGCTGCCCACAAGTCTTACAGCCTTGTGGATTAATTGGGAACAAATCACACTAAGTCTTTAGAAAGCCGGGCTTAGCACTAATATCCTTTAAATATGACTTCAGAAGACAACGTTTTATGGATATGGATAAGACTCAGTCAGGATAACTTCATGCACTGATTACTCCATCGCTAAACTAAAACGCTTCGTTAAAACAGCTGCTCATGAGCGTGGATGGATGGTAAACCACAGGACGGGCTTTTTTTTTTCTTTTCGTTTTTAAGGAAATGTAAGATTGCACTGAGTTACAGAAGCTACAGGAACAGACGGTGGCTGTCACGACTGGAAACTGCAGATACAAAATGTGACAAATTGGCTGGCAGAAAAGTATCAGCGACCTAAAAACACTGCAGAAAATCTGTTCGTCATCATTACGTCTGATCTTAGTGGTCCAAGGCACCTCAGACATTCGGTGTCCTGAACCGTTCTTCTTCATTAGAACTTAGGCTCCTTTCACAAACCACAAAATATGACATTCAGTGTCAAAATGTTGATGACGAGTATGTTTTTGCTTGTTTTCTGCTGCTGTGCAATGGATGAATGGCTTGCGTCATTAAACGTAAGGCACTTTATTTTTTAGGCCACGGGATAATGTCCTGATGAAATTTCGAAATTCCTCCTCACAGCTCGCTGGTAGAGTGTAGATAAAGCATTATGACATTTGACTTGCTTAGGAAGGTAATAATTAGCTTGTCAAATTGTGCTCGCAGGTGGTCATTTGGCTCGTTTCCAGGACGACGCTGTACTCACTACCAGCTCATATTACTGAATTAAATCTGTCAATTTTGCATTTTAACGTAGGGTGAGAGTACAGGGTATATTTTTTTTTCCTTCAAGCGTAAGAAAAAAATAAACTGTGGAGCTTTGCAGTTCTGCAAGTTGGTCATGTCATCATCATCATCACATGAGTATCTTTGCCCAACAAAGGGTTGATGTGTGTTTACAGTTCAGGTCAAAGTTTAATGTGAGTGTATTGTGTGCATTTACTTATGTGTTACTTTTACAAGACTGTGTCTGTGTGTGTGTTTATCTGACATGTGTGTGTCAGATTTTTTTTTCTAGCCTCTCGATTGCAGCGATGCAGATGTGCCTCACAGGGAGAGACACAGAGAGAAATGCAGTGCAAGGGGGTCACGTGGAAGGAGTCACATGGCCATGTGTCATTGCTGGAGGCCTGGTGAATTGGCTTCAAACAACAATCCTCTCACTGTGTGTGTCGGTTTGTGAGCGTGTTGTCAAAAAAAAAAACAGTACAGTCAGTGCTTTCTTTGCTCAATGTGACTGAGCTATTTGGGATTGAGAGTGAAAGGTGTTTTGTGTGTTATATTGTCTTAAATTAAACTTAAGTAATGGGATGTTGCTTGTGAGGAGAATCGCATCTCGACTTTTTCTGTAGTCGTCCTTTTTCATCATCAGAAGCATTGGAACAATAACCTGCAGCTATTGTCACAAGAGTTCAACCCGGGGGGGCTTGCACATTATAGATCACTCAAGCTCCGATCTGACTGCACTGGATGTGATGTTGTTTGCATCTTAGAAACATTTACAGTTTCAGTACAGCCCTGAAAAACACAAATCCTGGATATGTTGCTGTATTTGGGACTTTGAGGTTTACGATAAGATAAGATACTATAAGATAAGATGAGATAAGATAGACTAAGAGATTAGTCCTCTAGGAAATTCAAATTTCTACAGCAGAAAAATGAATACGGCTGCAATAAAAAGTAACCTATAACCTACAGCAATAAACTTTGCAACTACAGAGAAAAATGCACACTGTACAAAGTAGAAGAAAATAAATATAAGTAAACATAAATAATTATTAATGATTTACACCTATTTCCTCCTTATGTTTATTTTGTGGTTCTGGAATCTACAAAAAAAGTAAAGAAAAGAAAAAGACAGCAAAAATATTGCTGTAGTAAAAAAAAGTGAATCTAAGTTAATTGCTGGGGTGAGAGTACACGGTATGAACCCAAAAACTAGCTAAACGTGACAGGGAATGAAAATTAGTGTCAGAACAGTACCGTGCCGCACAATCAGGGCTCCAGGAAGATTAAGAAAGCTTTAGTGTAATTTTCTCTGACAACAAAATTGCATCTGCGAACAGGTATGGGACACCAAAATATGCTAAATGATCTCTCTCCGGTTCTACATTTTTGGAAGTTATTGTCATTAGGAACCTTTGTTGTGCCGCCGGTACCCCAATTAAAGAGGAGGAGAGGGGAGTGTCTGTATTGCCACAGAAAGTTGATGGGTTTTTAGTCTCTGCGTGGGATGCAGTCCATAGCGCCAAAAAAACCCAAAACAATAATAATAAAAAAAGGTACGCTCAATTAAACCTTTACTGAAAAAAATATACATCTTTATGAAACCTTAAGAGATCCGTAAAGCTAATGGGGGTAATACCTAACTAACATGTGACCTGACTCTCCTGATTTTTGAAAATGATGTTAAATTTTATTGTAACACCTGGGGGAGAGGCCACACAGGTCGTTTTTTATTATTATTAAAGATAAAATAAACTGAGCCACTTTCAGTTCTCAGTGATGCTACAGTATTTGTTTGAGTTTGAGAACTGAAAAAGAGTTTGGACGTGGAAATGGCTAAATGTGAGACTTAAAATTTGGATGCCTATAACCAGTGTTGGGACCAACGCGTTATTAAGTAACGCGTTACAGTAACTACGTTATTATTGTGGTAACGAGCACGGTAACTAGTTATTATGCCAAAATCAGGAACGCGTTACTCGTTACTGGGATTTAGATAGGGTCGTTACTCGTTACTTCGTGTGGTGGCATCGCGGAGTTTCCACAGATTCAGTAACATTAGCAAGTGGTGGAGGCAGCAGGTGGATGAAGGAAAAGGGACGCAGAAGGAAAAGAGACCCGAGGCGGCCGCCGGTCCAAGTGTGAACTGAACTTCAGGTAAGAAGTTATGACCTGCAGTCTCTCTGGGTCAGATATAAACCAAGCTTAGGTGGAGTTTATTTTCGTTATTCTGACTTTTTCCGTACTGCGTGCTAGCTAGTATGACGGAGTTTCTACACAGCTGGGTGGTGCTATGAAGTTAATGATGTTGAACCTTATTTTGTTCATAAGTTATTAGAGTTGCCAACCGTCCCGTCTGGTATTCAGAGAAAATATTACTTATTTCTTATTGAGGTGAAAAGGAACAGTTTGTCCCGTAATTCAGCTACAATGAAAAAGGCACAAAGCTGGAGTTATTCTGTGTCTTTACGCTGCACAGCTGCCTCTTCTTCTCTCATTCTCCCCCCTCCCTCTCCCGTTTCTACTTCAATCATGAAACTGATCAGTGATCAGCTGATCGGCTCTCTTGTTTATTTATCGCTCACTTTGCGCCGAAAGAGGAAACCAGCGGATGTCGCGCTAAACAACAGCAGCACGTTTAAGCTTGATCAGCTGTTGTTAGAATTTATTTAATATTAATTTCTAGTATCAGCTGATGTTTGCTGGAGCCACAGCTGTAAAAAAAAAAGCTGCTGGTCATGATATGGTTTGGTTATCTGGTGAGAGGGAAACATGAAGATGAAACCAGGAGACGTCCTTACTGGATCATCAGAGCTGAGCAGGTGATGGAGAAACAGGTTTACCTTTTAGGTGACATGAATGAGTTGAAGGGAAGTTATGAACTGTTTCTGAGAGACAAATAACCCCAGGATCCTTTTTTAGGTAGCTGACAGCTGGTAACTGTGCAGGTGCGGATCTAGCAAAGTGTGGCCAAGGGGGCATGTAGGGCATTAACAGGGAATGGGGGGCACAAAGAAATACTTTTCTTTCTTATTCTCATTTAAAATGTCTCGCTTTTAAAAAATAATTATCTGAATCTTACAACAAACGATTGATAGATTGATGCATATATACCATCAAAACAGTGTACATCACTGTCACAACAGTGTTTGTTTTCATTCAAAGGCTTTATGATTTTTCCTATAATGGTGGGCCAGTTTCTAGTCAAAATGCCCGGGCCAATTTTCTTTCCCAGTCCAGCCCTGTATGCAGCTCATCTGCAGTCTGGTGTTGCCTACATCTTCCTATTCAGAAGGCAGAATTTCTGAGTTCTGAGTACAATCGAAAGCACCACGACTGCAGTTTTTGTGTTGGATGTAAAAGGCGCACATGACTCTGTGACGTAGGCTAGAATCATGGCAGCAGTCAATGACGGTCCAGGCGTGGGATTTCTCTCGTGGAAATATGCACGTTATCATATCCTTTCTATTGGTAGGTGGCACAGTGCACTTGTGGCAAGTAAGCAAGCTAGAAGACTGGCAAAGTTATGGAAGAAACACATTAACAAGAGAATTCTGAGTAAAACCAAAGTTACTTTCCCTAGTAACTAGTTACTTTGAAAGTAACGAGTAACTTGAAGTAACTGAGTTACTTTTGAGAGAAGTAACTAGTAATGTAACTAAGTTACTATTTTAAAGTAACTTACCCAACACTGGCTATAACAGACCAAACTACTCAGTTGTGTGAGTCCACAGAACAACAAAAAGCGCAAACACCCAATCATCTATGTCCAGTATATTTATCCACCAGTGGATTGTCACAGCGGTAGAAATACCTTAAGCATGCTTGGTACCTAAGGAGGAAGAGTGTAAATTTGGGTGGTGTGTTAATGACGTCATTTAGTGTTATAAACATCCACTATGAAGGAAACCTAAAAATAAAAGTAAAAACATAAGTGAATAAAAATCTTCGATCTGGTAGATCTATTGCTGCCCATAATCATCAATGCCCATCAACCAAAGTGTAAAACCGCTGACTTAGGTTCAATCTACCGTGTACGTGAGCTAGGTCAAGGCCATTTACAATCACAAAACCTGTTGTCAAGGGGGGAAAAAAAGAGCGCATCACATTGAAATAGTTAAATCAACATTACTCACATCTTCAGCTTCATAAATTTAAATTAGGGGTTTCAGATTAGGTGCTAATGAACATTTGTTGGGCGAGCCAGGGTGATTTCAACTGCTGAAATCTAGAGTCTGGTCTTCTTTTTGCTGTTTGCTGTGTATGGCGTCACCCTGGGATGAGAACGCTTTTGGTGTCATCGTGCCAAGATCTAAGATGTCGAGAACTCTCAAAGGCACCCAGGAAGAGAAAAAAAAGAAGACTGTGGATACCTAAGAGTATAGTAAGGGATTTCAAAAGAGCTCCATAATACTTCACCATCATTTACTAGTGCTGTAGATTTTAAATGTCCATTTAGACAACTAGAGGAACACCGCATTCAGTATAATAGATAGTTTTAGGCCAAAATATTTTTATCAGAAAATCAGGTAACTTGAAGCAGTTAGCGTCATAGTGTACGCTTCCTGCTGTGTGACACTGACTTTAGATGTATGCAGAATAAACATCCTGTATGGTAAAAAAAACATCATACTAACAAAGATTGACGGGTATGAATGTAATAGGTTGATTCACTGCTTCTAGGACTGGGCAGCTTGCACTCATTGATTCTAATATGAATTCTGCATCATATGCAATTATGCCTGAAAGAGGCTCAAATATTTGTTTATCAATGTACTGTATCTCAAAGAGGCCAGAGATTGCAGTAAGGAGTTGGGTAGTCTAATTCTGGGATTCAAATGAAAAAGAGTGTATTTTAAAAAGATTATAAAAAGCTGAAAATAGACAGTCAGTTAAATCGGGCCTGTCTGCCACCTGATAAAGCCTAAATGAGTTTAATAAAGCATCACATAATGATGTCATTGCTCAAAAAGATTGTGTTTCAAGCTCTTCACACTTCTTTATATGCTTTGGGAGGAGACAGCTCTCCATCCTGTTTCTATGCCTGTCACTGCATCTGTGCTCTTGTCTGACTCCTTCTCCCATGTCCAGAGATGAGAGGGGTGGAAGAATGACTGCAGAGAGATGAGGGAGGTGGGAAGTCAATTGGAGGCCAAGAGAATAGGAGAAGAAAAGGAGGAGGAGGCAAGTGAGAAGAGAGGAGGTAAGGTCACAGATGTCTGAAAAGGAAGCTGTGAACAACATCTCTGAGTCACAGTACAGTCAATAGTAAGAGCAGAGAGAGAGAGAGAAAGAGGTCAGATGATACCAAACACACTGTGGCTAGCTAGGACTTGTAAGCGTGCAGTAGTAACTATCAGACCATTTGCCGTGGCAGGTTGGGAAGTAAGTAAAGGGAACATAAGCTATTATAGATTACATTACAAAAGTCTTGATTTATGCCTTATTTCTTTATATGTTATTTGGGGACAGGGGAAATGTAAATGGCCTGTATTTATATAGCGCTTTTACTAGTCCCTAAGGACCCCAAAGCGCTTTACATATCCAGTCATCCACCCATTCACACACACATTCACACACTGGTGATGGCAAGCTACATTGTAGCCACAGCCACCCTGGGGCGCACTGACAGAGGCGAGGCTGCCGGACACTGGCGCCACCGGGCCCTCTGACCACCACCAGTAGGCAACGGGTGAAGTGTCTTGCCCAAGGACACAACGACCGAGACTGTCCAAGCCGGGGCTCGAACCGGCAACCTTCCGATTACAAGGCGAACTCCCAACTCTTGAGCCACGATCGCCCGACAATTCCCCGATGTGGGGAATTGGGGACAGCAATTTGTTGACACATGTGCAAACCCACATGGAAATACAGTATGTAAGGCAAAAACAGAGTTTGTACAGTTCTGACAAGCCTGAAAGTCAGTATTTGATAATAAGACCACCTTTAGTCTTTAACGCAGTCTAAGCTCTCTTAGGCAATCTTTCTTTAAGTAGTCTTCATGAACAGTTTTCCAGGCTTCTTCCAGGATATTTCAAAGCACATTTTTGTATGTTGGTTGCCTTTTGTGTCATTGTCAGTTAAGTGATGTCCCACACTGCTTTCAATAAAGCTGAGGTTCAGGCTGTGGGGAGGCCAATCCATGGCTGATAGAGTTCCAGATATCCTTTTATTGCACTGGCAGTGTGAGTCTAAAAAACTAAACTGTTGAAAATCTGATTTTACTTTTCTGCATTCATAATTATAGAGACTCACTGTTGTAGCTCTCTTATGAGCACCTGACAATTTAAACTAAAAATTTCTAATTTGGACACCTGACTCTGTGCGATCTGTTGCTACTGATTTTCAGTCCAGTTCTTGTGTAATTTGGCACACCATCATCATTTCTTACTGTTTGGCTCCTTTAAGAATGGCTTCTTGAGAGCCAGCCTTCCACTGAGACCATTTCTGTTGAGGCTTCAGTGAACAATAGGTGGATCATCTCAAGGGCCAGATGCATCTTTCAGTCACATGTCGGATCATTGCTGGATTCCCCCCCCCCTCCTCCTATTTTTAAGAGACACGACTTCTTACATACTGCCTGCTGCTTCTTCTTTTGTCCTCAACTTGTCCAGATTCTTCAGATCTTTTAAGGACACACTCACACAGTGGTGAGACATGTTATGTTTTCAACTAACAGTTCTTTTTGGTGCAAGAATACAATTTTATGTTTGCCAAACTGTGTTAACTTTGAAATCTTTTATACATTCTTAGGTTGCATAGGTCTGTCAGAGCTTCCTCCTGTTTAAAGGGAGTTTTTCCTTCCCACTTTCACCACATGCTTGCGCATAAGGGGAAATGGTGACAAAAAAACAACACAGTTGTCCTTGAGTCTGACAAAGAGTCATACACCAAGCAGTAGGTATGCCATCGCCTTGATGTGCTCCTTTGTTGTGGCGTTTGTGTTGCATACAAATTACATCATGGGACTTTTGGCCACGTTGCTAGATCAACTGCGCGCACGTTAGGTTGTACTTGACTGAAATGGAAAAAGTCCGAAACCGAATAGAGTTGAGCCACGTGGCATGGAAAAGGACTCTAATTGTTGGGGGTTTTCTTTGTATTATTGTAGGATCTTTACCTTACAATATAAAGGACCTTAGGGTGGCAGTTGCTGTAATCTGGCACAGTACAAACAAAATAAAATAAAACTGAACTGAACTGAATTCATCTAAAGAAATGGGGAACAATGTGTTTTAACAAAGTTTTTAAAGATACAATGTAAAATGGTTTCTTTGCTAACTTTTCTGTTATGTGTAGGCATAACACTGGTTCATATCTTAAATTAGATGTTTGAATCTTTTATAGATCAGCGTTAAGTGGCTTAACCTCTGAAAATAGTCAGCTACAAGGACTGGACTGAAAAACAGTGAAAAATCAGCCAATGGCCAAAGAAAAACTGTGAAAGACCTTCAGAAAGCCTGGAGAATTATTGCTCAAGATCACTTAAAAAAAAGAAAGCCTGGGTCCTTGGAAGAACAAACAAATTAGGAACTTTGCCTCGTGACATTTGCAGAGTACTGTATTTTGGATAAATAGACAAGTATTTGTTTCTATTTATTTAAACCTGATGATCTGTTTCTTCTTAAACTGAGACATAGCAGCACAATACTGATGTTATCAGCTTTTATGGTGGTAAAACAAACTTGCTAACAAAAAGTGGTTTGTTTGCACAGAAAGTGGGAGTGAAAGTATATTTGCATTTATTTGCTGCTTTTGTGTCAACGTGGCCAATATATTGTGTTAAGCATTTCCATTTTGTTGTCCATCGACTCTTAACAGGAAATATTTGGCTCTTTAGCTGCTAATTGCTCCACTGTGTTCATTGGTATCTGTTAACTGGTGCTGAGCAAGAGCATTTCACTAAGAACAGCTGGCTGCTCCATCTGGAAGTAACACTGAGAGCAAGGTTGTGATTCATATAAAAAGGAGGTCATTAAAGAATAAATTGAGTTTATTAACCCTCAGTATAATTGTTGTTTTCAGTTTGTATATTTGACATTGAATTAACATGTTTGGTTTTCAAATAGACCTCGAATCAGAGCCGCACCCTTTCTGAATAAATAACCTACTTTTGCCACGCTGGACTGGTAGCTTTTCCGTTTGTTCCACTGCCAGCATCAAAGTGCCATGATCCCGGACCAAACTTGGAATTACTAATCACAAATGTGTAATTACACAGTTACTAATGCCAGAGTGTAACATCGAGAAATAGAATCAAAGTACTTTAACAGGTGCTGTGCAGACACCAGGTTCAGAATCAATCAGCGTGCTGGATGTGTGGATGTAGTTTCAGCCTTTGTGTTGGTGCCTGTGTGTTTGTGCCTTTGTTGTTTCCCTCAGCTGCTCTGTGGTGTCCTAATGGGGTAGGAATAACAACAGGAGATCATAAACAGCAGCTGTGCTCGGTCAGGCCACACACTGCACTCTACCAGCAAGCTGAACTGGTCTTATGAAACCCGCTCGAAGGTGACGGAGTGCAGCACGGAAAGAAGCAGAACACGATCAAAGCCATCAAAGTGTGTTTTCTGCACCTATAGTCTTTTATTCAACTTCAGGCAGCAAGTTCTTGGTTTCTCTTGTCCCTGGGTTGGTAGATCAGTCACTATTGTAAAAAATAAATTACATTAATTGGTGCAAAAAGTAAAAAAATAATCATCCTCCCTCTAGGATGCATGCTAAAGACTTGCCACAACAAGATAGACATTTTTGGTTAATGCTTATGGCTTACGGCTAAGAGGAAGCCATAAGCACTGTAAAAAGCAGGCAGTCAGTGTAGTAAAAATGGGAGCTACAGCTCCACATTTGTACGGCTCTGACAACCAGTCATGTCGCAGTTTAAATTCATGACTGTCCAGACATGATCTCTGACCTTTTGATTATAAAATGCCACCATTTTATCATTTTTCTTCTTGAAATTAGTGTCACAGTGATCTTAAGCTCTGCCCATCAAGTTCTACTTGGTTCAGTGTTCAGTCCAAGTTAAGCCAGCTAAGTAATGTAATTCTCTTCAGAGGATCCTGACACATTGGATTCAGAACAATGGGATGGATGTGATTATAGGGACCTTGACCTTTAGCCACCAAACTCTGAACAGTTAATGCCAGAGTCCAAGTGTCTGTGCAGACTGGCAAGCCAAAAACATAACGCCTCTGGCTGCGGCTGTCTCCGCCATAGAGGCCCAATTATAGCTGGGCCCCTGACATATTTTAGCAGAAACACAATGAATGAAAGCAACATTTAGGGTTATTTATATAGACTGGGTGGAACCAGTGTGCTGTCCTAACAGCAGAAACAGTGATAGAGGTGAAGATAAGATAAATAAGGAGGATGAGGGTCTGCAAGATTTAATGGGAAAGAGGGGGGAAAAAGAAAGACTCTGCTGATAAGATGAGATTAACTGTCCAAACCAGGCTGTCGTCATCAACACAGATCTGGACACATAGAATTAGCGGTTGTTGCTAGGACGACAGTAACCAGAGATACCAGCGCTGGTGTTCAATCACATGGTGAGGTCATTCGTCGCCCTCGGGAATCAAATCACCCATTATGGCCGGCCCTCTGTGCCCATTTATACATCAAACTGTGCAACAAAACTGGCCCACAGGTTTTCTGTGGATTATAATGAAGAGCCTCAGACTCACATCCATGTGACTGTTATGACCCAGATCGTAATTTTGTATTGTCTGTTGTATGTGATCCCCACCGCCTGGGTGTGGTGCTGTTAAATTTGCTCTGTGTTTTCAGTTACATAAGCTCTAGGTGGCAGGTTGCCATTGGCTGGAGACTGGAAGCATCAACTTTGAACTGAGACCTGGCTAGACCACCTTGGCTTTCCCTACTTCCTGTGTGTTGTGTTCGGTACAGCTGTGTGGACAAGTGTTCTTGGCTCTGAAAAAGTTAAATAAGTGTGTATATAATGTAAATATTGGAAATATATTTTTAAAAAAGCAGTCCTGGTGCTGTAGGTGTCGTCTTTTTAACAACCTTTTCTTCTTTTTAAATTGGGGAGGCAGCTAAGACACTTGAATTTTTTTTAAAAATGTATTTATTTATTTTTTTATAGGGGGTTATATAGTGATATAATAATGGATTGGATTTATATAGCGCTTTTCAAGGCACCCAAAGCGCTTTACAATGCCACTATTCATTCACTCTCACATTCACACACTGGTGGAGGCAAGCTACGGTTGTAGCCACAGCTGCCCTGGGGCAGACTGACAGAAGCGAGGCTGCCATATTGCGCCATCGGCCCCTCTGGCCAACACCAGTAGGCGGTAGGGTAAAGTGTCTTGCCCAAGGACACAACGACCAGGACAGAGAGCCCGGGGATCAAACCGGCGACCTTCCGGTTACAGATACGCTTCCCAACCCCCTGAGCCATGGTCGCCCCTGTTGTTTTGGCCGTGGCAACCCTTTCAACAATCCGTTATCTGTATTCACTTATCCTAATCACTTAAAGCTGGTCATCAGCGTGCCACGTTAACCCAGGGTTTCACTTGTTCACACGAAGAGGGTTGTGTTTAAAGCAACTGAGCAATTACAAAAATGGGTGAGATTACCGATAACATAGCGGCTCACTTTAAAAATGAAGATAAACTTAGAAAAATATAAAGCGGTTAAAAACATAGTACAGACAGATAGTAACACAGCTGCTGCAGATAAAGCAGTGGAGTGAGCATGTATGAGAGTAAAAGTGCTGTACAGTGGTTTAGTGTTAAAAAAGGTCAGTAAGACTGGGAAAAAGCTGCTATATTAATAAAGGTTAGCGTATCTGAAGGCAGGAAGGAAAGTCGGATACAGTCTGTGTAAGTTAACAGATTTATCAATATCACAGCTCCGTCATTAAGACGCTGGACAATATCATTGATTATAAATTTAATGAAATTAATGCTTAAATGACAGTTCAGCTGCGGCCTCGTTTGTGCACTCTGGTATTACCTAAGCCGGGTGTAAAAGTTATGTTAATTTACCATCTATTATAACTAGTCTACATAGTACATTATGACAACTACCAACTCAATTAAACTACTAACTTCATCACTGAAAACTGGACATTGTGATGGTCTGTCCACATGAGACTCCACTGCGCTCATTCATTACGTACTGAAATATTGTATAAGCCCACAGTGTTGTGTGACAAGTCACCCTCTGTCATGCTGTTATTAACACAAATGCCAGCACAGTCACCTTGACTCTTATAACAGCTTATGGCTGGTCCCATGCAGGAGAACTGGTTCAATAAGCATTTTATTTTTGCTGGACTGTACAAGGAAGTCTCTCCAAAGTCATTACAAAAGCATTTCTTTCCACTTGGAAGCCATGTTGGTAAAAATTGCAGTCAGTTGGGTGGCTCCTCCACTCCAAGTATCCTTGGGCATGATGCTGAAGCCTGAGTTCTCCCTATATATTCATCAGATTGTGTGTGTGGATGTTAGATAAAAGCACTAAGGCATAGAAAAAAGTGAATGGGTGAATGAGGCTCATAGCAGAAAACATCGTGAGTGCTCAAATGGACTACGAGTTATTTTGACTAGCATGTCTAAATGAATAAGGAGAGAGAAAAGATATAACCTTTATTGTGCACGCCTAGAGTCTACCGTGATATCTGATTAAAATAAAAATAATAAAAAGTTTGTTGATTTGACTCTAAAGAAAGGTTTTAGAGGCTTATTTCTCTGCAGCTTACTTCTACTTTGCTTGCACAAAAGTCACACACAGTTATGGCTTCATTGATGGCACAACAGAAAGAGCCAATCACAATCACCCAAGAAAAATGTAAATTACACTTAGGTTTATCCTTATTATGTTAAAGAATAGATATGTCTGCCACCACATTGCTGAAACATGAACCTACAAGGTGCACATGTGTCACTGCAACAGCACCATTAGCATATTAATCCCGGTTTGGCTGTGATAGAGCCAATGATTGATTGTCTGGGGTGTGCAGTAGGACAGCCACTGTCTTTGCCATTAAATAGTTCTCATATAGATTTAAATTCTTTAGTCTTTGAGTGCTGTGTCTCTCTTAGTTAATGGATCAGGTTTCTAAGAGACTGTACTTTCTTGCAGAATAACATAGACTGTACTGAAATTGGTTACAATTATGGGCAGGTCATCAGCTGACTGTGCAATACATGCCTGTTCTCAGTGTAGCCTATATAGTTACGCCCATCAAAATTAAAGTTATGTATTTACTGTATACAATTATTTAGAGGAAACTACAAACAATCTAGTATAACAGGAAACATCTCGTGTGATGTTAGATCATACATTTGGTTATCCATAAGGACCATAAAATGGTATGGAATGGGTTAAAAATGGTTGAGCTGCTGCAAAGAAGAATTAGAAACCTAAAGAATAATGCCAGCAGGGAAGGTGTTGTTTCAGCTCACAGGGAAATGAAAGTGGGGGTTTATAACACCCCGCTGGTGTAAAGGAAAGCAGATTAAAATCAGCAGCGGATGATGGTGATAAAGAAGCGTGCCAGGGTGCACAGCAGTGTCCCAGATATCAGTGCAGGGTTAAGTGTAGGTGTTGTTTCTCAAAGCAAGATGTATGTTATAGAACCAGGTTAATGAACAAAGCTGTGTATGGCTCAGGGTCAGAAATATTACCTTAGATGTTCATGAAAGAACTGTGACATTAACTGTATTAATAGGGGGAAAAACATTATAAACATAAGTGCTAAAAATGTATCCATATTTAAAGTTGCTTTGGAGTCTGTATTAATGCATTTGAGTTGAGAATGGCATCAAACTCTGAACAAAGCTAGGCTACTTGTTTCATGTTTATCATTCATGACAAACTCTAGCTTCTTAATTAAACCATCAACAAGTTAAAACATTGTTTCTACTAATGTGGTGAGCGTGATAATGACAAATGAAGAAGGCAAGTCGACCGATGTACCTAAATATACTATTATATACCCCTCTATAAAGATGGGCATTTTTTAACACATCCAGATGGATGGCTGCTTTGACTGCTAACACAGGCATCTGTGCTGCTTCACCTCAGCTAACTGGAGTCAGTGAACTGGACCTCTCAGTTATGTTTGTAGTGTTTGTGGATTTTTGGAGCATTGTCAATGTAATTTCTGACAGTCTGCTGTGTGGTACTGCAGAAGCAGTCTAAGAAGCTCATGCTTCAGTTACATAGCATTATTACATAGCATTAATTAGCAAATACCTGTGTCTGCACATCGTTTAGCTAATAATGAACTATTTCTGTATTTCTGCTCCATAATCATGCAAATTCAGTGACTTCATGCTCTGAAAAGCTAACATGGTAGCAGCCAAAATGCTAATGTTGAAGCTTCAAAATAAAGAGTCAAAAACCAGTGGGTGTATAGACAGGCTATGATTAAAACAGTAACCTTTATTACTGAGAAATGCCAATCTAGGAGGGGCATTTCTATGTCACACGTAATTAGGAGCACTTAAATATAGTGCCCTTCAACCAATATGACCCCGGTAGACTTATAACCTTTAGCAGTCAAACAAAAACAATAGATGCTTGGAAAAAGTAGTGTTTATGGCAGAGCTGTAATATTGGATCGCATTAGAAGTGGCCAGTGAGTGTGCATTGCCTTTTTACTACCTTCACTTTGTGCTGTTGTCTTATCATTTCCAGCATCTCCTCTCCTGTCCTCTCCACCCATTACCAGATGTGACCTATCACATGTCCCATCTGTCTAATGCACCTCATATCTCCAACAGTGCCATCTCCTCAACAAAGTCCAGGCTTTCTCTTCTCTCTCTCGGGCTGCACACATGCATGCAGTGACAACATTTGGTACTGATTACCTCTTCGCTATCTGCTGTATCTTGGCTCTGTTACAGTTAGCTTCTTTCGGGCTATACACAACATCTGCCTCTGTCACCACACGTCTGTTCGCCACTATGATGCTGTACATCATCATCGTTGCACTTTAGAAAACAAAACTGATGCTGTGATCAGAGACGTGAAGATTAGTGGACGGCAGCTGGATGCAGCGTAGGTCACACAGTGCAGTGCAGTTGGCTTCTATATTTATGAGTTTTTCTACCTAGATGGTGCTTTTGCTGTGAAGCTGACTGCATTATTTATTTATATGCTAAACTCAACCCCAGATTAGGACTGACCTACTTATCTTTTCGGATAGCAAAGCTTGCTGTTTTCCCCACAGTATCTTTCATCAGGCAGGCAAATTTCAGCATCTCTTCCTTCCACCCCTCTGCCTCCTTTCCCGACTGCCTTCTCATCCCTCTATTTTCCCTCTTCTTGTCCTCTCCTAGATATACAGCCTGTCACAGTCACTTCTGTTGCTATGACGAGTCTGTTGGTGCGAAAGCAGAGTATTGTGCTTTCCAGACTACCACAAAAGATAGAAAGATGAAGGCTGGGAAAATAGTGGTGATGATGGTGACGAGCAGGAGGAGAAACACAAAAGCAAAATGGGGCGAGGCGAGTTGGAGACAGCAGGAGGTGAAAGAAACAACAGGAGGAGGCAAAAAAATGTTAAAAAGAAACAAGGTGGAGATGAGGTGCAAATGTGTGGGAGAGGTGTGAAATACGTTTCTGATTGTAAAGGTTAAAGATGAAGTTCTAGTCGATCTGTTTGTAAAATCAGAGTGAGGCGTCAGAATAACTGCTGTCTCCTTACTGACAAGGTGCTAATGAGCAAAGCATCAAACCTCACTCCTGAAAATGTGCCACCATCTGTGCAAATGACGCTAATGCTGATAAACAGTTACACTATCCCTGCGTCAACTGAACAATCAAACAATTTTTCACCGGACAAAGCGAAAGCAAACCCAATGTGAGAAAAAAAAATCTCTGAATGACCGCTTGAGACTTGCTCCAAAAGTGAGTCAATCCCAACAGATTTGTGCAACAGACATACTCGGGGAAAACGGTAGCTGGAGACTACGACACAACCAAAATTATTGTGACCCAAATGCAGTGCGGTGCCTTTAATGGTTACTTCAGGGACCAGTTGCAGTCAGTTGCCATCTTCAAAGTGACTTTGGTGCATCAAGATGGTGACCATTGAATAAAATCAATTAAATGCAACCTGTTTCTAATAATACAACAACTAACTGCGATGAACTGATTGAGGATGATACATTTGTGGCTGTCCACAAACACAAGAGTTCACATTAAACAGAAAACCTTGTTTTTGAATAGGAATATAACTAGAATACAACCAGTTGGCAACCAGTCGAGTCAAGTCTGAGTCCCCTGTTGTAATGAAATGTGTCACACATATGTAACACACATATGTCACACTTATGTGTTACTGAGTTTAACATTTTAGCAAACTCTGCATTAATGAATTACACAGCAATTATTTGCAAACAGTCTGAGATTGGTTGCAGTCAGTCCAAGTCAGACCCCAGTTGCTTGGAGACAGGTTGCTAGGATTGAAAATAGTTGGTGACCAGCTGGTAAATCCGACTTGCAGAGCAACTACTGATATTTGCTAGTCACAAGGATGTTAGCATCCAATTTTTATTCTAGTGTGACTGAACCATTGTTTTGTGTTTTGAAGGCAATTATGTGCCAAATAATATGGCCTGTTGTCTGCCATGAAGTCTGTGGTTCAGTTCTGATGAATGAAATACTAGTATGTGGATTGTATGTTACTTCACACTAATTAGGAAGAATCCATATTCATCTCAGAAAAACCCCTTACAATCACACTTTTAGGTTGTCATGGTAATCCTGTTGTCTTATATACTACCTGTCGTTTGCAGTAAAAACAAGCAGAGTGAAAGAAATCTTGATATAATTCGCTAAATCGCCTGATATATGATGTCATCATGTTATCTAGCAATCAAATACCAACAGGCTAAAATGTCCCATCTGATACAAGCATTGTTTCATTTTAATTTCACAACAGTAACTTTTCATTTATATCCTCAGAAGATCACACTGCAAATACAACCTGTTCTGCCCCACTCACATCAAAAACACATAAAATATAATCAATTAGGCAATTAGCAAATTAAATGTCCATCTTTTATACACAGCCTTTAAGTTTGCTAACACAGTGTATAGAGCATATACAGTGCACACTCCACAAGCATTATATTCCAGGGAGAAGATGAGGAATAGGATAAAAGCAATCGTTTCAACGTTCATCTGAGAAAAACCCCACAATCTTAGTGGGGTGTGTTAATCAGCAGTGTGAGTGTAAATAACCATAGTCAGGGAAAGACAGGAGCTGCCTGACGTCACCATCAACTGCTGCACTGTAGTTTAAATGTAAGACTTTTTTGTAAAGTCAGATGTTCTGAAACCTTGCTTGTGCCTGTTAGTCAGTGCTAACGTTGATGCTGCAGTTCTGTGTCAGAAACTAAATGGCTTCTCTGTTAGAAATGACAATGCAGTTTCTGTCACGGTCCTGGGTCTCCTGACCCAGCGTTTTTAGTTCTTTGTGATTTTTGTATTATTGTACTTGTGTGTGATTTATTCTATGGCTTCTAGTTTTGATCCCTTGCCCTTCATGTCTCTCTGTGTCCCCTCTGTTCTGTGTAATTGTGTGTCTTTGCATGTTTGAGTTTCTTGTTTTCTGTCACTCTGCATTGTGCATTATGTTCTCATGGTTGGTTTTTGTTACTCTCTCTAGTCTAGTCTCTTGTGTTCCCAGCTGAGTATTTCCCTGTGTATTTTGGTTCTTAGACCTCTGCCTTATGGTTTATGTCTCTGTATTTCTTAGTTGCTGTCTCCACTGTGTCAAGTTCGCGTCTCTATGTGATACTTCCTGTTTTACTTTGATGGTCCGTGTCTCATGTGAATGCGTCCTGCTTTGCTTGTCTCGTCAGTCCTGATTTCTCCCAGCTGTGCCCTCCTTCTGTGTCTCATTCCCCTCGTTACTTCCCAGTGTATTTAAACCCTGTGTTTCTCTGAGTCAGTGTCGCGTCGTCCCTCATGCTGTGTGTGGATCTCCCTGTGTCTCCCTGTGAGTTCTTAGTTTATGGTTTCCCAGTTTAGTCTAGTTTTGTATGTTTGTTCTACCAGCAAATAAAGCTGTGTTTTGAGTTCACCTCCCCGAGTCTGTGAGTCCTGCATTTTGGGTCCAACTCCTGCCTGCCGCACAGCGATTCATGACAGTACGACGCGACCAGACATGGACCCAGCAGGCTCCTCCCGGGAAAGCGATTTGGCCCGCATCTTCAGCCTGTGGGAGCGAGTTTCCCATGCCTCGGACATTAAAGCAATGTCCATTGGGATAAACGCCATCGAGGCAATTCTCAAGGGGAATCCCCATCTTCGCGAGCTCTCAGGATTTTCGGGCCTACTGTCCAATCTGCAGAAAGCCAAGGAGACAGTACAAGCTCGCGAGCTCGTCATACCGCAACAGCGACCGCCACAATCGGGAAACGTTTCCACGCCGCTGCCACTGGACTCCTCTCCATCCACCCTCCACTCTGACTGTCACTCACCCGCTGCTTTTCTCGCAGCAATGTGGTCGGAGGATGAGGAGCCGGCCGTGATCTCTCCGTCGTTGCCAGTTTCCTCCATCACCGCACCTCCGGCTTCCCGAAGAAAACGGCATTCACGCCGCCGACACCCACCGCCACAGCCAGACCCCGAGACGTCTGAGTTGCCAGCTGTGGTGAGTGGAAGGGACAATCAAGAGTTTCCTGACTTTGGGACTGTTTATTCCGGGGCTGTGTTTTTTCACTTAGCTGCCCAGCCAGAAGCGCTAGCTCCATCTCCTGTGTCCCCGCTAGCACAGCCATTAACTCCACCACACGCTCCATTTTCACCTCTACCATCGCTTCAGTCATCAGTTCGGTCTGCCACTCAGTCGCCCTTAGTTCCGTCATCCACACTACCACCTGTTTCCCTTCCACCACCACCATCACTACACCCAGCCATTCAGGCTGCTACTCAGTCAGACATTCAACCCATAGCCCTGCCGTTAATATGCTCTATAGCTGAGCCACTAGCCGCCCGACCCGCAGCCACTTCAGCCACTCCTCCACCCGTCACACCTCCACTACAACCATCACTGCAATCCCCAGTGCAGTCTCCAGTGTCCCCAGTGCAGTCTCCAGTGTCCCCAGTGCAGTCTCCAGTGTCCCCAGTGCAGTCTCCAGTGTCCCCAGTGCAGTCTCCAGTGTCCCCAGTGCAGTCTCCAGTGTCCCCAGTGCAGCATCCCTTAGCACAGTCATCCACTCAATCACCAGCTCCACTTTCCCCTCAACTATCACTACCACCTCTAGCTCAGTCTCCTGTGCACTCACCTCTGGTTCATTCTCCTGTGAAGTCATCAACTCCCCTGCCTACTCCGCTCTCACCACCTCCGTTACAACAGACATCAGTTCAGTCTCCCGTGCAGTTATCTACTTCACCACCATCAGTAGCTCAGCTCCCACTCTCACCCGTGTCGCCAGTAGCTCAGCTCCCACTCTCACCCGTGTCGCCAGTAGCTCAGCTCCCACTCTCACCCGTGTCGCCAGTAGCTCAGCTCCCACTCTCACCCGTGTCGCCAGTAGCTCAGTTAGCTGCCCAGCAGCCTCTCTCTGCTCAGTCTCCTGTGTCGCCAGTTTTGCTCATTCACTCCATGCAGAGAGGTAACTTGATTTCTACTCAGGGTACTTTTCATGGTTTAGCCGCCGTTGGCACAGTTGGCCACTCCAGGGCTTCCCCAGAGGCTAGGTCTCAGTCCCCAGCTGATTCTGGACCCCTGAAGTTTAAGCAGCCCCCTAAGAACTGCACCATGTTCGCATTGCCTGGGCAGAGTCAGTGCTCAGTGCAGCGCCAGTTGTCCTCATGTCCGCCAGAGGACTTCATGCCTGTTGGCTTTGTTTTAGCCTCCGCTGGAGGGTCCGAGGGGCCCGTTCAGCCTCCCGTCTCCGCTGGAGGGTCCGAGGGGCCCGTTCAGCCTCCCGTCTCCGCTGGAGGGTCCGAGGGGCCCGTTCAGCCTCCCGTCTCGTCAGCTGGAGGGTCCGAGGGGCCCGTCCAGCCTCCCGCCTCGTCAGCTGGAGGGTCCGAGGGGCCCGTCCAGCCTCACGCCTCGTCAGCTGGAGGGTCCGAGGGGCCCGTTCAGCCTCCCGTCTCCGCTGGAGGGTCCGAGGGGCCCGTCCAGCCTCACGCCGCATCAGCTGGAGGGCCCGAGGAGCCTGTCCAGCCGCCACCTGCGACCGCCTCGTCGTCGCCTGGTCCGGCTGCATCTGCCTGTGCTTCTGCTACGCCTGGGCCAGCCTCTGCCGGTGCTTCTGCTACGCCTGGGCCAGCCTCTGCCGGTGCTTCTGCTACGCCTGGGCCAGCCTCTGCCGGTGCTTCTGCTACGCCTGGGCCAGCCTCTGCCGGTGCTTCTGCTACGCCTGGGCCAGCCTCTGCCGGTGCTTCTGCTACGCCTGGGCCAGCCTCTGCCGGTGCTTCTGCTACGCCTGGGCCAGCCTCTGCCGGTGCTTCTGCTACGCCTGGGCCAGCCTCTGCCGGTGCTTCTGCTACGCCTGGGCCAGCCTCTGCCTCTGCAGCTCCGCCTGGGCCAGCCTCTGCCTCTGCGTCCTCGTCTGGTCCGGCCTCCGAGTCTTCGTCCTCGTCTGGTCCGGCCTCCGAGTCTTCGTCCTCGTCTGGTCCGGCCTCAGCCTGTGCTTCGCCTGGTCCGGCCCCCGCATCGCCACCGTCTGGTCCTGCCTCGACTGGTCCTGTGCCCACCAGGCCATGGCCAGCACGCCTGAGACTGGGGGGCCGCCGCTGCCTTCCGCGCGGTCGGCCCCCTGAACTGCTCCGTCGTCTCCTTCGCCGCCGCCGCTGCCTTCCGCGCGGTCGGCCCCCTGAACTGCTCCGTCGTCTCCTTCGCCGCCGCCGCTGCCTTCCGCGCGGTCGGCCTCCTGAACTGTTTCCACGTCGCCGCCGTTGCCTTGCGCACGGCCGGCCCCCTGAACTGCTCTGTGTTTGGGTTGTTTTCTTGGGCTCCGGTGTTTTCTGTGCTCTTCTTTTGTTTTCTGTTCCGAGCCCTCCGTCCTGGGCCCCCGCCGCCCGCCCTGGGTTGTTTTCTGTTTGGTTTTGTTTTTCTGTGTTTGGGCTGTCTGGAGCCAGCCCTTGAGGGGGGGGTACTGTCACGGTCCTGGGTCTCCTGACCCAGCGTTTTTAGTTCTTTGTGATTTTTGTATTATTGTACTTGTGTGTGTGATTTATTCTATGGCTTCTAGTTTTGATCCCTTGCCCTTCATGTCTCTCTGTGTCCCCTCTGTTCTGTGTAATTGTGTGTCTTTGCATGTTTGAGTTTCTTGTTTTCTGTCACTCTGCATTGTGCATTATGTTCTCATGGTTGGTTTTTTGTTACTCTCTCTAGTCTAGTCTCTTGTGTTCCCAGCTGAGTATTTCCCTGTGTATTTTGGTTCTTAGACCTCTGCCTTATGGTTTATGTCTCTGTATTTCTTAGTTGCTGTCTCCACTGTGTCAAGTTCGCGTCTCTGTGTGATACTTCCTGTTTTACTTTGATGGTCCGTGTCTCATGTGAATGCGTCCTGCTTTGCTTGTCTCGTCAGTCCTGATTTCTCCCAGCTGTGCCCTCCTTCTGTGTCTCATTCCCCTCGTTACTTCCCAGTGTATTTAAACCCTGTGTTTCTCTGAGTCAGTGTCGCGTCGTCCCTCATGCTGTGTGTGGATCTCCCTGTGTCTCCCTGTGAGTTCTTAGTTTATGGTTTCCCAGTTTAGTCTAGTTTTGTATGTTTGTTCTACCAGCAAATAAAGCTGTGTTTTGAGTTCACCTCCCCGAGTCTGAGTCCTGCATTTTGGGTCCAACTCCTGCCTGCCGCACAGCGATTCATGACAGTTTCTCTCTTACAGGAATTAAAGAGCTTCCTAGAAAATGACGTTGCATGTGCACAATCACGCTTCTGCTGTCTGCATGCTCTTCTATCCTTTGTTTCTGCCTTCAGGTGTGTGTGTTTGTTCTGCATGTGTGTGTGTGTGTGTGTGTGTGTGTGTGTGTGTGTGTGGAGTCTAGAGTTGTTAGGATATCTGAGACATTTCTGTCAGGTGCTTTTGTTGGAGAACAAAAAGAAGCTTCCTTTGTGGCCTTATAAGATGACCACACATGTAAAATGCACACAATCACATCCACACAAGCCCACACAGCCCATACAGACATAGAACACACACAGCAATTGTTATAAATTGGAGTGGAACGGCAAGGTCGCGTTTTTGTGTGTGTGCTGTGACACCGTCCCCAGAAGATGATAAAGTGAAGGGGCAAGGCGATAAAAGGAGAGGAAGGGAGATCTTTCTTCTTAAATGATTATTTCTCCTTGACCCCAATTAGAAGAGCATGATCATGTGATTATTTTTTCTGTGCAAAAAGAAAAGATCCATTCTGCTCTGAGCATGGCTGAGGAGAGGACTGGGGAAAAAAAGATTTCACACCGGTGCAATAATAGCAAGATTCTTCAAGTGTCCTTCTGCATGACACTTGTGTGTGATGAATGTTGGTCTTTTTCTGGCAGCAAATCTCAACTGAATTGGTAATGTAAAAATGTAAATATAAGGGTCAAAATCAGGTTATTGACACTACCAGTGTCATTTATGTATATATAAAAAGATTCCCTCTTAAAGACAGAGATTCAACTCACGTAATAAATGGTTAATGGTTCTGCTGGGCTGGAGGGTTCTTCCAGTTAAAAGGGAGTGACTCTTTACAACAAATTTAATACAGCTGTTGCCAGTCTTTCTAGATACTATCATGTTCTTGGTGGGTAAATGTGACTTAGTGGAAGAAGAGAAATCTAACTACAAAACAACACATCTCTGTCTATCTCTCATGGTGCTAACCTTTCTCCCTACATGCATACAGATAAACCACTGCCTTTTAACCTTTGTTTCACTTCTTGCTTCTTACAGCTCACACACACCTGCTTCTGAATGTGTATGCAAAAAACTTTCTTGCTATTTCTAGTTTCATGTGGTCTTTTCACTACATTTTAGTTACTTACCAACAGCAGAGGTGTGATAACAGATAGCTATCTGCACATCTGTCAGTTCCATTAATAGAAGCATATTGTTAATGACAATAAAAAGACTGATGGTGAATTTTAAGCTAAGTTCAGTATAGTGTGACACATTTACTGCTATTTGTTATAGAGCAGCAGTAGCTGCAGCCCAGTAAACAATGTTAGATGATTCAAGAGTCACAATTAAACAAGACTAGAGTGTAAAGTCATGCTAGCAGCAGGGAGCTACAAGTATGCTTTGAGGACATTTGAGCTAAAGCACAATATTAGCATGCAAAGCTAACACACTGGTGGTAATACTTAGATTTGATGTCTTATTGGGCTGCAAATTTAATTGACTTTACAGGAAGTGAATGCCTGTAGCATTTTTGCAAATACAATTATTGAGATGCTTTCTTCTAAAGTAAAATGACTTTTAAAGAAGAAAAGCTGAGGTTAGTGGGGTATAAGCCAACATTTGGCTCAAGAGAGAAAAGCTCATTCCACAAAATCACTATTATAGAAGCTGATTGTAATATCAGGCTGGATACCAGACTCACACTGATGCTTAGGAAACTTGTGCTTTAGCTTGAGCCCGAATAACCTTTAAACCAACCTGTTTCTTTATATTTTTGTCACACCCAATAGAAATTTTGAGAAATTGTTGAGCTTCTTAAAAAAGTGGCGTTATTTATCTTTTCAAAGGAGCAGGTGGGTAAAAGAACTTCAGTTTTTCCTTTGTAGTGCTAAGATTTATTTTATTTATTTCTTTGCTGTGGAAGAGAGGTGTAAAAGATACAAATGCAAACTAAAAGCTACATTTTATATTTTTATTGACCCAAATATTATGGTGCTTTTAATGCGCCCTGTCTGCAAGTAAATAGAGGAAACTGTTTTGATCCAAATATAACAGGTGTGCTCTGTCCACTGGCCCACCGTACTATAAAATACCTACCCGATAGAGCACCTTTAAATGTGGTCCAGATATATGAGTCTGAATGATTTTACTTTCTCCCCGAATCTTCCTCTGGGCTCTGCTGGAAAGAACTTTTCCAGGATACCCATACAAATATCTGAAAGCCTCAGCTATGTTTTGTGCTAGACTGATGTTAGCATGCTAAATGTTTAGCTAACATAGTGGTCTGTTTTCACTGTTAGCACGCTAGAACACTTCAGCTAGTATTTAGCTCTGAAATAATGGCTTGCCTAATTAAAGCATACCTAGCTTGGCCATGCTCTTGCAGGTTTTATGACCAGTGTTGATGTTGGATTGTAAATGAACTAACTAAATAAAAAAACATCAACTTTACAATTACACATATTTTCTGCATTTACACCACAGAATTAAGAGCTCCGAATGAATATCCTTTTAATATGAGCCTGGTCACTGTGTTTCTTCCTCGCTCTGAATCTGTGCCTGCATGTGCGTGTGTGCGCGCGTGTTCGTTGCGATGGTTAAATGGGTGCCCACAACTTGGCAGAGCTCTGTTTAGACCTCGCTATGCATCTCAATGACTGCAGGGACACTGCAGAATGAGTCAAGCACTGTCAACACTGGAGAGAGCATTTAGTCTCTTCACCGGCTCTGGGTTTGAGTTTCTCAAGGCTAAGGCGTGTATGTGTGTTGAAATGTGCGTGTATGGGTGGAGGCGTAACAGAAAGAAATATTTTGCAAACCATCTTTCTGAATCATCTCATATGAAAGATGGCCTTTCAATCTGCAAGCGTTAGAAACTTCTGCCTCTCTGCAAACAACGTCACCGTGTTACTGTGACCTCTGTTAGTCTGTGCCACTTTTGTTTTGGTAACCTGTGTGCCCGGTGTCATTAGGAGTAAATTACCTGTCTGCAAAAAAATTGCATGGCGACTCATATGGATTATTATAGGTGGAGGTGTAACAATATGCTATAAAAGCCTCTTTGTGCTACTCAGAAGCATTTATAACTTTAAACCATTCAGTCATGTCATATCACTGCTTGGAATTCAAGCAGCTAGTAAGTAAAGTACCAGTGTTTAAACCATTAAAGGCCTCAATGCAGTATTTCTTTTTTTAGTTTAAAGCTTCACATTGTAAATTTGTGAAAATTTACCACCCTTATCAGTGGGGCTTGTGGAAACAGATTTACAGGTGTGGACAGAGGTTTGCATACACTCATCAGGGACATGAATATCTTGGTAATTTTGGTTTTGGTTTTTTTTAGGATTTCTTTGACCCGGCTTTTAAACATAAACCACAAACTGTCAATAGGGTTGAGATCGGGGCTTTGGGAAAGCCATTTCAGAAGTTTAATGCTTAATTCATTCAGAAAAAAAGTTTGTATGTGTGTTTTTGTGATTATTATCCTTTTGGAACACCTAACTGTGTCCAACCTTCAACTATCTAACTGTTAATTTGAGATGACCTTGAAGAAGGTGGTAGTCGTCCTTATTCATTATTTCATCCCATTTGTGCAATGTACAAATATCACAAGTAGCCCTAGAGCACAGGTGTCAAACTCCAGGCCACGAG
This sequence comes from Diplotaxodon limnothrissa, assembly GCF_057381915.1. Taxonomy (NCBI): domain Eukaryota; kingdom Metazoa; phylum Chordata; class Actinopteri; order Cichliformes; family Cichlidae; genus Diplotaxodon; species Diplotaxodon limnothrissa. The sequence continues at coordinate 22,313,127 of NC_140605.1, forward strand.
GGCCGGTATCCTGCTGGTTTTAGATGTGTCCTTGATCCAAAACAGCTGATTTAAATGGCTAAATTACCTCCTCAACATGTCTTGAAGTTCTCCAGAAGCCTGGTAATGAACTAATCATATGATTCAGGTGTGTTGACCCAGGGTGTTAACTACAACCTGCAGGACACCGGCCCTCGAGCATGATGCTACTGTCACCATGCTTGACAGCTATTATAGTGTTCTTACTGTAGGTTTCAAAGCCTCACATTTACTCATGAAAACATTCCTCAAAGAACAGTTTAAAGCAATTATTAAAAGCCCAAAGATACCATGAAGAGTGGATGCAAACGTCTGATGACACCTGCACACGAATTAAAACTATTTTTACATTTTTTTTGTTCAAAAGAAGTAACACGTAGTTAATACGGTATGAGCATGCTATAGGCAGTTTTCTGACGTGCAAAGTTCCTGATGGTAAGGCTATTTAAAGTCTTCCTGCAGTTTGTAAACACAACATATCTCATCTGGATTGCAGCTTTTTGTACCAAAATATATTGTGGCACAAGTAACACCCTTTCCCCGAGGTTTCTCTCGCTCTGTTGCAGTCCGACTTTAAGCTCCATTAGGCATTGCTCCAGCAGTACTGACCTCAGAGGCAGTTTTCCTCCACTGAGGCACATTTCATCAAAATCCTGTGAAATGTTCAGCATTTCTACACTGAAACATACATCATCATTACCATGGTTTTATGTCCATCTATTATCGTACACCAGTGCTATACAGGTCTAAGAAGTGGTGTTCCAATAACCATTAAGGTGGCTATTCATGCCATCTGGTGCAACCTCATGGTTTGTTTGCTCAAACCTGCACCTGTATTTCAGATAAACTTTGACTCAAGATGTTGTTATTCTTATTTTAACCTAGAGAAAGTTTTTGAAGTTCAGAGTTAAAAGTCATTATAAAAGAGTTATAATGGATCTTGTTTGCAGCTCAGGATGACCTGTCAACTTTCTACAAAAAAGAAGGAAAAAAGTATTTTTGCAACACAGCTGAAGGCTCCTTCAAGTTCCTGTTCCTCAACTGACAAACTGTGACTGTAGAGTCCCAACAAAGGTTAAGAAAAGTGAAGTGCTTCACCTCTTTGTGTCAGAAAATAGTTTAAAGTACTGCTGCCAGCCTCTCAGTGGCTTCTATTTTCATCGGGTGTCTGATGACTATCCAGAGTGCAAATGAAACGCAGAAATTCTGAGTTTATTTACTGCCATTGAAGTTCTTCATTATGTAAAGCACTTCAAATGGTCTTTGTGGTTTTTCAAATGTGCTTCACAAGTAAACTTGCTATGCCTGTTGGTAAAGCTAGCAATTTTAAATCCTGCTGGCTTGGCTAGACTGACCACTTGTCTTTACCCTGCTTCTTGAAAGATATTTGATCTCATCAAGCCAATTCATAGCCTGGGAAAAGACACAGCTGTGACTCATTTGTGCAAAAAGGCATAATATAGACAAACGTACAATTTAATCCAGCAAACAAAACCGTAAACTTAAACCACGGCAAGCTGCTCTTTTTTTTTCTGAGAAAAGTGAGCAAAACACTAAGTCACAATACAAGCGGTGAGCTTGACTCAGTTGAATTCACAATAGAGGTGAAGACAAGCTGACTACTGCCTGGTTGTCATCGACGTGGCCGTGGTTGACTTGGCAACCAAATCTCAGTGGGATTGTTGGAGAGAAACAGACCAATGGTTATTAAGATCTTTTTAACTGTTGCACGTATTTGTCTGCATGTCAGCGCTGATGATGTTTCTGCGTGTTTACGTGGGCGTCTATGTGTGTTTCTCATAGAAAAAATATTGTTTCCGAGCAGCAGAATTGGTGCATAGCAATGTAAATAAAACCTGCATTCAGGTCAGAAGGTAAAAGTAGAATTCAGTGACGAAGTGACGCCCAGGGTCTTCTGAGTTTTTCTGCGGAAAAGCGTCTTTTTCTGCACATTGTCGTCATCATTCAGTGGGCGCGAAACTCTGCTTGTTGTTTTACTGAAAGCTTGAAGGACACTGCAACATGACAGCAGTGCAGCTGTCCATATTAGTTCCCGTGCCTCCTCCTCTGCCACCTCCACCTCTCCTCCTCCTTCTTTTCCTTGCCTGGCTGCTTATCATACACGTTTCTCTTTTCCCATCCTCCTCAACACTGTCATCCTCCTCCTCCTCCTCTCACTTTTTTCTCTCTCTCTCTTGACTCATCATCCTTGTCCTCCCTTCCTCTAACGTCCTTCTCCGCTTATTTGAGATACAGGACCCCAGGGACTAGAGGCTGCAGTAAAACAAGTCTGATGGATTCAATATGTCCTGATGGAAGTCCTTGACCAAAATCTTAACAATATAGAGGAAACCTGGCATGAACCTGAAGTCTAGTGGAGCATATAGGATCGTTTCTGTCAGTGTTGAAGGGGAGAGTTTCTCTACGATTCACACTACTGCAAAATGCATTTAAACTCACAGTTCAGCAAAATAAAAGAATTCTAAGCTTGCAACAAGGTTAGGTACTGTATCTGTATGCACATGTGGGGGTGGTATGGGTGGACCTCTGTGATGTCACGGAGTGAGCGTCCGTGAGGAGGCTGTGTCAGTGAGGTTGTAAATGTTTGATGGGGTTTGATCTAACCATCTGTCCACTACTGCTGGCAAAGAGAACGAGAACTACAGAGAGACCGGGTTAAAATAAGCACACATAGAGAATGGAATAGCATTAGCATGCTAAGCAAGATTACTAACATAGACCACTCATCTTTCAATGCACAATTCCTATACATTTGATCTAAATTTCATTTGACAGGCATCACGATTAAGGGTGTTTGATGGCAGGCCTGTAATGTTTGAATGGTATAAATGAATCTATATACAGTTCGATGAATTTGTTTTGCTGTACACCACAACAAAGGATTGTAAACCAAACAATCAGTTTCAGCTTTAATTCAAGGTATTTTTTTAGAAGCTCACAATTAAATAGACAAGCTAACAAAACTTAAAATAAAAGGATCAGTCAATGATTGCTTGAGGTCTAGAGCCCATGGACAGCATCAAAGGCTGCATTTCTTTCTGTGAGCCACTCTGCTAGCCACCTTCAGTTACTGCTTGTTTGTGGGCCTCTGTACCTTCAGGTTTTGTCTTCAGTAACTGGAAGCACGCTTTAATGAAATGAAATCGAGGGACTGACTTTGGTTTTGAAGAATTTTCCATTTCTTTGCTTTGGGAAACTCTTGGGCTGCTTTTTGCAGTATGTTTCAGATCTTTATCCATTTACACTGTGAAGCGCTGTCCGATCAGTTTTGCATCTGACTAAATTTGAGCGAGAGTATAGCTCTGGAAATTTCAGAATTTATCCTATTACTTCTGTCACATAGTCACATCATTAATAAGCATTCTGTAACATTAAGTTAATTGGTGGTTTTAAATTGCCCACAGGTGTGAACGTGAGTGTAACTGGTTGTCTGTTTCTCTGTTTTAGCCCTGCAACAAGGTGGCAACCTGTCCAGGGTGTACCCTCACGTCCTATGGTAGCTGGGATCGGCTCCAGCGCACCCGCGACCCTGAATTTGATAAGAGGAGGAAAACATGGGCATTTCCTGTCTCATTTAAGTTTGCAACAGCTTACAGGATCAGCTCTCAGGATGATGCTGGACTCTTTTCAAAATGTTATTGGAATGTCTTTGCTGCAACGATGGAGCTGCATTATGAAGGTCCACTATCTGCAGAAGAAGGAATCAGACACCTGTTACAAATATATCAAATTTAACTTCACAGCATACGCACTAAAATACACAACATTTCTATTGCAAACGGATGACCATACACTTGTAAATTAGCAATAAGATATTTCCCATCATTCTAGGAAATCCTGTAAAAACCTTAACAGGTCACCTGAGAAACATGAAGTTTTTACAATCTTCAGTCATTAACTGGAGACAACCCAGTAATGTCTGAGGTCTAATTCTGGGCAGGAATCTTTGTTATAATTTTTGCACACAAAAGATTCATTTTGTGTTTGTTTATTTGCACATGACTCTTATTTTGCTTCTATGACCATTTAATGAATAAATGACATGAATAAAAGAGGAAAGTGAAACCTACCGGTGGTGTTTGAGTGTATTTACTTTTACTGTTCGCGTGTGTAAAGCACTTAATTGTTTTTGAATGGAACTGTGCAAATAGATTTTATTGCTGTAAAGATGAAGAAAGAGACTTTGACATTTACTCTCCATTTATCCGTTTGATCTGCTTTAAAATGCCCTTCAGAGGGCAGAATTAAACCTGATTAATGAATCTGCTGGTTCGCTGTGGAATTTTGTGTGAGGAAAGCATGTGATGATTAATGTATGTTTACACAGAGTGCATGCTGCATCTTAATGAGTGTGTTTGTTGAATGTATGATACAGATATGCATCAGTACACACAAAATGCTTTGTGTGCATGCATGCAGGGACAACCCGTTGCACCCCACCCAGAAGTCACGTTGCTGTGTGCCTCCATGACCCCATAGACTGATGAGTAGTGCGATCATGTGTGTTTTAACTACCAGTGGGTTAGATTGTGTCAATAAACACAACACATCCTGGGGGTAAGCTGAAGGGTTTGGAGCTGGGGGGAAGCTTTCAATAGCTTTACTAAAGGGCCCTGTCTTGTACTTTTTCTTACTCCAAAGGTCATCAAGATTTTCTCATTGATAATAATGCTAACACAGCTCATAAAACAAACATCAACCAGCCGTATCAAAAAGGATTAATTAGATCCTGTAAACTCCTGTGACCTTGTGTGGATCTGTGACCTTCATTTTACAGTAGCCTTCCCTCAGATCATTTAGAAAACTACTCAGTCTTCTGAGATCAGCATTTTAATAGCACATTAAAAAAAATCTTAGGGCATATCATGTTATATAACTTTGCCCTTGTATCGTCCAGCTAGCTAAATACATACAGGCTTGACCCTTATAATGGACTAAACCAGAAAGCTATTAACGTCTTTTATTTCAGCTAGGGCTCCTAGTTCAAAATGTTCTTGTACCAAGTTTGAGAGACACCTGAGTTGAACGGGAATGAGGCTTCAGCACGTTACGACTTAGGGAGTTAACCCCAGTTAGTTTTTGGCTGGCAGAGCTACAAGGTGTAAGGGGACTGCGGCAGGGACAGAAACATCTGGAGGAGTAATTAGGATAGAACAATCTGGCTGTCAGAATATAAATCTTCGACGAGGAGGAATCACTTATTCCTTCCAAAGCTCGCAACTCCCACTGATTCTCGATATTAGAAAAGCATGCCAAACGAACCTGATAATACCCATCACACTGAATTTTCTCAGCAGGGTTGCAACAACCACAACATGTATTTGTGAATTTACACAATCAGTGCTTTAAACAGGGGATTTTACAAATAGGGGTATATCAAAAGCTTAAACTGATATACAGATAAATTCTGTCATGAAACAAAGGGACAGCTTTATTTAATGAAGAAAAAAAAATACCCACATCTATAAGAAAGGAAGAAGATATTTTATGTCTACCTAGACCTTGACTTATTTATCAGTTAGCCAATGTGGAATTTAAAAATGTGTCATAAAAATAGTTCACTGGCAAACTGGTCCTGACTCTGTTATGTTGTCAGCGATGTCTACATCATATGCGGCCGAGTGGGCTTCATCAAAAATGTGGTGAGAAGCAAAGTCTTTGTTTCACGTTGGTAAATGTAAATCACCTAATGTGCACCTCCTCCAGCAACGTGGCTAACAGTGTTGCACATATACTAATGCTGTTGTGGTTGTAGTTTTTTCAGGGGCAAATATATTTATGCTTTAGGTTTTCACGCTTCTTTGCACAATTCCCTGATGTCCATTTTAATAGTTTCAGAAATATTACAGGCATTTGCTGACATGCTACGGCTGAAGGCATGGTTTTTATTATAATTAGGAACCATACCTTCTTAAAGTAGCTGGAAAGAGGAATCGACAGTAATGAACTGACCATTCACAGTAATTGCAGGCTGTGTGGATGCAACATGTAGTTACATTTAAGGCTATGCCGTAATGTTTCAGAAGGGTTTGCAGTTATGATGTAGCACAAATCTCCAGTAAGATTGCATTAGGAAGGAGATCTGGTGTTAAAAAAAAACAAAAACGTTTTGAATAGAGTTAGAGGTAACAAGTAGCTTGTTCTTCTTCATACTCTTCAGAGAAAATAACAATCGCTAGCAAAATATAAGGAATCAAAATCGTAGCTTTACTAAAAGGACTCAAAGATGTCAGCAAACAGCTGGAGGGAGATTGCCAAAACTACTTGAAAGATGTGAAGGAAGGGACAAAGACAGGACAAATATGTTTGCCTCTGAAAAAACCAAACAAACCCTAGGAGGGTCCTCGCTCTTTTCTATCATGGCTGCCACCGCATATAAAACTCTGGGAAATCACCACAAGGTAATTTATTCATAATATACCATGCAAAAGCATGAATGCTGGTAATGATATCAGCCACTTGCATAGGCTACGTTATATTTTTTTATATAGATTCATCTGAGAAGTCAAATCAAACCTTAAGACTTCAGACAAGTTTCCATTTATGACATATGGTGTAAATTTAAGGCAGAAAAACACTTTTAAACCCCACTTAACATGAAGCAGAATATGAATAAAATGTGAGTGCACGTGCATGTTGCTTCTATGTATTTGTTACTTTTTCGCATGTAATTTCATACATGAGGCCATGAGGTAAAATAAAAAGACAGCTATATAACTCAAAATTGAATTGAAATTTGAGATGAACCATGTATGCTGGCCTAACCCTGACCTTAAATGTACCCTTTCGATTTTTGTTGAAAGACAGCATCTCATCATCCTTTGAGATTTCCCTCGCTGGATGAATTCCCCATTTTTACGTGTAGGTCCCTAAGCCGTGCAGCAAGAAAAGCCCCTGTCGTTTTGCATTCGCCACGCTATATTTGGTGAAATACAGTAATTTGCATTGGAATTTGGACATTGCATATTCACGTGGAATTATGGTCACAGTTATTTTTTCTGTTTTTGTGAAATCAAAGAGAGAAAATATAATTAAACAAAAAGGTTTCTTTCAATTAAACCATTAAATAACGTGAAAAGTCTCCTGGGTGTTTCAAAACACCTAATTCATGTCTGCAAGTGATAGACTTTGATAGTTCAAAGCAATGCAAAGTGAAATGGCTGGCACTTTGCATGCTTGTGGCATAAGGTTCAGCCTTTAGGAGCGTGTGCCAGAAATTCCTTAATTCTCAGTTCGCAGTTGAGTAAACTAAGATTTGGGGGGATTACAGAGTTGCTGGAGGGAGTAACATGTAGTCCTGTCTGGAAACCTTCAGCTGGTAGGTTTCACATTATTCACACACGCTTTTCGCTACATCTGCCGTCTGACACACATCACAGTACATCACAGTGTCCTCGGAGGTACAGCTGTGTCGACTGATAAGAGACTCTTGAAGCTCCACCTCCGAGTGATCTGAAAATACTATGAGCCAAATTATCTCTTCTTGTGCATCCTCCTCCCAACTGGAAGCTCAGACTTGCTCACAGCTGCTTTTCCATCACACTGAAGGACATTGCACTGACATGTACTTAAAGTAACCTTACCCAGCTCTAACTACAAACACTAGCATGATAGTAACATTAAGCTGAATTTTTACTGTAAAAGGAAATGACTGATGTGTGACTTGCCTTTAGTCCCGGAAGTGTGACTGTTTTACTATACATACAGGTTCAAATATATACATACGCTTGCTTAAACCTTTTAATAAGTGGTACTGAAGGTTATGTGACATCTTTTAACTTGACATGACTTGTTAACTTTTCATTAGTGATCATGATTGTTTCTCTTTGCCAGAATGAAAAGGAATTGTTTGACAGCGCTCATTGGACTGACCAATATTCAGATCAATAAGAAATTCCAAGGAACTCGGTGAAGATCTAAGGAAAGTTGTAGATTTACTCAAGCTGGGAAGGTCTCTGAGCCATATCTAAACAACTTCAGATTCCAGGGATTCCAGTTATTGAGATGTCTCACCATTTTGCTAAGGTCTGCTAAGAAAACACAGACTGTCACCCTCAGATGAGAGGAAATTTATTAGGATACTCAGGAGCAACTCAAGAACCACAAAGCCTGTCACGAACTAGAAACTGCTGGAACACCAGTGTCATTGTCTACAGTAAAGTGAGTTTACATCATCAAGAACTGATAGGGCGCCGACCAAGAAAGAAACCATCCATCGATCTTCTTCCACTTACCCGGGGCCAGGATAATGCCGTAGCAGCCTAAGCGGAGAAACCCAGACCTCCCTCTCCCTAGCCACGTCCTCCAGCTTGTCTGGGGAACACCAAGCCTCCCCCAGGCTAGCCAAGAGTTATAATCTCTCCTGGGTCTGCCTCAGGGCCTCCTCCCGGTGAGGAGATGCCCAGAACACCCAGGAGGCATCCTTGTCAGATGCCTGAACCACCTCAAAAGGCTCCTTTCAATGTGGAGGAGAAGACGGCTCTACTATGAGTCCCTCTCAGATGGCTGAACTTTCTCTAAAAGAGAGGCCAGCCATCCTTCGGAGAAAGCTCATTTCTGCCGCTTGTATCTGCGATCTCATTCTTTCGGTCACCACCCAAAGTACACGACCATAGGTGAGGGTGGAGATATAGATCAACTGGCTTCGCTTTTATGCTCAGCTCTCTCTTCACCACAACAGACCGATGCAGCGTCCTAGCGTCCATACCACCAATCTGTCTGTCGAATTCCCGCTTTCCTCTTCCTTCACTTGTGAACAAGACTCTGAGATACTTAAACTCTTCCACTTGGGGCAGTAACCAGTCCCTGACTCAGAGTGGGGACTCCACCCTTTTCTGCCTGAGGACCATGGCCTCAGACTTGGAGGTGTTGATTCTTGTATTGCAGCACTGGAACGATTCACCCTGCTCCAAAATACACACCTTCAGTCTTGACTGAAATTTGCAGCTGCCAACATGGGTGAGACAAGACAAGGCATAATCACATGACGTGATAAGGTGATGTTTTCAATGGATGGAATAATGAAGGAGGAGATCCACCTTCAAATTCTTACCTTCATTTCAAATCAACAGCTAGAAGGTGGAAACTTGGACAAAACTGGATGCTACTACAGGACAGTAATCCCAAACATACATCAAATCTGGTTTTGGAATGAATAAATCAGACTAACATTGAGTTTGTGGAATGGCCTTCCCTAAACCCGACCACAACAAACCAAAATTTGTGGCTTACACTTAACGGCTGGGTCCATGTCAGGAAACCATCCAATTTAAATGAACTCTACTAATTCTTTAAAGGTTACCAAATTAATCAAATATCGGTTGGGATGTATGTATACTTTTGATACTGTGTGGATTAGAGAAATCCAAAATAACATCAAACTTGTGCACAGTGGAAAAAGAACAGTTCCAAGAAATCCTTAAAAGCCCCAAATTACCATGACTTTTATGCCAATGATAAGTGTCTGTAAACCTCTGACCACAACTGTATACACACATAAACTATGAAAAAGAGAGCACCTCATACCCACAAGTCCAAGAAAAAAAGCACACAACATAAACACACATGCATCTGGGACTTTCAGAGCTTTAAGGAGAACTTTCAATTATTGATGAGGCCACGTGCTTTGTACCTTTATTGAGGCAAAGGGAGTCTCGGGTGGGCTTGACTCAGCATTTCTCTGTCCATTGCTTTTTCTTTCAGCCTCTGTCAGCACAGTGAGTGTGTGTTGGTAAATCATCTGTTGAGAAACACACAAAAGGGAAAACTAGACAGACAAACACAGACGATAAAGCCAACGTAGACTAAACAAGAGACACAAGTTGGTGAACAACTAACAGGTCAGTGGACCTTTATAATCTCGTTTTGTAGGTCAATAGCAATTTTCAGACTCCTGAAAGAAAATAAAATGTTACTGGTGGCAAACATCAGGTTTTGCTGTTGACCTCACAGCTGAAGGACTGCACTCATAGTGGAGGCAGAGCCACCAATTTGTCCTTCAGCTGTGGCTTCAGCTCAGCTGATATGACAAAATGCTGGCAAGAGTGTCAGCCTCCTGGGCATTATTTATAGTGTGAGGCTTGGGAATTTTAAGAACTATGATGTCTGCTTCTTGGTAGTTTAAAAATTAAATAACAATAATCAGCTTTGTCTGCGTTAATCTTGTTAAAATGACGTTAACACCATTAACGCGGCAAATCTCCGTTTGCGAGTTAGTGCAGATCGCCCCGTGCGTGGGGCTGCCTGGCGTCAACGCGTTAGCACCGGGCAGCCCCATGATCCGTGCTAACTCGCTAGCAGAGATTTGCCGCGTTAATGCGGTTATGCTACAAAGAAACAACTGGCGATGTCAGCAGGTTTAAATTAAATTGAAACAATATTAGACTCGAGTTAATTCCTAATCAGCCATTTATCACCAGTAATTTAAACACCCCACCATCATAAAAAAGTTTTGAGTTAATTCAGGCTATGTTAGATAACATAGATAACTAGTCTCGATCATCATTTTAGCAATCGGGTTACGCTTACCCTTGCACCTGTCCACTGCCTGCCATTTCATTTTGACCAGATGCAGTTTTCTGCACCATCTCCTTTTGTTTATGTGCTAAAAGAGAAGTCATTACCTTGTAAGTAAAACCGATTCTGAAGTACGATTTTGCTAACTCATCTACACAAGACGTTTTGTAGAGGCCATAGCAGCCGTGGCAGTTTGTCTTGAAACAACAACTCTAATCTCTAAATTTCGACTTTCTTCTCAAAATGATCAATAATATCTTTTTATCTTAATGTGGCCCTAATACATCCCATCACACATCATGTGGAAGAGAACTAAAAATGGTGTATTTCATAGGGGTTTTTTTTTTTTTTTTTTGAAGCTGGCCACCACTTCCACCCAGTGACTGTTTTTGTGGCTCCTTCCAGCCTGTCACACAGCCAGACTCCTCGGCCATGGAGAAGTGCCCAGAAGGTAAATGAAACCACTCTGGCTTTAGAGGCAGAGGTCCTCAATTGATTTCACACCCACGTTTGCGCACATTCTTTAATTACACATTTACACACACACACACACACACACACACACACACACACACACACACACACACACACACACACACACACACACACACACACACAGAGAACCTTTGGCTAATGAATGGGTTTGAAACGTTTCTTGCGTTGCTTCATAAGAAAAATAGGATAACATGAAAATGAGCAGAATTAGACTCCTTTTTATGTCACGAACCGTGAATGAATGAGCAAGTCGCCCAAATTTGACATCACCATGGTAACAACAAATTCACAAATTGCATGCTGCCGTGCATACTACAGAAACGGCTCAACATACAGGGATGTACTGTAGTGAAAGATATAAAGACGGACAAACACAACTGTACTTTTGTACATCCTTGACCCACTTTGCTCAAGACACCATGTTCAGTCCCTGTTTGAATAGAGGCTAAAATCTTTATGACCCTTTTTTTACAGTGATGTGTGCTGTTCACATCTGATTACCACCAGGGCAATAACGGATAATCCACCGCTACTAATTTTCTACAACAGTTATGCTAATTGTTCCTGTTTGCTCTCTGACTTTGGTGCCTCTCCAAATAAAATAATTGTTTTCACTCCTGAAATTATGCAGCAAATTAAAAACTATTTTTTTCATTGCCTGTGTTAGTTTTTTATTTACCAATATGGAAAGCTGCATAATTATCACATAAAACTTGCAGATTTGTCAGTTTTTGCTCTGGAAAATTTTGAAATTTCTTTCAACACACTTAACCACTTATTTGCTCAGTGTAGCGTACACATGCATACGATGCACACGCACACTGACCCTCACATCACAGGCCCCCAGCTGCTGCTCTGTTGTAATTTATTATCCCTTCTGTGCCCAGTGGAGTCATGAAATCAGCCTGGCCTTTGTGACACACACACACCCACATGGATGCACACACACACACACACACACAGTTCACGTGTCTTTTTCAAACAGTCATCTCAGCCCGCTACCCAGAAAGACCTCTTCGGCTTAATTAGTATAGGGTCCCCAGGGAGCGCACAACAGGGGAAAATACACTGGATGGATGAAGGAAGGATGAAGGGTTTGAGGCTGTCAGGCAAAAAAATAAAGAAAAAAGAAAAACATTGAGGAGATGAGCTTTTCTGTTATATAAAAAGTGGAGCAAGTTGGGGGGTTTTCAGCTTATATTTAGAGTGAGGTTGTTAGTGATTATAAATATTACCCATAGATCAATGAGAAGCTTCCCATCCATACCCCAAGGTCCTTTGCATCCCCAAACTACCCACACGGTTTTCTTTCTCAGCCACATGCCCGATCCAAATGAATATTTTATAGGACCCAAACACAACTCTACAATAGCACACCATAAGGCTTTGTTGCGCTGGTCAACACTACACATGTAAACATCTACATAATTTACACAAATACAATCGGTGTCAAAGTCAAAATTCTGTATTATTCATGTGTAAACTTGGGAATGCAGAATTGTCTTCTATGCACTTTTGGGTTTGGCTGCAGAATTTTCTACCGAAAATCAAAACGGCAGGAAATTGTTGAAATGAGATTTTAAGAAATTAAACATCAAATATTATGAACTTGTATGCATTTGCTCTCAGGCACCTCTGTGCACGCTTATAAATGCACACTTGACTCACAAACACACACACATGCGCGCGTACACTCTGGGAGGAATTGCACCATAATTATGCCTTAGGTAGAGGTGATTAATGTTTTAATGGATTCAATGTTTTATTCATAGTACCTATCCACTCTTGAATATGGCAGAGCGCACAGAAAACCATTGCCAGAAAGTGAATACATGATAAAACTGGCTATTAGTAAGTTCATACAGTAGATAAATTACACATCTCGGTAGCTTTGAAAAAAGTCGAATTTCAGGCTGAAACTGTAGATTCACAGTAGGTCTTATAAATAGTTTCATAAATATGTAATTTACTTCCCCTTCTGCCTCGTGCTTTATTTAGGGTTGTTCTGGGCATGAAGAATTTGGAACAAAACAATGTATTTTTGTGACAGACAGCAAAAGGCAGAGAAAAGGGACAGTAGGAGGAGAGGGTGTTGTCTCCTGAGTGAGGCCAGCAGGACCGGTTATTCTGTCCTAGAAATCCATTTACAGCACCGAGCACTCTGCCTAATCATCTGCCCCACTGTGAAAGGAATACTGTGTCCTACACTCAAGAAGGGCCATAAAACTGGATCACATTTAGGATTTTTAAATATTAGTCCTTCCTCCTGCTGATTTTCTCCCCCCAGTGTATGAAGAAGATTTCTTTTAAGCAATTTTGTTTGCAGACCAGAGTGGAGATTGAAGAATGATGAAAAAGGGAAACGGAGGTCACGTGTATATGATAGAAATTTAAGATAAAAGTGTAAGGATGGAGCTACTGTGGACACGATACTCTAATTAACAAAAGCAGTAGGGGTAAAATGATTATTTTATTATGTTTAGACAGTCATGGGGCTTAATTATATTTTGGAGAATATAAAAAGAGGATTTAATTGTGCAACTTAAATTCAATATAAATATTTCTGAAGCAGAACATGAACAAAAAATAATATTTGGCATTGTTTCCAAGCCACAGATCTTTAGGTAAGAACCATCTCCTACTGAAACAAATCGAATTCCTTGTGCTCTACTCTTTATTCATACTACTGTAGTGTAGAGCATGAGGAGTGGCAGAAAGCTGGATCTCATTTGTGATTTTTAAAAAAAACAAAAAACAAAAAAACATTACTCCTTCTTCCTGCTGTTTTTCACCCTCCAGTGCATGAAGATTTCCCTTGAACAGTTTTGTTTGCAGAACAGAACAGACATTTTAAAAAAATGAGGAGAGGAAATGCAAATGATGATAGAAATTTGTGATACGAGTGTTAGACTGCAGTTAAGCTCCTCTACAGTAAAAAAAAACACAAAACAGTTGAGGTGGTCCGGGCATCTGATCACCCCCTGGATGCCTTATATGTGAGGGTTTCTTGGACATGCCCAAGTTGGAAGAGGCCCCTGGGCATACTGCGTTTTGGCTGGCTGGGGAACACCTTGGAGTTCCCCCAGAAGAGCTGCAGGAAGTAGCTGGGTGAGGGAAGTCTGGGCATCTTGTCTTAACTGTCTCCACAACCAGATCAAGTGGCAGAGGATAGGTGGATGGATTTCTTATTGTAATATTGTCTTATTTGTACACATCTACGGGTATTTGCACAGCTCACGCCAACCTCTGAGCACAATGTGAATGGCCACATTATCAGGCATCTGCAATCTATTCTCTTAATCTGATTGCTTTAATCCGGTCACTCCTTAACCCTGCTAATACCTGCTCCATGGCCTGTTCATCCTTCCTGTATATATTAAATAATGCAGGAGACTGCATGTTCCCCTAATTTATCGCTCTCTCCCAGCTGGATTTGAAGTGACAGATTTATGAGATTGCCATTTGCGGCTTGCGTGTAATACTGCCAGTTGAGGGTCAGTGAGACTGACAGAGTCAAAGCTGTTTGATGACCTCTCTGTGATAATGACCATACAAGAGAGAAGGACACAGAAGGACAGGGAAACAGATAAAAGGAGTAGAAGGTTATTGGTGTGGGTGGGTGATGAAGGAAAAAAGGTGGTTGGATGGTCATCTGACAGAGTAAAGCAGACACAACCACATCTCTTAAATGGGCTACATGTGATACCCTAGAAAAAACTGGGACAGATTCATATCGGTATGACGAATCAAATCAATCTTAGATGTCAGTTAACACTGTACACGGAGAAAATAGCTTTTTTAGATCAAAAGAAGAAATCTTTTCTTGAATGCTTTTTTACTGAATTTGAGATTATAAGATTGTCTCCTCTCTAATTTCTGTCCATTAAATCAGGACACAAGCAGGCTTATTCAACGTTTTGTTAGCATAAACACTAACCTGGCTTTGTGCAAAGGTGAAAACACAAGCACCTATAGCTCTATCTCTTAAGGGTGCTTTATCCCACAGGCTTCAAACTCTGTTAGGGCCTGGGGCAGAATATACTATGTCTCTCTCACACACTATAAGTATAGCATCTTCATTCCAGCTTCTGATCACTACAATGGACTATGACCAGAGTCAGAGGTAAAAGTAATATATTTCCTAGTATGCTCCTTGTTCATTGAAACATCTCAGAAAATGTGCCAAATGATTAAAATAATCAACCAAAACAAAATAATTTGAAGATAAAATGGCATCGGCACCCTGCTTCTTGCCCTGTCTTGACCCTGAATTGGATAAACCGAAGAGAATGAATGGATAGACTGATGGATGGATGGATGGATGGATGGACGGACAGACGGACGGACGGACGGACAGATGGATTTAATGAATAAAGCATTTATATACTACATACATGAAGTTTGGTTCACAAGATAGAACCATAGCTGACACTTGTAATCTGCCTAATATAATGGATTTGTGTATTTTGTGTAATGTACAAAGGATAATAGTTTGTCATTTCTGGACTGTGCTGTGCACACTGACAAGGATATGTCACAGTACGGCTGTGTGCAGGCAAAAGTAGGACCCAAACGCAAACTCACAGAGACAAAAGGTAAACTCAAAAAACACAGCTTTATTGCTGGCGTGGAGTGGGACACGAAAAACAATACAAAATAAACTAAACTGGGAAAACTAAAGCACAAGGAGCCACAGGGAAAAATCACACAGCTATGATGGAGACTACGACACTGACAAAGAGAAACACAGGGCTTAAATACACAGAGGGATAACGAGGGAATGAGACACAGAAGGAGGGCACAGCTGGGAGAAATCAGGACTGGACGAGACAGAGACGCAAAACTAGAAACACTCACATGAGGCATGGACCTTCAAAGTAAAACAGGAAGTATCACACAGAGACGCGAACTAGACACAGTGGAGACAGCAACTAAGAAACAGAGACAAACCATAAGGCAGAGGTCTAAGAACCAAAATACACAGAGGGAAATACTCAGCTTTGAACACAAGAGACTAGACTAGAGGGAGTAACAAAAGACCAACCATGAGAACATAATGCACAATGCAGGGTGACAGAAAACAAGAAACTCAAACATGCAAAGACACACCATAAACAGAACAGAGGGGGCACAGAGAGACATGAAGGGCAGGGGAGACTTAACATGGGTTGAAACACAAGGGGGAACTAATAAGCAAATCAACATAGGAGGCCTAATGAGCTAAACATACTATAAACATCAAAATGAACTAAAACTCAAAACACTGGGTCCTAAGACCCAGGATCGTGACAGAGCCCCCCCTTCAAGGGCGGATTCCAGACGCCCAAAACCAGGAAAAACAAAACAAAACCAAAAACAACCCACCCAGGGCGGGCGGCGGGGGTCCAGGACGGAGGGCCAGAAACAAAGCCACAAAAACACAATGTCCATCAAAAACACAGGAGCGCAGGGAACAGTTCACAACTCCTCAGGGGGCCGACCCGGAGGGTGACGGTCCAGAAGTCCATAGTTCATTTGATCAGGGGGCCGTCCGTGCGGACGGCAACGGCGGCGCCCAAGTGTCAGGCGTACCGGCCGAGGCTTGGAGGGCACAGGACCAGGCGACGCTGAAGCAGAGGCAGGACCAGGCGATGCTGAAGCAGAGGCAGGACCAGGCGTAGCAGAAGCACAGGCAGAGGCTGGCCCAGGCGTAGCAGAAGCACAGGCAGGCCCAGGCGTAACAGAAGCACAGGCAGAGGCTGGACCAGGCGTAACAGAAGCACAGGCAGAGGCTGGACCAGGCGTAACAGAAGCACAGGCAGAGGCTGGACCAGGCGTAGCAGAAGCACAGGCGGATGCAGCTGGACCAGGCGTAGCAGAAGCACAGGCGGATGCAGCCGGACCAGGCGATGACGAAGACTCGGATGCAGCCGGACCAGGCGACGACGAGGCGGTCGCAGGTGGCGGCTGGACAGGCTCCTCGGGCCCTCCAGCTGATGCGGCGTGAGGCTGAACGGGCCCCTCGGACCCTCCAGCGGAGACAGGAGGCTGGACGGGCTCCTCGGACCCTCCAGCGGAGACAGGAGGCTGAACGGGCCCCTCGGACCCTCCAGCTGACGAGGCGTGAGGCTGGACAGGCCCCTCGGACCCTCCAGCGGAGACAGGAGGCTGGACAGGCCCCTCGGACCCTCCAGCGGAGACAGGAGGCTGAACGGGCCCCTCGGACCCTCCAGCGGACGAGGCATGAGGCTGAACGGGCTCCTCAGGCCCTCCAGCGGACGAGGCATGAGGCTGGACGGGCTCCTCGGGCCCTCCAGCGGACGAGGCATGAGGCTGGTGTGGTTCTCCGGAACCACCAGCTGACATGGCATGACCAGTAGGTGCAGAGACCACCGGCTGAACAGAAGGCTGAGTGGGTGACGGAACAGATGACTGAGCTGAACAATGGGGAGCTGGCTGAGCTGCACAGTGGGCTAAGGGCTGAGCTAACGGAAGCACGGGAAAGTGTACTATGGACTGGGTGGCTAACAGCGCTAATGACTGAGCTAAAGACTGAAAGGCATGCAGTAGTGATGGCGGTGTGGATTGCAGACCGAATTCTCCTGAGCCCTTAGTAGAAACAGGGACGGGCGCAGGCACATGCCGGACACTAGCCTGGAAACCAGAGCGGGGACCAACTGGGCCTCAGCCTCCCCCACCCGAGGAACTGGTACGGGTGCAGAGGTACGCTGGGCCCGAGCTGCCCCGGGAGGAGAAACACGAGCAGGAAAAGGAGCAGGCTCAGAAAAAACAGTCTTAGAAACAGCAGGCTCAGGGTCGACAAAAACAGATCTATCAAAAATGAACCCGCCGTCCACTTCATGTTTTGCAGTCTTAGTATTAGCAGTCCTTGTTTTAATAGTTTTTGAAATCCTTGGGTTGACAGTTGTAGAGTGAGCTGACTTGGGGATGACTGAACCGGACCTGACAAAACCCGAACAGATGGAACCGGAACTGAGTGTGTTTGACCTGGTAGAGTGGTTCACAGTTTTCCCTTTAACAGCATTTACAGCCTTTGGCGAGTGCTTATTGTCTGTGATTTCTCCCTGTTCAGAGGGAGCAAAATGAAAAAACTTCTCCCAGTCTATGTCATCGTCCATCAGGGACACATCGACAGGATCAGGAGTGTGTCTATTGTTCTTAATGTCCAGAGAAGCGGAAGAAGGATAATCAGTGTTACTCACCACCGGGAGTTGCTTAACATGGTCCATCTTATTGCGGCGTGTGCGCCGCTTCCTACGGGGAGGGGAAGCGGGCGGAGAGAATAGCCGAGCCTCCGGCGTGCAGAACGGCGACACGGAGGCTGGAGCGTGGGCAATTGAAGGGACGTGGAGAATTCCCACCTGAAGCGGCCGCGGCTTGGGTGCAGGTGAAGCGGCAGGTGGGGGCTTTCGGCAGCTCCGGGGACCACCGAGAGCCAGCCGCGTTCCTCGGAAAATCCGCCCGTAGTCAGGAGTGCGCCACGGCCTCAAGCGGAGCTCCTCCTCTAGCTCAGCAAAGGCAGCATCCTGACGCTCACGCAGCTGAGAGCGGTTTGCTGGGTCCATGTAATGGTCGTAGTCTTCTAAGACCCAGGATCGTGACATATAAGCCTTAACACTGAAGTTCACTGGAAGCCCACATACACAAATCTGTACTTTTAACTCCCACCACCCTCCGGAACACAAGCTTGGGGTGATCAGGACCCTGCCATACTTGACAGAAAATGTTCCCTATGGCAGAAGGGAAACAAAAGGAACATATACGTGTACACAAGTACATACTGTACTTCAGACCCAGCCATACCCTCGGACATAAACCTGTTCATCCGTAAAACAAAGCTCCCAAACAGAAACTAAGCAACATAGTGTACGCTGCGCAGTGCAGTGAGGAGTGACAGATGGTTTGAAATAGGAGTAAAAGAGGCCACCTATGTCCACTGTGGAGGACCATCATCGAAGGAGGTGGTGGCTTACGGCAGGTGCCTCAACCCTGACTCACATCAAGTAACCTCAACAGGTCACATGATAGGGTGGGGCAAGGTCTCACAGTGGTTTCACCTGAAACCTCTGGTGGTAATGACCCACGCCTTTTTTCACACCTTGTCTCATGTGATGACATACGTGATTAATAGTGTGTCAACGACCACCTCCTAAGCAGCATTAGGGCTTAAATACCTGGGACTTTTGGTTTTTGAACTGAAAGAGCCTCTTGGATGAGAGGTGAAATGGGTTTAAAAAACTTAAAGCTCTCTTTCTGGCTCTTGTTTTTCCTGTAATGTAGATGGGACAATTTGATAGCCATGAAGCTTTTTTGCTAAGCAATCTGCTTCCTGGTTGTCACTACATATTTAACTGTATGATTACATGACAGCTGCTTTTGATTTTGGATTGAATAGGCTGTTTTCTCATAATAAAACCTATTATAAGACAGTGTGAGTACAGATGTAACACAGATAGGAGATATTACATTAACCAGCTTTTCTTTTGGTATACAACATAACTCCTTGTCTAACAAGGAGAGATTTTATCCACAATTCTTTTGAATCTTTATGTCGATGATGTGTCAAAGAATATGAGAGCCTGTAAATTTAGTGAACCACATCATGTATGCAGATGATCTTGTGGTCTTCAGTCCTAGTAGTGCTTCTCTCCAGCAGCTACTTCACATATGTTCTGCGTATTACTCGCAATGCCTGTAAGAGCGATATGATTTCTAGATTCTATATAGATTAAGGAGGAAATCTATCTCAGATTTCCAAAGTTTACATTGTCAGATAATAATCTTACTGTCAGTAATGAGATCAAATATCCTGCAGATCTTTCTGCAGATCCAATGACAGATGACAACAATATTTATAGGCATGACAGTTAATGTATGCTCAAGCGAACATCCTCTTATGCAAATTTACTGCATGTACAGAATGAGTGAATATTTCTTCATTTAGAGCATACTGTACACATTTGTATACAGAACACCTGTGGATGAAATACAGGGAAGCGAGCTACATGTAGCTTATAATGATGCCATGAGGTTGTTACTAAAGAGACTAAAATGGCAAGTGAGATGCTTGTAACTGCTGGAATCAGTATATTTAAAGCTTTATTAAGAAATCTCATGTTTAAATTTATATTCAGGCTCAACACGCCTGAGAATGAGATCACTGGGCTAAATGGATATCAGGTTTGGCAAAACATGAGTCTTTATTGGAGGCACTCCTGTAGTCTCTTTGTGGGTGTATTTCTTTCTATGGACAATGAGTGCTGAATAAAGATTGACTGATTGGGAAACATTGAAAAGAGGAGTCTCTAGCCACCTGACAAAAATGATAATGCTGAAAAATACTGCAGAGTGCAGTGGCCAGTGTGAAGAGGACGAGGTTTGCATTTAAGTTATGCATGAAAAGGAACACCAAAACGACCACCAAAAAAAACGATAGCATACCTCCTTGTTTCATCTCCACACAACAAATGAGCTAGGGATCAAAAAGCCCGAGCCAAGGATGCGCTTTTACTGAAGCTTTGGTGGGGGGGTTGGGTTTCTCATTTTTCTCACGACCTGATATAGGCTGCATCGTGAAAAGACAGGATAGCGATGGGAGGAGGGTTTTTTTCTGCCCTGAGTGGGCAGGCCCTTAAAGCACGGCGTGGTTATATTATTGGCGCATAGCTGTTAAATGATGAAGAATTTTAGAGAGGTTGCCGGTGGTCCAACCAATCGCGTACCGAGGTGTGGCCCCGTGAAGGCGTGGTCTAAGCGAAGAGGGGCCGTCCCAGAAGCGGAAGTGTGTCTCGGCTGATCTTTCGCTGTCATTCGGCCACGGTCGGTTCCAGGAGAGAGGGGCAGCCAAGAAGCAAGCAAGCACACACACAGAGGATCGGCTGGCTCTGAAGGAGAGACAGTTAGTGAGAAGAAAAGAAAATAAAGCGAACAATGAAACCGATCGAATAAGGCTTTATGAACGAACCGAGTATAAGTCACACACTGCCACGTTAACAAAGCTCTTCGATGATACGGTCCAGATTACAGGCAGCAGATAGAGAGCTGTGTCATTGAGCAGGCAGGACACGTCAGGAGAAGGGAGAGAGAAAAAAAAGAGCTGACCGACTGCACTGTACGAGTCAGCTACTAAAACCGCCTCTGAAAACCTTTGCCTGCCGCACTCATTGTTTCAAGGACACCGTCTCGCTCTCAGCCCGAGGGAAAGGATCTCGACACAGACGACGCCGAGGTCGAAAGGTGGTGATCAGAAGGTGAGGAGATGTTTTATTCGCTTGCCTTCAACCTGTCCAGCTAGCTAGCATTCGTGCTAACGGTCGTTAGCTAGCAAGCTAATGTTAGCAACGGATGGAAAAGTTAGCTGGTCAGCTAACAGCGATTTAAACTGCTTCTCCGTCGACGCGTGAAACCGATTAATTAACAATAATTTGCCCGACTGATAAAAAAGCCGTATTAATATAAACGTAATTTTGATAGTGGGCTCTTCCCAGGGTGCTGACAGCTGTCAAACAAGGTCGAGTGTTTTATTTTTGACGGTTTTGTTGGTTTTTTGTCAATATTTTCAGCCTTCGTTGATATTTTGTGCTAATGTGCGTTTCTTGGGTGATAATTAGTTGCCTGTCAGTTGGTTTTCGTTAGTAAAACGTCCCCAAATGGAGACTATATGCTCGACACAGCAGTGGTTCTGGCTTTACTGGTGGCTGCCAGCAGCTCAGCTGTAGACAATCTGGCAACGTCACGGGGTTATAATTAGCTAAAGATGTAACGTTAACTGGCTGGCTTTTTTTAAGGATGAGCTCTAAAGCCACAGTACAGTGAATGTTATATGTGTGTAGGATCTCATTTAGAACCTACACATAAAGAGATTTCCATGCCTCTGTGTCCCCTCACTTCGTTGTTTTTTTTTTTCTAAATCCCTTGATCTGTTGGTTAATGTGAGTGGGTGACTGCTAACTCAGTGCATGCCATGCTTGTATGCTCTTCTCTCTATAGGACCAAACGATCACGGGATAGCACTTGTCTGTGGGGGGAGAAAACAAATGGGGGATTACGGGTTTGGAGTTCTAGTTCAAAACAACACTGGCAACAAGTCTGCATTCCCGGTCCGAATCCACCCGCATCTGCAGCCCCCTCATCATCACCAAAATGTGTCGCAGAGCCCTGCCGCTTTCATAAACAGCACCACAGCCGCAGGGAATGGCACCACGGGAGGCTCTCCCTGGCTCTTCCCTGCCTCCGCCACCCACAACAGCGTGCAAGACGAAATCCTGGGGGGGCCAGAAAAACCCAAAGCACAGCAGCAACAGGAAATGCAAGAAACGCAAGAAAAGCAGCAGTTGTCTCCTGGGAGTCACCAAGAGGGTGGAAGTGGCGTTGGGATAATTTCAGAATTGGAAAAAGCCAGGTCCGAGGAAGGCAAGACAGAGAATGGCACATCTGACAGCAGTAATGGAAAAGAGAAGCAGCTCCGTCTTGAGTCACCTGTTCTGACAGGCTTTGATTACCAGGAGACATCTGGTCTCGGGGGTACGGGCCCAGTTCAGTCCAGTACAACCTCGTCATCGCTTTCTGGCTTTAACAACTGGTCACCCGCCATCCCACCTGCGCCATCAACAATCATCAACGAGGATGTCAGCTTTTTCAACCCGGCGTCTGCCAGTAACGGGCCTCTGCTGTTCCAGAACTTCTCACACCACGTCAGTCCAGGGTTTGGTGGGAACTTCTCCCCCCAGATCGGACCAGCTGCTGCCTTGTCCCAGCACCACCCGGCTCCCCCACCTCATCCCCATTTCCAGCACCCCCACAGCCAACACCAGCAGCATCGGCGTTCTCCAGCTTCTCCCCACCCACCACCGCCCTTCCCACACAGGAATGCAGCTTTCAGCCAGTTGCCGCATTTGTCCAACAGCCTGAACAAGCCCCCGTCTCCCTGGGGTCCAGCCAGCTACCAGAGTCCCTCTCCCTCCCCCGGCTCCTCCACTTCCTGGAGTCCCGGAGGAGGATATGGTAGTGGTGGCGGCTGGGGAGGATCTCAAGGCAGAGATTATCGACGCGGGCTGAATGGCGGGATGACTCCCATTAACTCTATCTCCCCATTGAAGAAGACCTTCCCTAACAACCATGTGGCATCCCAGAAGTACCCTCGAAACAGTCCCGCAGGCTTTAACCCCAAGTCCTGGATGGATGATGGAGTTGGCCGCAGCGATAACATCTTCCCCTTTCAGGTCAGTTTGCCTCTAAGATGTTTATTCAGATGGTTGAGTGGGAATTTTCACTAACTGTATGGAATTGTCCTCTTTTTCTTCCCAATTATGTTGTATACTAAGCATGAATGTCCAGCGTATATGTCTGGTTCTGAATATTTTTCAGTTGTAGCTGCTCATCACCTGAATTATTAAACAGCAGGATGTCATTTATGTGAACTATTAATATTATAGCATTATGTGGTACAGCTTCTATTTTTAGACACAGCAGGAGGGCACAGATTTACACGATGCTTTTGCTACTGTGTTAAACCTGTTATTGGACTCTGTACTTTTATAGCTGAGCGTCCTTTGCGATGACTAATGTGGCTCTGTCACTGCAGTGGTGTGTGCCATGTGAATTGGGGGGGGGGGCGCATATAGGAATGGGGGAGAAGACGGCATGGACAGAAAAAAAATGATAAGATTTTATAATGGGAGACTGGGAGAGCGAGGTACAAAATGAAGACGGCGATGGAGGGTATAACGACAGACAATAGTGTCAAAAACTATATCTGCATTAAGTGATGAATAACAATACATTATGGTTAGATTGCTTTTGTTCCAGTCGTAAACAACCATTAGCAACAAACGGTGATATTGTAGATCCATGAACCTTGCTCAGTTCTTTATGCTTTGCATATATTAGGCTCTTGACCTATTACACTGTGTAAAAGAGAGCCTGATGATTTATAAGATTTAGAGTTACATTAATCACTTACTGTATGTCATGGCATGGGTGGCCACCCCTTAATAAAAAAAAAAATCCAACCTGTTCATTCATTTTAAAAGCTGGGTCCACATACAATGAAGACTGCTTAAATAATTGTACTGTCACATGTAGAAACCAGCTGTAATGGAAAGAGGTAGAGGGGCCTGGAGATAAATTCATTCTATTGATCTAGCCCGTGATTGATTGTGCTGGTCGTTATAAGGAGGAGGGGAAAGAGACAGAGGTGGCTATAGACCCATCTGGGCCTATCCAGTGAAATGTTTCTTTAAGTACCCTACATATCCTTTACTTTTTTACGTTGTGACAAAGTCCCTGCAAGTTGGTGTCAGTCGTAGTCGTCGTCATGGATGAAAATAGATCGTGTTAAATAGTCCTGGTGGCTGCATGTCTTTTTAGATTCAGCAGCCTGTCAACATCATAACTGAACGTATAGATTGCAGATTTCCTGGACACGTTCTTTACCAGTGAATCCAAAATTCTCTAAAGATGCAAAGTAACTTAAAACTGTTAAAAGTGATGCTTGTTGTGACCTTTCTTCTTGTCCATTAGCAGTTAATGACTCAACACTCCACAGGCTCAGCAGCCAGAAGGTTGTGCGGACATGTCTTGACATGTATTAGAGAGGGAGCACATGCTTCTCAGTAGCTATTTAGGATTAATGTTGTTAACAGCTAATTGCTGTAGGTAGTTGTGTGGCCCAGGTTCGTGTCTGACCTGTTCCAGTTTGCTTTGATGAGGAGACTATTTAAAGGGGGCCTGTTATTCTCATTTACAGTTCCATATTTTTATTCTTGGACTCCACTAGACTAGCTTTGCATGATTCAGTTAAGACATCCTCATTTGTCTTGTACAGGGTGTTGGTACAGTTCATCCAACGTTTGAAATGAGCTTTTTTTAGCTCCCACCCCATCATTGCTTAAAGCCACTAAATGTCAGTGACCTTCTGTGGTCTCTGATTGTCACCACACTTGCTGTGTGGACTTCCCTTAAGAGGACAATATTAGGAACATCCTCTCTCTTTTAGCTAGTTTTCTGGCAGCATAATTACAAGGATGGTGGCTCACTTATTTAGCATTGTAGTTTAAAAAAAGATAACTAAAATTGTAACAAGGTAGTTAGCTAATTTATAACTTCATCCTATTGCTTCTATTAACAGTTTTTACATGTCAAAAAGATTTAAAAAGCTTAAATTGATTAAATAACTGGGCAAATGTTGTGACCTAGTTCTGTATTACCTGTTCAGCTAATATCCGTCCTCTTAAGTTAATTAGTTACTGTATGCAAAATCATTTGTTGTGATATGTGAACGGGGTCATCAGTGATAGAATACTATAATGATCTTATAGAAGCATCACTTTCGGCTCATGCTGGAAGGAGGGAGGCTCTCCTGTGTCTCACTTTGTCTCCATCCTCCTCCCTGCTTTGTGCAGAGGTGCACATACGCAGCTGTTATGTCTTCATGAGCACAAAATTACAGATTAGCATGGTTGGATGGTACAAAAAAAGCTGTTGGCTTAATAAAAAAAAAAAAAAAGACCAGAAAAAGTATAATGAGAAAGAAGTTCCCAACATGCTTTGTAGATTTAAATGCGTTAAAAGCATTGTAACGCCAGTTGTAATGCAACTGGTGTCAAACAGCCTGTAGATCAGATTTGGGTTTCTGCAACAATTTTGAGAAGCCTGACTGTTACATCCCGGTGTTAGAGTTAAGCTAGCTTTCCTGTAGCTGCAGTATGTTGTTCTTCCTTGTGGTTGAATCAGATCAACTAAAGTAGCATTGTCCTCTTGCCCCCTTGATACTGCAAGGGCAGATGGAGGATGGGCGTAGAATGGCCTCCCTGTCGGTGTGCATGTCTGAGAGAGGGAGAGGGACTGATTATGTAAGTGTAACTCCTTTTTTAAAATAACAACACATTTAAAATATAGGTTTCAATAACAAACAAAGGATAACAATGACTGTTAAGAAATTGCTGTGTATATTTATAGTCCTCAAGCTCATTTTGAAACCTGCCGCAATCTCCACTTTTGCTTCTTTTCTTCAAGAACATCTCCTTCGTGAATCTGTACTTTTCAAGCATATGCACGGTGGCGTAATGGCAAGTCGGACACGATCAGTTCACGCAGATTTGTTTTCGCCTCGCTTTGCGTGGATGTGGATCGGTATTGTTTTGCCCGTAGTTACATCTTCCACTCAGATCTGTATCAGTGCTGCTTGTTGCATTGTGTAATGCAGCCGCTTTGGAACATTCACTTCATATGCACTTCATGTGGATATTAGGATTTGTTCCAACTGAGATAGTTTACTACATGTAAATGAGGATTTGCTTATAAGTCTGTCAAATTCTGAATCACATCAGTTGTTTTTCTTCTCTTTTTTCTTTTTGTCAGTTTCGATCCACCACAAAACAACCGAATCTTGAAATGTTTCATTTTGGTGTGAGCATGTACTGTAGGTCATGATGTTGTGGTGAAGTGGTTACTGTAGAAACCATTGTTAAATTACTGCACAGCCAACCAAGCGTCACATTTAATTGCCAGTGCCTTCTCTGTATATTTCACTCTTAAATACATCTATCCAAGTGTTGTTTGGCTTTCATTATCCATGCTTGCATATACATGTGACATGAAAATTGCCACATCGGTCTCATCAGTTGCCTTAAGCAGTTTCCTATCCATTTACTCCCGTAGCTACAGAAATACTCCAGAGGAAGTTATGGGAAAGATGGCTTTGTTTTGCTTTCTTTAAAACTGTTTTTAAAATGGTTCTTGTCAATGTTTGTTGAGATCAGGCATTGTTCAGATGACTGATTACACAAGTTGTCTTACACAAGGCACTCCCGGATTTGGTAAATGAAACACTGTAGTTTGTGTAACTGTGAACTAAACAGACCTGTGTCACATCCCTTCTCCTGTAAGCCTCAACTGTTGGAGTTTTAGCACACACAACAGATGAAGGATCAGTTGGGCATTATTCAGGTCTTCTGTGTTTGATGAAATAACTCCTATTTCATCACAACATCTGCTTCTTTGTGCATTTTTAATGTCGTAAACATGTAATATAGATGATTTCTGTAAGTCAGTACTTTTGTGACCTTTGCACTATAAACTCGCTGCACATAAACACAATAAATCAATAGTATGCAACCAGTCAGATATGTTACAGTGGTTAACTATCCAGACACACTGCTGCTAACTGCTAGCACACAGTTCACTTAGTAAATAACCTTTGACCAGAAATGTGTACTTTTTAAATGTCAGGGAAGTCTTTATTTTCTTCTTCTTCTATCTGTTATTCTTTCCTTCTTTGTCCTCTAATTCTTCACCCGTGAATTTCAAGGTCAGAAGCCTGCTGCTGTGTCAGGTGTACTGAGTGGTTTCAGACTGGTAAATCTGGCCAGTGACCAGGTCAAGACCTGCAGGGTCTGAGGTAGAGAAGCCAGCACAGGATATTGCCTCAGTAAGCCACCTGGGTAACTGTTGGTTACAGCGCTCCTGACTGTTTGTGCAGCTTAGAAATAATGATGCTGTTATCTGAAGGCACATTATTAAAACTGTCTCTGTGTATGTCCAGAAAATCTTTGCAGAGTGTGGTTTTACATATCGCTTTAACCAAAACAACGCTACTTTTTATGTAAAATCAGACCTGTAAATGACCAGTACACGGGGTTGTAAGCTGGTTTGCGTTACGAATATTAGACTATTAGGCCGTTTGTTTTTACTCGATAAGCCTGTGCTTTAAATATTTGTAGTTGGATGCCCTGCGTCAGCTTACATGGGCTCCAGCTCTTCTGTGACCCTGAATTTGATAAGAGGTTAAGAAAATGGATGCATGTTTGGAAAATACTGTAGCTCTGGAGTGGGCGGCACAGTGGTTAGAGCTGTCGCCTCTCAGCAAGAAGGTCCTGTGTCTGCATGTTTCCCTTTTGCCTCCAGATACTAAATCTTCCTCCTACAGTCCAGTGACATCCATGTTAGGTTAATTGGCTGTCTCTGTGTTAGTGCTGCTATATACTGGCGACTTGTCGAGGGTCTACCTCTCCTCTCACACCATGACAGTTGGGAGAGTCTCCAGACCTCAGACCCCACCACCAATCCTGAATCAGATTAAGAAAATGGATGGATGTATAACTGGACGGATGGTGCTCAGGAGCCTAAAGATGATATTCAGTATTTACATGAACCTTTGTTGGTTATATTCTACAAAGGCCAAGGGTGGCAGTACATGCGTGAAAACTGCTAACATCTGAATCTTTAATGAAAATATGATGCAGAAAATATTGAGTGTGAACTAGAGGAAGTGCAGTTGGGTAAACTCTATCCTGTCCAGAGTTAATTGTCAGTAAATAAAAGTTAGACAAACAAAGCCATGGAAGTGGCTGAAAAAGCAAGGCCTGTTGCTTTGTGCCTGATAAAACCGAGAGTAAAATGCAGCTATTTATTATGTCTGGTAATGGCAGACAGAAAACATTGTTTGTAAACTCCGGTTGAGAAGAGATAAGAAAGGTATGTGTGAACATCCGTTCATATATGTACTGTGAACTCCTGAAATAAAACTTTCACTTTACAGCAGAAGTATAAGTTCTGGATTAGCAAGTAAGCAAAGCTAAATGTTATTTTATTATTGCCTGAATTTATTCCGATAAGTAATTTTCTTCTGCTCATTTTTATTTGTTCATAGCTCATTTGTGTCCTGGAGCGATCTGCTTATTCTTAAACTGATATATTTTTGTGGGATCACTAGGATGTCAGGTGTGGCAATGGCAAATGGTTTGCATGGATCAACCCCTTTTTTGGGGGTGAAATGGTAGAATTATTGCTGCGGTTTTTCACAGATGTATTAATAATATATTTCAAACAAGGCAAAAGTACATTTTTAACTCCCTAACCCCAAAGCACACACACGTATATATGAGTATGAATACTCACGTATAGGGCTGCTCAATTAATCGAATTTTAATCACGATTACGATCTGGGCTTTCAACGATCATTAAAAATGACTGAGCCGATTATTAGCCCCTCCCTAATTTATTCGCGACACCTTAAAGGCCGTTCCGTGAAAATATTGTCGGGCATAAACCGGTCTGTGGCGCAAAAAAGGTTGGAGACTGCTGATTAAGAGGACCCGAGGGAAGCTCGGAAAGCTAAGCAGAAGTTATTTGGAGAGTGACTGCCGTTGGTTGAAAAGAGAGTTTAAAAAAAAAAAAAACTTCAGTGGTGTTGCACACTATTTTATATTATTTTTTTAAAGTCATTGTTAACCCTTTAAAGCCGGTCAGAGCAGCACGCTCCGTTTTGCGTAACTATTTTTAAATCCCTGTAGAACCTGAACCGTGTAAGCTAGCGCAATAATTTGTTTTGCATATGAAACCGGAGGAGTTGTACTTACATCTGATGCCATCAGCTTGTCCTCGGTCACGGTTTCGTTCCACATATAGCTTTGCAAAAATTGCATAAAAAGCGCTTGCAGGAACAAAAACATAATATTCCAGAAACACGCTTTGCCGTTCCTATCAGCTGTTCGTAACACTTCCCACAGTGAAATGATGCACATGCTGTTTTCTTTGCAAATTTGCATCATAGGATTGTTTTTTGTTTTTCCTGCAGTATATAAAAATTGCTGTATCTCCAAAATAAAACTATGAAGACACTCAAAATAAATTTCCTGTTGTTGTAAACTATTTTTTGCAACTTTATTGTATTTAAAGTTTTGAGGGATAAGCCTCTTAAATTTCTCCAAGTAGAAATATATGTAAACAAAACAAAAGCGATTTTCAATTTTTTTTGTAGTTTATTGCACTTTTTTGCAATTTATGTAATTACTATGCACTTAATGCATACATATTATTAAAATATGGGCTATAACAGTTGTATTGATGTATAGCAACTTGAAATGCTCCCACAAATGGCACTACAGCATGTAAAAAAAATAATATAAGCTCTGGTGGACTTTGTTCTATAGTAGGTCTTAAAGGGTTAAATAAATATCGTCAAATAATCGTGATCTCAATTTCAGTGAAAATAATCGTGATTATCATTTTTGCCATAATCGAGCAGCCCTACTCACGTATCAGGTAATTGAACTGTAGACCTGCCCATTTTCCTGTGTTAAACACAACACCTTATGGTTCCTGTACACAATCACGCTGACACTGACAAATTTGCTTTAAAGATAAGCCTCAGGCCTTTCAGGTACCCTTCCTTGCCTACCTGTGATGTTCTGCATGAAAACTGTCATGCCATTTCAGACAAATTCTCTCGGTCATTTGAAGCCCAAGGTTAAAACCATTACCACTGGTCCTTGTGACAGTGTTGTTAAATTAGAAAAAAAACTTTCTTTTTTTTTTCTTTTTTTTTTAACTAATGAGCGGTGCACCGGCAAGCACATAACTCTCCTGCTCATACAGCCTCATTGTGCCCTTCTTACGCCCTTGACAGACGCTCTGCAACAGGAAGAAAGGGCACTTGTGTATACGTGTGTGCATAAGCCCTAATTAGTCACTGAAATATGTGTTCAGCAAAATTTGATATAACAAAAAAGAGTTGACAAAGGAAAGTTTATGTTCAGGTGTCTTATAGGGCTGCTCGATTATGGCAAAAATGATAATCACGATTATTTTCACTGAAATTGAGATCACGATTATTTGACGATATTTATTTAACCCTTTAAGACCTACTATAGAACAAAGTCCACCAGAGCTTATATTATTTTTTTTACATGCTGTAGTGCCATTTGTGGGAGCATTTCAAGTTGCTATACATCAATACAACTGTTATAGCCCATATTTTAATAATATGTATGCATTAAGTGCATAGTAATTACATAAATTGCAAAAAAGTGCAATAAACTACAAAAAAAATTGAAAATCGCTTTTGTTTTGTTTACATATATTTCTACTTGGAGAAATTTAAGAGGCTTATCCCTCAAAACTTTAAATACAATAAAGTTGCAAAAAATAGTTTACAACAACAGGAAATTTATTTTGAGTGTCTTCATAGTTTTATTTTGGAGATACAGCAATTTTTATATACTGCAGGAAAAACAAAAAACAATCCTATGATGCAGATTTGCAAAGAAAACAGCATGTGCATCATTTCACTGTGGGAAGTGTTACGAACAGCTGATAGGAACGGCAAAGCGTGTTTCTGGAATATTATGTTTTTGTTCCTGCAAGCGCTTTTTATGCAATTTTTGCAAAGCTATATGTGGAACGAAACCGTGACCTAGGACAAGCTGATGGCATCAGATGTAAGTACAACTCCTCCGGTTTCATATGCAAAACAAATTATTGCGCTAGCTTACACGGTTCAGGTTCTACAGGGATTTAAAAATAGTTACGCAAAACGGAGCGTGCTGCTCTGACCGGCTTTAAAGGGTTAACAATGACTTTAAAAAAATAATATAAAATAGTGTGCAACACCACTGAAGTTTGTTTTTTTTTTTTTTTTTTTAAACTCTCTTTTCAACCAACGGCAGTCACTCTCCAAATAACTTCTGCTTAGCTTTCCGAGCTTCCCTCGGGTCCTCTTAATCAGTGGTCTCCAACCTTTTTTGCGCCACGGACCGGTTTATGCCCGACAATATTTTCACGGACCGGCCTTTAAGGTGTCGCGGATAAATTAGGGAGGGGCTAATAATCGGCTCAGTCATTTTTAATGATCGTTGAAAGCCCAGATCGTAATCGTGATTAAAATTCGATTAATTGAGCAGCCCTAGTGTCTTATTATAGGTAGCTTTGCTGAATGCATACAGTAAGTGAGTTGTTTTAATCTAATCCCCAAGCAGTTCAAATACTGCTTGAACGCCTCCCTTTGTCACTTGTTTTAAAACCCAAACGCACACACTGTTCAGACAACACTGTGTATTTGGTTGTTTTTGGCAGCTGGGAGTAGTTAATATTACTGTTTAGTACAATCACCAGAGCTGAGCAATGTGGAATTTTTAAAAATTTTTTTTATCACAATTCTTTTCTTTAATGTCAGTCTATCGATCAGTATATAATTTTGACTTTTTACTTGTGATGATGTAAGGTTGATTTTGATTTAAATATTTATTTCTGGTCTGCATTTTAAAACGAAATAGGTATATAACAAAGTGACAATCTAATCAGTTAAAGTTCTGTGACAGAAGAACGCAAACAAATGTCTAAATTCTTTGGTCAGTTCCAAATAAATAAAATGGATCCACATTTAAGAATGGAAAATAAATCACTAAAAATGGCATCGATACTTTTCTGTTGATTCAAACCGTTCTGTCCCAGTCTTCTGAGCCTTGGACTGTGTCCTCTGGGGTGTCGTGCTCTGTAATGCATGAGTTTTCGTTAACATTTTCTGGTGTCATTTTGTCCTTTAGCTTGCTCATACTCCTGACGTTCTACTGTACGTGGTTGCAGGAGCCCAGACATTAGCGCATGTGCCACTACCTGCTGCTCTTCCTACGCTTTGCAGGTCACGTTAACCTGATATGGCTCAAACTCTGCTATTCTCATTGTCATTGGACTTTTGTGTTGCCTGTCAAAACATGGATGGAATGAGTTTTATCAACTTTATATTTATTTTGTGATAATTAAATAATCACAAGCGTCAAAAGAACAACTTGTTTCCCTTTCCTGTACTACATTTTTCCTCTTTTTATGATGAATTACCTCACTATTCACTTTTGCTCTCCCCTTTCTTTAACAGCTGTATCTACCTTCCTTCTTTGGCCTTTCTATCTTTTACAAATCTCAGGGATGTAATTAAAAGCTCAACCTTCCGACAATTGAATATAAGCGAACTATTAAATAACCTCCAAATTCTACAGCCTTGACAAATTACACATCACCAGTGTGTAATTTAGTTACTCTTTTTTTGCCTTTATGTTGTGCATCCCTTTACCCTGCCACAGCTTCCATTTTATCTTAACAGCCAGATGACATTGATGATTAATGTTGAGAGTTAATCACCCACAGCATGTTGGATTTAATCATTCTTTGATGACTCTACATGCCATGAAAATCTGTTGGAGGTTGCTCAGTTTGGTGCTGCTAAAGATTAGATTCTGTTTAGAGGGAGCAGTCACACAGTGGTAGCCAGGCCCAGCCCTGGTTTTGTTTGCTTTTTTGTTTTTTTCCAAACATGCTTGACTTGAGCTTTTATGATATTAAAGGCAGCGTGTTGTCGGTGGTCTCTGTTATAGACGGAGCCGATGATAGGCTCTCCTGTCCAAATAAATATCTCCTGTCAAAAATAGACATTGTTTTTTATAGATGTCTAAAATTGATTGGAATTGACTCTGTGTAAATATACCAGGGAGCCCAGAATGGCAAAGCCCAGATCTACCTAGACTACTTTTTCAGTCAGTGTTAAGCAACTAGTGTGTGCTGTGTGCAGCACTTTATGCACTGGTTGTAAAGCTAACCCATATCATAATTTAATGAACCATAGATTGAATGACAGATGAACCAATTTCTGATCATGTGTGACCCAGTACGCTTTTGTCAAGCATTTCAAATAAGCTTCTTAGACAATGCATAGGTCCCAATTTAAACAAAAAAAGAAAGAAAAGGGGGAAAAAAAAGAATTGATTATTAATTTTAGATTGATAAGAATTACTGGCTGAAAAAGTCAAATTATCTGAGAGGTAATTGTAATGGAATAATAAATAATAAGCCCATTTTTGTGTGTTCCATAATCCTTATTCTGGATAATAGTCCAAAATTTTTAAATGATTAGTTTGGTGCATAGTTTTTAATTCAGTGTCAAACAAACAGCAAATGGCACCGGGCCTGGTAGAGTAAGGTTGCCTTGCTGCATGCAACCAACAATTCACACCTATCATGCATAGTAAAAGGAAAAAACCCTGCACTGTCACTGTTTACATTATCAGCTTCAAATAGACTGCTTCAGGGTTACACGTTTCTGCAAGAGATGATTTTGCAGTGTGAATGGGCTGCATGCAAATTTAAGTGTATGCATTAGGCCGTGTTCATAGATTACAAGAACTACCATATAAACCGTCATTTTTCTTGCTTGTGGCTAATGTGCGTGCATCTGTGCATGCTTGCAATCTGTCAGGGATAAGCTCTTTGCTGGACAGCTGGCCAGTTGTTGAGAGCGAGTGAGATGCAGAAATCTGATGATTAATCACTCTCCAGGCTAATGCTTAGCAACTGCAGAGAACCAGCCAGGCCTCAAGTCCACCATACTGAGTCCATCTCAGCCACAAAATGAATTTGTATTATCCAGAAACAGTATAATAGAATTACCCTGTCATACTACACCGCCCACATATGATGGTAAATAAACTGATGCCACAAAGCATGCGAATCCAAAAATGCGTACAGCATTGTCCGCTTCCTATTTGTATGCATTTGTCGTCATGTTGGAATATACTCATTACCCTTGTATACTTAAGGCAGAAACCAAACCTGGACTCTGTTTCTGCTTCCCTTGCCTTGGAGTGTTTGACTTATTTGTCCTTAGGCAATAGCGCAAGTGCACATATTATACTGAAGCGGATATGAGAAAATGGTGGATACAATCTGGCCTGTATCCCCATGTTGATATTTGTTTTGAGGGAGAGAGAGTTAGTGCATTGGGTGTGTTCTGCCACAGTGTTGTTTCTGTTGTAGTCAGCTCAAATGCTGGTAAGAAATTTGGCTACAGCTGGGAAGTTTGGCTGTTTTACCAGCCAAGTGTGCCAGATACCCAACCACGCTCTTCAAGCCGATCAGATAGTAGATATTGAATTTTGGTGAACAACTCCAGACACCGGACGGTAGATTAATGAGGAAAAAGAGAAAAAGTGTGTTGCCCTCCTAGTCAACCCTTGAAGTGTAGTTCACTTGGATAGGTGTGTTTCTTCTGAGCCTTTTAGCATGGTAACACAAAGGACAATGAACATTTCTTAGTCTTTTCTGACACTGCCTGCAGTTTGCCGTTAGGCTTTGAATTGGTTGCTGGTTTAACAACAGAGATCTTTGCATAGCTGCTGCTGAAGAAACAACATAGTAAATTTAAAGAGTGACTGATAATGCAGCCTTAGTGACATGATGGGTAATTCTCTGCCCATTATCAGTCAGGCCCAGGGCAGAGCTGACTATGTAGTGTTGTTGTCAGGATGTTTTCTCTGTTTTGTCTGAAACGGTGAACTTGTTTCTGTGTCATGCTTTATTTCAGTTATTTAACACTTTTCTCTTCCGTTTTTCTCGAGGCAGAAGTTTTCTGACCAACATTCGAACTGTTGCTACACCTGAACTGTATGAGTTTACTGCTTACTTTGCTTATAGTTTTTAAATTTGGATTTAGAGTTTTCCACATTTCATCTGAACTGTCCGCCGATTAGGTTTAAAAAGAAACAGGCCACATTGTTTCACACTGATGCTTTTGTTATTTTAACACTGCGTTGCTGACATGGTTTGGAAGTCTGATCTGTCAATCATCCTGTCAGGTTCAATTGCTTCGAAGTGGATGTTTTTACAGCGTTAAACCTGAACACATCAGGTGTGTTATTTTAGAAGCATGACAGTTAGTAGTTAGGCAGCCATTCCTTCGCCTGTCTTTTTTTTTTTTTTTTTTTTTTTTTTTTTTGTAATAATCTATTTTATGTTTTTACATATTTACACAAAATGCTAACGGTTGATTTTCTTTGAGTGCCGCTCTACAAATTAGTTGGAGATTGTTTCTCATTTAAAAAATCCCTTAAATAATCAAGTAGTCGATGGACTAGATACCAAACTGAAAGTAGGACATGCATATTCAGTCGTGACCAAGTTTTGAGAGAATAAACATGACTAAACTTTTTAGTCATAGGGTACAGCCTATGAACAACAACTTCTAGCTAGAACAATTGCTGCCTTTGTCAAGTATGAGATCTCTGACACATGCATGAGGAATATAAAAGGTTTTTTAAGGCATTTCTACTTTTGAAGTTGGTATTTGTTAGAGAATGGCTTGGAAAATGGTGAAGGAGGAGGAAGGAAGCAATGAGACATTGAAAAGCGAGATGCGAATAATAATTATTTCATATTTAACTTTTGGTTCTTTCAGAGGAAGGGAAACCCAAAGAGTTGATCACTTTCTTTAGAAGTTGTTGACAAAGACTGCATATTTTGTCTGGCTGAGGTGGAGTCTGCACTGAAACCTTAT
Source organism: Diplotaxodon limnothrissa (assembly GCF_057381915.1). Classification (NCBI taxonomy): domain Eukaryota; kingdom Metazoa; phylum Chordata; class Actinopteri; order Cichliformes; family Cichlidae; genus Diplotaxodon; species Diplotaxodon limnothrissa. Next base: position 22,349,275 of record NC_140605.1, read on the forward strand.
CAGCATGCCACTTGGAGTGTGTGTGTGTGTGTTTGTTTATGGGTACATGTTTTTAGTGTGAGAATATTTTGTATATACACATCGTATGGGTGTGTGCGTGTTAACACGTATTTGTGTGTGCATACAATTATATCCAGTGTGGCTGGCTGATATGCCAAGGATGCCCTTGTTGTAGGTGACGAAGCTTTTGCCCAGGAATTTGCTTGGCTCATGCTCCATTTGACTGCTTGTTTTTCTCTTGACTTTCATTATGTTGCCTCATTGAACGAGTCTGTTTATTGCTTGTGTTTACTTTGCAAGTTGCACAGCAGGAAAAGCACACAAAAACATGCAAGAAAAGAAATTAGGGTTGAATTAAACACATAGTAATTAAGCACATAACAGCATCTTATAAGATGAGAGAAATCAACTGCTGAGAGCAAAAGCTAGATTTAATAAAAGAAAAGAACAACATTTAATTCTTCTTCCCATTGGTAGATACACACCTACAGATAATTTTTAAGCTACTTTGGGATGAGTCCTTCTGGACCCACACAATAAAGCTGAACACAACGTGAGCCAAGAAAATGCTATAACTTTTTTTATTTCTCATTTCTTACTTTTAAAACGATTTAAACCAATACTAAGTCTATGTGTACCTGTACAGTAGAGCTGGGCGATATATCGAGTTTTAAAAAAATATCGATATATTTTTATACGAGATATAAGATGTGACCATATCCTTTATATCGATATAGTCTATGTTACGTTATAATTATACTTGTGGAGCCGCAGGTTTGCCTCTCTTTCGTCCACTTTCGTCTTTACGCAACGTTACTCGGCCTCGCCTCTCCTTCACTGAACACAACTCCCCCTCCTCCCCCATCGCTTCACCTGCAGGAAGCGACAAGATGGACACGGCAAATCTCCGTTAACGAGTTACTGCGCATCGCCCTGTGCGTGGGGCTGGACGGCGTCAACGTGTTAGCTAGCTAACCACGCTAACGAGCTAACCACGCTAACGCCATGCAGCCCAGAGGTGCTGCACGGACTAAAATCCTTTCATTTTCTCAAAAGTTGACAGCGCGCCTTATGTATGAATTCTGGTTGTGCTTGATGGCCACGAACCGATTTTATGTGGTACACGGCGCTCAGCAATCTGTCAAAAAATGTTTTAGTACGACTTTGGTAAGCTACGGAGCTGCACCGCTTGATGGATTGTCGGAGCATTACGGCTGAGCCTCGCGGAGTGATACGTACTGTGCTTCAACGTAATATTACCCTACTGTGTATAAGGACCGTAAATGTCATCTGTTAAGAGACGTGGTTGCGAAGCGGATTACAAACTCCAGGCTGTCAAGTCAAGCAGTACAAGTTGGGAACAGAGCAGCTGTGAAATCTGTCTTTGTTATTGTGCTCAGCGTCTTTTAGTTTACATTTTGACTGCACATTTGTGAGCTTTTTGTTATGCACAAAAACAACATTGTTTTCTTTTATTTATGGAGCATTATTATTTAATAAATGCTCATAATTTATTTTTGAGTAAATTTTATGTACATCTGCTCTATGTTAATAAAAGTGCCTGTGTGACATCTGGGACACAGCTTTGACTAAGAACTCTCTTTTTGTTCTTACTTTATTGCTTTAAAAAAAATATATCGAGATATATATCTTATATCGCCATCCAGCTAAAAAATATCGAGATATGAATTTTGGGTCATATCGCCCAGCCCTACTGTACAGTCTCTCACATTGAGAGAAACAAAGCTTTCTGTCAAGTCTTTTCTTTGAAACAAGCTCAAGTGAGGTGAGAAGAAACAGGAAAGCATGTGACTGTTCCCCTTTTTTTAACTCTTTTTGGTCAAAAGTCTTTAAGTATTGCGGGAAGTTTTCACCATTGTGTAAATTTTCTAAGTTAAGAGTGAACATGTCTGTCTTGTGGCAAGACAGTCTTTGGCAAGCTTAGATATTAACCAAGTCATTGTCGCATTAATAAGGCAATTTCTTCATTGCTCCGCTTTAACAATTAACACCATTGGTTACCACATTTCTTTTTATAGTTGTGTTAACTGCATGTCTTTGAAGCAGGCTAAAAATGTGACACAGTGTTTCTTTTTTCTCTCCTCTGTTTAGGAGCGCACCAGGTCATTTGACAGCTTCAACATGAACACTCTGGAGAGCTCCCTGATTGACATCATGAGAGCTGAGCAGGACAGTCTGAAAGGTAAAGATGCCAGTTGTCAATCAAGATCATGAAACACTAAGCAGACCAGTAGCATTTTTTTTTCTTCCTTTTTTCTGTTTTTAATTTGACATTGCGTTAACAGCAGAGCTGTTTTTTCATAGAAGGCCACAGGCCTAGACACTGGTTGGTGAATGTCTGACAACCACCAGTCGCTAGCAAAAAGTGAGTCTCCAGCATAAAGGTTTCGCCTTTTGAAATGTGTTGGTTGCGGCAATATGTTTCAATCTGTTTGTGACCAACGAGGAGGTTTTTGGTGCGACAGATGTCTCCCAGCATCAGCCTACAACTTCCAGCAACCATACATTTTTCCCTATTCTATAGGCAGGGAATTTTCTTTTTTTACTATGGATTCGGTACAGGAAATGAGTGTATATGCTGAAAGTGTATGCTTCCCATTTAGCATGTCTGTATTTTTAGAAAACCTGTGATGCGCTGGAGGTAGTTGTATGGACCTTTATCTTTAGATGCATCATATTTTCCCACAGATGGCACACATACTATGATACTGATCTTGTCATTATTTGTCCAGTAAATGGCTGGTGTGCAATAGTTATTCAGTGCATGTCAACTGATCTCGCTGAAAATGAGTTTCACAATATAACATGCAAACACTTTGCAGTACACTCGTTATTTTGCATTTGGCAGTTTTCCTCATATAAGGTGTGCAATACAAGAGGGAAAAAAATGTTAATGTGCAAGCAGGCTTTACCTTTAAACACTTGTCTTTGTTATGGATTGTAGCTTATTTGGCCGCACAAAGGAACAACAGCTCACACACAATAATTTATCAGTTAACGCCTCAGTTTTTAGCAGAGAGGTTTCACCTCCTCCACAGGTCAGCCATGTAGAGGCTTTGTCTTCTTTTTGTGCTATCATCGGCGATATTATGAAAGGCCACAGTGTGTAGCAGTCAGCTCACACCTCTGTCTTCCTTTTCCTTCTTTCTTCTTCCCACTCATCATAAAAAACACAAACCAAGACAAACAAAAACAAAATTCTCCTTGTGGCTTCTATTCTTCTTCTTTACATTTTCTGTCATATCCATATATGCGATTATTCTGGGTGCGACAAATGCAGCTGGGTGAGACTATGTTGCATTCTGGCTTATGCCAGAGCTGACGGCAGTGGATTTCACAAGCAGCTCTAGGCAAGGCAAGGCAAATTTATTTGTATAGCACAATTCAACAACAAGGTGATTCAAAGTGCTTTACAGAGACATTAGAAACAAAAACAAATAAAAAGCATGATTTAAAATTGATTAAAACAAGCAAACAAACAAACTAACTAAACACACACATTTCACACCTGTACGCGCGATCTGAACCCTTATCGTAAGGGGAGCTACCAGTCCTTCTGTGGACGAGCTACTTTCTATTTTAAATTCCCTGAATTTAAAATGGCATTGCTTGAAACTGTGTCTAATAGTCTGTTTTTGCTTGGAAGCCATATCAGGCTGTACAGAGCAGGTCAGGAGGAGACAAAACCACACATGTAAATGACAGAGAATCTGGTCATTTATCAAAATAAAAGACTAAACCTTTTGAAATGCTCTCAGTGTGATTCGAAGCATGCATAAAACTGCATCAGAGAGGTGCCTTTCCTGTGCAGCTGTTAATATTCTACTTGCTGTGTTACATATGGTATTCCCTGATGGCAGATGTTTTCCACGTCAGTTAGCGTTTTCTTATGCAAGTTGATTCCCATGGACCTGTATAGCAATAGTTGACTGACCTACTTTTCCACTGTTATATAACACAATAAGGAGTTAATGAATTTAATATTTACAAAACACAGACGCCCAGCCATAGCCATCGTTGCTGCACATATTTGTGGTGTCCACAAGTTGCAGTTTTCAAAAGCACTTTTACCCACTATTGTTTTGAATCTGATGGTTTTTATATTGACAGATGACTGCACGATCAGCATAAAGTGAGCCTTTAGGAAGAGGGGTCCATTTAAGTGAGCTTGTTTCATAGAAACGGTGATGAACTGAGGGGCAATGCAAAAAGAACCATAAGATAAATACTGTCAGTTGTTTTAAATGTAATTCTCATCATCATTTTTATACTATTTTATTATTGTTTTTGCTATTTGTGCTAATTTTATTATTTTAAATGTCATTTTAATAATCATCTTATTTATTTATTTTTTAAATTAATTTATTTTATATTATTTTTTTATTTATTTTTTAACATGTTCAATGTATCATTTCTGGCATGTCAAGTGTACAGCACTTTGTGTTCAACTGGGGGCTGATCTGAAAGTGCTATATAAATAAATTACTTGCTTGCTTCAATCAAAGCTACTTCCGTGGCATCCCAGATTTAAAAACACAAAGTGTACAAACTGAACTGAAGGATAGCTGAGCATGGTGCAATAGGTATAACCTCTTTCTCATGAATTTTAAGAAGCAGATGCAGAGAGATTCATGAGGGCTTAGGCTTTATTTAAATGGGAATTATGAGAGATGGGAGAGCCCTCGCTGAACTGAACTGACACTGTCGTTGTTTTCTAATGATCGCTGCTGCTAAGCTTTTCATGCAAAATAGTGTTGTGAAATAGTTTTGGTCCAAAATGTTTGAAGAAGTTGCATGCAAATTTTTTAACATGTTGGTGTAGACGTTGCCAAGAACAATGATACTTTTTAACATACAGTATTGGTCTTAGCATTAAAAGGAAACATTTATTTGATAGCAAACAGTGCTGCTGACCGGTTATCATAACCCAGAAATTGAATATTAAATTAATTCTACAGGAGTCTAATGATCATTGTTTTAAAGGGTGACGCTCACAGAAATAATCTGACTACAGAAAAGTTAGTCAGTGGCCAATAGTGAGTGTTGGCTAAGAGGATAGAGCTGAAGTTCTTAGTAATGATCATTGTTTGAAAGGAAGCACATTTGATTTCTCAAGGCTTAGGCTAAGTGTAAAAGGTAACTAACTATACAGTTAAAGTTGACTGTTATATTTGATAGTAGTTTAATAGGACAGAGGACTTAGATAATGATTATGTTGTTTTTGTTAGGTTGTACAAGTTTTAAGTCAAGGACCAGAAATTGATAGGAGTCTTCTTATGAGGTAAAAATGTGGTATAAAAAAATCTCTAAATGGGAGCGATGTCGTGCGTAATATATGCATAGCTTTATGTTCCATAAAAACGCTTACTATACACATCAGTTTATTAGCAGAATAAATACAAAATAAAAGTTTTAAATAAATTTTTAAGTATGGGATGCTACAGTAAGATCACTTCTTTAAACCTCGGACCTATCGGGCTCAGTGGCGGTATAATGTTGTGCTGTCAAATCTTAGTAAATGTTTCTTCAGTATTAGCAGAAGAAAACTAGAAGTCTGCCTCATTAAACATGTTTTGGTGCTTTAGCTCCACTGATGGATCCAAGAAAACACAGGAAGAGAAGTCAAAATTCTCTTCTAAAAACCACAAAGCTTCTGCTTTACATAACTTCATCACAATTTCAAAATACTGCATAGTCTGGTTTGCAGAAGTGATTTTTAAGCCCAACTTCCTATAAATATGATAGAATATGATATGTATACATCCTATAATACATGTAAAGTAGATGTTCTCTGCTTCGTTGATGCTAATATTAGCTCAGTGGTAGGGATGGGTACCGGTGTCCGGTGCCATGATGGTACCGGTGTCCGGTGCCATGATGGCACCGGTGTCCGGTGCCATGATGGCACCGGTTCTGACATAAACGGTAGTAACCAGACCGAAAAGCAGCGCACATTTCGGTGCTTTATTTCGGTGCTTTTTTTCCTGAGCTGTGATACACTTCTAGCCAATCATTTTACGTTTCCCAGGATAGTAGGCGGGTCCAGGTACGTACGTTCTTTTAGAGCAGAGCTACAGATTAAAATGCCCAAGGCGAAGCGGTCAAAAGTCTGGCTGTACTTCACAGCAAAATATGCAAACTCAGCAGCCTGCAACAAGTGCTTTAAGCTGATACTGTGATACTGTCAAAGGAGGTAACACCTCAAATCCGATGAAACACCTGGCGACGCATAGCGTTTTTTTTTTAAAAGCCCAGAAATGCGCCGTATGATAGCTTGCTGCGAGACCTCACACCGAGCGCATCTACTGTGCGTGGGTTGCCTGTTATCTGACCCGGAGTTAGCAATATCCCCCAAAAACCCCGAAGAGGAGAGTCCTGGCCCCTAGCCCTGCCAGTGTATCAGAAATGATGAGGATGATGATGCAGCAGCAGCCGTTCTTCTCTGCGTGAGTAGCTTAATGTTCGTGTGTAATTTACGTTGAGTAGGCTAACCATGTTATTACATTAATGCAGGTAAGGTGAACTAGCAAACATCATCATAGCTACATGCAGCTGTCTTCTTGTTTGATGGCAGATACTCCCTTCACCCTGGCCAAAAAGGCTAAAATGACCAAAGAAAAAGTGGAAAACAGTTAAACATGAGAGGTTTTGGATAAAGTTTGTGTTTTTTCCATTGATTAAGCACTGCTTCCAGCCAAGAGTGATACCATATATGCCCCATAGCTGCAGAAAAGGCTAACATTGTTATCTTTTTACAAAAAACCAGCTGAACATGAGAGGTTTTTGGACCAATTTTGTGTTCTCCATTCTTTAAGCACCGGTTTGAGCACCGTTTGAGCACCGGCACAGTTTCAAAAGTACTGATTTGGCACCGGTATCGGATAAAACCTAAACGATACCCATCCCTACTCAGTGGCATTCTCAGAACCTTTTTCTGTGTGGTCAGGTATGTTTACATTTTTCCGTTGTCTGCAAAGCTTGTCTGAAGAAAGATGACAAAAAGTAAATAATTTTAGACAATAATTTGATGCATAACAAATATTATATTATAATTACAGCGACTCTTCTCCGGGCCAGTTTTTGCTCTTTCTCTCCGTCACATGCATACATGCATCTACATAACAAACTGTGGCAGAATTCATACACAAGCACATTTAGATGCACATAAGCAGGGCAGCAATTTCTCATTCCGGCTTAACATATTGAACAAAGTGAGAGCAATGAAGCAAGGGAGCGGGCGAGACAAAATGTCTACAGTACAAGGAGCTTTGAATCCCTTCCAGCATTGTCCTGACTGACAGAAAGGATCCCTCTGTTCACCCGCCCCATGCATGCACACACACACACACACGCCCCCCCCCCCCCCCCCCCCCCCCCCCGTCTTTTGTGTGCTCTGCATGCATGTGCTTTAACTGTTACAGTACTGTACTCACATGTAGCCAGGAGCATGCAAATCAGGTTCACAGAGCGGGCATGCACAGTCCTGCAGACACACAGGGATATGGTGCCTACTCGTGTGATCCTCGGAGACCATTATAGCCCTTTAAAATTCAGAATAGCAGGTGGTGCTCAGATGGACTTTTACCTTAGTGTCATCACATCACTAAGGTCTGAATTGTAGTCCAGAGGATTTTAGTTTGGTTTGGTTGCCACCTTTGAGCTTATTTTGATTAAACTGAACTCATTTTATTGCATTTTTATTCAGATAATGATGATGGGTGCGCTACACAGTCGAATATTATCATCGAGCGGCGTGTTTCAAAGCTGCAGGTGGTCTGTCCTGGTTTCTCTGCTCTGTGAGTCGGGGTTCTGTTTTTTTTCTGTTCCCCCCCCATAGTTCTAGGCAAACTATGGGGGGAGGAGCCAACACATTTCCATGTGACCAAGGCGTTGGAATGCACCAATCACAGGGCACTCATTACCCACTCAACAATGGTCGTACTATTTGAGCTCTTTCATGTCATTATCCCTCTGCAGCAAGTGGGCCTTGCATAACTTCGAAGCTTGTTTGGAATCATAACATGTTTGTGTAGGCGCGGGTGTGTGCATATGCAAGAGGGTCTTGGCAAATGGCTAAAATCTATAGCATGAGGCTTGGAGAATAACGAGGTGATAAGAGGGAAAGAGATAGTTGATGTCCCATAGATGTAGGAGAAACATGCAGCGAGCGGTAACAAAGGTTGTGGTCATAGCTGTCCCAGCTAAAGTCTGCTCTGGATTAACACTTTAAAAAAACTTATAACAAAGTAAAGTCACCAACTGTTCCTATATTATGCGCAGAATAGATCAAATAGTGCCCCTCGGCAATTTAATTAGTGCACTGCTGTAATTGTCAAGAGGATTATTATGGTAACAGCCCTTTTCCAAATACAAAGTACTGATTGATAGTGTTAGTGGTGCTGTCTTGCCTCACATTGTTTTTAGCTGGCTGTAGCTGGTGTGGAGGGCAGACATCGCATTAGTGACAGCCATTTTATTACTATATCTTTCATATTCTTAATAAAATACAGATTTTTCTTTCAACTGGTCAGTGAAAATATAATAATAGCTTTATAGGAAGGTTTATATGATATAACAAAAGATTTTTTTGTTGTGTTTCCCTATGTAGGTCGTCTTGGTTTTCCTCACCCAGGAGGGGACAACCCTCTTCCCCTCAATGGTACGTATGGTAACCTAAACACTCAAGAGTCTGCTAAAATGACAAACTGGGCAATAACAAACTAATTAAAAAATTAAATCATAAAATGCTGATATCTCTGATAAATTTATTTATTGCAAGCTGGCATTCATTTTATTTATTAATTTTTTTTAAAAAAGGGCCTTTATCGCTTAAAAACGCCCAATAAGTTAAAATGGACAAGTGGACAGTAGATCGACGTGAAGAAGAGTCAGATGTTTCAGATGGTTTTTTTGGAGACGTAACAAGGTGGGCTTCATCAGTCTGAGGAAATGGCAGTAATCTCTCATTCAGACATGGGATGCTTTTCCATTAACGTCCCTCATAGCTTCCCAGCCAGTGCCATGATGGAGGGAGAGAGTGATGGCATGCCTGTATTGTATCGACTCTAGCGAAGCGTAACTGCACTTGAAGGTTTAGTTGTTTGCCGCTGTTGTTGCTAAGAGCGGTGTTTCTGTCTGTGTACTGTTCATTGCAGCAGCTGCTCCTGCCCCTTGCATGCAGGATCAGAAAGTAGGCGATCTCCCTGATAGACTGAGAGAAGCAGGAATACATATTTTATGATTGGAAAATGAGTTAGTTAGACACAAGACACTTGTGCAGTTGTAATCTTGAGTGTGTAACCATTAGTGTGACTGGTTTCAGTTAAAAACTTGTTGGTAAGAGTGCCATTGTGACTCTTAGAGGAAGTAGCCACGATATTTATGCAGACACAAAGGTAGGGTGTTTAGATGCCGTCAGATTCTTGGAGAAGAGTGCACATCTTAAAGGAGGGAGGTAGGCTAAATATAGCAGGTGGAGATGCAGATCTTTCTGTTCGTCTTACCTGAAGTTAAATACAAGCACATCCCCACATGCCTGCTTGAAATTAAACTAACAAGCATATATTTTTGTGCCCTTTCTCCTAGCTTGAAACTAATGTGGGGCTCTTCCCTTTCTACCTGTTACTGTTGAGATTGCTTAGTCCCCAAAGCCAAGAGGTAAAGAATGGATTGAGAAATGTGGACAAGTGGAGGGAGCGAAATGGTGTTTTTTCACCACTCTTTAATAAGTGGATAGAAAGCAGCAATGAAAGGGAAACTGCCTTTGGTTTGAATAATTTGCTAAATACCAGAAATAGTTTGATAGGTAGTTACACTAAAGATGAACCTCTTTGCTGTTCTCATGCTTCTTAAGGAGGCTCTTTCATCTTATGTTTGTTTTGCTTTTAAATGCATTCTTTAATCCTGGTGCTTCTCAAAAATAAGATATGGAGCTCCAAATTAGAATTGGCTTTATACTTTATTTCTTTCCTCAGCGGGTAGGAAAAAACCAAACCATTCATGTCCACATGATATGTGGAATTTAGTGGCTTCTACTTTGCCCTTGTACGCTACAGTTTCCTTTATTGTCCTTTTAGCTTTTTGCTTCTGGGCTTGGGGCTAAGATGTAAAACATGAAAGGCCAGCAGTTTCTTCAAAAGATTGCCGAGTCACATGGCAAGATCACATGATCAGGAGCTGTCATCAAGCCCCGAGACAGATGGTGCCAGCGGATAGGCAGCAGATAGAGGATGCACACTAGCCAAACCCTCCCTTCCATCCCTCTACCCCCACCTCATAAGAACACAAAGATTGCATTCCTATCTCCTGTTCTTTCACCCTTTCATTTTCTTTGACCATTTTTTCTTTTTCTCCTGTTCACGCACTTCTTATAGCTCTGTGTGCTTCCTTTTAGTCTGCTTTCTTGACTCTCTTGGGCTCTATTGCTAGCCTTTGTAGCCCCCCCCCCCCCCCCCCCCCCCCGGTTGATGTCCATCTGGGTTGGAAAATCCACTGAGGGAGGCCAGGATTGTTGCTCATGCGCTCTTCTCCATGTTGCTCTTTTACATGGGTTGAGGCCTGGTTCACTCCAGTGTGCACATTTGAACATTTGTCACTTTAGCTCAAGGCCAGTATAGTCCCCCCCCCCCCGCAATGATGTCAGCATCAGAGAAACCACTGCCCTGGGAAAAGTTTGGATAATGACACACTGGATACATTTTCTTTCTGTTAATGAGGCTAGATTGAAACTGCTGTTGTCAGGGGTAGTGCTGCTTGACCTTCAGTGATGCATTTGATGTCTTGGAGAGTTCAGATTTAGTCACTAAATTACTGAGGTCATGCTTATAGTAGAGGTCTCAATTTTATTTATTTTTTAAATAAATAAACGTCTTTTACACTTATTGAGCCTAAGGCAATATTTATCTATTTGCAGCATTACATTCCTGGAAAACATTCTAGTGCAAACTAACATTTTCTTCAGCTCAATGAAGAAAAAAAGGTTGTAAATTGACTTTTATTATGAAAGAGTCACACAGGAAGTGCAGTGCATTTATCAGTGAACTTGTATCTTAATGCCATTATTCACTGTGATGTTTTTTTTTAAATTTTATTTTGGATAACAGATGGGTTTGAAATATTGCAGGGAGTAATGAAACAAGCAGGAGCAGCCACTGTGAACCATTAGATAAAGAGCTGCAGGCAAAAGGCTGTAACTTCCCAGCAAAGTAACCAACTCACTCTGCCATGCTGTTTGCAGGTTCATGCTGTGTGGAGCACACATGCAGGTCAAATATGACCTACAGTTTTAAAGCACATTTGCTGTTAGCTATAGGTCTTGCTAAATTAGACCTGAAATCCAGTTTAAGGTTCAGCCCTGGGATCAAGTCTTCGTCATCGTCTTTCCGTTTGCATAATTATGCAGACTTGCTTAATTTTGGTACTTTGCAGTCAAGCTAGGTGAACTGGATAATTCACACGGCTGTTTGGCTGGCATTGAACATATAATTATATCTGGCACTTAACTTCACACAAAGCTGCAGTTGTTCCGAAACTGGTTTCTATTCATGCTTTTATTATTTTCTTTTTCCTCCTTCCTCCTCTTTCATTTTCTTCCCCTCTTTTAATTGAAGGCTTCATTTGATTTTTTATAGATGTTCCTGATGTGCTTCACTTTCAAGTTTCAATTTTTCTGCCATTTCTGTCAATATTCCTATTCAGAGCATCCATACATGTAGCGTAACACTTCATGTTATCCTTCAGTTTCTTTGTTAAAGGTTATCCCAGGGCTTGTATTGAATTACAGAAATGTTTTGCTGTTGAACTGAGATGTCCTTTTTTAGCTGTGCGCCTTTAGATTGTCTCCTTTATCCCCTTCTCATAATGAGTCAGCATTTTATTTTGAAAGTGCTATATTAATAGCGAGGTGACCTTTACAGCGTGTCTATATAAAGTGTCCTTTATAAAAAATACAGCAAGTTTAAAATGATTGTCTGCAACCTTTCAAAATGCACAGTTCCACAATTAAAAAACACAAAACAAAAACCTGCTTGATAGTCGGTGTGCTGACAAAACCACAGGGTGTTTATGATTCATCGGTGATTAATAAAATCAAGGGCCCGCAGGCTGAAAGTGGATCGTCTCTCCATTGTCGTGCACCACCTGGCACTTTTATTGGTATTATGTGTATTATGGGACTTTTGTGAACATCCTCTTCTTTGATTTGTCCTTATTCCACATGCAGCCAGGAATTATAGCAGGAGACGAGGTAAAATGCAATCACAAATACATCATGTCTCGTTTTCAGCATATTTTCCCGCCCTATAAGCCTCAGTGTTTAACTAATCTTGTAATGTTAAGCAGTGTTATGATTTTATTGACTGTGGTCTGCTTGTTTGTTGTTACATTAACGGGCACATGCATTTAGTTTTGGAATGGCCCTGTGCTTTTTTAAAACTTGTTTTCTTTTTTTTTTTTTATACGTGCAGTGATGTGACGAGTTTGTCTGCATGATTGTCTTTAGTCTCGAGCCTTGTTACTCGTCGTCAAGTGATCTTGTGCATCTTTTATCCTCAAGTTTTTGTTTCTCTCATTATGCTTCACTCTGCTCGCTTTTCTCCATCTTTGCTTGCATATTGCAAGATTAACTCAGACAATACAAGACGGTGTCACACTTAGCTACAAGTTAATGAGGCAGGGAGACGCGCAAAGTGTAATTCCTGATTTACACTCATTGCAAGAGGAGCCCGACACATGGCGAGGCACACACACTGTCAGTTAAGGCTAACGTCCTTGCATAAATCTTCATAAATCTTCATAAAGCAGCTCAGGGCAGGTTGTATAGGAGCAGGGATAGAGCAGGGAGAGCTTAACCTTTACCACACACAGTGCACTCTGAAAGTGTTTATACTTTCTCACTGATGGGACTAATGTGTGCGCGATAACCTTTATGTTCACAGGCAGCACAGTTCCATGTGTGATTCATGGAAGCTAATTAGGAATAAAGAACAACACATCAAGGACATTTAATTCGGTCAGACTGTGATGTGGTCCTTTCAGGCTCTAATATCTCCATTCTGCGTGCACGTGTTTAACTGATTCTCTTCCAATTTGAATCAAATAGTTATATTTTAGTAAGTAAGATAAAAAGGTTAATGGTTTGTTTACTGTTGTTAGATCAAGAAAATTAAAGTAGTAGGAATTGAGGTCAGATAGACAAAGGGATGAAATTAAAGTGCTCATTTACGGCCATCTTTATTGTAGTGCCATTACCATGATTTACTGTTTTCTTTAAAAAAACAAAACAAATGTCTAGTTTTCTCTTCAAAAGATAAATCTTTTCCACCTTCTTCTTCTTTCTCAGGCCACTCTTCTCTCTTCCCCATAGAGGATGGTTTCCCTGATGATGAACGTGGAGACCAGGGTCTCGCAGGCCTAGGTTCCCCACACTGCTTTCCGCACCAGAACGGAGAGCGCGTGGAACGCTACTCGCGCAAGGTCTTTGTTGGAGGACTGCCCCCAGATATAGATGAAGGTGCAGTAGTAACATGATTAATATCAAAAGGATTGAATTCCTGGGTTACTTTTAGCCTTTTATGTAATCAAACTTAGAACAAGGGAACTTGAGGGAAAATGTAAAAAGTTAAAAATAAATAAATAAAGCAATCATGCCTGAAACACACAGGGCTTCTTACAGTACACCCCCCTGTAATTTACTGTGAAATCTGAGCAGGGCCTCTGCTCTAAATCTCCCCTGGTGTTTTCTTTGAAAAAGCTATGGGCTGACGATGAGGATGCATTATTATTATTTTTTCATTTCAGATGAGATAACAGCCAGTTTCAGACGCTTTGGACACCTGTTTGTGGACTGGCCTCACAAAGCTGAGAGCAAATCCTATTTTCCTCCCAAAGGTATCTTAAATTCCTTAAATTCACAGCTTGTTCACACTATGCTGTTTTTTTTTTTTTGTTTGGTTTTTTTTTTTGGCAACTGACTTCAGTATTCCTGGGTAAAGCAATGAGTGATAATCTGCTACAATCGATATCTATACATCTGAGCAATCTGGTTTTGTCTTCAGGCTGTTATCTGAAGCATTTGTCATCTCTGCTCAGATTGTTTGTATGTTTGTAAAAGCTTATGCCTTCCTGCTGTGCGAGCAGAGTGTCGTGATCAGACATGCTTTCACAGTAATCAGCAAACTAAATTCCAGCACAATCCTCTGTCAGTACTCTGCGGCCCCAGCAGCGAGAATAACCCTCTTGTGTTCTGTGCAGGCTATGCCTTCCTGCTGTTCCAGGACGAGAGCTCAGTGCAGGCTTTGATCGATGCCTGCATCGAGGAGGATGGCAAGCTGTACCTCTGCGTGTCCAGCCCCACCATCAAAGACAAGCCGGTCAGTGGGAACACACACACACACACACACACACACACACACACACACACACACACACACACACACACACACACACACACACACACACACACCAATATGCTTAAATCTATTGGTAGTCCCTTAGTAGACTAGAGCTAAAAAAAACCAAAACCCACTTATTGGTTTTGTGTGTGACAGGTCCAGATCCGCCCATGGAACCTGAATGACAGCGACTTTGTGATGGATGGATCTCAACCTCTTGACCCAAGGAAAACCATCTTTGTGGGAGGAGTTCCTCGCCCACTCCGTGCAGGTATCCTTCTTTTTTATGCTGGTATTTTTCCGCCAGCTGAATTAACAACAAATGAGTGTTTATAATACAAACATCTGAGGAGTATTCTGTGCATATGCTTTGCATCTCAAGTGTTTTTTTGTCAAAAGCCTTTTAAAGGTTCTTATTTCCCTTCCCTTTGATTCAGTAGTCTAAATATTTTTATAGCATAAATGACCAAATGAGAACAATAAGTAGTAGTCTTCTCTTACTTCCTTTTCTTTCCCAACTGTTGAAATATCAGCCGTAAGCAAAATGCTTCCTTCTGTGAGACAAAATGTGATCAGCTTGTGCTTATAAAATTAGACCCGCTACAGGGTGAGGCTAAAGAGACACTGACCTACACTGGTTATTTCAGGAAGTAGTCTCTATGACACACTGTGCAGTGTTAAAAAAAATAAATATTTTTTTCCCTTGATAATAATGTCACGTGTACTGTGTGTTCAAGTTTATGCCACCTTTGTGTAACTGTGTCTTAAACCTCTGTGCTGCCGTTTTAGAAAGGAACAAAGACATTAGGCCCAGCAGTGCATTAAATATTTTATGACCGTGTGTAATAACTGGGTTTAGATTTGCATTTTAAGAAAATCCACATATTAAAAAGGACGTTCAGACTTTTTAATGTCGTAATAAGTAAAGCTGAAATGTAAACTTGCAGGGATTTTTTTCCACAAACTGCATGCTTGTTAAAAAAACTGAAAAACAGTCATAAGGACGGTCAGTAAATTCAGGGCACTGCTTTCATATTTACCCCGTGAAACTCTGCAGGACTTTAATCCGTCCACGTTAATGGTTTAAACTCTCAGATGAACAGTTCTCATAAAGTATGTGTTTGTGTTTTCTGGTTACACTGGCATGACTTTATGTGAACCTCTGTATCCACACAGGTAATTGCTGGATTTCTGTGTCCTGCAATCTTTGTGTCGGTGTGCTGTCTCCATCTGTGCGCTGTCTCCATCTGTGCATCAAACTTGTTTTTGTGAATGTTTTGTTGATCTGCTTGTGTGCGTCTTCCTCACCCTCCCTCTTTGCAGTGGAGTTGGCCATGATAATGGACCGCCTGTACGGTGGAGTTTGCTACGCTGGCATCGACACAGACCCCGAGCTGAAGTACCCCAAGGGAGCGGGGCGGGTCGCCTTCTCTAATCAGCAGAGCTACATTGCTGCTATCAGTGCTCGCTTTGTACAGCTGCAGCATGGAGAAATCGATAAACGGGTGAGTGGAAAGAGGAGAAAAAAAAAAGCTCAGTGTTTTTCTGTCTTCCCTCTCGGCCCCCTCCTTTCTTCAGCTTGCTTCCTGCTCTTACTCGTGGTGTTTCTTTCAGTTGCGCAAAGGTGATGCAAAGTTTTAACAGTTTTTCCTGGAGTAATATAGTCATACTATACTGCATTTTATACAGAAATCATCTAGCATATGAACAGAAGAGTATAAATGACTGCTGTTAAATTTAGCTTCAGATTTTACATCCATTTTAACCTTTATCCAGGCAGAGTAGTTATAATAGGCGTGCTGTGTTTGTGATGTAACTGGAGCAGAGAGTGATTTGTGTAACAGAATAATGTAGGTTCACCAGAAATGATTGGATGTTTTTAGCTGAAATATATCTTGGTGTGGTTGAACTGGGCTTAAGATTTTCATGTCTTCGCAAGCTGTAAAACTGCTCTAATGACGACTCTCCTGTTAAAGCAATAATTGAGATTTTTACTTGTAGAACTGCCTGAAATTCAGACTTTGTAACTGAGTGGACTGTTTTTTTTGGTCAGCAGTTAAAACAGCTATTTTGACCAGTTTCAGTAGTAAGAGTACAAATTTGTTAACAAGTGCTTTTTTTTTTTTTTTACATTCATACTGTATGTGTCAGTGAACCAGCATGCATAATACCAAAAACCCTGAAAGTGAAGCATCTAAATGGAATTTGGCTTTCATTGAGTTCATTTATCAGTGCTATACCTACTGTGACCTGAAAACTATTCTCTATAAAAAGGCTATGAACTCCAGAGCCTCACTCTTTCAGTATCAGGAACCCTACAGATGGTGCACAGTCTATTATTTATTACATTTTTTTTATTAGCCTTAATTCATAAGAATACTGTCAGTAACTTAGCCAGCGCTGTCAGCAGCAGAAGAATTACAGTAATCTCTACAGGCATGCTAATGAACTGTATATGACACAAATTCTACTGACAATAGGTGAGTTAAGATAACGTGAGACTCAGCAGATGCATGTAAAGTATAGGTAACATTATAAGATAAGACACTGGAGTAATGGTATGCTCTTTTAAGATTTGCATAATTGTGATGTTGTGCAAATTATGTGTAATGACTGCCTTGGTAACGTTAACCTCCCAATACTACAGTCATTCATCAGTGAGCAGGAAAGATAAAGAAGCAAGAGGTGTTCCAAAAGGTCATAAACAGGAAGTTTAAAATGCAGAAAATTTTTAGTATTTTAATAACGGTGAAGTCAGCAGTGCGATATTAACAACTTTAAACATTCTTTTGAATACTGATCAGGAATAGGAGATTATTCGGCTTTTTATTCATTCTGCTTTTTATAAACAAAAACAAGTGAAACACATTTATGCAACAAAACAAATGTCAAGTGCTCAGATCATTTTCCAACATGTTTAAAAATTCACCAGACAACAGGACATCAACAATTTATTTATTCCCCCCCCCATCTGACTTCACAATTTTCCTCATAACTGCTTACATCCTTTGCTCATACTGAGGCTGTTAGCTTGGATAGCTTTAGCATTTACCACTTTGGCTTTGTTAGCTTCTTTCATCTGATTAGTTTTGTTGTTAAAAATGTTTGTGTGGTCATTCCCGTTCTCATGGGTCACTTTGGCTAAATTTGTGTATTTACTCACAGTGAAGAGCTTTCATGCTAACGACATGTTTGCGTGTGACACTGAGTAAACCTGCAACTATTTGCATGTGCCACTGTGTGCATGTTGCACATGCATGGACTGGGCCTGCTCGTTGCTAGTCAGGGCCACAAACAATAAAAATGGTCCAGTTCCTGTCACTAGATGGTCAATCAGTGCATCTTTAGTTTAATTTGTGTATGTTGAAGCATAGACTGAATAAAGAAAGCACACTGTGTGGGGTGCCAAGTTAACAGCAAATCCTGGCTAGCTTGGTTAGGAGGAGGAAAGCTCATACAAACACCTGCTTCCTTATTCACAAGGGATCGCGATGCCCTTCCTGAGACAAGCCCACAGGGATTTGTGTCTCCTCCCAGTCTCGAACTCTGGATTTCTTTTTTTTGTCTCTCAGGCCACCACAGTATGGAGCCTCTCACACACACACATCTGCTAATCACTGGTAAATAACGGATTGAGAAGATACTACAGTCTTCCTCACCAAAAGTGAAGCTTCGGCTATTCCACTCAGCACGTCATATTATTTGTCAGCTAAATCAAGATAATGTTTTTCCAATAAAAATGGTAGAAAAGGCAAACAGCCTAATCGTAGCAGATTGTTAATCAGCTATAATGAAAATAAACTGTGCATTGTGGCCAAAATTGAGGTCTGTGGCGTCTGCAGTGAATGAAAGTTCAATTTTGAGCCCAGGCTGATTCTGTGACACTTGAGATTGCTTGTCATAAAAACAAATGTGGTTAAGAAATGCTGAACAAGTGCAAAAAAAGAGACCTTTTTTTTTCCTTTGTGGAAATATTTTTAATGACCAATTGCTGAAAAGAATTACAGCAGTAGGGCACCCGGGATTTTTTTATTCACATTAACTTAAAACAACGTGATGCAACAGTAGGAAAGGGAAAAGTAAACGGTGAGACTCGTATCAGAAAGATGGAATTACAAAGTAACAGTAAGCTGGGTTATAGACATACACTCTCCCCTGTGCATCACTCATGCGTGTGGAATAGCAGACCCCTCAAATAACAATGAAGGCTGTTACATAGAGGTGTAAATGCAGTGAATTATTGATTGGATTAATTCACGGTATTAAAAACAATATTTTCTTTCCTGCTTACTGTAATGATTCCAATAATAAAAGCAGCACCTGTTGTGGCTCACGTTGCACCCTGCTCGTAGTATGTATGGATTTATTTATTTATTTCTACCTCTTTTGCAGGTGGAAGTGAAGCCATATGTGCTGGATGACCAGCTGTGCGATGAGTGCCAGGGAACTCGCTGCGGTGGGAAGTTTGCGCCGTTCTTCTGCGCCAATGTCACCTGCCTACAATATTATTGCGAGTACTGCTGGGCGGCCATCCATTCGCGCGCCGGCCGCGAGTTTCACAAACCCCTGGTGAAAGAGGGAGGCGACCGACCCCGTCACATCTCCTTCCGCTGGAACTGAGCGGAAATTAGAGAGGGAGAGGCAACAGAGGAGCAGGAGGGCAGGTAGTGCAGGAGTCGCAAAATCATTGTACAAATAAATGCACTTTTCTGTTGCTGGTTCCTTTTTGCTCCACTTTCACCCGACATTTTTTGCAATTTTTTTGTTAAATTAATATTTAAAGACGGAAAAGAAAGATTGGATTTATATCCAGATATGTCAAGGAAGCAAAAAAAAAAAAAAAGATGTGTAATATGATTTTATTTATGTTTGATTTTTAAAATATTTTTATTAGTTCTAAAAAAAAAAAAAACTTATATAGAAAAGTTTGAGGTGTGATATGGTACTCTGCTATTTTAATTGGGATATTTTTCTAAACAGTGTATTTTATTTTAATTTTGATACAAGAGGCCCCGAAACAAATACTTGTCATTTGACATTCAGCTGACTTGTTTTGTAGCAGAGCTCTTACATTTTATTTTGTATCGAGTCTCCAGAGCAAATGCTGTTTGAACAGAATATGATTGGCTATTTATTTCTGAGAGGTAGGATTAAAGTGCCCCTATTTTGCATATTTGCATATGTTTAAAGTCTCAGTGTTTCATGTGAGGGAGGCGAGTGTTCACTCAAATAGATTTTGTGAAGTCCAAAAACAAGATTTGGGTCATACTGTTCAATGCTGCAGTGCCTGTCTTTAACCCTCTGTGTGAAACTCTCCGTTTTGCCTCCTGTCTCTTTAAGCCCCCCCCCCCCTGACATAAGTCACAAAACAAAAACCTTTGACAGTTTCAAACAGTACAGCAGTATTTTATATATAGTTAATATATAAAAAATCAACATACACACACACACACACACACACACCAGACTAAAGGATATGGAAGAACCCAAAAGGCATAATAGGGGCACTTTAAGTTTGCTATTGATAGCTGAGGCTCCAGAGCAAATGTGAATTAAAAAGGGTGTTGCTAAAGAAGAGTGCACTTATTTCCAGTTTAAGTACTGAAGATACACAGTACGTAAGACCCTTAGTAGTTACCAAAGCTGAATCTTAATTCACTCTGACGAGCAGAAAGAGCCCACTGCAGAACGAAATGGATTCGTTTTCCCTTCCCAGATCAAAAACGTTCGAACCTCTCGTTATGATTTCCAGGACCATACAAACATTTTGATGTTACTTGAAAATCTAAACAAAATTTTAGCAACACTGATTAGGGTTTCGATCTCCATTTTGACATGCAAAAACTAATACCTCAAACTCCGCTGCTAATGTGCCGAATACAGAGAGAGAGAGAGAGAGAGAGAGAAAAAAGAAACCAAGAAAGAAAACATCATCGCTCTCTGGTGTTCTCCTTTCCTCAGAACTATAATCAGAGGGAAGTGATACAACAGGCAGAGAGTGATGTAACTGGCACAGTTTTCTACTCAACTTGCTTCATCACCTCCTTATTTTTGTAATCAAACCCAGGGTTGTGCTAGTGACAGAGCATCGTAAAATATACAGTGTATTATTGGAATGTATGGTAAAGGGAGGCTACAGGAGAGACAGGCTTAGTGGTGAAGAGAGAAATTCAGCCCCAGATCCCCTCCTCGTGTCTGCCTGCGGCCTCTGCTGCTAAGCTTACAGCTAACAAACAGAAGGCCTCATTCGTGGATCACAACCTGCTCGAGGCTTGAATCCACGTCCTTCAGGACCGAGGTTAAGGCAACGTGTCACTGAAGGACGGTATTGCAGTTTTTAATGGGGCTACCACCAAACAGGAAATACCTGTCTGTGTTAGTTTTGTTTTAATGCATTTGTGCAATTCTCCCAAGTCTTTAATGGAAAAAAAAAAAGTTTTACTTTGCATCCAAGGGTTAGTTACATTTAATGAAAGAAGCAATTAAAAGTTTATCTGACTTTGGAATCGTCATCACATGTAGGGATCTGCCCTTGAAGCCAGGTCCCTGCCAAGCTAATCCAACTCAGCATCCAGTGTTTTTGAAGCATAAATGAAGATAGTCTCTGAAGTGTGCTCTACTACTGCACACTTGTGACCCACATGCAGTTTGCTCTCCATAACGAGATTGCAGGTCCAGTCGACTGTAGCCAGCGGCTTTTGGGAACCAAAGATGGCTGTGCAGTAGTGGGTCATACTGTAGCTTGTTACTTGTGTGGAAGTTTTGGTTTTTCTTTTTCATTTTCTTCAAGGATGTTTTGCATATATATATTTTTTGTTTTCCTAAATCTGTGATTTCTACCCAGTTTTGCTTAACTGTCAAGCCCTGATAGACTCCAGCGAACCAAAGATTGGCCTTGAACATCGTCTTTACAGAATGCATTATGCATATGAACGATAGTGCCGTGAAAACCATCAGAACATCAGTATGGGGGGGGGGGGGACAAAACAGGGCTTGCGAGACATGCAAACAAGGCCTCACACTCCCTCCGTAGCTCAAAATGGAGGTGTGTGCTGTCAGTTAGGCGCTAGTTATTTTTATCTGAAATGGATTTGTGCGTTTGGGAAAAGTAACACAAAAAGTACACCTTCCCACGGCGAAAGTAAAACTAATCCTTACCTTTGTTTGAGTCACTCAGTGGTAACCTTATTAGCCGAGCATTTAAATGTCAGGGAGTTAGTACAGAAACTTGATTATTACACACACTAGTGAGAATCCTCATATCGGCGCGGTGTTGTCGGCACCAGTTTTGCACCCTGGACATTAGTTTTGTGGGTGTGGTGGGTGAGCATTTTAGAAGTTAAAACACTTTGTGAAGAATTTGCTGTTAAATGAGATGAAAAAAAAAGATTATTTTATACATGGCCTGCTGATTTTTGGTACAGTGTTTTCTAGCTAAATTATTTTGTCATGCACATATAAACATTTATTATGCACTACTTTTCTAAATATTTTTTGTTTCTTTTTCCAACAGTCATTTTAGGCACATTTTTCACAAATGGGGAAACTCCTTTTTGCAATACCTCAATTTTTCACATTGTGAAAGGTAGCTTTTGTACTTTTGTTACTGAAAGATCTGCATATATGGAAATGTTCATTTTAGGAAAAACAAAAAAAGTTGAGTGATTTCAATATATATTATTTTCAATTATGCTTTTTATACATTTCAGTGCTGAGGAATCTTTACAACTAAGTGCGCACTTGTGTTGATGCGACTTCAGATGTGCAGAGGAGAGACCAAAGTGTATCGCTCTCTTGGTCTTAGCTTTTCTTACACTAGATGTTTTCCAGTCGATCTGGTCAATAAGAGCATGGCGAGAAAAAGAAAGAAAGAAAGAAAGACATATAATTTGGGATTGATGTTAATGTGTCTAAAAATGGCTATACTAGTTGGAAATGGTAACTTCTGTCTTGGTTTCCTCTCCATAGATGGAGCATAACTTATTATATAAGGAGAATGCAAAATTTGGTTCACGCTTAACGCTGAATCTCGTATCACAAGAATGGATGTTTGGTGTTTAGATATTTTAATATTTGAAAAAAAAGTATATATATATATTCTTGAACTTGCCAACTAGCACCTATTGTAATCCTTAGCATGCATGACGAAAAAAAAAAAGAAAAAGAAAATGACAAGTACAATGAATTAGCTATTACAATTAATTGTTGTGGTGTGCACCAAATGTTTCTCAACTATTCAGTTAAGGACACCCCGAACCCGCTCTCACCTCACCCTCTTCCCCTCTTCCCATGTTCCCGCCCCACGTGTCGATTTCCTCGCTTCCCCATTCGCAGACCTCTGCAGGATGCACGTGACAGAGAGATAAAAGAAACCTACCTTTGAATTGATTTGGCAGTGCAGGACTTTGAGCATCCTTTATATAGAGAACACTGTTTAAAAAGACTTGAGAACCTGTCCCCGCTGTCTGTCGAGGTGATCTTACATAGACCTATCTGGAGGAAAGGGGAGCTTAAAGACTTGAATGTGGTAAATGTTGCAAGTTAACTTCAAGTTGTTATGTGCAATACTTCTTTTGAACCTTTTTCCAGATAAAGACTCTTTGCAATGTAATTCTTTAATGCCATTTTTAATTGCAGACATTTAATTAAAGAAGATGTTAATATGTTTTTCACAGTCATTTTCTACTGTTATTGTAATCCTTTTCATGCTGGTGTTTGTAAAAAAGAAAAGAAATCAAACTATTTGTACTAATATAAATAATTGAAGTTATTTTTAAAACATTAAAGGTTTTGTGCTCATTTGCTTATTTTGTTTATTTTAAGCTACTGTGATTGATTGCATTGTAATTATTAGGTCAACAATGTATTTAGCTGTTTATTGGTATATTTTTAATTGGAATGTATAATTGATTTTTATAATTTTGATCAGATTTTTGTTATATTTTTGAGGTGAAGCTTTTAATATGTTAAAGTGTCTAGTTTTTACTAATTGCTATATTGTGCTCCACAATATATGGTTCACATTTTCTGAAGGAAAATAAATATTTAAATATTTGTCTGTTAATGATGTTACTTAATGGCAAGATTTCAATAGTTTTTAACTGTGTATGGGAAGGTTGTTGTATTTATTAATAGCATTTTTTTACTTAAGATATCACCTTAATTTTTATTGTCATTTCACTTTATAAGTTCCTATTTTTGTATTTTCCTTTCTAATTAAGTTATGTAATACGGATATGTCCATATTTCTAGGAGTTGGTCTGTAGAAGTGCTAGTGAAACGAAAAAGAAAAATCTAATGTTATTTAATTGTTTGCAGCCAACTATTTATAACAGTATGCATAATTTTTAAATATTTGTAATGTGAAATGTTGAATGAAATAAATCTTAACTGTGATGAAAGCCTGTGTGTGATGTGATTATTTATGACTGTTGTGTTGTCACAGCTTTAAACCTTCAGCTCCTTAATCAGTGTTCAAATCTGGCTGAAAGTTGAATAATTAAAGAGGAGTGTCGATGCCTTGTCTGGCTAAAGGCATCCGCTGTCCGCCTGATCTTCTACAATTCACAAGAATTCCCACTCCTAGAGAAAACTGCACACGACAGTCATCTGATGGCTCAAGGTCGTATTTGTTGTTTTATGGGATTTTTCTCGATGACGAGAAAACTTTGACGTTCCTTCAGTTTTTCACGCATTCAACAACTGAGAAGAAGAATGAGCTGAATGAAAGAATATTGTTTTCCTTCTTATTTTATTTTATTTTTTATATCAAACAACGATAACCGGAGAAATTCAACATGCAGGATTTTAAATTGTTAAGGGAACAAAGTTGTCTAAACCTACCTGGCTCTGTGTGATAAAGTAATAGATGGTTGTGCCTTGGCAACATGAACTGCAATCATGGCTTTCAGTAACTGGTAATTAGTCTTTCACATCACTGTGGAGGAATTTTGGTCCACTTTTTTTTTTTTTTTTTTTTTAAATTCAGCCACATTGGAGGGTTTTCCGGCATAAATGGTTTTCACACCAGATGTAACTGGTGTAAAAGTTATACTTTTGTCCCATCAGTCCACGGAATTCTTTCTCCAGAGTCTTGAGGATCATGAAGACGTTGTTTTTGTTTTTTTATATATATTTATTCATACAAGACCAGCCTTTGTGCTCTTTTTGGTCAGCAGTGATTTATTTCAAACTCTCCCATGGAGGCCATTTTTGCCCAGTCTCTTTCTTATTGTTGAATCATGAACTCCTTAACTGAGGAAAGTGAGGGCTGCAGTGCTTTAGATGTTGAACTGGCTCCTTAGTGATCTCCTGGATGAGCCACTAGTGCTCTCCTGGAGTAATTTTGGTAGGTCGGCCACTCCTGGGAAGAGATGGGCAGTAACGCCTTACTGTAATCTGATTACTTTTTTCAAGTAACGAGTAAAGTAAGGGATTACTATTGCAAAAACGGTAATTAGATTACCGTTACTTTCCCGTAGGAACGCTGCGTTACTGCGTTACTAAAACCGTGATTTTTTGCGAGAATGTCTCATGACAGTGACGTAAGCGAGTGCGACCTTAGTGACAACAGCTGTGTGCAGATCAACAATGGATAATATATCGAGTGCGGGAGAGAGTATGAGCGTGCAGCGTTTAAAGCGTGGAAGTACTGACCTTACTTTAAGTTTGATTCCATAAAAAGTGACAAAAACATTAGCGTCCGCTGCTCACGTGGGAAGAAAACTTCTTTTTACAGCGAAAAAAACCCCCCTAAATTTCCAAGCAAGCACCGAGTGCGCTACGACGTAATGGGAAATTCACAGAGAAACTGCCGTATCCTTCCACTGACCGCTGCGGCACACCTGCACCAGGGTAAACCTCCGCCTACCCCACTCCTGCTTTACAGGTGAAAATAGAGCAACAGGACCGCTGAGTCTTTGACTTTATTTATTTTCTGCTGTGTTTTACTTGCATCGATTTGAAAGAGTGAGTGTAAACACAAAAAAAAAAATTTATTATTTTATGTGCTGGAATGTGCAGAAAATAGGTTTAAATATTAAACAAATTTCTTCCAGTCAGAGAATGTTGCATATAATTAAATTTTTGCTTGATGCATAAAGTTAAAAGATTAAAACTGATAAAACAAGTTAAAAAAAGAGACTTTTCCATTTGATTACATTTTGTATGATGGATTATGCAGAAAAAGTAGAATTGGGCTGAAAGATCTTTCGCTTTATCACCTATTCAGGTTGTAAATCGTGTTTTTAAAAAGTAACTAAGTAACTAAGTAATTACCTTTTAGTTCATGTTTGAGTATAAAAGGAGCTGTCTACACTTTTTCTTTGTGAGTTCATTACTACCTATCTAATAACCCAGACACGACCTGTTCTTTTGTTTTCTGAACATGTGTGACAGCTCGGTAACACCACCAGCTGGCTGCATCTTATTTGTAACAGAAGTCCTCTTTCCATGTAAAGTGTGATTTTTAGTCAAAGAAATGTAAATTTTGTAGAGATGTTTGATACAGTTAGGCCATAAATATTTGCACAGAGACAACTTTTTTTATTTTTGGTTCTGTACATTACCACAATTAATTTTAAATGAAACGACTCAGATGCAGTTGAAATGCAGACTTTCAGCTTTAATTCAGTGAGTTGAACAAAAAGATTGCATAAAAATGTGAGGAACGAAGACATTTTTAACACAATCCCTTCATTTCAGGGGCTCGGCGTAATTGGACAAATTAAATAACTAAAAATAAAATGTTCATCTCTAATACTTTGTTGAAAGCCCTTTGCTGGCAATGACAGCCTGAAGTCTTGAACATGGACATCACCAGATGCTGGGTTTCCTCCTTTTTAATGCTCTGCTAGGCCTTTACTGCAGCGGCTTTCAGTTGCTGTTTGTTTGTGGGCGTTGCTGTCCAAAGTTTAGTCTTCAATAAATGAAATGCATACCCAACTGGGTTACGGTTAGGTGACTGACTTGGCCAGTCAAGAATATTCAATTTCGTTGCATTAATAAACTCCTGGGTTGCTTTGCTGTATGTGTTGGGTCATTGTCCATCTGTATTATGAAACGCTGCCCAATCAATTTGACTGCATTAGCTGGATCTGAAAAGAGTGTATGTCTCCGTCTCATTTGGCTTTTGTCCTGTGTCACATCATCAACAAACAGTAGTGTCCCAGTGCCGCTGGCAGCCATGCACACCCAAGCCATCGCACTGCCCCTGCCCTGCTTCACAGATGATGTGGTATTATTTGGATCATGAGCTGTTCCACAGCTTCTCCATACTCTTCTCCTTTTTCTTGCCATCATTCTGGTAGAGGTTGATTTTGGTTTCATCTGTCGAAATATTTTTTTTCCAGAACTGTGCTGGGGTTTGGCTTTTTTTTTTAGACGTTTTTATTTACTTATTTATTTTTTGAGCAAAGTCCAATCTAGCCTTTTTATTCTTGAGGCTTATGAGCGGTTTGCACTTTGCAGTGAACTCTCTGTATTTACTTTCATGCAGTCTTCTTGGATATTGATACGCATACCTCCTGGAGAGTGTTGTTCACTTGGTTGATGTTGTGAGGTGGTTTCTCTTCACTGTGGAAATGATACTGCGATCATCCACAATTGTTGTCTTCCATGGACGTCCATCTTTTTTTGCGTTGCTGAGTTCACCAGTGCTTTCTTTCCTTGGATGTACCAAACAGTAGATTTTGCCACTCCTGTTATTGTAGCAGATGGTTTTTTTTCTGTTTTCATAGCTTAAGGATAGCTTTGTTCACCTTCATGGAAAACTCCTTTAACCACATGTTGTCTTTTCACAGCAAAATCTTCTAAATGCAAGCACCACACCTCAAATCAACCCCAGGCCTTTTGTCTGCATTACTGATAATGACTTTGAGTTAATTGTCCAATTACTTTTGGTCCCCTTTCTCCAATTTGAATGTGGATACCCTCAAATGAAAGCTGAGAGACTACACATTCTGTCCATTATATAATTATAAATGGAAAGTGTTTGGATAAGCAGGTAAAAAAACAAAACTTGTGTCAATGTCCAAATATATATGGACCTAGCTGTAGTTGTTAGTGTGATACAGCCTACCTTTTCAGGTGAGGGGAGGGAAGAACATGTTGTTATCAGGAAGACAAGTTTAGAATAACATAAAACATATCTCGTCCACACCCAGTAATATGAATATAACAAGATGACTGCAGTATTAAACTATCCTGGTGCTCGGCTTATAGGCTGAAAATCAATACGTCATCATCTGATTCCCATGGACAAACAAACGGAGCTTGTTAGATTGTGTCAGGAAATTGTATGAAGAAATAATTTGTATTACCTCATACCACAGGGCAGCTGGAGGATGATATTTCTCCACTGCAAACAGAGCTCCATCTTTGAGGTTCTCACAAAAGGAGATGATGCAATGGCTGAAAAAAAAAATGTCTGCAAAATCACTTTAGGTGTATTGTGTCTCGCTTACAGTCAATTATCCCATTTTAGTCGGTTCCCTGAGAACCATAAAGGAGCTAATTCCTAAACCTGAGAGGACGCAGTAGGAACATTACAGTAAGTATACAGAAACAGGCATCAGATTATATCTCTGTTCAGCTGCTGAATAATCAGGTAATCACCCGTCACAAAAGGATGAAGGGTGGTCATGCTCAGCTAAACTTCTAAATACTTTCAATACGTTTGACGGCAGGGAAATAAATGGAAGCTCATCTTTAATCATCTGATGTGCTATAAAAAATATTATATTTGATCCATGGAGGAGTTAGGTGTTTATGTCAGCTGACTTGATAACCTCAGGAAGATCTGCAAGCACAGCAATGAAGCAGAAAAGTGCATAAAAGATTACGTTTCCCCTGTTGTGCCTCTATGGAAATGCGCTTCCTGGCCAGGAGGGTAGAGAAGGTGGTTAAACCACGGAGAAGGTGAAAAAGCATGAAAAAGTCACCACCTCTGTGAAATATGGCTGCCTACATACTGACTCTTGGGCTCCAAATGTCCCGTTAATGCTGCATACAGGTTACACGTCCCCACAAACTTGTGAAATATGATTATGATTATTATTAATAATATTAATGATTAAATAATAATGAATACCATTATCATTAGTTGTATTATTTGCAGCATTTGTACCTTTCAAATTGTCTCCAGCAGCATTAGTAGTCATATTATTATTTTCACTCATTAGTAGAAGCAGTGATTATTTGAATAATGCTAGTTTTAGTAGTAATCGTATTAGTAAGCAATAGTAGTAATAAGTCAGATTAAGTAATAGTAATACCTTTTGCAGTATTTGTACCCTGCCAATTGTCTCTAGCAGTAATGCTAGTAGTATTGGTATTTTCATTGGTAGGATTAGTAGAAGCAGTGATAATTTACAGTAATGCTAGTTTTAGTAGTAACAGGATAGAATGGCGCTTTATTGTTATTGTATATGTACAATGAAATTAGTAGTATTACTTGCAGTATTTGTAGGTTGCCAGTTGTCTCCAGCAGTATTAGTATTATTCATATGATAAGCAACTGTATTTGATGTAGTGTTAGTTTTAGTAGTTTTAGCAGTAGTAGTGTTTCTACCTTGTGCAGCCTCCACCTGATAATGGTAAATTATTACGGACACGCCCTCTTTTGAAATATCAGCTGCACTGTTACACTGGCTGCGTGTCACTTGTTAAACCACCAGGTGGCGCTGTAGGACCAAAGAAACCAGTTTGAGTCCCGCATGTTTCATGCTGCCTTCACGTGATGCGTGTAATGTTGCTTCTTTATGGAAAATGTCAGTTTTAAAACTGGGGAAATGAGAATATTAAGCAACTTCTAAGTGATCGGGATGTCATATTCAGGGTGGAGAGCAAAATCAATCCGCTCCAAGCAGTCCACTTTTATTCTTCGGGTTAGATCTGTGTATTCACAACGCTAGATCCGGACCCGCTTTAATTCATTTAACAAACAAAAGTGACCAAAATGCTCTAAAATATGTTGGTGAAAAATCGGACTTTACCAGGTAACTTGAAAGGCAACGACAGTCCAGTTTCCACTTTGGCAAAACAAACGAGACTCTTAGAGGAGGAAAAAAAACCCAAACATCCCCCTAGTGGCAACTCCAGCGGCTTGGCGTTAGCAGCTCGGAGAGGAAGAGGCTGTTTGGATTAAGGGGGTTGGGCTGCCTGCTGGTAGGAAACCTGCCGCCAGACATCCAGTTTGTCTCCGGCGGTGCAGCGCAGCTTTCCCGCAGCATCAGCAGCAGCGACGCCGCAGAGCATCCTCCAGCCTCACCTGCTCCTCATCTGCGCTCCCTCCGCCTCTGTCCACACAAACAGTGCCGCAGCACGGAGGAACCGGGCGGACAAGGACGAGCAGCTGTAAGTATCAGCCTATTTTTTTTTTTACGCGTTATTCGTTCATTTTCTGATGGTTTTGTTGTGATAGAAAGAAGGTGCTGAAGACAGAATGCATATTTCCTTTCCCCCCCTCCTTGTTTTTCGGTAGTTTTCACTCAGATACATGTTTCAGTGTAAACGAAAAAAATTCCCCTCCCTCCGATTTCCTGTTTTTACTCTAATCATTCACCAATCAATCATTCAGGCATTATTTGAGCACCTTTTTGTGCGTAAGCTGCCTCACAGCTACACTCCGCTTAATTCAACATTTTTATTCACCGTTTCATTAAAAATCGTCCCCATCAATCAACCAGCGTTTGCCAGCTTTCATTGACCTGAGAGGCTGTAAAGGTGCAAAACTTCCTCTTTTCAGAAGTAGGCTTCGGGGAAATAAAGGAATACTAAAGGCTGAAGATGGTGAAACTGGGGAGTAATCTGCAGGACAAAGGCGCCAAACCTGTGAGCGTGGAGGACGGCTTTCAGAATGTGCCCCTCATCACTCCACTGGATGTTGGCAGCCTCCAGAGCCAAGCACCTGACAAGGTGAGAGACTGCCCACCAGCTTCTGTGCATCTTCTTCCCAAATCTGCCTTCGCTGCCATTGCCTCAGTGCTTTTGACCTGTGCCATCCTCCCACACACAGACAAACACAGCAAAGGGAAAAAAAAAAGGTGATATGATGGCTCTGTTAAGCTGTGGGAGGCATTTTGCTGTTATTGTTTGAAATCACTTGCCCCCCCACCCTCTTGAGGGGAGGATCATTGCAGATCAATACAAAGTTGATGTGAGTGTTCACCTTTATCTGGTGAGGAAGTATTTCACTCCTGATGGAGGTGATCTCCTGTTATCCCAGGATTGCAGGACCTCATATTTGTAGTTCACAATGGGTCACTAAATGTCTCAAAATCACGTTGATT
The DNA here is from genome assembly GCF_057381915.1 of Diplotaxodon limnothrissa. Taxonomy (NCBI): domain Eukaryota; kingdom Metazoa; phylum Chordata; class Actinopteri; order Cichliformes; family Cichlidae; genus Diplotaxodon; species Diplotaxodon limnothrissa. Next base: position 22,379,975 of record NC_140605.1, read on the forward strand.
TATATTATGTCGATTTTTACTTTTATTTGCCATCCGTGTGTGTGTGTGTGTATTATGTTTTCTTTCTCCATTTATTCACACATTCATTCATCTTATCTGTCTCCCAGCCATGTCCTTTGTCTTCCAGCTGAGATTAGGAGACAGATTTGGTGCCAGACAGACTGTCATTTGTCATCTTGACATCCCATAGTAACTGCGCCGCCGCTCGTTAATCCAGTTACCATGGTGGCAGTGCAGCGCTGATTGGTGTATGTGCCGGGTTGGAAGAGAGAGCAGCACTGATTGCGCATTATAAGAATTAATGGAATTAGGCAGCAAGGCGAGCTCATTGTCACTTTTTGCACACATGAAAGCTTTATTGTGGATTGTTTGTTTCGCTGTTTGGATGTAAGGATGAACATTTTTCAGCTATATTAATCCATATTTCTCCTCTCACCAAGTGACCAATGACTTGTAGAAGTAAAAACAAATCAAATTAGATACATTTTGAGAAATAAATCCATAACTTTGGACTGTAACGCCATATTTTTGTATTTTATTGGAGTTGGTAAACCAACAGAGAGCTATCAGCTTCATGTGTAGCTGTAAGAAGCTTTATGGCATGATTAATCCCCCCTATTTAGTTGCTGTTTAGCCATTTTTAGTGAAAAGCCTCTAACAACCAAATGTACTTTATTCACATCACTGAATGACAGACACGAAGCAACTAACTGGTGGTAGAGTGGAGCATTTAGGAGCTGGATATTTCCCTCTGGAGAACATCTGAGCTCAGAGAGAGTCAATATTGGAGCTACACAGCCAGCAATGGCCAGAAATACGATGACAAATGAGTGAAAATGTTGCTGCATAACAGCTGACGATGTTAATAAGTGTCTGGCTTCCATAGCTGGAATATTCCCATTAAGGGAGATGTCATTTCTCCGGACGTTTATACTGTATGTGGCAAATTTAAGAGGCTTATGCTGTGTGTTTAAATTTGAAGTTTAGCTGTGCTTGTGTTCTTCATATCATGGTCACCCCGTTTTTTGAAAAATGCGTTAACAAAGGGTTTAAATTTTTGAGCGTACACACACAAAACTCCACCGTATGAAACGAGCTCCCGTTTGGCCTGCTGCGAGGCGAAACAGATAGCACAGCCTGAACCCCACAGCGCGGATTCTGCTGAGGGAAGCACAGTCGCTTTCCATTTCATTTACCTGTTAACTCAGGAGACCTGCCATTCACTGTGCTAACACACACACATGCGCACACACTTGCAATTTCATTCACGGTTGTGCTTGCGGGAATTCTAGCAGCGCATACTTACAACAAAGGCGGCGCGTACGTGTGCGTGAGTGACAGGTCGTCTCTGTCACCAGTTTGTGAAACGGCGTTCTTAGTAGAGCTGTCAGTCATTTTACTCTGATTAAATCAGTCCCAGCAGATTCACCAACACTGCTACGTACTGTAGATGAAGCTGCCTTTGCACACACACACACACACACACACACACACACACACACACACACACACTCATTGCTGTATTACTGTACTGTGTGACTACACAAATATGTCTTATATTGATTACCTGAAAAGGGAGACTGACAGAGAGAATAACCTGAGTTGAGTATAAGTCCCCATCCAGTGACTTATTGCTGTTGACATTTAAGAGGAAAAGAGGTCAAACAGGATGGCTTGCAGTTTTTTGTTTTTTTTTTAATGTAATTTTTTTTCTGTTTGGCTTTGTTTTTGAGTTTTTACATGCCTCAGGAGATGCATCCACAAAGATTGCATTTGCTTGCTGCTTTTGGATAAATCTGCTGACAGCTGATGCAGATTTTGCCGGCTTGCTCCCAGGACTGGAAAATTGTTAGTTCAGCCCCTCCGTGTGCTCATTTATTTTGTGCTCATTTGTGCATTCGGACACTAAGCAAACAAAACCGTGGCAAGTTTTTTTTGTGTGTGTGTGTTGCTTTTAATCTATCACTATGCAAACGAAAGTGGATCCGTTTGTTAACAGTCAGGACAGTGTGGGAGTCGGAAAGGTCAATTTGCTGCTTAATCTTAGCATTTGTTTGGAGCTGTAAGTGTGAGAATTTTCCTCCTGGTAAGTGATGCATGAATGCAAGAGAGGCCAAGAAATAATGAAATATTTAATTAGACATCAGATTTTATGAAATCTCTAGAAAATTCATCTGTTTATATTTTAAGCTCTTATGCAACAACTTTATAATTCATTTGGAGTCCCTTTTCTTTGGAGTTCCTGATTTGAATAAAGCCACCAATCTTGCACATGAGACCCAAAGCAGTCAAACTGTGGGTCAGACTGATAACATTAAGCTGAATCTATGCTATTCAGCTCTGGAAAGCACAGAGGACCAGACAGCTTGTTTCTCGTTGTTATCACCAGTGTCGGGTGTAATAGATTACAAAGTAATCACATTGCTATTTTTTTCAGTACCACACGTTGATTAAATAACATTACGTTATTTCACTATTTGCACACAAATACATAAAATGTGCCCTTTTCTTCCTGCACACCTGCACTATAATAGGCTGTTTTCAGTTTAGCAGGGAGGAAGAAAATGGTGGAGCAGTGTTTGACTTTTGAGGAGTATAGGTCTGAGAATTACCTTCATTTTCATTGTATAAAAATACCAGAGCATGATGGTAAAATGTAAGCTGCACCCAGGAAAGAAACAGCGGCACTGTACTGCTAACACAGCGTTGGCTCTTTGCAAGCATTTGCACGACATGCTAACACAAAGCTAGCAAAGAACCCAAAGTGACATTAAAGCTGAGGGTATGCAGAGTCTAGCCCAGCAGCCAGAGCCTGATCATAAACAACAACAGTGATGAGCAGTCTGACTTGTAGCCATGTAGCATCCATTTCTACCTTTTTTTGGACAGAGTCACTGTAGCAATCACTTAAAAGTCCCTTTAGGCTGATTTTCAATGTTGTGTCAATGACTTTGGTTTAAAAGTTAAACAATCAAAGACAGACCATGTGTATGTCCTCATTAGGATAGGGATTTGTACCAGCATGTCATGCTGTAATCGACAGTTTATATTGTTAACACACCAAGTGTGCTGCAAAAAAGCAACATAAAATTAAACATAAAACAAGAAAAGGAAGAAACCGAGATTCTGGGTTCATTTAATTCTCACGAGAAGGCAGCAGCATTGAGAATTTCATGGTTTTCTCCAAGAGTTGAAGCCGAAACACGGTTGCTTTCATGCATATTTCAGGATGTCAGTGGGGCAGTTTGAACTCTTGTTGGCAGAGCTGAGACCACATTTTAGGAGGGAGAAAATTTTTTTCAGAGAGCTGATTGACCCGGAGCAACGTCCAGCTATGAGTCTGTGGCAAAACTGTGTTATTTTACTATTTCCATGTCTCCAAGTCTGAGGCCATGGTCTTCAGCCGGAAAAGGCTAGAGTGCCGACTCTATGTCAGGTACGAGTTACTGCTCCAAGTGGACCCTAACGTAACTCAGAGTCTTGTTCACGATCAAGGGGAGCAGGAGATCTCGATTTAACAGTCGTTCTACGTTCTTACCTTCACCTATGGTCACGAGCTTTGGGTAGTGACTGAAAGAACGAGGTCGTAGATACAAGTGGTAGAAATGAGCTTTCTCCAAAGGGTGGCTGGCCTCGCCCTTAGAGACAGGGTGTGGAGTTCGGCCATCCAACACTCAGATTAGAGGCGCTACTGCGCCACATCAAAAGGAGCCAGTTGAGGTGGTTTGAGCATCTGACAAGGTGTTCCGGGCATGTCCCAGTCAGAGGAGGTACTGAGGCAGACCCAGGACACGCTGGAGAGATTATATCTCTTGGCTGGCCTGGGAGTGCCTTGGTCTTGGAGTTGCTGGAGGATGTGGCTAGGGAGAGGGAGGTCTGGGCTTCTCTGCTTAGGCTGCTGCCCATGCGAATAAGCAAAAGAAAATAGATGGATGGATGGATGAATATTCAATACTGGTGTCATGAGGTATGAATACACATGTTCCCAAATGCAGTGGTCTGATTGGTCAGATCTGTTTATTTTGATCTGAAAAATCTGAAAAATTGAGCTACAAATGCTGTAAATTTGTGCTGCAGATTTATGCAGTTGATGTGAATGACTTCATTAATAATAAAATATTCACAAAGATTTAAAAGCCTTAATCCACAGTAATGCAACAAGTAGTGTAAAGAATTACATTATTCAGGGAGTCATTAAGTAATGTAAAGTTTAAAAAATGACAGGAAGTGTAATACATTACCTTTTTTGAGTAAGGAACCTATACTGGTAATCATTTTGTTATTTGACGTTGATTGTGTCTGTAGGAAAACATTCCTTTGTCTAAATCAGAAACTGTAGACTCGTTGCGGCGACAGGCTTCATAATCTCACTGAATACTGGGTTGCTGTTTTTGCCACTTGCCCTATCCAGAAAGAGTTCACTGGTAATCAGCTTTTATCATTCTCTCAAAATCTGATCTGAGACCAGTTTTGTTCTCTTTGTCCTTTAAAGCCAAAGCGAGGTTTTAGTAGGCCATGTGACCCGACTAGTACCCCACATCAGCGGTGCGGTTGTGAGCGGCTTTACAAATACGAGTCCAGCTGTTTTCTCCCTGATCCCTGTCTGATGAGTATGTGACCTTGCCGGCTACAGGGTTACTCGGGGATATTTGCAGATTTTTGCAGGGGTGGGGTAACTTTATGACAGTAAAGTTCATACACTTACAGGCACACCAACGCATGGAAGGAAAATGCTGCTGAGGCATTAGAAAAGCATTAGATTTGATTTCATTTGGGCAGAGATGCATCACGGCCTCTGCTGCGCCACCAATATCTTGATTGGATTTCTGGTAGTTTGAAAGAAAATCAACAACAACAACCAGAGGAGGGTGGCAAGAGGTGGACTGCCTCTGAGAGAGACACGCAGATCGTTTCTGTTTATCATTCCTCTAAGAACAAAGCTAAGCTACCAAGACTTGCTTCAAAGGCAGTAAGAGACTTACAATCACTCTCGTCCTGTTTAACACACATCCTCATTCTTTTATTGTTCTCACTTCCCTCAGTTACTTCAGAGACGCTTTCAAGTCTTGTTCTTTCTTTTTGCGATTCTTTGTTCTTATCCTCATAAATTAAAGAGGAATTCCTGGTATTGAGAACCCTCCATCAGGCAGTCAAATCAGTAATGGATCAGCGGATGATTTCTTATGCGTTGTGACGGCTTTGGGCCTCCTAACCAGATGAACCATCGCTCATGTTAATTTGCCAAATCGCCACAGATTCTAAATATATTTTTTATACGTTTATCTGGCTGGATGTGCACAGAGGCTGTAGGCCAGATCAGATGAAACGCAAAGCCTACACAGTCTGTTTTTTGTTTAACAGTTTGAATAGCGAGCTTTAGCGGGGGATCATTTAGATATCTTTTTTTGTTTATGATTAGATTTAGATTCCATATAGAGTATTTCACAAATGAAGAAATTAATCGTTTTGTCAATCATCTGTCATAACATGTTGGGAAACATGCATAAAAAAGGATAACAGTGAGTTTACCATCACTATAGAGCGAACAGCTGGTATTGCTTTGACTGAACACTAGTTAGTTGATGAATACCTTAAGGAGACCTAAGGACCATTAAATTCATGCAAAATAATAGACAGTGTCAGTTTATCTTCAGTATTTAAATGAATGAAATACATGTATGCATGTTCAGCCTTCAACAGTTTTGTGTTTATTTTATACTGTAGCAGCCATTCAGGGCTCATGCTTTCTTTCCACTGTGTAATCCAACAGTACTGCAGTGCTGCTGGTTGGTTGGAGTGTTGTACCTTTGGATTTAAAGCCCTGCTGGTTTATATTCTGTCTGTGTAGCCACAGATTGATTTCTACCTCAGATGCTGGGGAATGCAAATAGCTGCTCTTACTTTCCTGATAAGAGGACCAGCAGTACTCACTCTGACAGGCTAACAGAGACTTTCAGGATTGAGCCCCAGTAATTGTTGGGTCATGGTAATGGTGCAAAGCTTTTCTTTCATAGGTCGCCATGATTAAGATTTTTTATTTTCATATGAACTAAACAGCTGTGGTGATAAAAGGGTGGATACGGTCCGCAATAATGCTCAGGTAGGCTGTGGTGTTAAAACCATGCTCAGTTGGTAGTAAGTTTGCCAAGAACATATCCCCCCATGCCATTACACCACGAGCCTGAATTAGGGCTGTTCGATATAACAATATATATCGGATGACGATATAAAAATGTCTATCGTTTCATTTTACGCTATCGTTTGTTTCGTGGTGTCGCAAAATAAACTGTTTACGGCAATATTTTTTCATCCTTTTGATGGTCACTGTAGTGGCTATATTAATTTCTTCTTTCTCTCTTTCTCTTATATTTTATATAACCACACTACTGACGGGCAAGCGCCTGTTTTTATGCGTTGTGGTTAGCAACAACGACGGTAACAGCATCACGTGTCAGCTTGTTTATGTTCCACATAAACCTTTCACAATAAAGCTCAAGATCCTGTTGAGACTTTTCAAAATAAACTGAATCACGTGAAAGAGCAGATTATTTATGGATGAGAAGCAAAAAAAAAATAAACCTTAGACTCAAACGTTAGAACAGGCTTTTCCCCGCAGCACGCTGTGTAATAAATACTCACAAAGAAAACGGCGGTCGTTACAACTTATGTCTAAAAATGTATCGTTTCATGCATCTGTTAAAACACTCGACTCCAGCTACATGACGCGCAGCTGGAAACACTTCACGCAAGTCGAGCTGCCCGAGATTCACAGAATTTACAGAAAATGTTACATTTTTGTGATTTATATCGTTATCGGAACGATAGAATTCTTATATCGGGATATGAGATTTTGTTCATATCGCACAGCCTTAGCCTGAATTGTTTATAAAAAGCATGATCCATGCTCGTTACCCGCCAATTCAGATGACCCCACCATCGTCACAGCAGAAACTGTGACTCCTTAAACCAGGCAACATTTTTACATTCTTCTGTTTTTTAACTTTGATGAGGCTGTGTGAATTGTAGCCTCAGTTTTCTGTTTTAAGCTGACAGGAACAGCACCTGGTGTGATCTTGCCCTTCCGCTTCAGGGTTCAGTATGTCGTGCGTTCATAGACGTTCCTCTGCATATCTTGGTTGTAGGGTCACAATACCAGAAATTGAATAGTTAGTACCAGTAGTTGAATTAATGGACAGCCAATTCGATATCAAAACAAAATTTGTATCCCACATACTTAAAGATGAACTTCTTGAAGTTCTTTTAAAAACACTAACATGATGGCGGGTCATTTATTTAAAATCTTAACATTACATTTTGTTGACAAGACACTGACTGAAATATTAGAATATTTGCCATGTAACCTACTAATGTTAGAGTTACATCACGTTATTATAAGCATTTAATATCGCATCGCACAAAGCTGATTTCACAATGTTAGCTGTCAATCTAAATAGCAGCGTGCATTTCAGGATAACAAAAAAAAGATAACACTTTGGATACTTTTAATTTAAACTGAAACTCACTCACCTTCAATTCTCTGAACAGATCTGGATGTTCTGCTGCCTCTGTACCTCCAGTGCCAAATAAAAACAAATGCAGTCACATTTAAAGAATTTTACTCTTAAGTTCTGATGACATCTCTACATGGATGTAACAAGCGGTTATTTGAGTTTCTATTGGCTTTTTATTAACTTGAAGTAGTCTGGCTATTCTCTGTTGACCTTGGACATCAATAAGGCTTTTTCACCCAGAGAACTACTGCTCACTTTTTCTCTTTTAATGGATCGTTCTCCATAAACCTTCGAGATGGTCGTGTAGGAAAATCCCTAACAATCACAAATTTCTGAAAAACTCAGCCAAGCCTGTTAAGTACCAACAACCATGCTATGTTTACAGTCACTTAAATCACCTTTGTTCCCTATTAATTCCCTTAATTCAGTTAAAATTTCAGTAGGTTGTCTTAACCATGTCTGGAATTCTTATATACTTGAATTCCTGCCATTTGATTCGCTGAATACATTTTTGCATTAGCCAGGACTTGGACAGGTTTAAGTAATGAAGTGCATTGTAGTATGAAGTACTCAGATTAGATTTGCAGAGATCCCCGTATTTATGTGTTGAAGACCATTATTTAAAAAAAAATGTAAATAGATTTAAAGATAATATAGGCTGATCCAGCAGGTAAAAAACAAAAGTAACGTTATAACAGATTTACCTTATTTTAACTACCGTATTTCCCGGACTACAAAGCGCACCTGAATATTAGCCGCACAAGCTAAAATCAGGGGAAAATCCTGTTTTGTACATACATTAGCCGCACCTGACTAAAAGCCGCAGGTGTTTCAATGTTGACTTATCATATGTAAGAGAATATGCACAAAGCGAATTGTCAGGAAAGAGATGGCTGTTTGTACCCATAACTTGAAAAACAAGTTATGGGTACATATTTGCACATGTAGTACATAACAGTAACCTACAGCACACCAGAAAAATAGATTCGGACTACCTTTTAGGCTCAGGTGCAGTGACACGGCTTTAACAAGAAGAAAAGTCAGTCATTCACCACCATCTTTCTCTTCTTCCTGCGCACTAAAACCACCAAAGTCCTCTTCTCCAGTGTCGGATACAAACAGGCTCAGGATGGCTTCGTCATCCACTCTCCGCTTCTCTCCTTCGTTGTCACTTTCAAAACCAAAGAAATCCTCATTGTCAGTGTCAGAGTCCTCCTCTCCATCATGCAGCAGTCCAGCCCTTCAAAATCCGGTGGTGATCGTGGATGTTTTCACACTTTTCCACGCTGTCAGAATCCACCGGTGGAGTTGAGCATAACTTGCTTTTCGCAAGTTTATCGCCGCTCATCATCCACGACTCCCGCTGAACGCGTAGCGCTACTTTGAAGTTTGTTTTTCGCGCTACTTCGTACGGCACTACGTTGCCTGGCGGATGGACATGTGACTAACATACCACTCTTGAACCCCGATCCTTCCGCCAGGCAACGTAGTGCCGTACAACAGCGGAACAAACAAAACAAATCGTCTTACGATATGACAAAAATCATGGACAATCCATAGAAAAGCCGCACCTGACTAAAAGCCGCAGGGTTCAAAGCTTGTGCAAAAAGTAGCGGCTTATAGCCCGACAATTACGGTAGTTAAGATAAAAAATGTGCCAACGTGAATGTCTGCTGTCATTTAAATTAAATATTAATCGTCTTGATTTTAACATCAGTTCATCCTGTTATAACTCATGTTGTACAAATGTTCTTCTCTATTTTTAATGGTTTTCATTAATTATTTTTATCACAAGGAATCCCGAAGAATCAAAGGTGTCAAAAATGTATCTACAGCTGCTTTCCACGCTAAACTTCACCAAAGACCAACTCTCTCCCACAGCTCAGTTCTTAGGGATGAAAAACGAAACAGCATTCACTGCGATAACAGGTCTCACATACTGGGAAGATGGGCAAAGAAGAAATGTTCTGACAGCTTTTCCACAGGGGATATCAAATCTGAAAAAAAGAAAAAAATAATAATACTGTCACGGTCCGGGGCAGCGGCCGTGTGGAGAGTGGAAGGAGGACTCAAAACGCAGCACTTATTCAGGTGTGAGGGTGATTTATTGATAATATCAAATATAAAGTGGGGATGGTAAAACAGAACTAAGGATGAACTAACTGGGAGAAACTACACAAAGAAATAGCAAACCTGAACATGAAGGGAGAACAGCAGGGAGAGCACGCAGGGGATTTCACAGGGTATGAACACAGACGACGCGACGAGGAGCAGAGGAAATCACACACTATAAGTACACAAAGAGACACTGGGAAATCACACACAGGTGGGGGAAACAGCTGGACCTGATTAACCTGACGAGACAGGGGAACACTAACACCAGGGACCAACAGAGGGAGCACAAACCCAGAACCCAGTGTCTAAAATCCCAAACACAAACCATCCCAAAACAGCCATGAATAATAATGAAAGTAATAACAATAAAGAACATAAACATAAAGTCACTGAGTCATGGTCGCAGGACCATGACAGTACCCCCCCCTCAAAGGCTGGCCCCCGACAGCCACAGAAACACACCACCAGATCCGGGCGGGCGGCAGGGGGCCCAGGACGGAGGGACCGGGCCAAGACCAAAGACGGAGGCCCCAGAGTCCCAAACAAATGTTCACAAAAAAAACCTCACAGGGGAGCAGAGTCCAAAACACAGTTCAGGTGGCCGGCCAGGGGCCCGATAACACAGGAGGCCAGGATGGGACAGTTCAGGAGGCCGGCCACGAAGAAGGCCGTGGAGGCGCACAAAAGGTTCAGGAGGCCGGCCGTGCGGAAGGCAACGGCGGCCGCTCAGGCGAAGAGGGTCCGGGGGCCGGCCGTGCGGAAGGCAACGGCGGCCGCTCAGGCGAAGAGGGTCCGGGGGCCGGCCGTGCGGAAGGCAATGGCGGCCGCTCAGGTGATGGCGCCCGGCCAGTAGCCTAGCCAGCGGTCCAGAAAACGGCCGTTTAGCTCCAGACCCAAACGAGGCTGGGCCAGGCGAGGCTGAGGGCACGGAAGCGGGGACCGCAGCAGGCGGAGATGATGATGCAGACACGGAGGCTGGACCAGACGACGATGCAGACACGGAGGCTGGACCAGCCGAGGATGCAGACACGGAGGCTGGACCAGACGAGGATGCAGACACGGAGGCTGGACCAGGCGAGGCTGATGAGGATGCAGACACGGAGGCTGGACCAGGCGAGGCTGATGAGGATGCCGAAGCGGAGGCTGGACCAGGCGCAGTGGGTGAAGATGAGGATGCTGTGGCCGAGGATGCGGGCACGAAGGCTGGACCAGACGAGGATGCAGACACGAAGGCTGGACCAGGCGTGGATGAAGCTGGAGATGAAACCGGGCCAGGCGTGGATGAAACCGGGCCAGGCGTGGATGAAACCGGGCCAGGCGTGGATGAAACCGGACCAGGCGTGGATGAGACCGGACCAGGCGATGAAGAAGCTGTACCTGAAGCCGGGCCGGGCAAGGACGAAGCTGTAGCTGAAGCTGGGCCGGGCGAAGCTGTAGCTGAAGCTGGGCCAGGTGAGGATGAAGCTGGACCAGAATCAGGCGAGGATGAAGCTGAGGATGAAGCCGGACCAGGCGTGGATGAAACCGGGCCAGGCGAGGATGAAGCCGGACCAGGCGATGAAGAAGCTGTAGCTGAAGCCGGGCCGGGCGAGGACGAAGCTGTAGCTGAAGCTGGGCCGGGCGAGGACGAAGCTGCAGCTGAAGCTGGGCCAGGCGAGGACGAAGCTGTAGCTGGAACCGGGCCGGGCGAGGATGAAGCTGGACCAGAACCAGGCGAGGCTGAAGCTTCAGGCTGAGGCGTGGCAGTAGCAGGTGGTAGCGCTGCAGGTGATGATACTGCAGGAGGCGGCGCTGCAGCCACAGGTGGAGAAGCAGCCACAGGTGGCCGGACGGGATCCTCGGGCCCCCCAGCCGACGTGGCAGTCAGTGTGGCATGAGGCTGGACGGGCTCCCCGGGCCCCCCAGCTAGCGAAGCAGGAGGCTGGACGGGCTCCCCGGGCCCCCCAGCCGACGTGGCAGTCAGTGTGGCATGAGGCTGGACGGGCTCCCCGGGCCCCCCAGCTAGCGAAGCAGGAGGCTGGACGGGCTCCTCGGGCCCCCCAGCGAAAACAGCCGCAGAACCAGCGGGCACCGGGGCCCCCGGCACACACAAAACAAAACTAGGAGGCACGTGGGCCTCTGGCACACATGAAACAAAACCAGTAGGCACGTGGGCCTCTGGCGCACGTGAAACAAAACCAGTAGGCACGTGGGCCTCTGGCGCACGTGAAACAAAACCAGTAGGCACGTGGGCCTCTGGCGCACGTACGGAGGGCTGCAGCTGCGCAGAGCACTGACCCTGCTCAGGCAGTGACAGCCCGGTGCAGTTCACAGCTGGCATCTTGGCCTCCAGGGGTCCAGAGTAAGCTGAGGGCAGTAACCCAGCCTCTGGGGAAGCCCCGGAGTGAGCAACAGTCTCTAATGTTGCCAGCTTTTGAGGAACAGGTCCGTTGTAAAACAGTTCATCTCCCTGCTTAGAAACAGCGGTGGAAAAACAGTGTGAATATTGTGACTCAGCCATTAACTAAACTATGGGTTGAAGCGATGCTAGCGGTGGTGGTGGCTGAGTGGCTAACTGGAGCGGCGGCGGAACAGGTAATTGTGCCCTTAGGGAGGCTAACGGTTGAGCTACAGACCGGGAAGCTTGTGGCTGGACACAGAACTGAGCCGGAGAATGGCGAAAAAGTCCTGGCTCAGAAGGAGCGGCAGAGACACAGTCTGTCAGTTTTGCAGAGGGTTTGTACACGCCCACTTGGGAAGGATCCGTTACCACGAAGGTAGGTAAGCGACCCGTACAGTCTCCCATCCCGCTCTGAATAGCCCCAGAAAACAAAGTCCTGGAATCTGGGGAAGCCAATGCATCCCGCTCACTCACCGCCTCGGGCTGCTCGAAAGTAAATGCAGACGGGGGGTGAAGTCCAAGGTCCAAAAGGAGAAACTCCTGCTCCCACGAACAGAGCGCGTCCAGAAGCCATGGGAGACCGGTCACCAGACGCTGTAGCCGCCTCTCTATAGCGCGCTGGGACGTGCCACCCGGGCTTTCCAGCCACAGGTCGATCAGCTCCTGTGTGGCATCGATGAGCGTCTCCCGTAGCTCCCTGGACGGATTAAGCGCTGCTGGGTCCATCTTGTGGTCGCGTCGTACTGTCACGGTCCGGGGCAGCGGCCGTGTGGAGAGTGGAAGGAGGACTCAAAACGCAGCACTTATTCAGGTGTGAGGGTGATTTATTGATAATATCAAATATAAAGTGGGGATGGTAAAACAGAACTAAGGATGAACTAACTGGGAGAAACTACACAAAGAAATAGCAAACCTGAACATGAAGGGAGAACAGCAGGGAGAGCACGCAGGGGATTTCACAGGGTATGAACACAGACGACGCGACGAGGAGCAGAGGAAATCACACACTATAAGTACACAAAGAGACACTGGGAAATCACACACAGGTGGGGGAAACAGCTGGACCTGATTAACCTGACGAGACAGGGGAACACTAACACCAGGGACCAACAGAGGGAGCACAAACCCAGAACCCAGTGTCTAAAATCCCAAACACAAACCATCCCAAAACAGCCATGAATAATAATGAAAGTAATAACAATAAAGAACATAAACATAAAGTCACTGAGTCATGGTCGCAGGACCATGACAAATACTGTGACTGGAGATGGAACGATGGAGAGACACAAAGAGAGAATGGCAGGCTGAGATTGATGAGCTTAAGCCATCTTTTCTGAAATGCACTTCATATACTTCTTCATGCCTTATTCAATCACTTGCTCCTTCACTCAAATATAGAAACGTGTGTTTTCAAAAAAACCCACATATCTATAAATTCTGTTGGCAACCAAAGTGTCCATCGTCACATTGTGAGGCAATCATCAGCTTACTGCACAGAGATATATTACAGATCTAAAAGTGACTCTTGAGTCAGACACAGAAGTATTAAAAGGTCACAGTGAAACAGGATGTTTACATAAAATATACATGACTAATTTGATATCTGTAAATAGACTCTCAAAGGAAATTGCTGGAGAGGCTGTACCCATGTAGGTGGGGGAATCATTAACCCGCCTCTTCCAGATGTAGAAGCGCTTGCCAGTGATATATTAAAGCAGCTACAGAAAACTCATGGTGATGTATTTTTAATACGGGTGGTTTAATTTGAAATTTTATTCACAGATGCAGTAGAAGGAATGAAATATTAATAGCTAAAATAAATATTTTTTATATACAAACTGATAAATAAGACTCAAAATTTAGATAAAACGGTGTTAACGTGCAACGCTGGTATTCTGGAAATTAAAATTGTGTTTTCACACTTACAGGAATATGTTACCAAAACTGCAGGATGTGCTGCACCACTGCTGAGACAGAGAAGTACCACCATGAACAGTAATAATAGTACAATAGTACAACTACAGGGGACTAAATGGGTTGTGTAATCTCCCACTGAATACGTTTTTTCATGTACCAGCTACCTGTACCAAATATTTGACCCCTTCCTGATTTCTAAGTCACACTTAAATGTTTAAGATAATAAAAGAATAATAATAATAGAGGTTAATCTGAGTGAATACAAAAAATCCTGGCCATATGTGGAAAAAGTAATTGCCCTCTCTTGTCAGTTCAATGTTATGAGCCATGTCCAACTCTGATTATTGCCAGACCTGTTCAATCAAGAAATCCCTTAAATAGGCTAAAAGAGCAACAGATCGTACTATGATTTAAAGAAACAAAGTAATGACTTCTATTATTCTGGAAAGGGTTTCAGGGGACTCTATAGTGAAAGCCTTTATCCACAAAAGGAGAAAACTTGGAACAGTGAACACCTTCCCAAAACAGCCTATCAAGTCATGTAAAAGGCCTCACTTGCCTCAGTTAAGGTCAGCGTTCTTAGTTTAATATAAGAAAGAGACTGGGCAAAAATGTCATAAATGGAAGAGATCCAAGGCAAAAACCACTGCTGACCAAAAAAGACTTCAGGACCTGGAAGTCTTGTTGCAAGTGATGAAACCATTAATTCCACTCTCTACCAGTAACTCCTGAAGGACAATGTCTGATCATCAGTTCGTGCCCTGATGCTAAAGTTCACTTGGGTTATGCAGCAGGACAGTCCACCTCTGAATGGTTCTTTGCTTGTTGAAAGATCTTCTGATAAGCATCCCTACAGCATTTTGCGGTGTTCCACTTTATAGCTGTCATATTTATTTCTTCAAATGGAAAAAAAAGAAAAAGTCAAGGCTTCACCAAAGCCACATTGGTTTATGTGCTGGGTAACTAAAATAGCTTTAGCAGCCTTTCATGAAAATCTGATATTTGCTGAGATATTTAATTTTGGCCACCTACCTGACTTTCACTGCTATCGCAAACACTTCACTGCAGGCTTTGCCAAAAAAGTGCACAATCATACTACTAACATAAAGAAATAAAAGGCTGCTCATGCACAATGATAATAATGCAAGCTGCAATTGCTTTTTTTTCAGTCTTCATATCACATCTGCATTATTTATACACATTTACATCCAGTGTTAGTAATAAGAGTTTTCTGTTCATAAATTTAAGGTTTCCCAGAGAGTATTTAGACCTGTCTGATCAGAGATGGTGCCACTTTGTTCAGGGGATATCTACGAGCTGGCTGACAGCTAACAGCTGTGTAAATGAGGCAATGTTGACTGATGGCCACTTCATTAGGTAATATGAAATAAAGGAGTGAGATTTAGAGAAGGGGAAAGAGTAATGAAGCAAAATAAAGCGCTGGTGTGTTTGAGCCTAGAGGCTGCGAGCATGTTATTGTGAAATGAGTTGGAGAATGGGAAAGTTGAGCCAAAATTGAGACATTAGTTACAACTATGGCAAGCCTGACGTCTGGTGTTACTGCGCGGAAAGCCTTGGGGCACCAGCGCCTCAGGGGTCCAATCAAATGCGCAGTATTCAGTACACCTACTGCGGCCTTCAACTGTTAGATAAGAGGTTTCTACAGCCAACTGACAGCTTTGTTATTCACATAGTGGAGCCAGTTTGTGTGCGCAGCAGTTTCTGGCTTTGTCTCAAAGTGACGGAGAGCCGCTCAGAGGCAGCACAATTAGCCTCAAGGACACTGAGACATTGTTCTTCTTTTTTTTCCTCTCCATCCAGCTCTCCTCTGCTCTGTCATTTGTACTCTATTCCCTGCCCTGTCTTCTGTGCATTAGTATACAGGAAACGCACAAAAACAGTAGGGACACTTTGTCTTTTTAGTAATTGCAGTGGTGAAGTGCACGCAACCTGGTAAAAAGCACCTCTTTTGTTGTTCATTTACACCAGGGCCACAAAAAGCACCACAGAGGAATCAAAACTAGCAAGAGGGGACTGTGCAAATATAGCCTCCAGACAATCTTAAGAACTGCTTATACATGTGCGTGCAGCCAGACACTACTGCAGAAGTGTGACTTGCAATGCAAACTGTTTTTTATGTTTGAGTGTGCGTGGGTTGATATCTTCATCAAGAGAAGCTCAGCTGTAATTCCTATGTTACTAAGGAAATCCCATCTGCTTTCTCCTCCCACGTGTTTTGAACGTGGACCTCCTACAACACAACTGGAAGTCGGAAAGCAAACCAGAGCTTTGAAGACTCTGTGTTTGGACTACAGCTCCAAACCTGTTTGCTTGAGGAGTGCAAAATTGACACTACTGGGACAGTTTTTTGCTTCTTTTGTTTTGCTCTAGCTGCCAGCAGAAAATAGCAAGACAGCTTAGTAAGCGGTAACAGGTGTCTGATATGAGCTTTCCAAATCCAAGGTTTAATTCAGCGCCAAAATAAGAGAGCTAACATTGTTGCCTTAGAATATAATTATTGAAAAGTTGACTGATGTGCTGTAATCTCATACACTGTCTAATATCAGCTGACACTCTTGACCCCAACTGGTCACAGCAGATGGCCCCGCCCCTCCCTGAGCCTGGTTCTGCTGGAGGTTTCTTCCTGTTAAAAGGGAGTTTTTCCTTCCCACTATCACCAAAGTGCTTGCTCATAGGGAGTCATATCATTGTTGGGTTTTTCTCTGTATGTATTATTGTAGGATCTAGCTTACAATATAAAGCGCATTGAGGTGACTGTTGTGTTGGTGCTGAATAAATAAAATTGAACTGAATCGAATTTTCTAACCCTTAAACCTGCTGCTGGTTAGAAAGATGTGCCTTTGTCCATACTTCCTATGACAATTATGCCTTTTACAAAGGAAACATAACTTGGGGTGAGGGGTGACTTCTTTGTCATATCTTTATACAGGAATAGGATTTGTTTGTAGAGGAAGCGCTAAGCACAATATTATTGTCACGGTTTGCAGGGGCAAGCCGTGTGGAATATATATAGGACCAAAAGGCGGCAGCTCTGGTGCAGGTGAGGGTTTATTAACAACAAAAATGCAAACAACAAAGGTGCTAGGAACATGAAACTGAAACCTAAACTGGGTAAACTAACAACACAAACCAAGAATGACGGTGCAGGGAGGTCCGGGGAAATACATACAGGGAGACCGAGGGGAAACAACACAGACGAACCAGCAACGAGGACACGGTAACACACACTATAAATACACATGCCAGGAATCAGGGGATGGGAAACAGGAGGGGAACACACCTGGAATACATGATAACTGACAAGGCAGGGGAAACGTAAACAGAACACACTGACATAAGACAGAGCCCTTCAAAGTAAAACAGGAAACACATACACGTAATGACACAGACTCAGAGACGCGGACTAAACACAGAGACTTACTACACTAAGGAAATGCACAAGCAGGGAAGACATCAACCAGAGGGAACACCACTAAATGCTAGAAAATACAAAACTATCAAAAGTAAAAGTACATAACCAAAAACACTGGGTCACCGACCCAGGACCATGACAGTACCCCCCCCTCAAAGGCTGGCTCCAGACAGCCCAACAAGAAACAAAAACAGCCAGAAAAAACAGAAAACAACCCGACCAGGGCGGGCGGCGGGGGCCCAGGAAGGAGGGCCCGAAGCAAAACAAAACCGGAGCACCAGAAGGCCAAAAGACCAAAAACAAAAAACGAGCCCAAAACCAAAAGAAACGAAGCACACCAAAACACAGGAAAAAAAAAAAAAAAAAAAAAAAAAAAAAAAAACAGTCCAAAACAGAAGAGTCCAGGGGGCCGACAGCACAGGAGTCCAAAACAGTTCAGGGGGCCGGCCAGGGGGCCGACAGCACAGGAGTCCAAAACAGTTCAGGGGGCCGGCCAGGGGGCCGACAGCACAGGAGTCCAAAACGGTTCGGGGGGCCGACAGCACAGGAGTCCAAAACAGTTCGGGGGGCCGACCGTGCGGACGGCAACGGCGGCCACTCAGGCGATGGCGGTCCGGGGGCCGGCCGTGCGGAAGGCAGCGGCGGCCACTCAGGCGATGGCGGTCCGGGGGCCGGCCGTGCGGAAGGCAGCGGCGGCCACTCAGGCGATGGCGGTCCGGGGGCCGGCCGTGCGGAAGGCAGCGGCGGCCACTCAGGCGATGGCGGTCCGGGGGCCGGCCGTGCGGAAGGCAGCGGCGGCCACTCAGGCGATGGCGATCAGGGGGCTGGCCGCGCGGAAGACAGCGGCGGCGCCCAAGTGTCAGGCGCACCGGCCGAGGCTTGGAGGGCACAGGACCAGGCGACGCTGAAGCAGAGGCAGGACCAGGCGTAACAGGAGCACAGGCAGAGGCTGGACCAGGCGTAGCAGAAGCACAGGCGGCCGCAGGACCAGGCGTAGCAGAAGCACAGGCGGCCGCAGGACCAGGCGTAGCAGAAGCACAGGCAGCTGGACCAGACGAGGACGAAGACTCTGATGAGGCCGGACCAGACGAGGACGAAGACTCTGATGAGGCCGGACCAGACGAGGACGAAGACTCTGATGAGGCCGGACCAGACGAGGACGAAGACTCTGAGGCCGGACCAGACGAGGCACAGGCTGGAGCTGCAGCTGACGAAGCACAGGCTGGAGCTGCAGCTGACGAAGCACAGGCTGGAGCTGCAGCTGACGAAGCACAGGCTGGAGCTGCAGCTGACGAAGCACAGGCTGGAGCTGCAGCTGACGAAGCACAGGCTGGAGCTGCAGCTGACGAGGAAGGTTGCTGAACGGGCCCCTCGGACCCTCCAGCGGAGACAGGAGGCTGAACGGGCCCCTCGGACCCTCCAGCCGACGAGGCATGAGGCTGGTGTGGTTCTCCGGAACCACCAGCTGACGAGGAAGGCTGCTGGACGGGCTCCTCGGGCCCCCCAGCTGATGTAGCATGGTGCTGGTGCCCAGCTGACGAGGAAGGTTGCTGAACGGGCCCCTCGGACCCTCCAGCGGAGACAGGAGGCTGAACGGGCCCCTCGGACCCTCCAGCCGACGAGGCATGAGGCTGGTGTGGTTCTCCGGAACCACCAGCTGACGAGGAAGGCTGCTGGACGGGCTCCTCGGGCCCCCCAGCTGAAACAGGAGACAAAGGCCGGAGCGGTCCCTCGGACCCTCCAGCGGAAACAGGAAACAAAGGCCGGAGCGGTCCGTCGGACCCTCCAGCGGAGACACGAGACGAAGGCTGGACGGGCCCCTTGGACCCTCCAGCAGAAGCCATCACAAAGCCCGCAGGCATGGAGTCCACTGGCAGACATGAAGGAAATGGGTGCTGTGCTGAGCACTGGCCCTGCTCAGACAGCACTGACACGGGGCACTTCCCAGGTGGCTGCTTAAACTCCAGGGGTCCAGAATCAGCTGAGGACTGGGACCTAGCCTCTGGGGAAGCCCTGGAGCGGCAAACAGTGCCAATGGCGGCTGAACCAGGAAAAGCACCTTGAGGTGAAATTAAACTTTCTCCCTGCACGGAGTGAATGAGTGAAGCCAATGATACTGGAGCCAGAGCTACTGGGGCCTGCGCTACAGGCGGCACTGGAGCTACTGGGGCCTGCGCTACAGGCGGCACTGGAGCTACTGGGGCCTGCGCTACAGGCGGCACTGGAGCTACTGGGGCCTGCGCTGAGGGTGGCACAGGAGACTGAACTGAGGGTGGCACAGGAGACTGAACTGAGGGTGGCACAGGAGACTGAACTGAGGGTGGCACAGGAGACTGAACTGAGGGTGGCACAGGAGACTGAACTGAGGGTGGCACTGGAGACTGAACTGAGGGTGGCACTGGAGACTGAACTGAGGGTGGCACTGGAGCTAACTGGGCTGAGAGTGGCTGCGCGGGAGGTGATATGCTGTTCACAAAGTCATCTGCCGCACAGAACACCGCCCCTGAATGAACCGTCATACAGTCCGCAAATGGAAAACAGTCCTCACTCACCACAGCCGGCGAATTAGAAGTCCAAACGTCCAGCTGTGGTGTGGCGCGCTTGCGGCGCGATTGGCGTCTCCTCCCCGCAGACGGCTCCGACGGGCCGGGCAAGATCACATCCGGCGAGTCGGGCAGCGAGGCAGGAGTGGCTGAGAGTGGCACAGCCGGCGAATTAGAAGTCCGAACGTCCAGCTGTGGGGTGGCGCGCTTGCGGCGCGATTGGCGTCTCCTCCCCGCAGACGGCTCCGACGGGCCGGGCAAGATCACATCCGGCGAGTCGGGCAGCGAGGCAGGAGTGGCCGAGAGAAGGTGCGGTGTGAGCCGGAGAAAAGCCTGCATAGTCGGAGGAAGCGAGTTCAATAGCCATGGCAGGCCGGAAAAGAGCCGTTGCAGCCGGTCTTCTGTTGCGCGGCGAAGCTCTTCCGGGGGATGTTCCAGCCATAGGCTGAGAAGGATCTCCACATTGTACGTGATGTCGTCCTGGAGCTCCTCGGACGGATTTACAGCCGCTGGGTCCATGGTGGCTGGTTCGTTCTGTCACGGTTTGCAGGGGCAAGCCGTGTGGAATATATATAGGACCAAAAGGCGGCAGCTCTGGTGCAGGTGAGGGTTTATTAACAACAAAAATGCAAACAACAAAGGTGCTAGGAACATGAAACTGAAACCTAAACTGGGTAAACTAACAACACAAACCAAGAATGACGGTGCAGGGAGGTCCGGGGAAATACATACAGGGAGACCGAGGGGAAACAACACAGACGAACCAGCAACGAGGACACGGTAACACACACTATAAATACACATGCCAGGAATCAGGGGATGGGAAACAGGAGGGGAACACACCTGGAATACATGATAACTGACAAGGCAGGGGAAACGTAAACAGAACACACTGACATAAGACAGAGCCCTTCAAAGTAAAACAGGAAACACATACACGTAATGACACAGACTCAGAGACGCGGACTAAACACAGAGACTTACTACACTAAGGAAATGCACAAGCAGGGAAGACATCAACCAGAGGGAACACCACTAAATGCTAGAAAATACAAAACTATCAAAAGTAAAAGTACATAACCAAAAACACTGGGTCACCGACCCAGGACCATGACAATTATAATGTTATTACCATAAGATTTGTTACTTTATGACCAAGAAAATGTCTCTGTCAAAATATCTTGGAAGAGCTTCTGAATTTTGTGTTTTACACTGACCAGCCACAACATTAAAACTACCTGTCTAATATTGAGTAGGTCTTCCTCATGCCTTTAAACAGCTCAGATCTGCTAAGACATGGGAACTGGATATTGGACAATAAATGGTCCTGGGTCCTTTACTTTGGGTGTGAGTTTTCCTTCTGGTGGAGGCTGCTGCTGCTGGAGAGTGACGTTGCCATGAGGGGAGTGCTTACATCCCATTTATGCTTCAGTGGGGAATCTATGCCGTAACGTAAAACATAACCTGCTCACACCTCCTGAGAAATAACTGCACGATGCATCAACGCAGCCCCCAACTACTGTGATTGGCCTGTTCAGCACAGTTGATTCCTCATGTGCATTTCTGACTACTCGCCACAGTTTTTGAATTTATCAGTGAGAGAATAACAATCATCAGCCCAGTATAAGGAATAAAAACCACAGCATCAATATAAGGACTCACAAATGTCTGTAGATTCCTGGAGGGAGATTGCTGAAACTATCAGAATGGATGTGAGGGACTGAACAAAAACGTGGAAAAAAAAATGAGGGACAAATATCTTTACCCCTAAAAGAAAAAGAAAACTGACCACAACAAACAGTAAGGACCCAGCATTTTATTTTTGTCTGTTGGCTGGCACCACGTATGAAGCATCAGGACATGACCACATGGTAATGAACATGTAACGAACCTGCGCAAGCATAGACAACGTCGACCACTTACAGAGGTTACATTGTAGACTCTACAAAGATTCCCCACAGAAGTCTGAATCAGGCTTCAGTCTGCAGCAATATTGAAGGGGGTGCTACGTGTCCTGTTAATATGCAGATGATTTTCAGGACCACAGACAGGTACAACACTGCATTGTAATTAGATGATCAATGATATTCACGCCATCTGTCAGCTGTTTGCTCATGCGGCCAAAGGACTGATGAACTTTTGCTATGTCAAGGCATCACCACTCCTCCTACAGCGTTGGTCGTATTTTAGTGAAGTGACATTAATTTAATAGCATTGATCCTCGACTTTTCAAGTCTCCTTGACTTCTTTAATTCTCAATAGTTTGTGCAACAAAACCAACCACTAGTAAGAAAACACAACTTTCTTTCTGCACGTTACATTAACCTTTGAATTCAGCTACAATGTTACTGAGCTTCTGGTTTCAATTGGTTTTTATTTTGAAGGCAGTGGGAAACAAACAGAATATTAGTAAATGAATGTTTCCTACTGGCTATTGCACATTTTTTCTGGACAAAATATTTCATAATGTACATTACAGTCTACTGAATGTGGATATGTTTTGATACAGATTGTTAACCAAGGATGATTCTGCACTTTGGCCCAGTTTTTATTAAGCCAACATGTTTCCTCCGTCACCTTTTTTTTGCACTTGACCTGAATGAACTGATTTTGTCAGGTGAAACCTCCTGCCATTTAATGCAGTTTGTAAGACCTTTGTGGCAACACGCTAAACGTAAATTAACCTTTCCCTTCCACGGTAATACCCATCAATCCTTCGCTGCCTTCAGCATCTTTGAGTATTTAACTGCTTTAATTTCGACTCTTCTTCTGCTTCCAGGTGGTGGTGAAAACTCGCACGGAGTACCAGACAGAGAAGAAGCGGCTGAAGGTGCCCAAAGTGGAGGAGTTCACCATCAGTTTTACTGATGGAGTGTCTGAGAGACTTAAGGTAAGAATTTACATAATAGAAACTCACAGTGTGCTTAATTATCTTCGGGGTCTGTGATGCAGAAATAACAATTCTAATAATGGGTGTCCGGTGGGTTCTTTATCATCGCAGCTATAATTGCATGAAGAATATTGATTCATCTAACATGTTCCCCTTTGGCCTACCCAAATGAAATCCATGTGACCAGTTTGAACTGCTCATTACATTTAGAAATGCAGCTGCAGTTGTAGTGTAAATACTCAGGAAGTAGACAAACAAATGAATGAATCTGGGTTATGAGACTCCTGCTCTTTCTATAACAATCTTTCTCACTCACTGGCATGCAAACTCACAGTCTTCCCCGGTGACTGAAATAACAAGTTAGGTTCTATAAGCCAGAGTTTAAAAAGAAATTGTGTGTATCATGCAACAAGCTATACAGGCTTCATACAGTACATTAACATGAAATTGATTTAGCCACAGTTGCATCCGTGCTATTCACAACACTCAGGATAGTCATTTATTTCTTGCTTGTATAGCTGTAACTCTGCCTAGCAACCACTACACAAACACACAAATGTTCCAGGACAATAAAGTTAGTCAGGTTAGCTGTCCTGGGGAAGTTTACAGTAGTAACACGATGCAATCCCTGTTCTGTCATTAATCTTTGCCAATACTAGTATTTGGTGAATTTGCGTTTATTATTATATTTGCAAAATACCACCATATGTCTTGGTCATATTATTTTATTTAGTTGTATTTATCTGCGACACCTTAATGGCCGGTCTGTGAAGATATTGTCGGACATTAAACTCCGTGGTCCATGGCGCAAAAAAGGTTGGGGACCGCTGCTTTAAAGTATTCGTATGTCATTTATTGTCTTTGCAGAGTAGGCACTTCTGGATTATTTTTGGAAAAGTGTCTCTTCCTGCAGGGCATTGCACCACCAAACCAAACTAAGGGATGTTTACAGACACTCTAATTGTGGAATAATTATAAACTTAGCACAAAAAGTAAGGACATTTGTGTTTGGTTGATTATTTTTTGTATCTTATACTGCTGGAAAGTCTCTTTATTCCGCTTAAATTGTGCCATATTTTTCAGGAAAATGTATTTGTGGGTTGAGCAGCAGAGTAGAGTGTGTGGGTTGTGCCCATGAAAGTCTTCTCTGCCGATGCCAGACAGCTTATTCTGCTACTGATTAGAGCAGGGCAATATGGCCAAAAATATTTATCACGATATATATTTGAAAATTTGCAATAATGATATAACTGACAATATAATTGACACTGGACAAAATATTTTACAACGCCACAACTTTATAAGTGAAAAAAAACCCCATCAATGTATTTTTACTTAAACAAGCAGCTGTTTTTTATGTGCATTAAAGCTATATAAAAATTTAACAGTGCAAATGCAAATTCCTTGCTGACAGTTTAACCAAAAGGCATTTCCTGTCATGGTGAATGGATTAAAGGACTCAGGTGCGAGACTCCTTGCAGAATAACAGTGGATTTATTTACAGTGAAAAAGGTGAGTTAATAGTTCAAGTCTATAATCCAAGAAGGGCAGTGCAGTGATTCGGCGATCTCTCCTCACGGTGACAGTGCAATAATAATCCACAACAACTCCTGGTGCCGGCTCCTCCTCCAATGCCTGAATCCTGGAGGCAGATGAGAAAAAACACACGCACAGTAACGAAAACGTTCTCTCCTTCACAAACCGAGTATGCTGATCACGACTACGCTACCCGGTTTAGTTCAACGTTCCAGCGTTGGTTGTGACTCAACCGCCCCGTTAAATAGGTCTGAGCTGGCAAGGTAATTCTGCACAGGTGCGATGATTCTAGCTCAGGACACTCCCCTCCGGTCAACTGCCGTTCCGTGCCACGGCTTCCGGAAGTACATGTTCCAGCAGAAAAACACATGCACAGGATGGAGAGGAGAACACGACACAGTACACACAAACACCACAACAAATTGGCAAGACGATCAGTGAGGACCGTCTAGCCATGACAGTACCCCCCCATTAACGGGAGCCTCCCGGCGACCGACCAAATTTGTCAGGGTGCTGGCGGCGGAATTCCTTCACCATAGCATCATCCAGAATCGCAGACCGCGGCACCCAAGCACGCTCTTCCGGACCATACCCCTCCCAATCCACCAAAAACTGGAAGCCCCTACCGCGACGCCTGGCATCCATAATCCGCGTGATGGCATAAGCAGGAGCGCCGGCAACAACCCGGACGGGCGGCGGGGGCCTGGAAGGCGGGCACAAAGGGCTGGTCCGGACCGGTTTCACCTGGGAAACATGAAACACATTATGAATCCTCATGTTGCGAGGAAGGGCCAAACGAACAGACACCGGATTCAACACAGCTTGGATCGAAAAGGGCCCAATAAAACGCGGGGCCAACTTCTTGGATTCAGTTCGTAAGGGAATATACCTGGAAGAGAGCCACACCTGCTGTCCAACACGATAGGCAGGGGCCGGAGTGCGGCGACGATCGGCCAACCTCTTATTCTGCGCCGTCGTCCTCAACAGAGCCGCCCTGGTGGCGCGCCACGCCCGCCTGCAGCGTCTCATATGATGCTGAACAGAGGGAACGGCCAGCTCACCTTCAGTGATGGCAAGTAATGGTGGCTGGTACCCCAGCGACGCTTCAAACGGAGACACACCAGTGGCCGCCGACGTGCTGGAATTGTGGGCGTACTCAATCCAAGCCAACTGGTCACTCCAGGTGGATTGGTTCGAGGAAACCACACAGCGTAACATGGTTTCCAACTCCTGATTCGCCCTCTCCGCCTGACCGTTCGTCTGAGGATGAAAACCTGAAGACAAACTCACACGGGCCCCTAGTCCTGAACAAAACGCCCTCCAGACCCGGGAAGTAAACTGGGGGCCCCGATCAGAAACAATGTCTTGCGGAATCCCATGTAACCGAAAAACATGCTCGGTAAGGAGCCGAGCCGTCTCTAAGGCAGTCGGGAGTTTGGGCAACGCCACAAAGTGCGCCGCCTTGGAAAAACGATCTACAACAGTTAGTATGGTCGTGTTACCTGATGACGACGGTAGACCAGTGACAAAATCCAAAGCAACATGCGACCAGGGGCGCTTGGGGACTGGCAGAGGGTGCAAGAGACCGGCCTGGGGGGCACTGGGGGTCTTATTGCGAGCGCAGGTAGGGCAGGCCGCAACGTAGTCCCGAACATCCCTGAGAAGAGAGGGCCACCAAAACAAACGTCGCAGGAAACTCACGGTGCGGTTCTTACCAGGGTGGCAGGAGAACTTTGCTGTATGGGCCCAGTGTATAACCTTGCCCCGGACCGTTGTGGGGACGAACAGTCGTCCGTCAGGGCCCGTCCCTGGGTCCGGCTCCTGTTGCTGGGCCTCTTTAACCATCCTCTCGATCTCCCACGTGATAGCTCCCACGATGCATGTGGCGGGCAGAATGGGTCTCTGCTTCTCTCCGTCATCCGTGTGTGGTGCAAATTGGCATGAGAGAGCATCGGGTTTCGTGTTGCGTGATCCTGGTCTGTAGGTTATAGTGATATTGAAACGTGTAAAGAACAGGGCCCACCTGGCTTGACGTGCATTAAGACGCTTAGCTGCCTGGATATACGCCAAGTTCTTATGGTCCGTCCAAACCACAACGGGGTGTTCACTTCCCTCCAACCAGTGCCTCCATTCCTCCAGGGCCAGCTTGATGGCGAGGAGCTCCCGATCGCCCACGTCGTAATTCTGTTCCGCTTGGGTCAGCCGTCGAGAGAAGTAGGCACATGGATGCAGCTTGCCACCCACCCGCTGGGAGAGAACGGCCCCCACCCCCGAATCCGATGCGTCCACTTCCACCACAAATGGTCGGGTGAGGTCAGCCTGGATCAAAATGGGAGCAGAGGAAAACAGTTGTTTCAAACGAGCAAATGCCTGCTGCGCGGAACTAGACCATAGAAAGGGCAGTTTGGGAGAAGTGAGTTGTGTGAGGGGAGAAACCACCTGGCTAAAGTTCCTGATGAACCTCCTGTAAAAGTTGGCGAACCCAATAAACCTTTGCAGTTCTCGACGCGTCTTGGGTTCGGGCCACTCCACCACTGCCTTCACCTTAGCAGGA
Organism: Diplotaxodon limnothrissa; assembly: GCF_057381915.1. Taxonomy (NCBI): domain Eukaryota; kingdom Metazoa; phylum Chordata; class Actinopteri; order Cichliformes; family Cichlidae; genus Diplotaxodon; species Diplotaxodon limnothrissa. The sequence goes on from NC_140605.1 coordinate 22,406,854, forward strand.
TCGGCTCGTAGCCGCCCCTCCTCCACAATAAACCCCAAAAACGGCACAGACTGAACATGAAACTGGCATTTCTCACCCTTGACGAAAAGTCGATTTTCCAGCAGACGCTGCAGCACCAGTCGCACCTGTTTCACATGTTCGGCTCGAGTCTTAGAGAAGATGAGAATGTCGTCTAAATAGACAAACACAAAATGATTAAGAAAGTCACGCAGCACATCATTAACCATTGCTTGGAAGACAGCGGGGGCGTTGGTGAGTCCGAATGGCATGACCAGATATTCGAAGTGCCCCAAATGGGTGTTAAACGGCGTCTTCCATTCATCCCCCTCACGAACACGAACCAGGTGGTATGCATTACGGAGATCGAGTTTGGAGAAGATAGTCGCCCCTTGGAGTAGTTCAAACGCTGAGACAAGAAGAGGGAGGGGATATCTGTTCTTTTTTTTTTTTTTTTTTTTTTTTTTCTTTTTTTTTTTGGCCTGTCCCGTTTGGCTCTTTTGCCCTCAGAATTGTTGTCTAAAGGCAAAGAAAGATGCCCAACGGATTTACTTTACCAAACTGACCATCCCAGCCTTGCCGTAATGGTCCATTTGATTCACCTTTTATTGTTTATTTTATTTTCACTTACTGAATACGGGACAGACTTGACTGGGGGAAAGAAGGGGAGAAAGAAAGAGGGAAAGAGAAACAGCTGAGAAGAGGGACGGGGGAGAAGGGCAAAAGACAAAAACCAACAGAACGGGCAGAGAAAAAAAAATGCATATATCAATCACCTGGGTCACCTGCTGAGAAAGAAAAAAGAAAGCAAGCAGAAGAGAACAAGAGTAATAGAATAAACAACATCACAATGATATATGGGAATATGACAGTAAATACTAAATGTTAAACATTATTGTGCAGCACATAAGATCAACAGAACACAGTGTGCTTTGAGGTAGGAGCCAAAAAGGGTGTAGTTTGTGGGTGTGATCACCCGTGTGTACACCTGTGAGCATGGACGCGCTTGTTTTTTGTTTTTTAAAAGGTTCCTTCATGTAATAATCTGCTAGAGGGTGTGGGGGGGCCACAGCCCCGTCCTCCAGGGCATGAAGCAGGTGTGGAGGAGATCAAAACTCCAGACATCCAGAGGCCCCCAGAACACAAGAGACCAAGGAAGACCAACAGAGGGGCAGCTGCGCCACTGTCCCGGAAAGAGCTGAGGAGAGTCCCAGATGAGGGCTCACTCAGCAGCCGCGGAGCAGAAGCCAGGGGGAGTTGCAGTGACGCGCCCGTGAGCTCCGCCGGCAGCCAGCTGCGCCTGAGTGACCGAGCCCCAGGCCGAGAGGCCGGGGGCACCCCACCTCCGAAGTGGCCCGAGCGAGCCCCAGGCTCCAGGCCCCGATAAGCGGCCGCCAAGGAGTGAGCCGGTGTGTACCTGGACGCCCATCCCCGGACACAAAGAACCACCAACGCACCGATGTCTGAGGGGGTCCGCCACTGGCAGGGGAAGTGGTGGTAGGGGGAGATAGGCCTCCAAACCTTGGAGGGCCTGAGATGTCCCCAGAGAGGTGGCGCCTGACACCCAACCTGACATATAGACACAGACATACAGGCACACACAGATACAAACATCCATTCCCACCCTCATGCTCTCATATGCACTTACTCCACACTCAACCAACGTGGAGACAGACATAAAGAGACGCTGTACACACGATCACACTCCCCAAGCGTACTCTACAAACCGGGTCTAGGTGCCCCCGCCCCTGGAGGGGGGAACTGCACCCAGACCCAGGTGGTGTTTCCCTTTTCCCTGCGGTGGGGGGAGGCAGACCACCCCGACTCCGCAGCAGCAGGAAGGCTCCACACTCCAGACCGCAGTCGGACGGCCAACTCCTCCTCCTAGCCCCCCTGCTCCAGCAGGTCGCAGAGAATGGGGGTGAGAGAAGACTCCAAACCTCCCTCCACCCGCTCATTGTAGTGTTGATGCATGTGTGTTTTAAGGTGCATTTAAAACCCAGGAGGGCTTGGAGCTACCTGCCAGAGAGCAGCAGGTAAGCGCATGGTCCCTCCTGCTAGCCCTCAATGTCTATGTGTATTTAAAATTGAGAGGTGGGCAACGATGCCAGGGGTGGGGTGTACACCCTGATGGTACTTTGGACTCCGTGTATCGTGCCCACCCCCAAGATCCTATATGTATGTGTAATGAGAGTGTGAGTAATGTGAATGTCTAAGTTGTGGGATAAAATTGAGGCAGAGGCAGCCAGAAGGGGACAGAGGGGGGGGGGTAGCCTCCTCTGCACCCTGGTGACATACCCCTACTCCAAGGCCCTGCATGTGTGGGTGGTTGTGGTGGAGCGGGAAGAGGGAGGCAGCTGGAGATGGGGAGGGAAGGAAGGGAGGGGCAAGTGACCCCTCCCTGGGGCCAGCTCCCCCGCTGACCCCAGTAGGCACCCCCACACTCCGCGACCCGCCAGGGAAAGGGGGCCCAGGCCCATCCAGACCGGGGCCCAGTGCAGCAGCGCCGCCCGGCCCCACAGAGCCCGGGACAGTCCACCCAACCCCACCACAGAGAAAACTGCACCCACCCCACCATCCACTCATCTTCCAGACTACATAAGACAATAAACACCCAGGCTGAGATCTTCCTCCACCTCTCCTGTATCTCCCCCTCCTGCAGAGGGAGCTCCTGAGGAGAGGAAAGCTCCTGCAAGATGTGACAATCTCCCCCACCAGTTGAAGAGCCCCCCAGGTGGCTCGATGCACCGGCGGCACCCTGCTCCAGGGGGATATCTGTTCTTGACAGTGATCTTGTTCAGGCCCCGAAAATCAATACAGGGGCGGAGAGACCTGTCCTTCTTCTGTACAAAGAAGAATCCAGCCCCCAGAGGGGACGTAGATGGGCGAATTAGGCCGGCAGCGAGAGAGTCTGTAATGTAGCGCTCCATCGTCTCCCGTTCAGGCTTTGAGATGCTGTAAAGCCGGCTGGTGGGTAATGGGGCGCCAGGGTGCAGATCTATCCCGCAATCATAAGGGCGATGAGGCGGGAGAGACACTGCTAGGTCTTTGCTGAATACTTGAGCCAGGTCATGGTACTCCGGAGGGACGGCTGAGAGATCGGGTGCCTTCACCTGAGCCGCCGGATTCAGGGGCACTACACTAGGCACCGCTGCACGTAAACAATGTTCATGGCACCACTCGCTCCAGCCTGTCACGCGTCCCTGAGCCCAGTCGATCTGCGGATTGTGCTGTTTAAGCCATGGGAACCCCAAGACCAATGGGGTGCCGGGGGCTTTAAACAGAAACAGGGAAACTCTCTCAACATGGTTACCAGAAAGAACTAAAGTCAGATCGACAGAGTGATGGGTTATTGCCGCTAACGGGCTGCCGTTAAGAGCTGAAACCTGAAGAGGCTCCTGGAGAGGAACCGCGGGGAAGCCCAACTGCCTAGCGAGCGATTCATCCAAAAAATTTTGTTCAGCTCCAGAGTCCACTAATGCACGGCACTGGTGAGTGTGAGATTGAAAAACCAACTTAGCAGAACAACTCAGATGGGGAGCAATGTTCATGGTCGCACCCGTCAGTACTCCCACAGCTACTGACGGGCCTGGTCGTTTCCCCGAGAGGGGCATGCGTCAGCAAAATGTCCCTTCTTTCCACATGCAAAACACTCACCCGTCTGGCGTTTCTTCCTCCAATCTGTGGAGCTCAACCGTGCTCCGCCTAACTGCATCGGCTGCTCCTCCTCTCCTGCTGACCGCGGGTCCGTCCCCTTCCACTCCTTCCACTCCAGGGCCGGTAATCCATCTTTGAAAAGATGACAGTATAGCCATCTCACTATGCTGATGTTATATCCTAGCCAAGTCTTAAATCCAGTGCTTCTGGTCGGGGCTTTATGTCACGTTTCTATAGGTGTCAGCATTTATAACAAAAACAGACTTACTTTCCATCCCAGAGAAGATTTGTCTTCATTTACATTTATCAATAATCTAATAATCCAGACGATTTATTGAAGTTGGTAACCACTAGACAAACTGCCTGGCTGTTTGCATTTTTTCCCCTTTAATCTATATATACCAGTGCACAGTCAGAAGGCAGAAAGCACACTATTTCATACAGTAATGACATGACATATGAAATCCTCAACAAAAACAACAATTGCCTTGTTGAAAGAAAAACAACCACATGCAAATTATTCCACTGAAAAGCAGCTCTTTGAAGGTGGAAGCTACCCGAGCTGACAGGTACAGGGGTTCGATTTACCCAGTAATGCTTTACAAGTATAGATATTATATTCACTGTCAATATAACTAGCTACAGCATAGCAGTCTACAGTGCCTACACAGTGTGGATTAAAATCTAATAGGACACATTTTCTGGCAAAGCGAGGACCTTTACTTGAATATTCAAGTACAAATAATTGATAATTCTTCATCTTCGGTTTTATTGGCATTTTAATCTAAGCAAGGGAGCTGTGTGCATCTTCCAACACCACCCTTCTTTGCCACAGGGTAGAACAGGTGACTTGAGCAGCACGAGTGTGGATCACAGCGCTCCAAAATCATCCACGGGCGCTGTCTGCTCTGTTTCGCTGTCGTTAGGGGAGACCAGAGAGATCTCACGTTGTCATGGCAGCAAAGAAAACCTCCCTCCATGGCAACCCTGACAGGGAGCAAGAGAGGAGGAAAAAGTGCACGAGCAGAGGTGTGTGCATGTTTAGGTGTAGGTGAGGGTGTGTAAATGAGGTGTAATACTGGTCTGAGATGTCCTTCGAAGCAGGAGAGAAGAGAATCGGATCCTGGAAAACATGAGATGTGCTGTGTGTTCGGACTGTACTGAAGCTGTGAAGTTTGAGCAGAAAAATGTGTCTTTAGATTATCCCATAGCACATGGGGTGAGCTCGGTGCCTTGGTAGAACATCAGACATAAGTTTTGTTCATGATATCGACGGAGTGCAGCTGCCTCTGGGTTCCCTTACTAGTTCCCAAGAAGCCAATTAAAGGGCTTGATGCCTTTTGTGAGTCCCGTTTTAAGTGCTTATTGGCTAAGCATGTTTAGGAGGTGGTTTGAATAAATTTTGTGTGTCAATATAGTCTATACAGGATGCCATTTTTGTTAAAATGTTCTCTATCTACATATAGCATACAGCACATTTTAGGAATTTCATTGAGAAACATTTTAAATGTGAGACGACCAAACAGACCCATCTAAGTATCTTTCAATTACAAGTAATTACCTTCCTTAACAACTCTTTGAGGAGGGAAGTTTTTAGGGCTCGAAATACATTACAATTGAATGTTGTATAAAAAGGTTAAGGAGTGTTTTTATTGCACCACTGGTAACAAAAAAACGTTTTTAGCATGGTTGTCCATTGATTTTCCTACACTTATCCAATTCACGGTTGCGAGTGGGGGCCTGAGCCTATCCCAGCTGCCATAGGTTGAGATCCTGGGCGGGTCACCAGTCTATCACAGGACTAACACAGAGAAACAGACGATTATGGCAATTTAGATTTAGCAATCGGGCTAATTCCCTACTAAATTTGTGTTTTTGGCCTGTTGGAGGAAGCCGGAGTACTGGGCGAGAAAGCCATAAAGACACAGGGGCAACATGCAAACTCCACACGGAGAGGCCCAGCCAGATGTTGGAGTCAAATCCAGAACCTTCTTGCTGTGAGGCAACAGTGTTAACCACCATACTGGACTTTTTCCATATTCCAAAATCATAGTTTAACCATGGCAGACCTACAAAAATAACATCTATAGTTACATAATTAAGCAGCCTAGTGAAATTCCCTGAACAGTCCTGTTTTATTTTCATTTGGAATTCCTTGGAATTCTCATTCACAGCTTTCCTTGACCTTATATCTTTTATCAAGTACAAGGAAAAGTGTGGATTTAATATCACACTGGATAGGTCTTTTGCACACGTTCCAATGTGTGGCCCCTTGTCGTATAGAGGAAACTCAAAAATGTACACAGTGAGAGTGTTGCTCCTCTGAGCTGGCCAGAATGCTGCGGCAGACTCTACAGTCATCCCTGGCTTACCACACTACGTCAGCTTTTGTTAGCTAGATATGCGTTTCAGTCCGTGGGATTTTTATGGTATGTCGGGTAGTTTTGGGTGCTCAACTGAACCGACTCGCTTTGTTTGACTGACAGAGCCGATCCTGCAGCCGGGCACACATGCATATATGCAGAACAGAGTGCTGCACGCTGTGCAGTGCAGACATTTCTAGATGAAAAGCTTGCACATCTCTTCCCCCTTTAAAGCTCTGCAGATTTTGTTGATGGATGAAGAGCTCAGAGTGTAAAATGCTCTCTAATCTGTCCCCCCCCACCGCCTTGTTTCTGCTTACCACTCACCATCCTGCTTCTTTATTTCCTCTCCTTGCCTCTTTCTGCTCGCAGCACTGATGTTGTTTTCTGGGTGGATTTAAAAAAGCTTTTATTTATTTTAGAAATTTGAAAGTGTTACTTGCCTGGACAGTGAATGAAGGATAGTCGATCTGAAAAAGTGAGTCGAAAGAATAGTTGATTCTTTTGTTACCTAAAAGGGAAAAAAAGCATAAAATAAATTTCATTATTTTTTGTGTCATGAGCATTACAGCAGATACATTTAGTAATTACTTTATTCTCCCATTATTCTTTCTCCTTGTCTGTGTCGTTCAATCCTCCTTTTTCTTAAACATCCATCACTTTAGAACGGGTTCATGTGACATTGATTCCTGTTTCCTCGCCTTCTTCCCTCCCTCCTACTCTTGTTCTGTCCCTCACCGTCTCTCTTTTACTCTCCTCCCGCCCTCATTTTTCCCGTCCTCCTGATTACTCACAGTAGAGATGAGCTGCAGTGTATTCCCTGTAGTTGTTTTGTTCCATGAATGAACCGAGGAGGGCACCTTTCCCACCTCATTAGCTATAATGAAGACGGACAATAAGTTTCTGAATTTCACTGCATGCCCCTGATAGGTAGAGAAGGAAGATTAAAGTTGATACTGCAGGCAGAGAAAGAGCTCATCATATTTTAGTATATCCAAGTATATTCCAAAAAATAAAACATACAAAGTACAAGTAAAGTATTGGGCCACACCTTTAATTTTAAGTGTTTTAGGTATATAAAATATCAAGCACCTAGCCAGCTTCTGTCGGTGTAATGTATAGGTGGCCCAGTATACATATTTCTCCCTATAGTAAGGAAGCCAGCTCCTGTATTGTGTTATGGTATATTGCAATATATTTCGTGTCTTTTTTTAATCATTTAAGCAACATCAATCATCAAGTACTAATTGATACTGTCTTAAAGGCTCCTGTGCAATCACTTTAAAGAAAGAACTTTAAAAAAAAAGTTAAAATTCTTAGTTAATAGTGTTTTACTTGTTGTGGATCTTTGGTCTGGCTTCCAGTTTTCCTACTTACTCTCAGAATGACTGTGGAAAATTATGACATCCTGTTTAGCATATTTGTTCAAATTAGAATCCAATAATGGAAATTTTCTCAGGAAGTGATTTTGTCTCAGTTCAAAACAGACACTGGATTTTATATGCATGAGGAATGGTAGTTTATTAAAGCCTAATGTTTTAAGATCATCTTTTGTGTGAGTTATTTCTATATATTACTCTTCTTAAATGCATTTTTAAATCATTTTCACATTAGCTCCCAGTATACTAATTAGGAGTTGTACATTTTATGGTAATATACTGTCTATGGAGATTAGTAGGTACATAACAGCTGATCAGACACTATTACTATGGGCTGTTGTTCTTGCTATGCTTTGCAATAGAATATCTGTGCAATACTATACCTGTGTGACATCACCTAAGATAGTGGATTTAAAAGTGTAGTGAAATATCTCATCTGATGCACAGTTTTAAGTAAAAGTGATGATTGACGGGATCATACAGCCTTAGACAGGGCTTCTTTTATAGCACATGACACAGTAACATGACCACACGAACAGAGATTTGTACACAGAAACAAACACCTGTGGTCAAGAGGGTGGTTTGCGAATTTAAAAATGTATTTACAGCGTTTTGGATTTGAATTCACCTTACAGCCCTTGCTCCAAAAGATCTATCATTCTCAGCCACAAGACTGTCTCATAAAATGATAGTACGGAGATCATCTCTGGCACTGTGGATTGGAAGAGGGGGGAAAGATTAGTCTAGCACAGCAGGGCAGGGATTGAGAGATACAGGTGTATAGATTGATGAAGGGGAGAGTTGTGTTGTCCAGCTTGGTTTCTGGCTCGCTTGTTATTCAGAAAACATGGTGTAGTTGGCCAGCTTTTTTCCTCTTTACACACACTTCAAACCCACTCACATACATCAAGTGCTGACACACTCACACACCCAGATAAATGCCAACACAAACTCGCTCGTGCGCAAACATACACATGCATAGACACGGGTAACATGGCGGTGCCACGACTGCCAAGCCGAACACGCTCGGTGCCAGCAGAATTTAGCAGGTAGCAGTGGGAGAGGCAGCTATCGTCCAGAACAATTATCCCGTTATTACCTCCATTTCGCCTTCAGATAAAAGCTTTGCTGCATTCTGCCGCCTCCACAGAAGGTCTTCACTGTTTGTCAGGTTGGAAGTAATTACTGCTGTGGTTTGACGCCTTACATGGCCTCCTGTTCCACGTATTGCTCTTCCTTGTTTTGTACGGATGACTAATAGTGCACTGATTGTAGGGAGTATTTGCAGCCTTCTTTTGATTAAACACCCACACTCATGCACTCGCGCACATTTGAACGCCAAACCTTGAACGCCGGACCTTTAGTACTGTTTAAGCAAAAAAAAACAAAAAAAAAAAACAAGAGGGAGGCAGGCCAGATGCTTTTTTGTTGATTAGGGAGAAATTTTCCAAAGCACACATAATATTGTATAGAATCATCAAAAATATCTGCAGTACAGCTGAGGCCAGAAGTTCACATGCACTTGACATGGGCATGAATTTCTTGGTCATTTGGGGCTTTTAAGGATTTTTTTTCATGATTGTGCAGCGTACACCTTTAAATGAATTTAAAAAACACGAGTCAAGTGCACAAATTTGAATTTATTTTCGATTGTCTCCAATCCGCATGGAGTCAAACATATACAAACACTCTCTTAAATATTTTAAGCGAGTAAGTAGTGCTGAAGTTTTGCAATGTCTTTTAACTTCACAAGGCCTGTTAACGTCTGGTTAGTGATCACGATTGATCGATTAGAACAACGGGAAAGTCCAAGGAGGTCAGTAAAGATCTATGATGAAGAATTAAGTAATTGTCAGGTACACAGTTCCTCCCCTCGCTGACACCTGAAGTAGTTAACATGACACTGAAGGACACTTTAGGAGGAATTTAAAGAAGGTCACTGACGTCTTAAACAGTTAGAAATCTTACCTTGGCCAGCGTACACGTTAGCATTAGCAACTTAATTATTAGCACGTACCCGTTAGCCGCCTTAGCCACCTGTTATCATAAACCTAGCGGCTAGCGGACTGACCGCACATGGAATATTGAGCTGCAACGGAGCAAACTATGGACACATGGAGAACCGGGCGGGTTGCTGGCTGTGCAGAGCCAACTACTTTTTCTACTATTACAATAATTTATTTTTAATAATTTGTTTCTTATTTTGTTGTTGTTTGCTGCTCCGTTTTTCTTTATTTTAGCAAAACTATACCACACATTATCCAAAGTTCATTTTTAACATTTCCATAATGGTCTTCTGTATTAATTAAACTATTTATTTTGTTTATTTATTAGGAGGTAATAAGCTGTTTGGCATTGGGACTCCGCTACTGGCTCCACATTTAGGCTCCAAAAAACCCTCAGAATTTCTTTTTCTTTTTCTTTTCTTTTACATATATATATATATATATATATATATATATATATATATACACATATATACACATATATATATGTATAGAGGCAGACTAGGAGTTTGTGCTCTTGTCCTCCATTTGCCTCGATACACCAACTTCCTCTTTTTTCTCCCCTTTCCATCGTTTCATAGCTAACCAACCACTGGCACCAGTGTGCTCACACTCTCAGCAAACTATGCTGGGAAGTAATTTTCACCAGTTCTAACACAATCACACTCACACTTCTAACTGTGCCAGTTCCCACTGGCAGATTATCACAGACACATTATTATTTCAAAACTGGCTTCTGATAAAATAAGCCAGATGTGATACCTAGATCTTTAGTAGACACACATACACACACACCTGAAGTACTTACACTCTGTCATTGTTAAATTATGAATTGGATCATGCTGTTGTATTCACTTTGGACCTGAAATGAATGTGTGATGGTTGTATTAGGTTAATGTGAGCTGAAAAGTCAGTTATTAGTGTAAAATAGTTTGGATACCTCTTTATGTCTAACCTTTGCACAGCTCCACGGGGGTGTACGTAAGTCTTCATATGCCACTGATCAGGTCAGTCTCCTGTCTCAAAGGCCTCAAAGTTGACTTGAGTATGAGTTAGTTGTCACTGCAAATACTGTAGGTCCCCTGTGCCAGCTACCATATGAAAGACTGACAAACAGGCTGGACAGACAGACAACTCCACGTCTGAAAGGCAGCAGCAACGAAAGCCACGTAATGGACAGACATCGCTGCCCTGTGAGTGGTATTTAGGATGATTTAGAGGTCCAGATGGCTTCCCTTGTGCTCTACTTCTAGTTTCAGTTCCCATATCAATCAGTACCTCAAGGGAAGGTATACTTCAAATGCTGTCTCCCTATCAATTTCAGCAGATATAAGTATATATATGCATAAATCATCTCTCTTATTTAATCAGTATACAAGGAAAAATTCAAAGTGCGTGCCCTTTTTTATCTTAAAGGTCAAGGCGAAGAATCAATCCAATTTGAGACTACAGAAAGCAAAAGTGAATCCTGAATCCATCCAACCTTGACCATCCTGTCTTGTTTTTATTCAAGGCTGCAGAGGCAGCTGCATTCATACTCTGTTGTTGGACATAATAACTCAGTTGTAAGGGGATGCCAAGACGAAAAAGGATGTCTGAGGCTGATCGATGGCCAAGTGCATGCAGTCTGACACTAATAAATCTCTTGGCATTCATATTGCGGTTTCAGCCTGACTTGTTTAAATGTTCTGTATCAGTTGGTTTTGTTTTTTAAGTCCACCGTGGTACAAAACGGAAATCCACGAGTTCATTGCTATGAAATCTGATTCAGTTTTAGATGTAAAATTAAGTTTCTTTAGGCTTAATTGGTTGGTTAGAGATTGCCTGCGAATGCAATTATCATCTATCTCTTTTGTTTTGATAAATGGGAAAATGTGTCAGAGTATTATAACAAAATTTGGCTGAAAATGTTTCCATTGCCCCAGGAAAAGTCCTCAGTGTTTAGCGCTGATCGAGTGGCTTAAAAGGATTTCTTTGTATGGCAAAGAAGATGACATTCTTTTAAAACCATGAATCTAAATCTGCATCTGAGTGTAAAATTTAAGATTAGTAAGTCAGATTTTTAACTGCCAGTGCAGACAGCCGCTAATGCCTCGGGACTATGCAAAAGCAATTAAAGGTGAGCATCAAATAAATTTGTAATGTATCAGATTTGTCCCCAAAAGAGTAATTTGATGAGGATACACAGTTGTTCCTAAAGGATTTGCTCACAACCCTGGCTTTCTCTTACCGAGACCATGTTATTTTGGTGCTTAAATTTAACCACACATTTACCATAATGATATCAGATCAGAAAATCTTTTAAATTAGCTGCAGGAATTTGTTTGAGTTCTTGTCTTTCACAAGAAATGCCAGATTTTAATGTAATCTTTACAACCAGGAATACAAGGCCTGTAAGACTCCTCCAGCGATCGCATTTCTGCTGCCTCTTAACTTCTCAGTGGCAGCTGATCGAGTTCACGGGCTGCCAATTTCTGCAAATTGTGCAGCGTTAAAAACTTAAAAAAGATTAAATTGGAGAAAAAGCCAAGCTTTGATGTTTCCATGTTGGGGAGGCAAAAAAAAAAAAATCAAGTGGAGGAAAAAAGTGAGTGGCCAGTGTGCTCCCTGTCCTCAGCCTGAGTTGTCCTCCTGGCTGCTGGTGTTCTGACAAGCTGAGCCATGGGAGCAATTAGGAGACAGACAGACTGCGGATGACTAGTCTGACCCTTCACTTTATACTTCTCTGTTGCTTCCTCTCACTTTAACATCTGTCCTCCAAATTGATCCACCTCTCACTTCCCTATGTCTTCCTCGTGGTGTTTTCAGACTACAGACACCAGTGGTATCACTCTTATCCGGTTGTTAAGTGATGATGTGACGAATCCTACTTCCGGGCCTAAAGTAGTCTGCGTTTAATATGGCTTTTGTGTTGTTAATAGGGCTGCTCGATTATGGCAAAAATGATAATCACGATTATTTTCACTGAAATTGAGATCACGATTATTTGACGATATTTATTTCGTCCGCCAGAGCTTATATTTATTTTTTTTTACATGCTGTAGTGCCATTTGTGGGAGCATTTCACGTTGCTATACATCAATACAACTGTTATAGCCCATATTTTTAAAATGTGTATGTATTAAGTCCATAGTAACTACATTAATTGCAAAAAAGTGCAATAAACTACAAAAAAAAATTGAAAATCGTTTTTGTTTTGTTTTTTTACATATATTTCTACTTGGAGAAATTTAAGAGGTTTATCCCTCAAAACTTTAAATACAAAAAAGTTGCAAAAAATAGTTTACAACAACAGGAAATTTATTTTGAGTGTCTTCATAGTTTTATTTTTGGAGATACAGCAATTTTTATATACTGCAGGAAAAACAAAAAAACAATCCTATGATGCAAATTTGCAAAGAATGTGCATGTGCATCAAAATAAACTATTTCCAGCAGTGCAATTCGAGTTCTAAGGCCTACAAGTAAAAAAAACTACATTTTCCGCAAAAATGACGTCACTTGCGATAGTTCGCGTTGACGTCTTTTTCAATGTGGGAAGTGTTATGAACAGCTGATCGGATCGGCAAAGCGTGTTTCTGGAATATTATGTTTTTGTTCCTGCAAGCGCTTTTTATGCAATTTTTGCAAAGCTATATGTGGAAGGAAACCGTGACCTAGGACAAGCTGATGGCATAAGATGTAACTCCTCTGGTTTCATATGGAAAAAAATTTATTGTGCTAGCTTAGTGGTTCAGGTTCTACAGGGATTTAAAAATAGTTATACAAAACGAGCATGCTGCTCTGACCGGCTTTAAAGGGTTAAGAATAACAATGTATTGAATAATGACTTTAAAAAAATAATATAAAATAGTGTGCAAATACTGATAACAGTGCAAATGTTTGCAATATAAGAAATAAATGAAAAATGTGAACTTTGCAGTGTTGCTCTGTGGTGCAGCTACGACACCATAGCAAAGTTTACACACTGTGTCTACTTGATCCACATCTGACTCCGCGAACCCATAATGTTTCCACACCACTGAAGTTTTTTTTCTTTACCTTTCTTTTCAACCAACGGCAGTCACTCTCCTCTCCAAATAACTTCTGCTTAGCTTTCCGAGCTTCCCTCGGGTCCTCTTAATTGTTGTGACGCGTGTTCGAAATGCAGAGCAGTGCGCTTGATTTGCCACACGGAGCAGCGCGAGAGTAAAGCATGAGGGAGGGGCTAATAATCGGCTCAGTCATTTTTAATGATCGTTGAAAGCCCAGATCGTAATCATGATTAAAATTCGATTAATTGAGCAGCCCTAGTTGTTAACATGTTTAATGTTTTGTATTTTCTTCTATTTAATCTCAAAAAGCTCCTAAAACAGTCAGTGATCACTGTTGACCTCCCTCGGCTTTTATTACCGCTAATCATTTATTTAAGCTCAGTTTTTAAAACCTTAGGATGTAACTACAGCCCAGCCCATGCAGCAGTATATAAATGACTAACCTCGTATTGTGGATGGATTATCTCAGTTGTTCTCCTGGCTGAAGTTTGGTCCTTTTACAGCATCCTGCCATGCGATTACATTTGCTCCTGACCACCGAGAACACTCACGTTAACTGTTATCGAGTGGAAAAAAAGTTAGCTTGTTTATATTATGCTAACATAGCTGTGTCGCTAGCGGTCACGTAGCACATCATTAAATACCAGCTAGCCAACTTCAGTAACACTATACAAACGTCACTGCTGCTGCTTTAGTTTTCTGTCTTCATTTATGTTGGAAGTGATAGCAGAGCTGTACGTTTTAATTTGTTTCCAAAACCCTGCAGTCAGGACATGCTATATTGCATTTAGATAGAAGCTAGCGAGCTAACTTCCTGCTAACTTCTAACTCCGTTAAATGTCATAAATTCCGTTTTCATGGATGCCTGGATGTTAAACTCAATTGTCACACCTGGTAGAGCAGAACGCTGATCATTTTATTAAAGATGAAAGACTTTAGACAGTTTTTCAACTCTCAGTAATGCCATAGTGATCGTTTGATATATGGACCTGCAGCGGAGTTTAGGCCCAGACACGGCTAGTGATGTCAGACCTAATGACCGGATTGCATGATCACTGTAGGACACACAGGACTGTAAACTACAAGTGAGGAAGTAATTATTTGCTATTATTCTCTGGTAAAAATTTCTTAAGATAAGATAAGCAGAGCTCTGTGTAATAACAAAATTATTATAGTATGGGAGATATATAATAAAAATACTACTGCTACTACAGCTCATAGATTTATATACTGCTACTGAAAAATTAGGACAGTGACTTTTTACAAGAGATGTAGAGAATTCAATTTAGGTTTATTTATGTGGCACTAAATTGTAACAGCAGTCACCTTAAGGCACACTATATATCACCAGGTAAAGACCTAAAGTATTCTGGAGAAAACCCTTTAAGTCAAACTGTTGTCTATGAGCAAGCATTTTGTGATGTGGGAAGGAAAAACTCCCTTTTAAAAGGAAGAAACCACGCTCATCGATGGGAAGCCATCTGCTGTGACCGGTGTGTGGGATGAGGGGAAGGAGAAAAGAAAATAGAGAACATAGAGATGGAAACAAAACACTATGGGAGAGTTTCACTGTGATGCAAAGCATTGAAAGAGAAAGCAAGCAAGTACTTTAGGAAAGTAATCTCTAATAGAAGATAGAAATTTACATACAAAACAAGAATGGGCTAATGACTTGTGATTGACAGCTAGTTAGCTAATCAGCATGCAGTTTCATACCACAGATAATCCTTGATTTTGAAATCGGGTAGATGTAATTTTGATTCAGTGTTGCCCAAAATGTGGGTGTGAGACCATAAACCCAGCAGGAAAACGTTTACAGAGGACAAACCAGAAAGGCTCGATTAATGTTTAAGCCACTTCTGCACTGGCTTCATTTTTCCTTTCTCAGAAGCTACGTCCACATTTTATATTGTTGTACTCAACAATACAAATAAATATATACTCAACTCCATTTTCAGTACTAAGAGGGGCAAAAATTGCAAAAAAAAAATGAAGGCAATATTTGCTTGCTCATAGGGGGTTTTGTGATTGTCGGGGTTTTTTCACCTTGATGTGACTGTTAATAAATAGAATTGATCATAATGCTGATTATCTTTCATGCCTAGCACCACGTTACCATTTGATTTATAGCCATAGCTACTAACCACTACCATAACCATATCAGGCTGTTAACGTGGCTTTTGAGTAATTTAAGCGTGTTTAATTTTCGTACCAGACGTGAACGACTCTACAACTTTGTGTCATGGCTGAACGGGTCGTCCTCAATGTTTTCTGCTTCTGTTGGGGTCCCGTCAGTGCGTAGGTAAAGCATGTAAATCACACCCAAAGATCTCAAATAAATTACTACAATTAAAACTGTTTGAGTTACTGTATGAAATCCCAAACTAAATCAAAATTAAAATTTCTTTGGGTGAACATTTTCCAAAGATGAAAAATCCCAGGACACATGGATACATTTTACTTTCACTGTGTTACACGTACACACAAATGCGTTCATGCACACACATCCGTGCGCATGCTGAACAAATGCAGGAACATAAAACGTACCCAGGAGACTGAGAGCTGGGGATACCTCTCTGGAGGGGAGAGGGAGGGGAAACAGGAGGACAAAGGAGGGAACAACTAAGCTGTAGTGCCTCTTCACCTCACTGTGCAATACCTTTTGTGCAATACTTTTGTAAATAGTCAACGGTGCAATAGACTCAATACTTGAAATGTGCAATTCACTTGTATTTTTATTTTTATTCCTATTTATTCTATTTATCCCCTTCGTATATTTTATTTATATTGTCTCTGTATTTATATATATGTGTGTGTGTATAACTCTGTAACTTCTGTCGGTGCTGTGCTTTTTTTGGAAATCGAATTTCCCAGAGGAACCCACCCGAGGGATTAATAAAGTTCTATCTTATCTTATCTTATCTTATCTTATCTTATCTTATCTCTTATTAGAGTAATGGACCAGCTGTTTAGAGGTGCGCTGTGTGTTAGCAGGCAGGTCCCATCATTAATAATATCTCCTCTCCTGCAGCATCTTCATCTAGCAGAGTAGGAGCTGATTAGCAAACCTAATCGAGAATTTCAGTCTCCTCAGGGATTTACTACGGATTCATGATTAGCATTTAAGTGTTTTTGTGTGTTCATATTATTGAGGGTGCATTCAGATTTGTTATCATTACTGATTAGTGGCTCTCTTTCCGGTGGACTGTAGACTCACATTTTAGGGAAAACAGGTTTCTGGACTTTTATTCAGTTGTTTTTTACGTTGTGGGTTTGTTTGTTTTTTTTGGCCTCTTTCACCCTTTCTGTCCATTTTTATTTCTGTCATTTCTTTTTATTCTAACCCACCTGCTATTTGATTTGGACTCTATACTCTAAGAACCTTCTCCTCCGTGTAACATCTCTAACTAATACGCAGTGCATACAGGCAAAACCTTTGAAGTTCTGTCTCCATAGAGACCTCGCCTAATTGGGATGCATTATCATAATTAGCACTCATCTCCCGCTGAACATGCACTGTCACACTCGCTGCTGAGCTTGTGGATTCTGAGTGAGAAAAGTTTGATGCTCTCTAATGACACATCTTACAGCAAACAGACGAGGAGGTGAAAAATTAACAATGACATTGTCTATAGACACACATCCAAAAAGAATAACAGATTAGTCCTGAGAAAGGGCTTTATCATCGCTAAAGTTAGCTTGCTATAATCCTAAATGTCCCATTTAAATACCAGTGTGTAAAGACGCTGTGCTTGTCTCCATAAAAATGGGCTGTGGACACTGCTACGTTATCTTTTAGTGAGCAGAACATAAGTCTTCGAACACAGCATGAGAGCTGTTGGATCCTTTGAGATTACATCAGAAATCTTTGATTATTATGAGTGGAAATGACTAATATGCAAGTGTGTCCTGTGGTTTAACATGATTAAAAGATGAAAATTTCAAACTGTGATGACTACAATCTGCATAAAGCAGTTGTTACACATGTGATGTTCTTTTCATGGGCGAGGAGGGGGGGGGGGGGGTTAGGATTTTAAAAGACTGCTAGTCTGTGCTTGGCTTGTGTACTTTCCTTTCAGCACATAATCCGAGGGATGCAAAGCCTTCTTCATCGTGTTCCTGCAATCCGTTGCAACCGCCAACCTGGTTCAGTTAAAAAGAAAATTCAGCAACTCTTGCTGTGCTTTAATGCAGGAGGCCGCAGAGGACATTGCAAGTGCAAGATGTTTGCAGCTCATTCACCCCCGGATATGCACAGTCAGAAAGAGGGAGATTATATTTGTTCATACCAGACAGAATGCAGGTTTTAATCAGCGCCGTTTTTGCCATATATTTCTGTAAAACTTGAGTTTGGTGATCAAAGACTGCTGTCATGAATATACAGAATAAATAAAGTGACCTTTATTTAAAATTTGTAAGAAATTCACCTCACATGCTGTGACGGAGTCGCACCGTCCCGAGCCTCCGACAGCTGATCTGGGCGCATACACGCACCACCACCATTAGTTTTTACAATTACCGTGGCTGCGCGGCTTTTCGGCGACCGGGCAGATAAACAAAAAGGGGTGAGAGGTATATTTTGAGCAGCGCAGAGGGTGGCCAACATATTTTCCCACTTACCTTCAATAAAGCCGGTCGCGGAGATTCGCTATGATCGCCGATTATATGGGGGTTATGCAAGCCGATGGTATGGGGTTCCGGGGTTTAAATAGTGGGTTCGCGCGCGCTTGAAGAGTCACGTGAACTGCATTATTCTTTTGGTTTGTTTGGTGTTATTGTGAAACACTGTAGGCTGCCGGGAAGTGGCCATAAATGTCTGTATATACATATATGTATTGTAGGACTACAGCAGGAAATAAGCTGAGGGGGAAAGACGGTTTGATAAAAGAAATAATAAAGAGATGACTATTACGCCTAGTGGGAGGGGCTATGGGGTATAAGAGAAGGCGGTCAGGGCCCACCTGTTGTCTTTTGTCCAGTGAGCTGTTACAGAGAGGGTAACATGCAGACTGTGTTTTGTATATAGATGTTTGTTTGTGCTGACTTAAGTCAGTTCTATTTTCTTTGTAAATAACTTTTTGTGCACCTGGGAGGCCGGCAAAATAAATAAATTATCCACACTGAATGCTTTCCGACTACGCCTGTATTTGTTCGGGAGAAGTTTAGGAGAGGACCCCGCGACACATGCAGAGAAAAACAGCAGGTTTTCTGCATGAATAATCACAACGCAGATGTTCTAGTCATTGTTTTTGAGAAAGAGCGAACAAGTGTAACTTGTTGACCTCCCTCAAGGAATCTGGGTGCTCTGGGTAGGGGGACTTGCTCCTCTGTGCAAACCTCAGCTGACCTCAATTCAGGGCAAAATCGTGCGTTTTCTCAGGTTGGCATTTTAATAGTTTGTGTTTTCGTCTGAGACATGATGCAACTCGACAGTGGAGTGTTTGGGCTCTGCTGCTGAAGCTGCGCTCGTCTCAACCGGATAACCAGTTCTCGAGAGCCCAAATCCGCCTACATGGTCTCCTTGACATCCCGCTGCCCTGTCTCAGATACTCCCCAAACAGAGCTGGCTTTGAGGCTTGCCTTTGTTGTATATACTAAAAACAAAGTGAATTTTTCACCCGAGTTTTTTTGGAGAGAAAAACAGCGTGCAGGATTAGAAGGCACAATTGCCAAAATCCAAGTAGAAGAAAATCCATGAAAGAAGAGCTGTTCTTCCTAAATACTGCACAACATGGCTCGACTGTAGTTGGAAAAAGAGTTTTAACAAAACCTTAAAAGTAGAGTGGAAGAAAGAAAGTGAGGCTTTATCCATCCATCCTGTTCCACTTATCCTTATCAGGCTCACTTGGGGGCGGGGGATACTGTAGCCTGTCACACCTTCCATAGAGCAAGAGCCAGGGTACAGCCTGGATACATCGCTGGTCTATCGCAGGGCTAACACAGATTGTGTCTGTGGTGCTGATAGTATTACTTTATATATGATTAAAAACAGTATTTACCTTAAAGTTTAATAAAATGGCCTGAAGACTAGACGTCCGCTCCTATTTTTTCTTTTTCAATGATTTTAACCACATCACCTACCATCCTTGAAGTGACAAAGTATTCCGGTAATTTTCTGTCATCATTGTAATAATGGCCATGTCCACATTTATATCGCATACAGTGAAAGAGTATGTTTGAGTGGTGTATTTTGCATGAGGGTCCAACCTGTGATCTTTCAGTTATCAGTGATAGCTTCCAACCAAATGCCTTAAAAGGTATCCGTTCACACATTTCATTAGTTTCTGCCTTACTGAACTGCCTTAAGAGGATAAGAGAATATTTAATTTAAAATTATATGTAGCTAGCTGATCCATGGCTTAAAGCATTGTGCATGTGACATATAGGTGAGGGTTTTATTCTGGATTAGGCACATGTTCATCTCTGCTCTTATATCTTTAGGCTGGATTGGATCGTATGTTTCCAAAGACGGCTGAAATGTTAATATATGAAAAAATATAAAAATAAAAGATTAGCTTTGCTAAATTGTGTATTTTTACATTCTTAACGTACTTACTTATCAACGGAGCATGATCAATAAACAACAAAAATTCAGCCCTCATTGCAAAAATACCGTTTTTCTTTTCCACTTTGTTGCCACGAGTCAGTGTTAGAAGTCCAGTTCCAGTCGCACTTGTTCTGACCTTACTCATAAACAAAATGTTACTAAAGTTCCGATGATTCTGGATTTAATCTGAAAATTCTGTAAAGATTTGCATTGTGATTTTAGCTTTGTAATAAACTTTTAGTCACCGAGGTGATAAAACTTCAAGTCTAGAAGGATTTGGACAAAGACTACCTGTACTTAAATCCTATTAGTTGTGCCGCATGTGTGACAAGAACACCACATCAAATAGGAAGAGCAAGCCGAGTTTCAAAGAGGATTTTGATCTGGAAACTTTCATGGATATTTATATTTGACATTTAAGTCGTCTAATTGCTCTTTTTTTGCCTCGTCTGATTTCTTTCTAGTGATGTAGTTTCAGAATTTAACCCACGGGCTGCGTTACGATGGATAAAAAGCACTGCTCAAGTTTATAGTCAGACTTTTAAAGGGTCCTTCCCCACATCCTTTATTTTTGGATGTTGAGTCTGATTGACATACTGGCATTTGCCGCTGACCAGTGACATTTAAGCTTTTTTTTAAAAAAAATTTATTTTTGTAGGGGAGGCTTTCACTCTGCACTAACTCAGCCTGTCAACAACATAATTAATCTCATTAATCAACAAAATTTCCCTTGGGGCGTTTGAGATATTACAGCTAAGGTGAAACTTTTTAGCATTCGAACAGTCCTCATTCGATAGCGTGGCTGTTTTTAATGCTTGTAGCGCCACATGCCCGTGCGAGCGCAGATTCATTCAGCTCACTGCTGAACGGAAAATAATAGTTGAAAATTTAAGAGATTGAGCTTCCTTTGTGCTGCTCTTGAGAAGATGTCAGAGGGGTAATAGGAAGATGAATGAAAAGCAGTTATTCATGCTTTCTTCAGCACTGTATTGATCGATGCAACAACTGATATCCCATTGCGTTTGCTGCCCTCCCGCCTGCCTCTCTGTGTGTCTGTCTGTCCCTGCCACCTGCTACCAAAACAGGGAACAAGATTCTCCATCTGCCCCTGGATCTCTGTCATTCGCTGTCTGCCTTTTGCCTGCTTCTTTATTGCCTTTGTCATCTCTTTCTTTATTTCTCGCTTTGCTCCCTCTGTCACTTAGTTATCTGTTTTATCAGCGCCGTTTCTCTCTCCTGTCACACACCCACCTTTCTTTTCTCTCCTGCTTAGACGCGCACTTACATATTCTCCTCTGTTCCTCGAATGTGAGGAGGTGTCTGCTCCCCCCATATGGCCTGTCAACTTACAGCAGAGAGTGTGGGTGGTGTGTTGCATTTTAACCTAGCACGGCGTCGGGAAAAAAAAAAAAAAAAAAGGAGAGAAATCATATGTCAAATGGTGGGAAAACACACTGTGAAGAAGCACATCTATTTAGAAAACTCACTGCCTTTGAACTTGTGATGCACCGTGCAGCCATAAATAATAAAAGAGAAATGTATTTTGTGGAAAATATCTCACTCGCAATCAATTATTTTCTACAATCCAAAGGGAGTTTGAGAAAATAAGCATGTGGTGTGTGTGTGTGTGTGTGTTATGAAAGATGTGGTAAACAACAGGTAAACTGTAGATGTGTAATCTGCAGTCAGTGATGAGAAAGCCGGGGAGCAGAGGAACAATCCTAATGGATCTTTTATAATCTGCTTTGTTTTTTGTCTTTCTCTGAAATTCACAACTGTCGACAGCTGCCTGTTGTAGAGAAGAATAAAAGGCAGATAGGGAAGTACAAGATTATAGATATATAAATATAAATATCTTTAAGCCTGATTGAAAGAAAAATGACCTGCAGGCCATTTTGAGCAAAAATGCCAAACAGGTCAACAGATTGAGGAAACTATCTCAAGTGGATGGTCTTAAACTACATTCTAGTTTATTCTTTATAATAACGTTTTTACCCCTCTGCCATAAAGGCTGATGAGGTATTGTCGTCACCCAACTGGGATGACAGGTGGGCAGGCACCCAAGTTTGTGAACACAGTAACCCCAGAAGAACGAGGCGATGAGTTGAAATCTCAGTGACTTTGTCAAGGTCAGAGGTCAAATTTTCTGAAAATCACCTATAGGATTTTAAAATAACTATCACAGGCCGTCAGTATTTTTGAAATAGATTTACCAAGAAGATGATGCCGATAGCCTTCGCTGAGTAGTTCCATAGTTTCTGACTTCATTCGTTTGATTTGATTTTGAATGAACAAATTAAATCTTTATTTAAACATGTAAGTTGCAAATGCTAATAAACATGAAAAAAGTCATCTCAAACTGGGTGATGAGCATGACATGAGTTCAATGTACTCAAATGGCCTCCACAGTCACCAGATCTCAGTCTAATAGAGCAACTCTGTGGTGGAGATTTCAATTACGAAAGTCCGTCAGGTAAGTCTACAGCAACTTTTTTTTTTTTTTTTTTTTTTTTGTTTTGTTTGTTTTTCTCAACGTTGTTGTACTTACTTTACTCATGAGTTCTTATTAGGCTTTCATGTGAGCAAACAGTGTGGATCCACAGGAAGCCTGTGATGCTTGTCAAATCTATTTTTATTTATTTATTTTGCTTTGTGTGGTTTTAAATGCAGACAGTTTGATTAGGTGAAGTGATTAAAGCCCCAGCAGGCACGGTTACCTGTAGCCACCCAGCCTCTGCTCATGAAGCCAATCCTTGTTAAAGACACGCTGTTCTTTATTCAAAGCGCAACAACATGCTGCGCCTCTACCTGCATCCAAGACAAACAAGCGTTTGTCTGTTATCTGTGTTGCACAGCAAACGGGATGGTGGTTGTGTTGGTGGTGATAGTAGTGTAGTATGACACATACTGAAGTGCTAGTGACAAAACAGTCACATTGAGTATACTGAGAAGAAAATGGGATGACGCTGATGTGGGTGCCTTGCTAGAATAATTATAGTTTTGTAGTGATCAAATCAAAAAAAGCCTTTCTCTGCTCTGTTATGTTCTGGTGTAGCTTGTTCTGTTCCATAAATGCGCATTTTGTTACGCTCAGATCAGATACATGAGTACAGTAGTGTCATCCTATAGCAGCGAAATATTACAGTAAGACAGTAAATAGAAGTTTGAAGCCATTACATGCATGGAGGGAGTCGACTTCCCTCAGCTGAACCTTCTAAGGTTTACTGCAGAGTTCAGCCAGATTATGAATAATGGAGAAAGGTCAGGATAGATTTTTAATGGATTTGCACACCACATGGCCACAGCAGCTGCATCAACAGGGATTTTAGGGCGATCATTTCTGTCACCGAGGGTGGGCTAAATTCCTGCTTGAGTCATCACTCCAACAACAATTAACATCAGAGAGAGACTGAACATAAACATCAACGCTACACACTCGGTGCAAGGGTTAATCCCGTTAATCTGTTTTACGTATGTAATATGTCACGACCTAATTTTAAAAGTGTCATTTAGTAAATAATCCCCTAAATGACTATTTCAGACAAACGGTTCCAGCGCGTGGATGAAGACTCTTTAAATTCCCTCCATTTTTAGCAGCACACAGAAGTGCAGATCTCTTCAGACTCCAGCCTTCTTTTCATGCTTCAGAGTTTTTAAGTTTTAAAGCCCACATGCATGAGCAACTCACATTGCTTTCTTCATGATATGAGGAGCTTTACAGTAATCCTTCTTCTTAATAAGCCCGTTTCATGTGCATCGCTATTCAGGACTTCAAAAAAAGGGGGTGGGTCCTTCGTCAGTCACTCCACGTCTGCCGCTGCTCCCTAAATACGAGTTAGCTATGACTTTCAGCGCATTCTTTTCACGTTTAGCAGTGCGGGAGATGTAATTTACAAAAAGTGTCAGCAGCAACCGAGGCTGAGAGTCGTGTCCCCCGGTTGACACCAAGTAAACAGTCACTTAGCTTGCGTGTCACTGTTCACCCGCATAACGCTGATGGAGACTGATGATTACAACCGCGCGTAATTGCGCTGACATCTCGCTGTGACAGATTGTATACACAGCAGTAAATCGGGCTTTAACATTGGTCTAGAAATGAAAAGAGAAAATTAGATACGTTCATCCATTATGGAAGAGTCCATATTTCAGCTGACTCCCTGGGATAACTCTGACTTTTAATATTAACGTTTTTCTTTTTTTTTTAGGAGATACAGCTATGTTCATTCAGCTCACACTTACCTACAGCTATCCTTTGTACTCCATTTGCATAATTCTAATTAAATGTTCACTCAGAAGCACCCAATCAGGGTGTCAAGTAGAAAGTAGGAGGAAACAAATCCTTTTATATGTTAATCTACTTTACTACAACATTGTCTAGCCTGCCAGGGAAATGAATATTTCACACATCAAACTACACATTTGCATCAGCATGCAGAAATAAATGCATTACTTCCATCATTTTCGATTAGCTCTGCTTTGGGCTGATATTTGGGCATTTTTCACACTGCATAATGTTTTTGATTCCATACAAGTGCTTGTCCAGGCTGATAACATTTCATTGGCCCTTGTTATTGAAACTGACCCAAACATTATGCTTTGTTTCATTTCTTTTCTTTTAAATTATATTTCATTGAGATCAAGAATATGCAATTTATAATTCTCTTTTGTGCACCCTGTTATTTACAGTGAAAAATGAAGGGCACTTTTCTTTCTTCTGCTTTTGGCAGTGAGCAGCTGGAGAATTTCAGAAATTAAATGGTGGGCAAATTCACTAACTCAAGTGCGCTGACAATTAGCGCAGGTTTGGTGGCAGGAAGGGTTCTGATTGATTCACATGGATGACTCACAGACAAGACGTCCAAAAACCAATCGATAGCATTTTTAACAACAGAGTGACTGCAGCATATCTCCATGGATAAAAACAAAACAAGCAAACAGAAAAAAACAATACTGTTCTACTTTAGAAAAATGGAAAATCTGGTGTAAAGAACATGAAAGCATGGATCCATCCTGCCCTGTTAAGCAATTCAGGCTGCTAGTGGTGATGTAATGGCATGGAGGAGGTTTTCTTGGCACACTTTGGGCCCTTTAGTACCAGCTAAGCATTGTTTAACCCTGGCTCTTTTTACAGGTGCTCTTTAACTAACTGTCATTCTTTTACTGTTTGTGTTACAGATTAAATTAAAATGGCTTCAGAAAGAAGAAAAGACGAGCTTTACAGGGATTTTTGATGTATCACAGTAGCATAAAGCATTCATTAGGTTCTGCCGTCTGAACACAGACGGAAAAATCAGCTCTGCCTAGATTTTACCATGTGCACTTCACATTACCGTAACTCCTCAACTATTCTGGGCTGAGGAAAACATTCAAATGGTTCCTAAAAGATTAGATTTTTAAAATAGTTTTACAGCCAAAATTACTTATACTAAGTGTAAGTCCTGGGTGATAGAGGGTGAAATGCCACAGCCTACCTGAGTGTTGTTTCTGACAATGTACAGTCCTTTATGACCACAGTGTACCCATCTTCTGATGTCTTAAACTAACTTAGAATAGTTTCTTGAACATAGCAATAGTTCACTGTAATCAAATGTTTTTCACAGTCACCAGAGGCCACCTTTTTGGTGAAATACACAATTTGTATAAGGGTTGTACAGCAACTGCGTGATGCCGTCAGGCCTGTTAGGAATGTTTCCAGCACCTTGTTCGATCTATGAAATAAGAATTCATAGATACGTATCTTTCAGGACCAATTTAATGCCATATCATTGTGGGCTAATTTGCTTCACATACAGCAGTCTAAAACAACATATACAATACATCATGCACAAACAGAACAAATCTAAATCTTCTACCCCCAACTGGGGGTGGATGGAGGAAGACAGGAAAAAGACAATGAATTCAGATGATGACAAAAATTGAAGGGGTCATTATCCCCAAATCAATTTTACCTGCTTTTCCTTTTATCTGTAACACTGTTTACCCATCTAAATTACCCTGTTGTGGGTTGACTGCCAAGTAAAACAAGCATCCAGCTCACTAACATTATACTGTAGTTCTGCAGTGTGTGGTCACTAATATTTACATCCTGTCATGAACACAGCCTCTCGCCGTGGGTAGATATTCGCTTTTTGCTATGCACTGATACAACTGGTGGGTGTAGTTTGTTAGAAATAGTTCCCACATGAAATTGCTCTCAGCATGGATTGTGGGTTTATAAACCAAGTGCCAGTTTCATTACAACCAAGAGAGGGCAGACATTTCTACAGCAAGGTCTTCGAAGGTGGGTAATTCACACCAAAGCGATCTAGATGGATATGTAGCACGACAGGCCAGGGATGGTATGTGGAGGCTCGCTGTCACACCTGTCACAGCTTACTGGGATGCTTGAACAGAAAAGAGCTTTGATTCAAACTGAGTTTTTGAAAGAAAAAAAAAAGAGACCTTTTAGTGACAAAGGTGTTGGTGCAAAATATGCATGTACTGTATCAGAGAAACACACATATATACCTGAACAAAGGTAAACAGAACAGTGATTTACCTCGCTCACTTAATGTCTTATCTTTGCAGCATTGTCACCGTGGAAACAAGGTACTTTTTAATAGTGTCACCACTTGAGTCATTCATCACACATTTCAACAGGAACACCTTGCCTTGAGGAGCTTTTGACCTCAGTCAACAACATCTTACCATTTGTCATGACTACACACACACATGTAGACACGCACTGGTGCACACGCTCAATCTTTCTCGCTGTCTAACCCTAAACCTGCCTCACGAAAACTACAATCGTCCATTATTGCTCTGACCAGTGTTTGTCCTCCCTGCAGGTGACGATTCTGATCATCCTGGCCTTGGCCTTCCTTGCCTGCATTGTGTTCCTGGTGGTTTATAAAGCCTTCACCTACGACCACGCCTGCCCAGATGGATTCATTTATAAGGTAATACCCATAAACGGCCAGTGTTTCATTTTATTGCTCAGCAGCACATTTATTAGGAGAGGTGTTTAACACAGTAGCTGGTTTGTGCTGGAATGTGGGTTGTAGATTAGCCTCTTCAGTGCTGAGCAAGCCTGCAGCACACGATAACTTATTATTATTGAGCCATTTCTTAGCATTTTTTTTATTAATATGTCTATCTTAATTTTTGCACCTTCATGCCTTTTGTGAATACTTGGACTACCTTCTTCCTTTTCTCCAAAACAACATATTTGAGGGTTATCAGTATTCTACAGTAGATATTTTCCTGTCTTGGAGATTTCCAGGTAATATATCAAGTGGAAACACATCTGTCACATCTTAAATAGGATCATGTCAAGAAGAGATGAATAATCTCAATAGCACTGTGGTTTTTCACTACTTCTATAGCACTTGTCTGAATTAATCTGGTTGGTCTCAAAAGGAGACACAGAGTCAAGTAAAAGCCCCACATAATATAATGTCATTTGGTTTATCATGCCTATCGAGGTGCACTTCTTCAAACTGCCCATTCATTCCTCTGTGAATATTGTAATATTTTGGATAACCTAATATCAGGTTTTAGCCTACTACAGGTAAATGAGTCCTTGTATAAAAAAAACCCCCCAAAACAATCCCTGTATCATATTATCTAAATACTTTTGAGTTTCTGAACTAATTTCTAAATAGTTAATGCAATATGTTTGTTAAACCCCTTGAATTTAGGCTTTGAACTGGAAGTCATGCTCACAGGATGTCAAGTGGGATGTACAAAATGATCTGATGTTTAATCAATCAATAAAGAGCGAGATTTTAACCATAATTCGATTAAATTTGTATTATATTGACATCTTTTTGCTGCAGTGCATTGTCATAAGAATACACTGATCAAAATATGCAGCACGTGCTCAGTCAGAGGTACCTGAAAACTCTACCTAAGTAAAATATAGAAGTATTTGTACTTCGGTACTTCCCACCTCTGTGTTCAGTTAATTAGTAAGGCACATCAGCATACCTCCAAAACTCTTCCATTGTTTAGACATTCACTCCTATTAATTATGCATGCACTAAGAAAAAAAAATACTTGCAGTGTTCAAAGCATGGTCTTCAAGTCTTAAGCATACAGAAAATTAAACCTTTTAGTAATAAAGAACAGCATGGGAGCCACTTGACAGTAAGAACAGGCCTATAATCTATGTCCTTCTTAAGATTTGGGTCCAAAGTGTCTCCCATCACCTCACATACAGTCGCTTAATTTTCTTTTAGTCCACAAAGACGCATCCAGATGTAAATAGTAGGTAACACACAAATGATGAAGCTCTGCTGTGTTTTCTTCAGTAGCAGATGTCTTGCTCTAAGTGAAATTCTCACAAGGTTTCCAAAGCCTTTTTGTTTAGCCACGTTCTTTGTTTGGATCCTGGTGTGTACTGCTTAAAAGCTTGTCTCCTATGGATGGTGCATTACTGAGTGTAGTCATGGGTGGATTGGGAAAGATTTAAGTAAGTGACGTTTGTTTATGTAGCACTTTTCAAGAATAAATGTTGCAAAGTGTGTGGCAATATAAACAACAATTAAAATGCTATGAATGGATAAAAGTAGATAGAAGCAATCCTGCATAGGTGGGTCATAAGCTTCTTTTTAAAGGTGTAGACAGTGTCCACAGAGCTGAAGTCGAATTAAATCGAGTTCTACAACTTGGGAGCCACAAACCAAAAAGCGCCGTCTGAGTTTGTCCTTGACCTAGATCGAGGTACCACCAAATGCACTGATTAGCTGACCTCAGAGGCTTATTAGTTACGCGTGGATGGAGAAGTTCACTAGGGGAAGCGTCTGACCATGAAGCGCTCTGAAAGTGATTACCAAAGTCTCACACTGAGCCCCAAACTTTACAGGGAGTCAGTGTAAAGACCACAGAATTACTGTCACACGGGACCTTTACAGGACCTGGTGAGAAGCCTCACAGTAGATGGTTTGCTCAGGCAAAGGAGTAATGATATATTTAACCTCAGACCACCCAGGGTTATCAGATAGGGTTCAATTAAATGATTTGCTTAATCGAACTGAGACGTGAGTATTTTTAGTTGCACATTGCTTTCTAAACACATCCTAGCTATTGCAGCCTCGGTTTATGCTCATAGGTACAAAATCTGGATGTTATTTCTTGAACCTGCTTTTCCAAATCTCTCATCAGCACAAAATCTTCTTAAACACTCAGCTATCCATGAGGTATATTGATTTTAAGCCCCCATTAAAAGAAACTGTGAGCCCTCAGCAAAGATTTTCTGGTTTATTGATGTGTGAAAGCTTTTTTTTTAATGTGCAAAGATAGCCAAGTGGAGAAAGTTGATGTGCTTGTTTGAGGAGTGAGAACATAAAAATGTGTGATGATGTTAATGCATCACACATTAACACTGTAAAACATTTTGGATTTAGCAATGGTAAGCTATGGATCCAGGTCTTTAAGGAAGAGATTTTAGTTATTTTTGTGATGATTGTGTGGTTTATGTCGTCTTTGTGTGTTACTGTTGTTTAAATCAATATATGTGCTGTTCTTTAACACCAAAATGTTCAATACTCTGCGGTGTCACATGTGTGGTTCTCATTTATCATTTTTTCCTCTTTGTTTGGTCGTTGCTGTTGTTTTTGAGCATCTGTGTAACTGAAAGATATCTCAGCGTGTGCAAAATCAATAGGCTCATAGGATCAAATTGTTTTGGAGGTGGAGCAGCTGTTGTTTGATTATATGCTCGCGTGCTCATGCCTCTCCTGTACATACATCCCCTTCAGCTCATTCGTGCTACATCCTGAAGAAGGCATGAGCTGTGAAGAATATTTTAAGGTCCAGCTACGACATGTCACCATAATGAGATTTTCTTTCCATTCCTTTTTTTGTTTTTCTGTTGTTCCTCCCCTGACAGCAGGAGAAACTGGAGCATCCAAGTATTTTTCTAAAATTTCACAATAAATTTCTCTGTCATTGGCCATTCGTGTTGGCAAATATTTGCTCTGCCATATAAACTGCAGAATCCTGTCCGCTCTTCTCTAACGTCCCACCTATCTAAATCAGGAAATAGAGGTGAGCGCAGTCTCCCCTGGGTGAAGAAAAAAAACTTCTGCCCTACTTTTATTCATTTCTGAGTTCATGTTAACCGAAGAGGCTGATGAGGCTTATCTGACAGGCAATAATCCATCAATGGCGTCAATGATTTTGTTATGACCGGTGTAATTTTCTGCTTTTATTCTTTGACACAGAAGCCAAAAAGACACTTAATTTAGTCCTCTATCATATGTTAATAGCTTGGTTGACAATTAGATGAAAATTAGAAAAATCAGACATGCTGAATATTTTATGGTAATTACCACATTATGACTGACTCCTGATCATTACGGCTGAGGTCGTAAAAGAAAATGTTTCACACTGATGTCCTTATGCAACAGTCTGTTTTAGGTTTTACAGTGTATGGATACAGACAGCCTCTTTTCTGCTGATTTCTACTGCCCTCTACTTATAAGTTTTACTCTACCTTGTAAGAGGTCACCTTGCAAGTCTGTGTCTCTAGACAGATGTAGTCTTTAAGGTGGAATAAATCTAGTTTGAGGCCCACAACCTCTGCAGGGGCTCTGACTGCAGTCTGCTGAGGTATTATTAGCAGTGTCACATCCACATTCACAAGGTGGAAAGGTGTCAATAGAAAGACACGCCTGCTCACACAGTGTGCCACACACAGCACAACTATGTGAGGCTTTAAATGGGTACACACTGGAGCACACTGACCTATAAATCTTATGCAGAGCTTTAGGCGTCTTCTTGTGTCTTCTGACTTTACCTCCTTATTACAACTAATATTAGAATCAGAAATAGAAGCCTTTTATTGACATTTTACAATGTATAATGAAAGCTGTAGCTGGTCGGCTACACCATCAGATAACAGAGCAAACATACAGTTATTTACATAGAAAATGTAAAAAGGTAACTGCTTAATAAATAAGGTATTTCAATGAGGTAATGTGGTAACTAAAAAATCATTAATGTGACAGAGTACACACAATTTCACTGTGACTTACCTAATAAGAGACAATATTACTGTGTGTGTTCAGTGTTCTAACAAAAAGTATTAGAAAACATGAGATAATTACCTTGTTCTTATTATATATTACAGTGGGTTTCTCATCCTTTCATAAGACCCTGATTGTATTATGTCAAATGCCACCAGAAGATTTATGTTGTGGCAATATTATTAATCTTTTTTTCTGTCTCTTCTGCACAAACTTAGTACAAATAGAGAAGAGTATACTTAAAATTTGTGGGGAGAAAGTTGTGTATATTGTCTAAGGGGCTTGGAAAGAAAAGTGTCTGGATTTCTTTAAGTTGCTTGAAGACATTTCACATCTCATCCAAGAAGCTTCTTCAGTTCTAAGAGCAACTGGTGAAGAGTCCCAGATTTTAAACCCTATGGGATTGTCCCCAAGAGTGTCAAGCCAAGGTGTGAAAACGGGTGTAGGTCACAATCAGCCAAATTTTCGGCTGAACTCATTGAGCCCCACCCTATCATGTGATTTCCTGAGGTCAATTGGCCCAGGGTGTGAGTGGGCGTTAAGGCGTCTGGAAAGGGATCTCAAAACTGGATTTTAGATGGCAGACAGTTGGTGTTGTAAACCACCGCCTCTGTTCAAGGAGGGTCGTTCACAGTGGACATAGATGGCTGCTTTCACTCCTCTTTCAAACCACCTGTCTTCTCTGTCCCATACCCATTTTCACACCTTGGTTAGTGTGATTAGGTAGAGGATCAATAGGAGGTCCATGACCCACTTGGGGACCCTCCCATAGGGCTTAAAATCTGGGACTCTCCACCAATTTCCCTTAGAACTGAAAAAGCTTCTCAGATGAGAGGTGAAACGGCTTCAAGTAACTTAAAGAAGTCCAGATGCTTTTCTTTCCAAGCTTCTGGGACAAAAGATACACACTCTGAGAGAAAACCAGAGTTAAACAACTAGCTATAAGCTTTAAGAGGAAAGAGGAAAGCTTTAAGTCTTGTCTTAAAAGCAGAGCTGTCTCCCAGACCCAAACTGGGAGTCGGGTCCACTTTTAGATTGGGAGGCAGAGCTGTCAGCTCGTTTAGAATGTGCTATTAGGATAAAATGGGACTATGAGGTCTTTACTGGACCTGGTTATTTAAAACCTTTGCTTGTGAGCAGAAGGATTTAACGCTAATATGCTAGAAGCTAATATGGGACATCTCTGTTTCTAGTCTCTGTCAGAACTGGAGCACAAGTGATTATAGTACAGTAGCAGCACCGTACCTGTTTTTCCTTGATGTAGTGTTATCTTTGAATATTTCTGATGTGGCCAATGCTAAGTATACAATCAGTGTAAAAACTTAATAAATGTGGTATAAACACATTTTGCCTGGATTGTAATTGAAGTTGGGATTTTAATGTTTTCCTTCAGGTTTCATTGCTTTAACTCTGTAAATGATTCAGTAGAGTTTTTAATTAGCATGTTACTCTCCTGCTAAATCACACCAACCTCACTGTTGTTCCCCCTACAGCACAAGCGGTGTATCCCAGCCTCTCTTGAGGCCTACTACGCTGCCCAGGATGCCAACTCCAGGGGCCGTTTCTATACAGTGATCAGCCACTACAGCATGGCCAAGCAGACCACCTCGCACTCTGTCTCCCCCTGGCTGCCTGGAGGGTCAGGAGGGCGCGACGCCAAACCCCCGAGTGGCGGTGAGGGCCACTGAGTTAGCTGAATGGTTAAAGGATGTAAAGACACACATGCAGACATGAAGACGTACATGCAGACACAGGCCGACAACATGTCAGTGAATATTTAGACTTGTAGACAAAAGAGACAGATTCACACAAGAGTACATATATAGAGTGAAATCGTGCATGCAGACATTAAACCCCACAAGCACATTTGTATTCAGATTAACTTGTCTGCTCTTTTATGTGCTCATTCTTATCGAGGGGCATCCGATCTCTTACTCTGTTGAGGTTATCATCATCTGCTGACGTACACCCACATCCACCTGCAGTCTGCTCTCTTGTTATCTTGTTTACTCCCTTCCTCAAAATGATTATTCATTGACTATCATGATTATTTATTTTTTACTGTAATCTATGGATGTTTTGTATGTGATTACCAGGTAACTCTTTGTACGAAGGCACGAGTTGACGCTGAGATTCACGCTTCTTTGTGCGAGTCTCTGAAGTTTGAAGTCATATTTTCCCCAGTGTGTATACTGTAGTTACTGTATAGTCATTCTCAGCCCCTCTTCTTTCTAGCTTTTTTTGTGCAGACTAGGCAACCTCAGGCATACCTGTCAAAAACTACACAGGCGTATCACCCAAAATGTGTCAAAGCTTCAGCTGGTCTGTCTGAGGCCAAGGCCCGCGTCAGTTCTGACTTGACCGAACGACTTTCCCCCCCCTTCATTGCTGTTTAATCGCTCATACACAAGAAGAAGAACATTTTAAATGTGATGTGCCATACATTTTAAATCCTGAGATCCTGCAGTGAGCTAAGCTGTACATAAAGATGTGCATTCAGGCTAGGTTGTGTGTATGCATTGTAGTAGCTTTAGGGAGTTTTTCTTCTTCTCCTTTTTTTTAAAATTAGTACAATTCCTTTATGTGAACTACATATTGCTTCAGTTGCCAGTCTTGTAGCTTCATTAAACACAATGTTGCAGATGGGAAACAAGATATTGTGCATACAACTGTCTCTTGCCAAAACTCTTTATTTGCCACTGTGTATTGTTCTGTTTATGGATGGGCTTCAGCTGCAGCCGAGTTCTCCTCCTGCACTCTTATTATTATTAATTTTTTTTCAATTTGGTAATGTTGGATCTGTTGTCAAGAGCGCTTTAATGAGATGTTGTGATGTTGTTAGTTGATATGTAGCGATACCTGGTGTAATTTATCCGTGTGCATCCTTGTCCCTCTTCTCTTGGTTCGAATTCAAAATAAAACAAGCTGTGACCTGTGCCGAGTGTGTCTGTCAGTCCCGCTCACCGCCGCGTCTCTTTAGCGCTCACACGGCGTCTAATGTGGGCCCGAGGCAGAGCATCGTGAAAGAGAGCGACGGCTTTTTTGCACCATGTTATGTTATTGAGATGTACATACTCGGATTCAAACCACGTTGTTAAAGTTTCCAGAGCTGTGGGGCAAATTTGTCTGCTATAATAATGAGCACCTGTGATTGACAGTAAAATAAAATTATTAGGAAAAAAATACCTGTATGAATAATAACTACTGGATATATTACATGTCTCTATAGTCTTGTAAATGGCAGATAAGGCATTTCAGTGACATGAATAGCTGACTGTCCTAATCGGAAATGTGTATTCTAATGAATCTGTCAGCTGTTTATCACTTGTGCAGAGTGAAAATGGTCCTGAATTCAACAGCTTTTTGAGAGCAAAGAAAGCACCATAAGACGAAAAGACAGCTATGTAGGATTTAAAGCAGAATAAACAAAGAAATAATACATTTGGTGTTTAAAATATCCATGAAGTTTCAATACTTCAAATAGCACTGGGTTCATTTGATGATGCAAATCATGCAGGGGCCATGGTTCATTATGTAAGAGGAGAAACTTGCCATTGGACCATGTTGATGCCCAGGGAGAAAAAGGGTGGTTTGTGAAGGGAAGTGGAATAAATGTAATTTATTTAGAGGAAATAAACAAGTGCCGACTGTCACTTAAATTAATTTCTCATTTTTGTTAATAGTAAATACAGAGTTGTGGGGTGCGGGGATGTGAACTTTCTTTGCAAGGAAGGCATGCGAGTAAAAGTTTGAGAAAACTCCATTAGCATAACAGGAATTAATTACTGTTGTTGATAGTGCTGTGGGATACCAAGTAAATACAGGACCAATATTGCCTATACTGATACTTTTAACCTATAAAGGCAGCTTATGCAGGGGGAAGCAAATCAACAGGGACTATAAGCAGAATACAAACAATTGGCAATCAGTCCTCTATTGCAAAGAGATGTGTCAGAGGAGTGGCGCTCTTGGGGGCAGTTTGTTTTTAAATTAGACAGCGATTATTTGCAAATCATTCTGAGAGTGATTGCTGTCAGTGTTAGTTGTTTTGTGGCGACAGGTTTCCTGTCACCAGCTGACCTGTGAAATCGATAGTGGTCGCCCAGAGGTTGAGGGTGTTGCACGCTTAACCTCTGGGTGACCAGTTGAATGGCAGAGCTGCTTGCAGTCAGTCGCTGAATCCCAAAATATTCAATGCAGTCACCTAGCAACCACAGATTTTCCTTAGTTATAGGGAGGTTACTTTTATTCTAAATCATGAGTCAACCATTTTATACCATCATTAATAATGCAAAGTGTTTCCTCTTGATTTTTGAAGACCAAGATTAAAATTGGACATTTTCCCATTTAGAGCGAAAAATGAAGCTCTTTACAACGCAGGTCACAGGTCCTTCTTTGTCCTGTGTTCACACTACATAACTTATAATGCAAAGAGCACACAGACATACTGCCAAACACAACACTGCTTGTTGATCTAAAGAAACTGATAATTCAACCTTTCTTAATCCTCCTGTTAAACTGAAAACATATCTGTGTATTTAAAGAATTGCCCAGTGTGCATGTGCGTGCTGCCGGTCAAAATAACAGATTAACAGGACTCCTCACGGTCCAACACGCAGCGTTTTTTGTTTTGCATCTTTTTCGAAGTCAATAAATAAAAGAACAGCCACCCGTTTCCAGATGAAAACAAATGGAACTTAATTAAATGGTTTGCAGGTATCACTGTCGCTCACACAGAAAGAAAGAGGGAGGTAACAGAATCATGAAATAATCCAACACAAAACAGAACAAAACAAACAGAACAATAGGATGAAGAACGAACAACCAGGAAACGAAAAGAAACTGATAAAAGGGAGGGAAATCAGCAACACAGCAGTACTGACTCAGACATACGCATGGACAGATGTTCTTTTATGCCGTGCTTACACAACCCTGACATGTTATAAATTGAAGGGTTAAGTGAAGAGGAGCAGCTGATGACCTAACGTGTCCAAGAGACAGTAAGTGGCAATCTGTTTCCTTCACAGATCAACAAGGGTCAGGGACTAGACCAAGGTACGCCTCTGAATGACTAAGCAAGTCGGAAAAGAAGAAGTAACTGACAAGGGTAAACACAAAGAGAAAATACAGAAAGCCTAAGGGGCTGATGATCTTTTGTCACAAGAACATTTGAAGAACTGTAAACCTTGCTGACATGAGCTCAGATACGTTTGCTGCCTATCAAACTTTCCTAGATCATTAATTTCAAGCCTTGTGGTCCTGATTATTTTAAAATGAGCAGCTGGCATCGAGATATGGGAATAAACGGTTCTTAATAATATCTCTTGCTTTTCTATTGTAACTGCAAATATCTACAATTCATCTTCCCGTGGTACAGGATGTTGGTGTTACAAAGAAATGATAGATGAGACAGGTCATATTTTTTGCGAAGGGAGAAATTGTCTGTTATAACTGATGCTGATAAAAATCAAGCTTCGCTCTGATCGTTCATAAGAAACAGGATCCAAATGAAACACGCCCAACATACAGAGGTTTAAAATCCACAACCTTCTTATAGAAGGAGGGGGTAAAAAAAGAGACAGGAGGTCATAAATGAGTAACTTACAAACTGCAATGCATGGGAAATAAAACTGACATCTGCACCGCAGACTCAAATTTGATCATCTTGTTGTCCTTCAGCACAGAGAAGAGAGACACTGAACTTCACTGAATACAGTGGATCTGTATCCACTACAGATCAGCTCAACTACTGTCATTGGATACATTATAGTAAAAAAATACTCTTTTTCTCACATTTAAAACAGCTGGAAGTATGCAGAGAGCTTCTGGCTGATAATATTGGGTTGAAAAATCAAAGGATGTAGTTACATGTATTTCCCAGCCATAAAAAAGAAATCAAACTGACATATTTTGTTGGATCACTTTTTTGATTTGATGATGGCATACATTCTGCATGGCACCATTTCGATGAGCTTATGCAATTTTTTATTTATTTCTATCCAGAGTTGCATTACTTTTCTGTCAGAACACTGATTTGTTGAAGAGGTCTAGTGCGCTCATTGATGTATTCCCCTTTGCTGGACAAAACTAAACAGAATGGCAGGCTATGTATGAAGCAGCTAACCAGATAACTGAGCTCAAATTTGCTCTTAAGCCCTACTGCCACTGCTGTCTTTGCCAGGGGTTTAAGACAAAACATATTTAAAGAGCATCAACAAACAAATGGGGGTCTCAGGTGTCTGCCGGACTTCTAGAAATCAAGCCGCAAGTCTATCCCCTCTTGCAAAACTAAGAAACCTCAGTGCCTGTGCTGAATAACTGTTTGTAAAGCACTGCCCAGACTCGTTATATATTCGAATAGCTGCTGCTTGCCTTTTCACATTACACATTACAGCCTCTGGAACAGGCAGAACAAAGACGCACACATATTTTTGAAATTATTATTATCACACGTAAGTTGTACTTGCAGAATTTATTCCAAACTGTCTCATTTTAAAAATCTCTAACAAAAACGTTCATTGTTGTTTTTAAATGTTGTTCAAAGCTACCGACGATCAAAAAGTCGCACACACATCCGGCCATCTGTGTAATTTTCCCCACACCTCCATCTCTCCCATCAGCCGCCTCCCCTGCTGTCACAGAAAGGCTGCCTCTCAGTAGTTGTCCCTTAGAAGTGGAGGAGGAAAACAGAAGGAAGGGAATGAGAAAAATAGTAGAGGAGGGGGAACAGAACCACGGGGAATTGCAAGAGGAGGAGAAAAGTCAGGTAAATGGTGGGGGAGTAGCAGCGCGGAGTTTCATCAAAGCTGCACTCTGGCAGATGTTGACAGCTTTCTATTCAGCCTTTAAGGTTGATCTGTCGCTTACTGCATCTTTAGGGAGAAGCAGGATGTGTTTTTACAGAAAGTAAGTTAGATACTTTTTTTGCGTCTCTGTATCCCCAAGAGACATTCATTATTTTCATTGACTTAGAGTTAAGTATTTGCTGTGACAGTATTTTAACAACCTCTCCCTGGGTTGTCTTTCAGTCAAGCCAATAAATTTGAAATTTTATTATTTTACTCTACTGCCGTAGGTTTGCATAATTCACAGTTTATAAATCCTTATACGCTTTAAAAAAAAATAAGACACCGGGTCCTAAAAGAATAGATGAAATGGAGAATCGCCCTCAGAATATAACATGCCGGCGAGTGAAATGAATCTATAAAGGAAAAGAAAGACTTCATTTCAGTCTGCCGTGGTGATCAAAGGTCAGACAGCTTCGAGTCTCTGCCTCTCCACTCGTCCTTCAGACTCGAGGACCTTGATTTCGAAATGAAATGCAAATTTTACTTTCATCTAAAAGGACGACTTCGAATCGCTGAGAAAGTCTCCGCTTCTTTTTCTGCTTACACCAGGTAAGACGTCTCTGACGTTGTCTCTGGTTCAGGAGTGGCTTTATATTAAGAATGCAACAGTTGAAGGGGGCATGTGTGTGTGGTGGCTCTTGATCCACTGATGCCACGTTTTTGGATGGACTTTTCTTGAGAATCCTCTCAAAAGGTGGCTCTCATCCTTGTTTCTTGTGCATATTTTTTCTATTAGACTCTGTCCTTTCATTCAACTTTCCATTACTGCACTCTGTGAACAACCAGCCTTTTCAGCAATGGGATTTTGTGGATTATCCTGTTTTTGTAGGCTGTCGATTATCTGTAAAATCAGCAGCCTTCCTTGTGATTGTGGTTCCATGAACTGAACTAGACTGAAAGATACTCAGCTGGTATTTACACTATGTAAATAGTAATTTGCTCAAACTAAAAGTAAAACATTTAAATAATTTGAGATACTGGATTTCTAATTTTAATGAGCAATGAGCTACAGGGCTAATACTTCTTTGGCCAAAAAGTATGTAGAGCAACAGATAACCCATCTGTTGCTCCAACTCAGGTGGGATTACATCTTGTTTGCGATGGAGATGGACAGACTGACAGATGAGGTCAAGCAGGAATCTCTGTGCACTATGATGTTCACAGACAACACTGTGATCAGTAGTGGAAGAAATGTGCAGGTTGCAGAGAACGTGGAGGTCTGTACTGGAGAGAAGAGGAATGGAAATCAGTAGAAACAACACAGAATACACGTGTGTGAATGTGAGGCAAGCTGGTTGAAATGTGAAGATGCAAAGAGCAGAGGTAGTGAAGATGGATAAGTTTAAATACCTGGGGTCAACCATCCAGTGCACAAGAGAGATGAAGAAGAGAGCACAGGAAGGGTGGACTGACTGGAGTCAAGTATGAGGTATGAAAGGGAAGGTTTACATGAGGGACGGCTCAGGTTGAGCAGTTAGACATGTAAAAGGTCAAATAGTGGAAGTACTGGACAAAGGATGCTGAAGATGGAGCTGCCAGGCAGGAGGAAAAGAGGAAGACTACAAGGGAGGTTCATGGATGAAGTGAAGGAGGACAGGGAGAGAGTCTGGTGTGACAAAAGTGGATGGTGGTAAAGGTAAGGATGCACTCTGTGGTGAACCCTAAAAATAAGCAGCCAAAAGAAGAAAAAGAAGATGAGCAGAAGTTACGAAAATAAAAAATAAGAACAAAACAAAACAAAAAGTCCTGAAATATTTCACTGTAATAGTTATACAATGAAAATAGAATATATAGAGAGATGCGACTGTACATGAGTATGCAGCACTCTTGGTTTAGATCACAGCAGTCCTTAAACTTAAGTGACTGCATCCTGCTGCAATCCTATGAGAGACAAACTCATAAACAGCGGTCAAAGTTCTTGGTACAGTATCTTAGGAACCACATTTAGCTGTGATGACACAAACATGCTCACCAGGTGAAATCAATATCAAGCCACTGCATCAAACCAGGTAAAAATATATTCTTCCATCTGAATCAACTGGTATCTTCAAACTGAACACAAAAGCCATGAAATACACAGACACTGTTTGCATTATAGGTTACGCCCACAAAAAACTCTGAAACCTTTTCCTGCTCAGAAGAGTTCTACATGTTTAGCAACCACAGGATACTAAAGAACAAAAGCAGAGTTATCTCGACCCCCTGAAAATGAGTCACATAACTTTTAAAAAACTATTTTTAACTGTTGGAATATAAACTGTGAATTAAAGTCTCTAGTTTTAACGTCTAAATGCAAAAAAGATATGTCATGACGACAAAAGATCACCATGAGGAATATAATTTATGTTATTTTGAGCATTTAGTCACGTTCATTCATAAAAACACTTCATGCTGTGTCTGTACACCGCAGCATATTGTACGAAGGGTGCTCTCTTTTCCTGTTTTGCTTTTATTCAGATGTTGCAGCAGAGATAGACAGCAAATGCAGGAAAGAACGAGGCGGAGCACAAACTCAGCTGCTAAGGGCATTTAAGCCCATGTGGTACGTGCCCCAACCTATCGTCTTTTTAATCTGAAATCTGTGGTGCATGTGTTGTTTTGTCTGGCTGTGTGACCTTCTGAAAAATGAAATCGAAAATCAGCTGCAGGTGGTTCCTCTGAACCGCCGGATGTGTTGGCGAGCAGCTTGAACAGCCGGCCACAATTAATTCGAAAAATATACAGTGCTTAAGAAGATCATAAAATATTTAACAGTCCACATTTGCATTAAAAATGTAAGGCTCATCCTCATGAATGCTGCGCACATATTACCGTACTAGTGCGAGTGGATAATATTTTATTTTAAAGCACCGGAAATCTCAAAGGAACATAAATTTGTGTCTCATTTGAAAGCATTATGAGACTCACCGGGCGAGCAGTCCCCTGCGTCTCATGTGTGTGTGTGACTATTATATATCTGTATATGTACTTTGCCTGGACAGCAGTCTAATTAGCTAAATCAACATATTAAAATTCAAATATCAGAGCATCTAAGTTTGTGTTTCTCTATATGAGAGCACTTTGTTCTGGCCTAGTTTCCCCTCACCCATTTAGGAGATGTCAGTTAAGTCCACAAGCCTTCATTGCTGCTGGGGTGCTCCTGCTGAGCTTAGTACATATAATATTCAAAATGC
Source organism: Diplotaxodon limnothrissa (assembly GCF_057381915.1). NCBI lineage: Eukaryota > Metazoa > Chordata > Actinopteri > Cichliformes > Cichlidae > Diplotaxodon > Diplotaxodon limnothrissa. Next base: position 22,447,866 of record NC_140605.1, read on the forward strand.
CGAGCACAGTTCAATTATTTAGAAAAAAATGTCTGGGTTAAGGGATGCGTCTCTCGCTCCCTCTCTCAGGGAGCGGCTACAGAGGAAGCATAATAATCAGGCTTTCTCCACAAAACAGAAAATATGACTCAATCGTGTCCTGACCTTGAGTTTTCATTATTTACATTATTTCAGGACCTCATTAGGTCATAAGCTTACAAATAAATTTATCAACGTCTGCTTTATTTACCCTGCCAGTATTTTAACATTGTGGACACCCACTGAGCCAAAGCAGACAGCGGCTTATGACTCCTAAGCATAAAAACATATGCGCACAGACTAACGTGAATATGTGTGGACGTTCATGCTTGAGCACATTTAAAAAAAACACGCACAGATTTGAATTGATTCAGGCATTCAGATGGTCAAACACACACACACACACACACACACACACACACACACACACACACACACACACACACACACACACACACACACACTCCGATCTTTGTCTGTGCAGAATATTTACGACAAGGCACTCTCTGTTTGGCTGTCCCAGTGAAACTGGGGCAATGGGATAATCCCTGGTCAGATGTCAGTCATATTTAGGAATGGATGCCAACACACTGTGTGCTGCAGACAGCAAATTGTACTCTTTGAGAGCAGGGATTAGTGAGAGATGATGATAAATACCAGCCTGGATCTGTTACATGTGCACTTGCTGCCTGCAAATGTGTTAATTTCATGTCTTCGTGATTTGGTTTCCTTTATGGTCTGAAGCTGCCAGCATTGGCAGGATTGAGTTTAACTGTCGTTCGCAGCTCTCTGATCACTGAAAGGAGAAATTTAAGAAGTTAGCTCGAAGGGTAGCGGCGTCTGCCCATTGAATCAGATTAATACTTAGAACAGAGCAGTAGGTCTTATCTAATCAATTAATCCAATAACACCTTCACTACATCAACATCATTTTCTGTTGGATTTATTTTGGCTCATGTAACATTTAATACAACCAAGAATAATATAAAATATGAAATTTAATTGTCATTTTTCATCAAATTGGGAAAGTTGACACTAGCCTCAAACACTTTTTCATGTTATTTAAATCTCTACTCTGGGCTCGGCCCTCATTAAAAGTCAGATCAGCAGTGGTCTGAGATAATACTCATGACTTTCCACACCCATCCATTGTCCTCTTCTTCCTCTAATTATCCTATAATTGGGTCTTTATTCATCAGCATACAAGTCTCCTCGCATTATCACTTCACCTGGTAATGAAGCCCAATCAGGGAGGAAGAGGGACAGAGGTGAAGTAATTTCTCTGTCGTGATATAGTGTGAAAGACCCACAGTGGGGAAGTAAAAATGAGCAAACAGTAAGCAGACAACAATCCAAAAAACAGTACTCCAAAATGAGCACAAACAGTGAGAATATATCTTAAAGACAGAATAGACTATATATACACAAAGGGGACTGATTAGGGGCAGGCTACAGGAGAGGAACAAGATACAAATGAAAGCAATTATCACAGGCAGAGGTGGGAAAAGTACAGTCATTTGTCACTTACAGATACATACAGATGCTTGAGAAACTGCACAGAAGCTGTTTGTGGGTTTGCTGATATTTAACTGTTTGAAATGTTGCACTTGAAATGACCTCCCACTTAAAAAATCTATGCTGTCTTTATGCTTATTCCGCTTCAGTAGTGTTACCTAGATACTGACGTGCTGCGACCACAACATCTTGACATCTGCACTTTGAACACCATTGTGCAATATACATAAATTATATGCTTGGGTTTTTTGGCAGCTTTTTCATCTCTACATCTTTTAGATGCACCAATGCGATTGCTTTTTACAGTATTGTTGCTTTTATTTAAATGGGCTTGATGTCGGGAAGGCACACAGTGATACAAAATGACAACTCCCCTCAAACGTGTTAACTCTAAAGTAACAAAGCTGTTTTGAAAATGTATGAAGTAGGGAGTACTGTAGTTATGTGTTGTGTTAAAATGTACGCAGCAAAAGTAGAAAGTTGTAGGAAAAATAAATATTAAAATCAATTAAAGATACCTGAAAAATACTTTTTTTGCGTCTCTGTATCCCCAAGAGACATTCATTATTTTCATTGACTTAGAGTTAAGTATTTGCTGTGACAGTATTTTAACAACCTCTCCCTGGGTTGTCTTTCAGTCAAGCCAATAAATTTGAAATTTTATTCTTTTACTCTACTGCCGTAGGTTTGCATAATTCACAGTTTATAAATCCTTATACGCTTTAAAAAAAAATAAGACACCGGGTCCTAAAAGAATAGATGAAATGGAGAATCGCCCTCAGAATGTAACATGCCGGCGAGTGAAATGAATCTATAAAGGAAAAGAAAGACTTCATTTCAGTCTGCCGTGGTGATCAAAGGTCAGACAGCTTCGAGTCTCTGTCTCTCCACTCGTCCTTCAGACTCGAGGACCTTGATTTCGAAATGTTTTACTTTCAAACACTTTTTCATGTTATTTAAATCTCTACTCTGGGCTCGGCCCTCATTAAAAGTCAGATCAGCAGTGGTCTGAGATAATACTCATGACTTTCCACACCCATCCATTGTCCTCTTCTTCCTCTAATTATCCTATAATTGGGTCTTTATTCATCAGCATACAAGTCTCCTCGCATTATCACTTCACCTGGTAATGAAGCCCAATCAGGGAGGAAGAGGGACAAGAGTTGTAGGAAAAATAAATATTAAAATCAATTAAAGATACCTGAAAATTCTCCTTGATTATAGCAACAATGTATCTGTATCGTTTTACTTCCTATCTCACACAGGTGAAGACAATCAGGGCGTGGCACACATTTACACAGAGGGGAACAAACAGGAAGTAAAACTAACTTATAATTATAACTTATAACTCGTTGTTTTTATAATGTTGGTTTTTTTTGTCAATGTTTGTTTTTACAAAGTCAGCCATGTGTTACAATATGCTTTTCTCCCATGTGAAAAAAGCATCTTCTACTTGGTTCAAATGCATTTATTCACATAGCCATAAAAGCTCTCCCACACAAACAGCACAATTTTCCCACTTCATTTGACATTCGTTGTTGTTTTAGTGATTTAGTGCATTTTTCACTTACCATTTCTTCCACCCTTGAAGATAAATAAATTCAGTGCAAGGAAGAAGCCAGACTGAATTAAAGAAAAAACAACAACACATGGATCAAAAGAGGGCAAAATGAGGGCAGGGTGAGTCATAGAAGACTTTATCTCTGAGAAGGGAGGTGGTTACAGAGTGAAAAGGTGCTCGAGTTTTACTAAAGAAAAAAGGAGAGGGGAAACTTTAAAAATTTATCACTGAGGATAGCTGTAGTTGGACTGAAATCGTGTGCGCATGAATTCGAATACGTTGTTGGGGTTTTCAAGTGTCCTTACACCAGCTACAGTCAGTATTTTTATAATAAAGTATAGTATTAAGTGAATATTTCAAGCCATGTTGTTGGACTTACTTTCATCAGTTGAATGCATATCAAAAAATAAAAAATCGTTTTATGTACAGAAAATAACCAAAAACTTTGCCGTGTTTTACCTCTTCCAAGGAGGGAAAAGGCAAAAACTGTAAAAAATAATAAAATGGCAGGTCAAAATACAAATTCACACTTATGTTATTGGATGCAGTTTCAAAAAAGTTGTGAATATTCTTGTTGCCAGGATTTAGGATGATTCATATACTTAACTGTAACGTGCTGGAGCTGCTGCTTTTTATCTCAAGATCACATATTTATTATTTTGCAAGCCTAACACTTCAACAATTTATCTGAACAAAACAACGTTTTTTCAACTTTTTCACAAATCATGAGATAATTATATACAAGCATGACAAGGTAGTCTTCTGTCTTATGCCATCTGTCTATGCTGTCATGCAATGTGTCTGCAATCCACAAAGAAAAGAAAAGATACACTTGGTTTAGCTTTTGTTAATATTTCATCCTGTGAATGAGATAAGAAATAAAATCCATCAATTTTGAGGTTCATCATCAAGCCCAAGGACACTTCCACGTGTGGACTGCTTTTCTAGTCTATTTGAACACTCAAAGCACTTTCTTACCACAAGGCTGCCGTGGCTTTACCTCCAGAGTCTCTGCAGGCTGAGAAACTCTAGCTCAACACCAAGGCATTTTCTGAAGATAGTAGGACATCTCCTTTGGTCCATGTTTATCTTTGAACTATGCTGAATTTGTACAGCATATTTACACATAATTAAATAAAAAAAACTATGTGCATTTAAAATTATTTTTTTTACCTCCTAGGACCTGGCATCCACATATGTGGACATCACATTTTGGGTTATTTAGACCAAAATACTCAATTTTGCTCTACAGGGGCCTGATATCCACTTACGAGGACATTATACTGCTACTGTTCTATCACAATTTTAAATGAATATCCTCAAATGTGACTCTTTATTTTTCTTAAAAACAAAAATAAGATAAAAAAAAATCTGGTAATTCTTTGTTTTTACATACATCGGGTCCCAATCAGCCCAAATATCAAAGAGAAATTAAAAATGCATGCTGTGGAAGAGTTCAGGTTTTAGGAGGTTAAAATAGAATTATTGTGGTTACCAAGATATTTTCAAATTTACTGTTTCACAAAAAAGCTGACAAAATACTAAAGCACATTATTATGTTTTGATTAAGATGCCACATTTTAGTTATTTACAATCATTCATGAGCTTAAAAATTAGTTTCAGTATCTGAATGTCACGGTTGGTTAATTTCTCAATGCATGCTAGCTAAAATGTGGGCAACGTGAATTCATTTTGTTCAATAAGTTACAATTTCATTTAGTTTCAAACAAGCTTTTGACAGATTTGTGTTTTTTCGTTTTTGTGACAGATGGTCTAATAAATGAGTAAAGCACTGCAAATGAAAGAAAAACATTCTCACTCATAACCTTCCACTTTTTTGCCCCACCCACTCTGACCTGTGCCTCCACATTTCACCTATAATCAGTTTGTAACATGAATATGACCCCCTATGAGCAAGTGCTTGGAAGGAAAAACTCCCTTTTAGCTGAAAGAAACCTTCAGCAGAACCAGGCTCAGGAAGGGGCGGCCATCTGCCACAACCGGTAGGGTGAGGTTTTAAGCCTAATCTTAAAAGTAGAGATAGTGTCTGTCTCCCAAATCCAAACTGGAAGCTGGTTTCATGGAAGAGGGGCCTGAAAACTGAAGGCTTTGCCTCCCATTCTACTTTTAAATACTCTAGGAACAACAAGTAAGCCTGCAGTGTGAGGGTGATATGGTACTACAAGATCATTAAGATTGTTTAAAACCTTGTATGTGAGGAGCAGGATTTTAAATTTGATTCTGGGTTTAACAGGAAGCTAATACAGGAGAAATCTGCTCTCTCTTTCTAGTCCCTGTCTTGCTGCAGCATTTTGGATTAACTGAAGGCTTTTTAGGGAGTTTTTAGGACATCCTGATAATAATGAATTGCAGTAGTCCAGCCTGGAAGTAATAAATGCATGAACTAGTTTTTCAGCATCACTCTGAGACAGGATATTTCTAATTTTAGAGATATTGCACAAATGGAAGTAAGCCATCATATTTGTTTAATAAGTGCATGGAAGGACATAACCTGGTCAAAAATGACTCCAAGTTCCTCACAGTGTTACCAAAGTCATCCAGGTCTTTATATTGTTATGAGAGCGCAACATAAACTTTGGGTCCTTTACTGTAGTTAGCGATCAGCGCAGCACATGCCGCGTCCTATGTGAAAGAGCCTTAAGCAGAAGAAAACAGATAAATGAAGTTTAATACTTACCAAAGGGAAGGTCACATATGAACAGACAAGAATTGTCAAGAATTTTACACAACATGCACAGAATTTTAAACAATGGAGCAAATTAGAGAATTTGCTAAGTACTATTATGAATATAATAGAAAATGTACAGTATATTAGCAATTGTATAAACAGCTGATATTTCAGTTTCAAGTCATAGTTATCCACTAATAAGGTAACATAGCTCTTGCTACTGACAAACATTCAGAAAAATATGTTTTCATCAAGTAAGAAAAATGATGGAGGCAGTTAATTAATGCCCAGCAGGCTTTGACGAAATGTGCTCTGACAGAAAATATCAACATCTCAGGCACGCCGGCTATCACCGTGTTCACACCTAGCAAAAGGAGACTATTTATATATTACACAGATCATTCAGAACTTATCTCTGGCATTACTTTTCACCACACTCGACTCATCAAATTATGTGATGAAAAACATTTGCGGCATTTAATTCCTTCTGAAAATAATTTATGTTCATTCATATTCAAAACTGCAGCTCTGAGAACAAACAGCTGAACTGCACTTTGAAATTAGCAGACATTTCTACTACTGTTTTTTTTTTTTTTGAGAGCTTCTTAACATATCAAGTAATTTGTGGCATTTAATCACATCTGCCTTGAGGAGCTGTTCTTTTCTGATCCAATTGCCTCACTTGTTAAGTAAGCCCAAATTACCTAAATTTAGCTGAAAAGGTCTACGTTAGCGGGAAACGTCTGTGTCACTCAACTGGAAAAGCTGTAATTCAGCAGGGTAAATGATTAGTCATTGATAGGATGACTTTTGTAATTAGTTTACATTCATATTTGTGTATACTGTAGTTGTGCGTCATGTATTTTTAGCAGCTTACATTATATGATCTGGAATGGTGAACTGGGATCTGTATGTTGATGCAGCAAGATTTATGACTCAGCCAGCAGGTCTCGCGTGATAGGAGGTCATGAGAGATGCATTCTTTGATGTGAGCTGCATGACAGCTCGGTCCATCGAATAAGGACATTTTTCTGACAGCGAAAGCAGCATGCAGTGGATACAGACATGTCCTGATTTACACGCCAGGCACATGCAGGACCTTCTTTGACAGACTGCCTCTGTCTCCTGTTAACACACATACACAAAAGAGGAAAAAACCCAACAGAGGGATGAAGTGCTCTCATCAGTCCAACGGTCCTGAGGCTGACGTGACTGACTGTCTGGATGCATCCAAATAAAAACTTAAATTCACTCAGTCCTCTGCTGGAGAGTCTTGGAGGACAGCTGTATGTGACTGTTTTGTGGTACTGTTGCCCTTTCTTCACATTAATAAGTTCCAATGTGTGCTTATCTTTGCTCTTATTCTGGGAATAAAACAAAAACATAGAAGATAAAATGGTCCTGCATACCAAACAGCAGTCCGGACATGTTTTCTCTCTCTTACCGTAAAAATCCGATGTGACTGGTGCCACACGCCTGGAGTGACTGGTACAGTCAGACTCTGATGCAGAAGTTCACCGTATTTCTTCCTTCGCAAATACTTTTCATGTTACGTGAAATGTCACAGAAACGAGCACGGACAATCTCGCAGAGGTCAAGACATTTTTAAAAACTAATACTTCCTATCAGTTCTTCTGGCACAAGAGGCAATCTCTTCCCATTCCTCTGAAAATGTCAAGAAACTACAGGATATGCTCGCCCATTTCTCCTGACACACAAGCCAGCAGCTGAGGCCACTCGACAAAGTACATCTTAATTGGTTTCACTTGGCTTCACTATTAAAACGGCATGAATGCATTGTGAGGTGGTTCCTCACTCAATTCTGTGTGAGTGTCTTAAGAAAATCATTTACGCCGAATTTGCAGCTGTGTGTCTTCTTAAGGTCAGCATGTGCTATGAACTCAAGTACTCAGGGTACACCCTGAGTCTCTCTCTTTCTCTCACACACACACACACACACTGAGGACTCTGGTGTCTGCCTGACCTCCTGAGGCTGACACAGTCTGCAGACTCTGAATTGGATGGGTGCATCCAAGGAGAAACTGCAGTGCAAACATTCTTGTGCTGACATGAGTGATACTGGAGAAATCACTGTCCTTCCATTCATTTATTTGTGTTATTTATTCTGTTGACATTTTCCTTTGCTGGAACAGATTCATTTATTCCACCAAAGCATGTATCAATTGATCAACAATTAACGTTATATTAAGACAAACAATTATACTCACTTGACAGTGTATCGCAGTTGCTTTGAGCCGTTTAATGCATTAATCCTTTAAACCTTATTATATGGAAATTTTGATCGCACACGGCACATATAGTGTCTGGTGTTAACAGAAAAATCAATAGAATTCTGGGACACAATGATCATCACCAATAATCCTTTTTATTTTCATTTCTAAATAAAAAAGGGATATTATTTGCAAGAGATCATGTGTAAGAATTAACATGGATGTCAAGTGGCAGTTTTTTCCCATGATGCAGATCTTAAAACTGAGATTTGTATCCTTTTTCATGCTAACATATAAAGTGAATACACTTGATTTCACTCTATCAAAGAGAAGGTGAAGAGAATTTTCTTGCTTTTGTTTTTACGACCGAAGGTGATGAAAAGGAAGCGTTACGAAGCCAGATTAATGACTCACTGATCAAAGTCAAAGTGGCTTTCATTTTACCTGGAGAAATCACCATGGTAACTTATACTAAACACATAACGTGGTCGGGAGTGATATTCAGAGTTTTAAGTCCTGAAGTGCCACGTTTCCACATTGTTATAGAAATGTATAAATATTATTGTACTCTAATATGTTGCTAAGTCACTTTCACACTGCTATAACCCATATGGAAAAGATATATATAAATCTTATAAAGTTTGTATCTGTCTTGTATGAAACTTGTATGAAAAGCATACAGGAGTGAAAACACATATAAGATCCCTTGAAAAATTATATAATGAAACTTGTATGTTTTGTATACTTACTAAAAAAATATATGAAAGTAATGAGAAAGTGGCCACTTTCATGAGTAAATCATATATGTTTTTACTATTTCTTTTCCATATGGGAAGTGCAGCTACCTGAACACACGACATGAATACCTACGTATTATTTTCACTTTATAGTCAGCGCTCTAATGTGCAGCCGTCATCTTAGTAACAACAGCAGCATAGAGAGTGCACTCAATGATTAAATAATGAACTGGAATTAAAACATTTATTTTACCACTTTGTGATAAATCCCAAGATTAAAGATTTTCTGCAGCATTAATCTTTTGTTTTATTTGCAACAGTGTTGCATTTACAATCATCGTCTGATAAAGACTCTGATTGAAGTAGGGGGCACTCATAGGGATCAGTTTGTGTCTGCGTATAGGAATGATGATTTCCCAGGAACTGAGATGCTATTTTTCAGATAATTGACTGGTCATTTTGTACCTCTTGATGTCTACTCAGTAACCTAACCTCTGAAGCACATTAGGTTTGCAGGAACTTAATCAAGCAAGAACTGAACTGCCTTTATAGTACAGAAAACACAGGACTAACCCTGAAGTTACCTGGATAAAATGAATCCTGCTTTGTGGTACAGCCATCTGAGTAACTACTTGATGTCTTTTCTAGTTTTTATAAGACTCTCAGCAGTGAATTTTAAATTGTGCTTGAAAGGATGGAAGATTAGATGGTAAACATTCAGTTTTGTTGTATTATCTGGATTGTGGAAAATCATGTTGTTTTTGATAAACATAACCTCCATCAAGGGCATTGTGTTTTTGGTAGTGTTTGCAGGCATGTGTGTCATCATTCTGTGAGTAAACATGAAAAAAAAAAAAAAGACCCTATATCATCTTACATTTGATCTCTGACCTGTCCTTCAAGGTCAATAGACTTAGTGAAGGTAATAATAATGCTGTATAGAGCTATTGAAAACTATGTTTTGTACTGCTATTGTTTGTATTGACGACATATATGCATACAGGAAATGAGCTATGAGGGTTCTAATTTGGACATCTGACCTCTTCTTCAAAGTCAAATAAGATAAAATTTTCACAAAATGTCTTTTATTTTTAAAACTATGCTTGAAATTCCACTTTCTTTGTTTGTCTTGATAAATGATTGTGGTATATGGAAGTTCTTAATATCACATTGTAGTTTGCATCCAAATATCTGGTCACATTTGCCCTCTGACCTCGCTTTTATATTTCACATCTGCCCTTTTTTTCCAAGTTAACTCTAAAATGTGTTTTATCTTTGAATAAAGTATTGTCAAGTGAAAGAGAAGGGGTTACCTAGTTAGTTAGAAATGAATTATGTAATAAGTCATGTCCCGCTATTCATAGTCAGTATCATTTATGCTCCTACATAATGTTTGTGTAAGCAGAGCAAACATCTATCTACCCTTATCAGGATTTTACTGCACTAGAAACTTAGAAAACACTGGAAAAGTAAAGTGCTTCTTGTTGTTGCTCTCTAAAATCTTGATGTGTTTCAGGTTTTACTCTATTTCCTGGAATTTCCATTGATCCATTTACTAGGGTTATAAAATACAGGATCAGGGGTTATACATGGGACAGATCACCAGAGTGTTGCACAGCTAACAGAGACAACCTGCATGTCTTTGGACTGTGGAAGGAACCCAGAGAGAACTTGTGCAGGTACATCTGAACCCATGACCTTCTTGCTGTAAGACTTGAATGTGTTTTACTCTTTGCTGGTTTTGCATCTGGTCTGTGGGAACGAAAGCTATACATACGGACCGATGTGGCAAAACAGAGAACTACAAAAGGAAAAAAAACACGTTCTGATCAGTCAAGATGTGGTTGGTGACCCCGAAACTGAAATTATTGACATAATAGCTTTTTTCTGTCTGTGTGATGAAGTGAAGATTCCTGTATCAGTTCTTTGCTTTCTTGCACTGAAAAAAATCTGTCGGTAGGACGAGACTAAGACCTCTGTAACACACCTTCACCCCTTATGAAGCAAAAAGAAGAAAAGACAGAAAGCTCCTACTTACGCACTAAAGTGCCCACAGGCACAATGTTCAACTTGCACCTTGCTTGGGAAATCCACTGCCACTGATGTCATTGTAGGTACTGTGCAGATGTTGTCCTGTTTCATTCCTACTTATCACCATCCAATACAGACTGCTGTTAAGCAGCATCACAGAATGCCTTCCAGGAATTTACAGTTAATCGCCTCAAAAATGAAGGACACATTGTGGCCCATTTTCAGACAATATGCTAGAGTATGTTTATTATGTCAAATCTATGTATGTGCGCCGAGGAGCAGGGAGCTTTTTCAAATCCCCCTAATCTGTTTACTGCTCATCCTGAGAAAGAAATGTGCTGTAAGAAGAATTCTCTCTCACGTCATCCTTATGTTTAAAGACAGCCACAGGCTCTTTGTAGAAATGGTAATTGCACTGCTGATAAGCCCAATCTTCCTGAAACAACCAAACTCAATGTTGGAGTGAAATATTGGAAAGAATTGTGTTTTGAATTCTGGTGTGTTGATAGCAGTGAGAACTGCTTCTATCAAAGTGTTTTTGGGGTTTGATAACAGTTTCCTCAGGCTTGTTCTCCATTCTCTCATTCAGAAATGGGGGGAAACAAGCAAGACGTCTAATTACCTCAAACTCCAGGTTGATATTAATGCTTGTTTTAGTAGAGGAAATTAATCAACTATGATCTTTAAACTGTTTGACTGCACTAAATTCAAAGTGCAGATATGCAGAACAGCCTATAGGAGATCATGTATTTTCCCATTTCAGTATATTCGCTTTTTATGATGATTTTCTTCCGCTGTAGTTTTTGAACTTCTTCTGCTTCACGATTCATCTCCACTGTCACCGTCAGCTCTGCATGCCTTGCTCCATACATCAAAACACCTGGAACAATAGTAATAAATAATGCCTTGTGGATTATCATATGAAAGCAATCTTCTGTATCAAAGAAAGTGTTCTGAAAACCATATGCAGAGACTTTTACAAACATAAGCTGAAAAATACATATACCAGCACACAGAAAGCGAGTAAATGGAGTCTATTTGGCGAGTGCGATGTACAGGGGAGTTTTGAGTCTGATTAGGAGAAGCACTAGAGGTGCAGGTAATATGAATGTTGGAAGAGCCAGGAGAGAGATAAATACATTATGGAGAGCCCTTCAGCATCTTCAGTAGTCTGCAGCTCTTCTCCGGTGTTTGTATAGTGTCTGACTCATCTACACAAGCACCACAAAACCTCTGTGACTTTCCTGCTTCATCTAACTCTGCTCCTCGCTTTCTGCAAGGAGAAAATTGTGTAGTCAGTGGTGCAATACACACAAACTTTGTAATGCAGACACATTTTGATTTTGTCTCATCCTGCGAGTTATAAAATGTATCATTGTCAAAATCCGCTGTTGCCCTTCAGAAATTAAATTTTAGGTATAATCCAATTTTGCTTTAGAGCAACCTTCAGCTTGATCAAGGTCTTATGGTTTCTGCCGCCTGTATCACAGCTAATGGCAGATGGAGGTTACTCGCTGAACGCCAGGGCTTCGTTTAAATAAATACGTGTCTTCCTGCTGATTTACATCAGCAACAATTGTGCTGCCCTGGCCCATTTTTAACTTTGAAAATCTTCCCAACCAACCCTTCAATAAAATCAGCACGAGATAAAGTATTTCTTTCTTTGAGCTTTTATTGAATCATTTTGATATTTGGGTAACTTGCTTTTTGAGGCTGATTCCCAGTAGCGTTATGGCTTGGTGGTGATTGGATTACAAACATGTCAGAAAATTTAGAATAACAGTGTTTAAACACAATTTAAACCCAGTTTCTTTTAGAAATATCAGTATTTAATGAAAACTGCTGTTTTTTTTAAGCCCCCCCCCCTGCAGTACCCTCAAAGCCCACGAGTGGGCAGCAGTCCACACTTTGGGAATCCACATACACTCACCATCCATATTACATACACCATGCTAACACTGGGTTGGACCCCTTTTGCCTTCACAACTGCTCTTAATCTTCATAGCACCTGTGCCATGAAGGTGCTGGAAACATTTCTTAGAGATCTTGGTTGATACTGTTCCTAATGAAGTGGCTGCTGACTTAAAGAGAGTATTGCATGGTAGTCCACTCCACACAACAATCACAAAACTCAGATTTCACTTGGAAAATTTTAACTTAAAATGAAAACCAACCCAACTCCTGTATTTACCGTGCTGTGTCAAAGATATTTGTGTATTTATAGTTATTATTTGAAATGAACAGAAATTATTAGTTTCAATTTTATTCTGCACACAGATTTTTTTCCTTTTTTTTTTCCATGGGATCCTCTGCCCCTGTACTTCCAGTTTCTATACTTGCCAGGTTAACCTCAGTGTTCTAGGTGCAGATGTATAATGAGGGCTTAGTCTTTTAAGGCCCATGCCAACCAAATGACCCTCCTGCCAGTCAGCACGAGCACAGAGGGTGGAAACATATTTATACTGCACATAGTCTTATTAGGCAAATGTTAGCTTGGGCAAGCTGGGGACCAACAGAGATATAAAGAGACAACCCAGCTGAGAGGCTCTTGATATATTTGAAATGTAGTAATTTAAATTCTCTGTGTGTTACAAGCAGTGAAAGCAGAGGCAGTTAGCTGATTAAAAAACGAAATTAAATCTGTCACATAAAACCTGCCCATCTCTTCCTATTAAAGCCCAGTCCCATGGAGACCACTGGAGTCTGCTTTCATGCCTGCAATACAGTTCAGAGCTCTTTAAATAGACGCTATCGTGCAGTCATTCTTATGGGAGACAGAGCTCATCATCTATTCAATAACCACCGTCAGAGAACTTGCCAAAAATGAGCCTGACAGCAATTTACCAGTGACGCATTGATCACAGATTTATCTGAAGCCAGGGCAAGGCAGGCACCACTTCAGTGTCTCTCTGCGTCTCTTATTTTTTTTATCCAATTTGATGTTACAAGCACAAAGTAAAAACCGAGTTGTTTCTGGAGATACTAAAGTTGAGAAAAGCCTGCTGTTCGGTGACTTACTTTGACTCTCATGAAGACATCCAAAGCCATTAATTTGAAGAAACCGGCGGTTCTGTTTCAATAGATAAAATCAGCATAATTATCTAAAGCTGCAGTTGTAAATGGCATAATTAGGGTGAAGTGAAGAACCTTCTGGTCTCTACGCTGGCTTTGATAATAAGATCTCCCTCTCTCATGCAGACACCGAAGTGAAAAAAGGTCTGATAACAGGAACTCATGATTATGGGTTCTGGCCGTCACGTCCTCTGTGGTACGCCGCAATTTGCATTATTTTGCTCTTTTGTCTGAGTTTCATGTGAAATCTCTGTTCTCTGTGAAACAGACAGGCGTGAATTTGGTAAGGTGCTGTGACATTTCAATGTTCTCGAAGGACAGAGCTAAAGAAGCAACAAGTGCCACCAGTTGACATTACTTAAAACAATCGCCATTTCTCTGCCGTTTTACGAGAACAGATAATAACTCCTAATTAAACTATGTAATGAAGCTGCCAGTTCCAGAGTGGAAAAAGGACCGAAAGAAATGAATCCACTGTGATTGAGACTGAGAGCATTGTGCTTAAAATGTATTTAGTTACCTGAGATGTGTTTTCTGTCAGCATGTTAATAAACCTCTCAGACAAATCGCTCTGAATTAATCGCCACCATGTGAGTCACTCTGGTGTCCCTGTTGGTAGTTCGTATATTTATTCTATGGACTGTTTTAAGCTTTTAATGCAAATTTATTGCAACAGCTGCATACAAATTTGTCCAATGAGGTACTAAAGCATCCAAGAAATAGGGCAATGTACATTTTTAAAAAATTATTTTGCTTGTTTTGTTTTTTAAAGCCACATATTAGCATCCCAGAAAGCTTTTGTTTTTCTTTAGTGATTTTTCTAGGTTGTCAAGCGTAGGTGCATATTATGAACTTGGATATTTGTAGCCAATTATAATTCCTGAACCGTGCACTGCTCCTGACTCTGCAACAGCCTGCACAAATTATGTACCATGTTTCACTTGAAGAGTGCCTCCAGGCCAAAGACTGTACTTGTACCCCTCTCTTATAATGAACATAGGTTGTCACAGACATATACACTCAGCTGCTAGCTGCTCAAGCAAATATGATCGAATGTGGAAACGCTGTAAGCAGACGCCGTCTTAATCGTTCTTAAATGTTTGTTGTGATCACCCTGTCTTTCCCAGAGTTTCCAACCCGAACAGGTTCAATAAATAATTGCTTTGTTTAGCTGGAATTTGGTTAGAGAGGTCTTATTTCTATTCTGAAGGTTATTACTCATTGTGTTGTCATTATAAATCATGCTGTCATTACACACACACATTTATAGGGTCATATCAATTAACTTACACAGATTTTTTATGAGGCCAGGTATTGTTGTAAAAATGAATATTAATAATCATTATGCAGGTAATCATGTTTTGGTAGGTTATTTCAATCAACCTATATTAGTGTTAGATTTATCGAATAAAGTGGGAACTGTGCTCACATACTTTTCATACTTACGTGCTTTTTCTCCATAGTTCTCTATAGCACAGATTCAACAAGGTGCTGAAAACATTACTCGCAGATTTTGGTCCATATTGACATGAAAGCATCACACAGTTGCTGCTGATTTGTCGGCTGCACATCCATTATCTAATCGCCCGTTACATCACATCCTGTAGGCGCTTTACTAGACAATAACTTGGTTCCTGTGAAGGCCGTTTGAATACACACTGAGAACTCTGTCATGCTTAGGAAACCAATTTGAGATGATCTGAGCTTTGTGACATGGTGTCATGAGATGAAGGGTACACTGTGTTTATCAAAGGATATATACCTGAAACACTCAGACCAGACTGTCTTACATCAAAAACCATGCTACAGTCAAAGGCACTTAAATCACCTTTCTTTCCCATTCTGATGCTTGGTTTGAACTTCAAGAGGTTATCTACATACCTAAATGCAATGTGTTGGTGCCATCTGATTGGCTGATTAGATATTTCCATATAGGAATAGATGAACATCTGTACCTAATGAAGAGGCTGGTGAGTGTATAGTAGTATACCTGTTCTAATATCTTCGCTACTGAAATGACTTAACCTTGATTTGCCTTCTGCTTCACTAATGGTCCATTAAATTTATGACTTCTCTGCATCAGGCTGAGTGTGGGATTGCAGCACATCAGGGTTTAGCTCATTTGATCTCCTTATAATTAAGAAAAATCTGTGAGGCTTCCTTACTCCAAACTGCAAATCCATAAAATTATTATTCACTGGAGGTTGCTCAAGGTATCCTCCGGGGATATAAAACGGACAAAATGTTGTATTAAAGTTCCATTAAATGCTCTGAATATGCACATTTGCAAAACCTTATCCCCTCAGTGAATTTCCTTAGCATGGTGGAGAAGTTTGTGTATCCCAGTGATCCCAGGGGTTATATAGTCAGGGGTCTTTGTCCTTGTTAGAATTTCCCATTAAAAAAATAGGTCCTCAGCAAGGGGCCAGATGGCAAAACTAAACAAACATTCAAGCGACCAGTTTACCGTGTCCAGGCCAGCATTTTCAATGAATGGTCGGATGTACAAAACATTATCTTTAAAGGCTACAACTACAAATGTGTGGCAAATTAAAGTGAAAGAATTTACCTTAAAATCTTGAAGGTGAAGCGATCAAGGAGATCTTATGTCTCTTTCATGGTGTTTGGGGCATTTTGCTGGTAGAATTTGGGTCCCTCTTAGATGTGATGGGAGTCTCCTAATCATAAAAAATAGTTCTAAGTGATTCTATAATGAAACATTTTCATTGTTATGAGAGAAGTCTTTTCTGGGATGGGTATGCCCCTGTTTTTCTAAAGGGCATGTCGGGTTATTGAGTGGCTTGAGGAGTGTACAAAGGATGTGAATCACATCCTGTGGTTTTCATCAGCTGATCATCAGAGAAATGTTAGGCAGCACTCTCCACCACCAACCCATAAAAACATCAAATCAGGGAATAATTCAATTCAATTTCAATTAAATTTTATTTACATAGCGCCAAATCACAACAAAAGTCGCCTCAAGGCGCTTCATAGATACAGAGAAAAACCCAACAATCACATGACCCCCTATGAACAAGCACTTTGGTGACAGTGGGAAGGAAAAACTCCCTTTTAACAGGAAGTAACCTCCGGCAGAACCAGGCTCAGGGAGGGGCGGGCATCTGCTGCAACCGGTTGGGGTGAGAGAAGGAAGACAGGATAAAGACATGCTGTGGAAGAGAGACAGAG
The DNA here is from genome assembly GCF_057381915.1 of Diplotaxodon limnothrissa. Lineage (NCBI taxonomy): Eukaryota > Metazoa > Chordata > Actinopteri > Cichliformes > Cichlidae > Diplotaxodon > Diplotaxodon limnothrissa. The sequence continues at coordinate 22,464,909 of NC_140605.1, forward strand.
GTTAATAACAGATATGATTCGATGCAGAGAGGTCTATTAACACACAGTGAGTGAGAAAGGTGACTGGAAAGGAAAAACTCAATGCATCATGGGAATCCCCGACAGCCTACGTCTATTGCAGCATAACTAAGGGAGGATCCAGGGTCACCTGGTCCAGCCCTAACTATATGCTTTAGCAAAAAGGAAAGTTTTAAGCCTAATCTTAAAAGTACAGATAGTGTCTGTCTCCCGAATCCAAACTGGAAGCTGGTTCCACAGAAGAGGGGCCTGAAAACTGAAGGCTCTGCCTCCCATTCTACTTTTAAATACTCTAGGAATATATTTTTTGGGAACGTTATTTTATCCCTTCAGTAGACTTGCTAAAAACCTGGCAACTCACTAAAATTTCCATCTTACCAATGGATAAAGGAACCTCTAAAACTAGTTTCTGAAGAGTTTAACATATCCACATATCCAAATATGTTAGTCACCAGTGAAATTTTGAATAAGTGAGAGGGAGCCTGGCCTTCGCTCATGAGGTTTCAGAACAACATACAGTGGTATTTGTAGCATTTTGCTGGATATCACCGAGTGTCTCTGATGCTATTTTGTATTTAAAAAGTGTGGGTGTAATAATTACTGGCTGTCCAACAAAGGCTGCTCCAAAACATGGACAACAGCTTAAATTGCCTGTTACATTCCTGCCACATAATAAACACCTTTGAGGACGCCCACCTACTTTCCTTCACTCAGTGCTTCCCTCACTTTTTTTTCTCCCTCTTTATGTCTCCTAAGTCTGTCTGTTTCCTTTTCTCTTCTCTAAAAGTAATTACCACTCTGCCGGAGCCAGATGTTCGCAACAGCAAAGCTTATCGTCACCTCTGTGCTGTAGAGGCAGCCGGCCAAACGACAAACAAACATGAATGAATTCAAAAGAAATCTGAAAATGAATTCCCTAGTCCTGCCATGTTTTCTATCTTTGTAAATAGCTAAACATTCAGCTCTACGGTTGATGTTAGTCCCGGTCTTTGATTATGATCAGCTGACGTGGACTGAAATGACCCTTCACTTGTGTTTTACCCTGATCAGCAAGGCTGGATTAGATAAGAGGATGAAACTTTAATGATTCCTGGGATATGGGATCATTGTCCTTGCGAAGACCCAAAATACTGATAACAGCAACAATTAAGAAAGTTCAAAGACCTACTGAGGATAATACAGCAAATGCATGTACACAGAAATAGATATAGAGGCAAAGACTCACAGGATGTTAATCTTCATATTTATTGAACACTGAATGGATCCCATAGAGAGGAAAATGTTAAAAAAGTAACTTAAACACTGCTGTTTCAAACACCTCAGATCTGAAGTCTGCTGTGCACTGTTAATGATTATAGGATATGTTTAAACCAATGACAATCATTGGCCATATATTGATACTTAAAAGCTTCTTTATCCCCTTTTTCTTGCTCCCTTAATCTTGACACAACCCCAAAAGGATTTACAGTACGTCTCCTCCTGGGAACAAACCGGGGGTCGTCTGCTTGGCATTAAATAAGAAAGTTTTGAAAGTTTTGAACAAGTTACTTGAGGAAGAACAGAGGCACCGACTGTGGTGGGAATCTTTGTTCGGTTGGACAGCTGGCAGAAATCAACACTTGAAGCATTGCTTTCTATAGGTGTGTGACTTCATCAAAAAGTATGGCAGGCTTTAAATGAATTATATGCCCCTCTGCAGACTCCTTCAGGGTGTCCACACTGAGTCCTGTGACTCTGCCACCCTGTAAAGGGTCAGGGATCAGAATCCTTCACAGTATACGCTGTGGTGGGAAATGAGAACTAGTTTTTAATTCACCCGGTGTACCATGGCCCCCTACAGTCTAATTTCTAAATAATACAGTATCTAAACCCCAAACAATACTTCTAAATACTGAGAACTCACTGCTGCTGGATAATCATTTTAAAAAACCACAAAGGAGTCACAAAACACTTAAAACCAGAATTTGGATTGTTTTGTAATGACTGGAAAACAGTCATATTCATACAGACTATAAAACCACACACTGAGACGAGGAAACAGAAACATGCCGCAGATTAAACGAGGAAATTAACATTAAGAGAAGTGCTGTCACTGGAAATAACCATTCATTCCATCTGAGCCAAATTTAAAATAATTGCAGCTTTCGTGCTGTTTGGCAAAATACATTCACTGATTATCTTCAGATCTCTGACTTCCAGAGAATTTAGCAGTCCTGCTTTGATATTGAGCCAGATACACAATAACCCACCATATTCACATGCAAGAGGCTCTATTTAAATATGTCTTAAAGGTGCACTGAAGGCGAAGGGGTTCCTTCAGTGTTTCAGATGAAATTGCTAGTTCTTTTTCACGTGTGTCATCCAGTCTATCACAATGCCTGCACACAAATGCACATGCAGTGAACAGTCAAACAAGCAAAACCACACCAGGTATCTAGTTCCACACGCAGTTTGACACCTACCATCCTGCTTATCACAACAGGGCAGATTCAGTCTGATCCACAGTCTGTGAGATAATGAGCGTGCTCTCAGATTCAGACACAAAGAGAATTTCAAGTGTTATGTTTTCTATATTTTCGAAGAGGAATGTAGATTGTGGTCAGGCTGAATTTAGATCTCACACTAAAATGTAGCATGATGATAACTTTAAAGAGAAAAGTAAGCATAAAAGTAAGCATCAAACACTTCAATTCAATTCAGTTCAATTTTATTTATATAGCGCCAAATCACAACAAAAGTCGCCTCAAGGCGCTTCAATCATACTGTGTATTACCTTACTTATTTTTTATTTCTTTGTATTTTTTGTATTTTCCTTCTGATATCTGTACCTGAGCTGAGGTAATGCAAAATTTTCCCCGTTGTGGGATCAATAAAGTCTCATCTCATCTCAACTCATCAAATTGCATCTGGTTGAAATGACTGAAAGATTAATAGGCTCTGTTTTGTTGTTTTTGTGTTCAAAAAAGAATGACTTCATATAGGGAAAAATATATATCACATATGCAGGACACCTGCTGTATCAAGACATGAGGACTAAACCCCAATTCAACCAGACCCAGAACTGATCCGGAATTAAAACAGGACTACAACAGTTCAAAATCAGGACTACTTGGGATTTAACCAAGACAGAACCAGAATCAGAACTAGATGATAGTAGCACTGAAAATCATCATAGACCTGCACTACACTTATTTTTTAATTCTACCAAAGTCCACTATTTAGATTGAGAAAAGTTTATATAATTATTTAGCCTTGTTGTGCAAACAAGCCTGCATAACTTAATAAATGTAGAATTTGAAAAATAACAAACCTAAAAGGAAACACTAGGTACGAGATACATGAGGACCTATGATACGGTGATACTTTTGGTAAACAACCATTTGACTAACATGTGTGTCTCACCTGCTCTTGTTCCCTCTCTCTCCCTCTTTGTGCTGACAATCAAGCCAAACACCAACATCATCAAATATACAGTTGAAACCAGATATTTACAAACTCTTCAGATAAAAAACACTTTTTTAATTGTAACATCAAATCAGACTAAATGTTAATTTTTTTAGGTTGATAAATATAAAAACATATTTGTTAACTTTAAGAGTAAAGAGAGAAACTATCTGTATTTCTTAATTGTAAATGGCACCAAATTGTATTCAAATTTGAGCCACACTTATGCAGCTCCATAATTCTTTTCCTGGTATTTTGGTTGATATCTCTTGATTTTCCCATGTCACAGAAACAGGCTCTGTGTTTTGCCTTATATCCATCCACAGGTGTGCCACCAATTTACTCACATGGACTCTACCAACCTATCAGAAGCTTCTTCAGCTCACAATGGAATCGTCTGGAGTTTTCTTATTAATTAACAATAAGCTTAGTGTACATGTACTCCTAAATTTGATGAAAGTGATAAAAAATAGACAGCTCTGTCTCTCTTTATTCTGACATTTAACTAATTCAAAAGATATTTCAATATTTATTTATCCAAAACAAAACAAGTTTACTCTAAATTGATGTTGTACAGTAAAACAATGTTCTTGTGATGATTTTCTTTGGTACCTGGTCGAACTTCAGTTCTCCTCTGTCTGCCTGGCTCCGTTTCTCCAACAGCGCACTCGCAGGCAGCAGCTCCTCCCGCCCCCTCGCTCAGTCGCTTAGTGTCTGAGCTCGGATCATACCAATATTAGGGGGGATTTACGCACAGTCGTAAATTCCCACAGTGTGCACTATGTGCTTCGAATATTGTGTGTAGTTTTTGTTTTATACAGTTGTCAGCCAGGCATCTAACTATGAAAACATTACACTCCAAAAGACCCCGGGCTTCTGACAAAACAGACTATGCAGACTCATAGTTGGGACTTTAACTAAAAACACAGCTTTTATTGCTGAAAGGAAAAATAATACAAACCCAAACTGCGGAATTGCAGGAAACTAAACATACAGAGAGGCACATGGAGAAACACACAGCCATGAGGTAGATTGTGACACTGGACAGAGGGAAACAGAGGGTTTAAATATACCAGGAAAGACGAAGAAACAGGAAACACACGGGGAACACAGCTGAGACAAATTAAGCACAGTGAGACAGAAGAAGCAGAACTAAACACACCGAACATGGAATTCAAGACTGTCACAATAAAACAGAAAACGATGGAACACAAGACGGACACGAGCTTGACACAGGAGTGGAGGAAAGGCAGACAAAAGAGGGAGCAAGGGAACACGAGGGAGCACGAGAGAGAGGACAAGAGAAACATGACAGGCTGGGGAACATGATAAACATGATAGACAGGGTGAATGTCTAATGAAACACAAGGAGAGGAACATGGGAACAGGAAAGGGAAACAAAACACAAGGACACACAAACACCGAACACACCGGGAAGGACACAGAGGGGCAAAGACACAAGTAGAACCTAATAGACAAGAACTAAACAGGGAAACAGAGACAATTCAAAATACAGAATAAACTTGCGACTAACAAAATGAACTTAAGCATAAACCATAATACAAAATGACATCAAAACACAAGAACTCCAAATACTTGGGTCAAATGACCCAGGACCATGGCATCACATACTTCTGTCATCCCTTATGTCCTCATGCAGTATCAGCTTTTCTCTTGGCACCCTATCACATGCTTTCTCTGTAGCCACAAAATGCAACTCTTTATGATGTTCTCCATACAACTCCTCTATACTAAACCTCTATATACTCTCTATCAACATTCTCAAAGCAAACATTGCATCTGTAGTGTTTTTTCACTGCATGAAGTCATAATACTACTGTTAAATTCTCTCCTTCATCTAGCTTCAACAACCTTTCCCATGTCTTCATGGCATGGCTCATTAACTTCATCTGACTGTAGTTGTTAAAGATCTAAACCTTTCGTCATCACACATTTCATCAGCACAAGTTAACTTCTTCTCCAGTCCCCAGGGAGCCTCTTACTCTCCAAGATTGTGTTAAACAATGTGGTTAAAAAGTCCAGCGCACTTTCTCCTAGACTTCTCATACCTCCAGCGGTATGTCATCTGGACCAGTTACCTTTCAACTTTTCATCTTCTTCACAGGAGAAAAAATAAACTACATTTATTGCCTGTTTACTGTTCATATAATCTATCTTTGAATATTACAGCTTTCATCAGGCTTTTGAAAGAACAATAATACTGCCATGTGAATTACAGCAGCACATGGGGATATCACTCTAACCAAAACAGGTATTTCTCAGCCTTTGTTTACAAACTTAAAGTCATAAATAAGCTCTCTCTACAGTGGCTGATGGCTAAACAGTATTTATATGATCTGTTGCCTTTGGGCAGGTTTTCAGAGGTGATGCATTTTCTGTGGCAAGAGATCAAGAAACATGTGGTACTGTAGATCTGAAGTATGGAACCACAGATTTACTACACAGTTCATGCCATGTGGCACTGCAACAGAAATAGCACCTCACAGGGAGCCTCTCTTGCCCTCACAGTGAGTGTGGGTAGAGAGCTAAGATTGTGGATTTTGTGCATTAAGTAGAGATCAAAGATGGAGCTGAAAGTGTGAAACAGTAACATTACTTGTTAAAGCGATTAAGACAGGCATGTCATCAAAAGAAAATGGCAAAGATTATGTTTAGGTTTTAATACGTTGAGGGGAAAAAAAGAAGCATAAAATGTTTATTCCTCCTTGCAGCATTGTCCAGAGGATTTTTCATGGTAAGCTATGCTGACTTTCTGTATACTAAATCATATTAGACTATCTTTGAACCTTTGAGGTTTTAGAGCTGCTTTTTATGTTTGAGCACAAACAAACGATCAATCAACATTTCCCACGAACTCCGACGCTGAATGTGCATTAAAAATTTTTTAAACACAATTTCTGTGCTTTGCAATTGAGGCAAAAGCAGAAATAATGCCTACTGCTGAATGCACACAAGCTTTCTCAGGTTGTAGTATGATGGAGAGGCCCAGGTATTTTACCCCTGCTATTAATAATGTGAGTCATCATATGAGCCAAGATGTGAAACCAGGCATGGTTCACACCTTGGCCTCTGTGACAGTAATGACCCACATCTTGTTTCACACCTTGGCTCATGTGACAGCGCATAGCTCAAGTTAAGGAGGCTTGGTGAGTCGAAGTTGGAACACTGAATAATTCTTAGAGAAAAATATGTTTAGACAGGAATACTAAAAAATGTTTGGGATTTTTTTCCACTGGTAAGGCTGTTAAAATAATTCACAGGCCAAAAACATTCGTATTTGTCACTCTTTTTAATACCAGTCAAGTACAGGTAACAGTTAGTTGTCCAAAACAAAAAGATAAAATCAGGATCAGTTAAACTGCATGTTGAAGTGATGAGAGGGGAACTGAAATTTGAATGAATAAAGAATCGAGCCTTGCACTCTGTCTGTTATAGTCATCAGTCAAGGGCAGAGCACTAAAAGAAACTAAACGGCTTTCAGCTTCATCCTTGACTGTCAACATATCTCTTCTATTAAATGGTGAAAAAATGAAAGAACCATGAAAGAACTTGTGGAGTTGCAGCACGATCTTGTAACCAGCAGTGGAAACACGATAGCAATAGATAAATGCCTCCTGTTAATAAAGGACTTTCATCGGTTCTACCCTACTATTACGTGCATACACCAAAACATTGACCATGAGAATGTATTATATAAAGATATTTCCAACATTTCTCAACAAATGTATGTAATTAACTAACATTTCCAGCACAGCAGCTCCGTAAGTTCAACTAATGGACCAATTAAAAAGTCGCAGCAGCAATGAAAGTTGAAACATCGTGTAGTAATCTGTGAAATGCATTTTGCTTCAAACGCGACACGACTTTTAGAATATTGTGCTCTCTGTGTAGGCTAAAACCTCTCAATCCGCCAATAATGAGAAGTCTCTCTACTCTTGATGTGAAGTTGCTGACACAAAGCTTTTAGAGTGATACATGGCTTATAAGTGTGTGACTAATAGAAATAGAGGGATAATCCCTCTCGCTGCTTGGGTCTGCAACTGACTGGCTTTGGAAAAGAAGAGAGCAGCTGATAGCCTTCCTTTCATCCCAAAAGATAGAGGGTGAGAGGAAGAAGGGAGAGAGAAGAAGAGTGCAGAGGAAAAATTAATACAAAATGTAAAACAAAACAATGCGGTGAGAAACCTTCCAAAGACGAAACACAGCAATTACTGCTGTGGTTGCTAAATACAACAATAAAAGCACAAAATCCTGACCCCAAAGAGTTATCTCGGCCTCATTATTGCTTTTTTGTTACAATTTTTCTTTCAAATTTCAGCACATTAACTACTCGAGTGCTAGAATTAACAAGCAAATCGTTGCTCACTCATTTGTGAAGCTGAAAAACATCTATTACACTACCCATTTCCAGATCTGCACAATCTAAATTATTTCAGGTCCAGTGAAGTTATCATTGAAACTGTTCTGCTAGTTCTATAATCAAGGGCAGATGGGCCACTTGCCACCGGGCCTTTTAGAAAACTGCTTGGGCCGAGTATTCAGGAGCCCCAAACAGCCTTTAAACAACAGCAGCGCCAATGTGCAACGTTTTCAGAGACAGTAGGAGAGATCTGACTTCCTGGAAATGAAAAGAAAAAAAGAAGAAAAAGAGGAAGACAGCGGTATGTGGCACAGATGATAATCCAATTCAATTAAAGTTTATTTATATAGTGACTTTCAACAGAAACAGCCACCTAAAGGGGCTCTAGATTGTAAGGTAAAGACCCAACAACCATGCGATAGGGAAAGAAAAACTCCCTTCTAACAGGAAGAAACCTCTAGCAGAACCAGGCTGAACCTTGATAGGCTGGGGGTGAGGGGAGGGAGCCATGCCACACTTTATAACTAGCATCGTGTTTTGTTTTATAGGACAGCAGCGATGGAGCGATTTCAGAAATGAGTGAAAAAAAAAATCAACATGGTTGAGAGGAGTTAGAAATTAGTTGTATCCTAGTTGACCCCCCCCCCCCCCACTTGGACCTGAAAACAAAAACAAACAAACAAACAAAAAAAATCAGTGAGTTGCTTCTTTAACTTGTGAAAAGTTCAGAGTCCATTTATCTTTGCTAATTTTCACAGCTAATTAGATTTCAGAGAATTGTACCTTCTTTCACGTATCTTTTGATGATTACTAAAAGTCTTTTGGTTTTGGTCTAGGCTTGAGGAGCATAGAGCACGACCTGACTTTGACTACGTGTTCTTCTTTTTCTTTTCCCCTGTTTCAGTGATTCAATGATTCAATTCAACTTCAATGATTTCACATATATGATTAAAAGTGGTTGTTATCAGCAGAAAAGAAGAATAAAAAAAAAAACAGCTTTCCTCTCCAACTTGGACATGAGTGAAACAGACATCATTTACAATCTTATGATTAAAACAGTCAATTGAATGACCCCCGGTGCTGTTCACACTGTGAATCAACACTAATTTTTAACATTTTAATTAGCTGCACATTTTTAATATCATCTTTACTTTCTATACATTTGACCTGTTGGTTCTATGTGTCAGTGTGTTTTCGGAGAGCAGCCTCATTAAGTGTTTCTGTTGTTTTCAACCTATAAAATTCAACAAAATGAAACAAGAAAAGGTCTTGATTGCTACTTTGAGAACATCGCCCTTTAAAAGAATCGCTGTGTTTAGTTTGCTCCAAGCCACATATTAGATAACAAATATAACATCAGGGAGGCACAAATGGGTTTGTGTTTTCTGAAATGAATGCTTGGGTACCTCAAGCACTACAGTTATACAACAGCAAATAAGCTGTAATGCAATTAAAAAACAGCTACCAAAATGCGCTAAATATAAATGACCAGAGGAAAAAAAAAGTTTGCATGTGTGTATATATAGCTTATCCTCTATTTCTTACCTCTGTTGAAAGAATCTCTTGTTTCAAAGTTTTGTTTCATAATGCTCTGTCTTCGTGTTTCTCTTTCTTTGCTCAGCGGAGCCATTAAAGTGCCGCCTGAAGGCTGAGAGAGGGAGAGCTAAGGATGTTGGGCAGAACATCTCTTGGATTTGTGGCAGTACGTCTGGAAGGCAGGGATTGAGCATGTGAATGGAGGCTACAAACGGAGAGGATGTGCAGATTAATGGATTCAGAAAGCTCTTGAGTGTATGAAGAGAGGAAGTGGAGGAAGCTCCTTTGATCTGAGTTGCTACTAATCCCAGACACATCCAGTAATTAAGCTAAACTAGGATAATTTCACTCTGACAGAGACTAAAAAGTAATTCCATCTACCTTTTCTCACATTGGATACGAGCCTTAAAAGAGGCTCAACCATACAGGTGCTTACTACTACTTAGACCACTTGGTTGTCAGTCACTATAAACACACTGTGTATACAGTGGGGCAAAAAAGTATTTAGTCAGCCACCGATTGTGCAAGTTCCCCCACTTAAAATGATGACAGCGGTCAGTAATTTGCACCAGAGGTACACTTCAACTGTGAGAGACAGAATGTGAAAAAAAAATCCATGAATCCACATGGTAGGATTTGTAAAGAATTTATTCGTAAATCAGGGTGGAAAATAAGTATTTGGTCACCTCAAACAAGGAAAATCTCTGGCTCTCACAGACCTGTAACGTCTTCTGTAAGAAGCTTTTCTGTCCCTCACTCGTTACCTGTATGAATGGCACCTGTTTGAACTCATCATCTGTATAAAAGACACCTGTCCACAGCCTCAAACAGTCAGACTCCAAACTCCGCCATGGCCAAGACCAAAGAGCTTTCGAAGGACACCAGGAAAAGTATTGTAGACCTGCACCAGACCGGGAAGAGTGAATCTACAATGGGCAAGCAGCTTGGTGTGAAAAAATCAACTGTGGGAGCAATCATCAGAAAATGGAAGACATACAAGACCACTGATAATCTCCCTCGATCTGGGGCTCCACGCAAGCTCTCATCCCGTGGGGTCAAAATGATCATGAGAACGGTGAGCAAAGATCCCAGAACCACACGGGGGGACCTGGTGAATGACCTGCAGAGAGCTGGGACCAAAGTAACAAAGGTCACCATCAGTAACACACTACAACGGCAGGGAATCAAATCCCGCAGTGCCAGACGTGTTCCGCTGCTGAAGCCAGTGCATGTCCAGGCCCGTCTGAAGTTTGCCAGAGAGCACATGGATGATACAGCAGAGGATTGGGAGAATGTCATGTGGTCAGATGAAACCAAAGTAGAACTTTTTGGTATAAACTCAACTCGTCGTGTTTGGAGGAAGAAGAATACTGAGTTGCATCCCAAGAACACCATACCTACTGTGAAGCATGGGGGTGGAAACATCATGCTATGGGGCTGTTTTTCTGCCAAGGCGACAGGACGACTGATCCGTGTTAAGGACAGAATGAATGGGGCCATGTATCGTGAGATTTTGAGCCAAAACCTCCTTCCATCAGTGAGAACTTTGAAGATGAAACGAGGCTGGGTCTTCCAACATGACAATGATCCAAAACACACCACCCGGGCAACAAAGGAGTGGCTCCGTAAGAAGCATTTGAAAGTCCTGGAGTGGCCTAGCCAGTCTCCAGACCTCAACCCCATAGAAAATCTGTGGCTGGAGTTGAAAGTCCGTGTTGCTCAGCGACAGCCCCAAAACATCACTGCTCTCGAGAAGATCTGCATGGAGGAATGGGCCAAAATACCAGCTACTGTGTGTGCAAACCTGGTAAAGACCTATAGTAAACGTTTGACCTCTGTTATTGCCAACAAAGGTTATGTTACAAAGTATTGAGTTGTATTTTTGTTATTGACCAAATACTTATTTTCCACCCTGATTTACGAATAAATTCTTTACAAATCCTACCATGTGGATTCATGGATTTTCACATTCTGTCTCTCACAGTTGAAGTGTACCTCTGGTGCAAATTACTGACCTCTGTCATCATTTTAAGTGGGGGAACTTGCACAATCGGTGGCTGACTAAATACTTTTTTGCCCCACTGTATATGAATTTGTAGACTCTGTACGCAAGGGATAAGACTTTTGCAATATGGAGCTTTCTTGTTTCTGTTTGCAGTCCAAGTGATCTGATCCGTCATATCTGAGTGGACTCTGGTTGGATGCAGGTGCATGGTGTGTGGTTGCAAAAGATACACTGAAGAAAAAAAGGGAAAATTTGTCAAAATGCTTTGGACAGCCATCAGCTATGATGTTATGACAGTTTAGCTGTTTATTAGGTTTCCTAATTTATATGCCATCATAAATTAGATATTCACTGCAAATGAAAGCCACAATTTGTCTGTTGCACTCATAGGCTAAGTCAGCACCAGAGATGGGCAGTAACGCGTTACTTGTAACGCGTTACTGTAATCTGATTACTTTTTTCAAGTAACGAGTAAAGTAAGGGATTACTATTGCAAAATCGGTAATTAGATTACCGTTACTTTCCCGTAGGAACGCTGCGTTACTGCGTTACTAAAACCGTGATTTTTTTTGCGAGAATGTCTCATGACAGTGACGTAAGCAAGTGCGACGTTGGTGACAACAGCTGTCTGCAGATCAACAATGGATAATATATCGAGTGCGGGAGAGAGTATGAGCGTGCAGCGTTTAAAGTGTGGAAGTACTGACCTTACTTTGAGTTTGATTCCATAAAAAGTGACAAAAACATTAGCGTCCATCGTGCGTGGGAAGAAAACTTCTTTTTACAGCGAAAAAAAACCCTAAACTTCCGAGCAAGCACCGAGTAGCTACGACGTGATGGGAAACTCACAGAGACACTCGCGCGGATTCTTCAACTGACCGCAGCACACCTACACCAGGGTAACCCTCCGCCTACCCTGCTCCTGCTTTACAGGTGAAAATAGAGCAAAAGGACCGCTGAGTCTTTGACTTTATTTATTTTCTGCTGTGTTTTACTTGCATCTGTTTGAAAGAGTGAGTGAAAACACAAAAAATATTTTATTTTATGTGCTGGAATGTGTAGAAAATAGGTTTAAATGTTAAACTAATTTATTCAAGTCAGAGAATGTTGCATATAATTAAATGTTTTGCTTGATGCATAAAGTTAAAAGATTAAAACTGATAAAACAAGTTAAAAAAAGAGACTTTTCCATTTGATTACATTTTGTATGATGGATTATGTAGAAAAAGTAGAATTGGGCTGAAAGATCTATCACTTTATCACCTCTTCAGGTTGTAAATCGTGTTTTTAAAAAGTAACTAAGTAACTAAGTAATTAATTACTTTTGAAAATAAGTAATCAGTAAAGTAACGGGATTACTTTTTGGGGGGAGTAATCAGTAATTAATTACTGATTACTTTTTTCAAGTAACTTGACCAACACTGGTCAGCACACGAGGGAAAAGTGTAGATTTTCTAGTTTGGGGGGGTTGGGCAAGCATATCACAGGGGGCCTGGTTCTTTTTGCTGAGCCTGGCAGACTGAGGATTCAATCTTCCATATTAGTTCTCCAACCACACGGGTTGGAGGAAGAATGGTCATCAGAGCATTGTAGCCTTTGAGAGAACTGTTGAGACCCCGAGTAGTAAATATTTTGTGTTTCGTTTTTTTGGAGGGGGGTTTGGTTTTGTATACCTTAGTTCTAGTATTTTGTCTACACTCCAGAAATATCATGCATCAGGACCATCTACAGTGTTTATAACGCCAGTAGTTCTCACAGACATGTTACGAGGTCATGCATGAACTGAAAAAATGAGGAAAGGTGGCATTAGGAACATGATTGTGACAGCCTTATTTCAAGCTAGGCGACATTTTTCCAGGATAAAAGTAGAGACATTGCTGGTTTCAAAATGCTTTTCATTTATCTGACAAAAAGCTGTTTTCCTTAGCATCCTGCTACTGTAAATGGTTAGTCTCTGTTCAGTCTCAACTAAAGAATTAAAAACAATGTTACTGCTATCTTTAAGATCTTTTGTGCATGTTCACACAACACACAGACTGAACCAGCTGAAATTTATATGCTATGTTTATCTGAGTTGCTGTGGTTCTTCAAAGATTGTCAAAATAAATAAGAGATGGTAGATGGCTCTTAAAACTTTGACCCTTAAATTAAACTTTGCTATTTTTATGACCACATCATAGACAAAGGCAACATAAAGTGATGAATACAACCAATTAGCAGAAGAAACATGTTCAGGCCTTTGGTAGTTATTTCTTAATGGAAAGATACTTTTGCTTTGCCCTTTTCACAACTTGGCTTCTGTGCCAAACACTGGACCCCTCTAATACTTTATTTGGGTTACTGCTGCAGGGCTATTTTGTGCATGGCATCCACTGAACAACAAACACGTCCCGGACCAAGACAAACTAACCGACCTGGACAGATTGTTGACATGAACTATTCCATCCCTAATAGGTAGTGAAACTAAACCTACTGAAGAACAAAGACCTACATGCTTGACTGGAGTTTAGTGTCTTGGCTGGCAGGATATAGACTGGAGTTCTTGTGATCAGCCCAGACAGTGAAGGTTTGTTCTGTTCCCATCAACCAATATTTCCAGTCCTCTAAAGCTACCTACATCACAGTTTACTTGACTGGGGTTTTAAAAAAAAAAAAAGAAAGAAAGCTGATGAGACTTATGAATCTTCTACAGAAATGTGTAAATCACCCAGGACATAAAAGCTTCCTGGATGCTGGAGTTGTTTTTTCTTTCTTCATCTGCTCACTCTTGAATGTAAAGACCTGGAAAATGATACAGATGAAACACTGAATTCACTCTTTTCAGCTTTCAAATACAACTTGTTCTCAAGCACTCTGTGCAGCACTTTACTGACATGTTATTGGTGCTCAGCTGGGCTGTCATCAAAATGGATGAAAACAAAACGTATCAGATAGTCATGTAGTCGATATATTGCTGATTAAAGCCAACAGGTGAGATCTAATGGTATAATAAGTACTCAACCTGTATTAGAGGTGTATAAAAGCTGTTTTCCATTCGTCTCACTAAGAAATGTGAACTAGCTGATTCAGTCAGTTACACGAGATGGCATTTTTTTCATAGTTTTGCCTCTAAACACAATCAGAACAGTCTTCAAAGATGTGAGCAGCTTTTTATTTATGTATTTTAACAAAAGTATTGCATTAGCTCTTTAAGGATTTTTATACACAGTCCTCCACATAGATCTAACTGTATCTCCTTGGCGAGCTACACAGCTATTGAACCTATACTGACTCTAATGTTTACCAGATTGTTCTTTCACTGAAAACTCATGCAGACTCAGACGACAATAAACTTTTTAATGGTTTAAAAAAGCAGCATGTATGCAGGTGAGAGAGGGTTTCCTAAGAGAATAGTTTGAAGCTGAGTCGTTCCAGCGAGAGCCAAGAGCCACCAGCTGACACACCAAGGGATTCCTGTGCAATCTGGTGTTTTTGTTCTCCTCTCATGCCACTGTATTGAAAAAAAAAAATCCTTAAAGCCCACGGATTCCAAGATGGTGTGCCACGTCACTATAACTAAGTTGTTAAATGTGTGATACTGAACAACTTGTGTTTTATGGGGACTACAAAACTTTAAAATTGCAATTTTCCCAGCCTGGTATGTTGATTAAACAACAAGAGTGAGCCTTTGTCTCATATGTTCTGTATTTGAATGCTTTGCATGCCTTGAACCTCTTATACTATACTATACATAGACACTGGCAAACTTCTCTAAATCTCATGATTCCTTCACCCCCGCACTGGTGCAATATTTTTCTTGTGATATGCTGCTGATAGTAACATTTTCTAATATTTCTCAGATGAAAAAGCTTCACGGTTCCTTTTCTCTCTTCTTACTAAGCACAGTTCAGACCGCACTGCTACCACGTGAGTACCGAACATAAACCTGAAGAATATTCAGGTTTCATTGTGCCATTTTCATTACACCTCCCATATAAGTAATGATCCTTTTTCTTTTTTTACATTCCACCCCTCCAACCCGAGGTATCTGCACCTTGTCATTAGCTGTGATCACAGCTGTGCGGCATGCTTTTTGCTCAGATTGTGCACTGTTCCTGACTGATACATGTGTAGGAAAATTACAGGAAAATTGTACTTCCATACTCATCACAAGGCCAGAGTAAAACTGACCCATATACACACAACACTGACTGCAGTCCAGAAAAAAAAAACATCTGACGAGAAGCACAACATGGCAATTTTAATAGTGGACTCACATACACTCAGACTATTAAATAAGTGTTCTGTCTTGATGATAACACCTTTAATCTTATCAGTATCACCCTTGGTCTACTTTGTGCGCATTATAAACAGATAAGGTTCCCCGAGGCTCTGCAGTGCTGATAGATGCTTGTGCTGATTTGATCTAAAGGGTGAGAAAATACGATGCTTCTGGACACTTGATCAAGGTGCCAATTAGCTGCAAGTTATCAAATTAGTTGGAAAACATCTCCACTGCACATAATGAATTCTCACCTCTAAACTGAAGTTGGCAGTTCTGACATGCAAAATGGCGTTCTGCAACTTCAGGCCCGATAAACAAGCACAAGCAATCTGGCACATGCCCATGCTTGGAAAATTAGGCTGCTGGACATGCATACTTTGCTGTACGCAATCATTTCCCTTCTAAGCCGAATGCACACTAAGAGAAACCTGGAGCACAATACTCCTGGACAATGTACAGAGATGCTATGAAGTCCTGCTGAATGGTGAGCAATTATTTCAGTAATCTTTGAATCTCGCTAGCATTTTTAAATGTTAGCAATAAATAGAATCAAATTTAAGTGAAAATCCAGCACTTCATCCTTTAGCTATCTGCAGCATATCTGGGTTTACCAAAAAAATGCAGTTGTAATGTTTGTACAATGTGCACTCACAGCTGGCACTGCAGCACTTGTATCAAATTAAATTGCATTTGAGAAAAACTGCAAAGATTTTAACTCTATATGCACTGAGGTTCTGCTCAATAGATCACTTGTTTACTGTCCCTGCTCTATTACAGTTTATTGAGAGTGAATCAGCTGTGCCATAGAGGAAGAGAGAATGAAATCGATAATATCTTTGCGCGTCAGATCCACCAATGCTTTCTGTCATTTTGCTCTCAATTGACTATTTATATTTTCTGCTTCACTCTTCGTAATCAGCACTCTAATCAACTTTACAATATGAGGGGAAAGTGTGTGTGTGTGTGTGTTGTGGGAAAGTGAATGGTCCTCCATGATTAATCATTTTCTACTCACTTTGGTTGGTGTATGCACAGCTGCATGCTTTCATGTGCATTTGTGTGCAAGTAAGTGTGTGTGTGTGTGTGTGTGTGTGACCTATATCTGCAGTAATTATTACTGAAGGAATACACACACACACACACAGATTCTGCAGCTAGAGGAGAAGGCGTAAACTCTGAAGTACGTGGTCAGGGTTTGAATAACCACTGGGCTGTATTGGCCCAGACTCTAGTGCAGTGGTTGACAACCTCTGCAATACACTAGATAAGCTTGATAAGAGCTCAACGATCACACCACAACATCTCCATGTTGACAATTCGTGGTTTCAATGACATCTTTAATAACATCTTTGCTAAAATATCACTTCTTTTTAAGAGTCTTCTTTTTTTAGAACCTACAGAAGCCTTTTTAATTTAATCCTTCTGAATTGCATCATAGACTGAATCAGCCATACTTCAGTTCGAGCATGAATCACATCCAAGTAAACTGAATTATGACCGTTTTCACAGGAAATAAAAAAACCCCGCTGAACTGAAGCCTAACTCTGTCCTGCCTGCTCATTCTTATTCCCCCAATGATAAAAAATGTACGATATAAATAAACTGTTCTCATACTGAATGAGATATTTACATCGTTCTGTCCTCTATTAAAATCTCTGAAGCTACCGTTAATACTAACGTCTAGTTGTTTTAAAAAGAAAAATGGGGGAAAAAAAGGAGAAAAGATAACGTATGACACACCAGTCTCACATTTACAGTTTTATCTTCGACTGTTTATTAAGGTAGTAAAAACCTCTTCCTCTCAGTATCTTCAGAGGAAGCGCAGTGACACCTGCTGGCTATTGATATGTATCCCTGTGTGGGAACTTTGGGAAAAGAAACACACCTCACATCTTACCAGATTGCACATTTATTCTTTTCACTGACATGCTGTGCTCCATTTGGCGGCAAGGAGCATAATTACGTTTTCAGACTACTCTGTAAAAAGATGAAAAGTATTGTTTGTGGACATTTGCACGGGTGCTTCCTTTTTGCTCAATACCTTTATATTACCCATAAACCCACCTTTAAACACTGGACTAGGGCATCACTGAGCTTCTGCACAGTCAGAAAAGATGACGAGGAAAAAAAAAAGAAAATCAGTAACCTGCTGTTAATTTTATTAACACCAAAGCAGCTAAAACTGATTAACAAACCCCTCTGCTCCTTAGCCGACCAGATTAATAGTTTAGAAGTTTACTGCACTTGATACTCTGAATAAAATGTGTTTGATAATTTTTGAGCAGCATACAGATTTTTGGCTAAAAGTTTGATTCACAGGTTTGTTTTGTATATTTGTCTATAAGGAAAATTACACAAAAGGTGCAAAAGGAACATGCTAGACAAAATATATGGTCATGTTTTAGAAAAACTCTGTCCAATCTTAAAATATCTAAAAAAAAAAACAGAATAAAAAACCTCCAAAACAAATCACTATTATATTATATGTTTGATTTACCCTGTGCTATTGGGTTTCTTTTGTCAGAAATGTCTTCTTTGTGTATATACTCGAACCTACTTATCATTTCATTTCACAAAATAAGTTTATGTGACAAAAGTCAAATCTTCTCTTTGTTTCTGCTCACTTCTTTATAATTTTACAGCAGGAAGCAGAGACTCTGCAAATCAAAGTTTAATCGCATTTGGCTGTGGATTAGTAATAACAACAGCAGTAGCATTGTGTTTATGTGACCTCTTTTTGCATCAGAAGATGTGTACACTGTGGTCATAAAGAGTTGGTTGTTCTTAGCAAGAATACTTGGGTAGGTTGTGGGATTTGGTGCAAAGGGGCCCAAAGTGTACCAAGAAATGCTCACCCACACAATTACATCTCTAGCAGCCGGAATTGTT
The DNA here is from genome assembly GCF_057381915.1 of Diplotaxodon limnothrissa. Lineage (NCBI taxonomy): Eukaryota > Metazoa > Chordata > Actinopteri > Cichliformes > Cichlidae > Diplotaxodon > Diplotaxodon limnothrissa. The sequence continues at coordinate 22,483,446 of NC_140605.1, forward strand.
GAGCCAAGGCAGGATAGAGCCATGCTTTTAAGATGTTTACACTGAATTTCTGACCCTACCACCCATCAGACCTCATCGGACAAGAACCAAGTTTGTCAGAGGAAACAAGAAAACAGTGTTTTAGTGTCTTCATACAGACACTTAACTGAAGAGCACAACCCCACAGTAATTATTTTCTAAAATAATTTCCTGGAAACTGATTCCCAACATTCATTTTCAATATATGTTGAACTGTGAACACTTTCATAGTTCAATACTTATCATCTGACTACAGAATAAAAGCTATGCAGTCAGTTCCTTGAATTTTCTAGGAAAATTACAGTTTTCCTAGAAGAAGTTACATTATTTCCAGGAAACTTTTATGACTGTTTCCAATTTTTTCATTTCTGGAAGATTAACGACATTTTGTTTGACTGCCAAAGAAGTGCATTACAGTACAGTGACATTACAGTGCCCTATGCCTGCTGATAACTGTCTGCAGTAAAACACTAAGCAAGAAAAAGCCCTTTATCTAATATTACTTAAATTATTTTATTAGTAACTAGAATGTTGTAAAACATGCTCCAAAGAAATTCAGCTTTTTCTCTTATCATAATTACAATTTGATATGGGAAGAGTACTGAATCATTTTTATTATCTATTATCTGTCTATCTATTATCAGCTGCTGATGTAAACATTTACACTTCACGGATGGAAACAAGCAGTTTACTTTACTCTAAAGAGTGCATGAGATCTAATCCATTTAGTCATGTAGATGTGATTAAGATGATTAAGATGATTATGATGATTATGATGATTTAGATGAGAAGTTTAAACTGAGCATCAGAATGAAAAAGAATGTTAAAATAAGAAGAAAGGTTGATTTAACTGACTTTGAATGTGGCATGGTTGTTGGTGCCAGATGTGCTGGTCTGCGTATTTCAGAAACTGATCTGCTGGGATTTTCCCACACAGCTGTCTCTGGGGTTTACAGAGAATGGTCAGAAAAAGAGAAAATATTCAGTGAGCAGCAGTTCTTTGGGTGAATTGCACTGCTAATGTCAGAGGTCAAGAAGAATGGCCAGGCTGCTTCGAGCTGACAGGAAGGCAACAGTGACTTAAAGAACGACTACCAAATATGTGCAGAAGTCTTCAGAATTCAGAAACACATCAAACTTTGAAGCAGGCTACAGCAGCTGTATACCACACCCAGTGCCACTCCATTCACATATCTCACCCAAATTGGACAATAGTAGTTTGGAGAATTGTTCTCTGATCTGATAATTCTTAAATCCAGCTGTGACTTTCAGATGGTAATGCTCAGGATTTGGTGTAAATAACATGAAAGCACGGATCTATCCAACCTTTTATGAGCAGTTCAGGCTGGTGGTGGTGGTGTTTGATACATTTTGGGGGCCTTAGTAGCAACTGAGCACCATTTAAACACGACAGCCTAGGTGAAAATTATTGCTGATGATGTCCATCTCTTCATGACCACAGTGTATACATCATTGTGTGGCTGCTTCTAGCACGAGAACCTGCAACGTTGCAAACCAAGTCAAACTGGCTTCTTGAACATGACAATGAGTTCACTGTGCTCAAATGTCCTCCACAGTCACGAGATCACAATCCAAGCAATCCAGTAGAGTATCTTTAGGATGTGGCAGAACGGGACATTCACATCATGGACGTGAAGCCAACAAATCTGCAGCAACTGTGTGATGCTGCGATATCAGTACAGACCAAAATCTCTGAGGAACGTTTCCAGCACCTTGTTGAATCTGTGCCACAAAAAATAAAGCAGGCAATAGGATGTTCAAATGTTACTAGTAAGGTTACCTAATGAACTTAAAATCATAATCTTGCAGCAAGCATGCCCCTGTGACCATCGATGCTCGTCACAAGGGGGCGCACTAGCCCAAGATAATCTACAGCTGAAATTCCAGTGAGTCTAACCTGTTATAAAAATAAACAGCAATGCCGGACTGCAAACTGCTTTGAGTTTGATTTGTGTGATACTGAATTTTACAATAAGCAGTAAACTACCAGGCATGGCAGGCTGAAAACACAGGATGTGACACACCTTCACTTTAAACAGACTCAAGTTTTATAGCACTATGAGCCTGAAAACTGCAAAGAACTAAACCAGCTGTTACTAAATATTACTAAAAATCCAGCTTCTCTCAGAGCTGCTGTAAGAAGCGAAACTTTAACACACAAAAAGGAATACATCTACAGCCTAACAATGGAGCTAGTGTCTAGCTGTTCTTCCATTTGTCTTCCATTTGTATTCCTGGATGTGTCATGCGGTGATTACTTGAACATAAAGTCATAAATAATTCATGAAAAGCATCCTAAAAGTCTCATTAATAGCTCACGAATGGCCCGAGGACTGCCATGAAGGAGTCTCATTCAAGCCACTGGTCACAGATATTATTAGAGCTCCTTGCGGTCACATGAAAACAACAACAGAAAAAAAAGTCTTGCAGCAATAGATGCTTCTCAGATGCTTCTCAATTTATTAATTATTCTTTTATTTAACTTCAGTTGTCAATACAAGAGCTTCAAAATGGTACACGTTACATTTATTTCCTCGCCACTCCCTTTTCCATTTATATTCCCCCATATAAAAAAAAAAAACAACTTAAAAATGTCAAGCCACAATAATAAACTGATTTTTGCATAATTTGAAGGGAGAGACTAAACTGTTTGCGTCTGAACAGACAAAACAAACAACATCAGGAAACAGTTGAAAATATGCAGAAAACACTGGGTTTCCATTCCTGTAGCCACACCGCGCACACACAATTACACACACAAGCACGCATCCACACACAACAGTATATATTTCGAGAGACAGTTTTAATGGGGGTAAGCAGTGAGCAGGGTTAAGTGATAAGCATACAAAAATCACAAAACAGGTTCTTCCATTTGAAACTGAGCCACGACATTTATTGGTGAATCCTTCATAATAGAGACGGGTAGAATGTCCTTGTTGTGCCACAGCAACTAAATAACACAATGAGGCCAAACTGGCCTGCTGTTGGCAGCAGCTATGAAGCGAAACACGAGGACTGTCTCCAGTGGCACTCAGTTTATGTCGTTTTGATTCTTAGTCCATCTCCGTCTCATCTCTGTAGGAAATCTAATATCTTCTCGTGATGCATTCAGCTCAGAGTGCAACACGATGACAGATAGGACTACATGGAGGGACATTTTCACAGAGTTTTGCTCATCATAAAAGAGGCCTTTGAATTAATCATGATGTGGCAAGGGAGCAAAACATGATGATTCATATATTATCTGTTTTCATCAGTGTGGCTTTCATCTGTAGACTATTTTACCGTCTTTCTATTTTTACAACACAAGCATTACTTTCATGGTTCATTATCTCCTTAATAGGTCAGTCAGCAATTACTAAGATGTATATTTATTTGACTGCTATCTTTGTAGTCAAACGACTTTCTAACTACGTCGTAGAGCCTGATTCCAAATTACAGCGTGCGTGTAAATGCTTGTAGATGTGGCAGTGACTAGGACTGCTAAAAAGCTTTTTAATCATGACTGTGGTCTTCTTTATTGTAATACACTTGAAGTCATGAGGGTTTTTTTTCAAGTGAGGCAGATTTGTGGCTTCACACCACCCTGTAACGACACTACAGTTCCCTACTTCGCTTGTTTATGTGAAGACGTATTTACTGCAGGGATGATGTGGGGGCCTTTACGGCCGGGGACATTGTTTGACGTGCTGAAGAGCTCGAGCTGAAAAACCTATGCTACAGCGTGAATCACTCCTTGCAATAAGCACTGGGAGTTACTCTCGTGATGATGTGCTAATTGCGAGCTTTACAGACACTAGCTTGCATGAACATGCTTTTGCAAGTGCTATCACCTGATCAATTAATCATTCACTGAGCATTAGTGAGGATTAGGGCTGCCTAAAGGACTTAGTGTCATAAGTTCAACATTTTAACTTTATTATACACCTAATTATTTTGTGTTTGCTGGTTCTAATTCCTCAAAACCTATTAAATAATATCACATTTGGAAAGAGCCACAGAAAACAGATAAATGTTGTCATTGCATCCTCTCCTAAAAGATGCTTTGCTCATTAGCAGTAAGATATTTTCTGTTTGTTCGGGACTTAATAACACAACATAACCAGCTACTGCCAACTTTGACATATGACCTCTTCTAAATGCTCCGACTGTGACACTGACATGAAATATAAAGTGTTGCAACATAAAAAAACAAAGCAAAAAACAAACCGCAGGCTTTGAAGGGTATTAGAGGTTCCCCACATGAAATAGGATAGGGTTTTTAAGTCCTAATAAGTTCTTAATTTAGTGGAAACACACCAGAGATGGCACACACACATGCACACATACATACGCGCTCAATAGCAGCTTCCCAGCACGCTTGACTTATTGCCCCTAAATTATGTTTTTAAAGTGTGTGTCTTGCTTGCTCCACATGTTCTGAGGTCCAGTTTCAAGAGATTTCAGCTAAAGGTCACAAAGAATATAAAGTTACCGCGAAACAGCGAAACATGTGGGGATAATATAACTCGTCATGATCTGGACAAGTGATCCATAGAAGTCTTAGGTTTGATTTAATGTACTGATAATTGCTCATTAGGCTACTTCATTCCTCCTTTTGTGCCGCTTTTGGCTGTCAAGTTGGAGGTTGCTTTCTCAGGGTAGTTAATTAGAGCATGTGGAGACCAGGAGGCTAGATCATTAATCAAAGCACTTTTTTGCTGGTTACATAAGCAGCAGATGAGTGGAACATATTGTCTGATTGAGAAGAGAAGTAGCAGCTACCATAATCCCATTCATCACCAGCTTTTTAATGTGTCATCATCAGCTGGTGTAAAATAGGAAAAAAACTTGAACTTCTTTCAGTACAGGGTACATGTTATTACTGTAAATTATGTGTCAGAAAAAGGTAAATACACACTAAAGTAGTAGAGTAAGTCAGTACTCTAATACACATTGTAATTGTTTAATTTTGAGGTTCATTTTTTCTGTTTCTTTTCAATTACAAAGCCCAAATTGAATTAAATGTTCAACACAACATGTCGATACTACAACAAATCAATACATTCAATACTTACCGACATTAGTTATTATTCATTTAATAATAACAGGAACATTAAGAGAATAATAATTTTGCATCCATATGTGTGACATAAGGTTTATTACCTCCACCAAGGGGGTTAAGTTTTTGGTAAAATTTGCCTGCATGCCATGTTGTCTGTAAACATTATAGCTCAACAGGTTTTGAATGAAAGTGTAAAGTGGTGTCGTGTTAACAAATCCAGGGTCTTCAAGGCCAACTGAATGATTTATGGTCAAAAAAATGAACAAAAAGCCTTATAACTTACAAAATATGACTCTTGCATGTGTGCTGTGTGTTGTCAACATAAAGTAAGTACTGTATAAAGATTTACAATATAATCTCACATCTGACCTCTGACCTCTCTGTCAAGGTCAAAATATTGATCTGATAGCCAAAGTGATAATAATGCTATATAGATCTATTTAAAACTATGTTTCTCACTGCAATTGTTTCTATTGGCAACATATATGCATGTAGGGAAGGATATATGGGGATTCTAAATATCACATGACTTTGGACTTTTGACCTCTTTTCAAGGTCAGATAAGGTCAAATGTTCATAAGAATGCATTATATCCTTGAAAAAAGTGTTGTCAAGAGAAAGACAATGAGCTGCCTAGTTAGTTAGACGTGTATTACATAACAAGTCATGTTCAGCTATTTACAAATCAATACCTATTATCCATTACCCACTCCTGCATGCTTGTGCAATCAGAGTAAGCATCTGTCATGCTAGCCTTATCTATTTTACTGCACTGCAAACTTCTTAAAATACAATTAAGAAGAAAACGAAATGAAAAACACAATATGAGTCCCTTAAAAGTAAATAATGACCAGAGAGGGAGCTGCCTTGGTGCTGGTTTACACTATCGAAGTGCTTCTTGTTGTTTGCATATTTTCGTGACCACACTTCTGGTCTTTGCATGTGTATTTTAGTCTGTTGCATATTGGTCTCATATTGGAAGCAGAGTTTACATAGAAGAGTCAGCAGACAAAAGTCTTACCTTGAACTCTTTGGCCTTTGTGACTCAGGCCTCAGTCACACAGGTCAGGCAACAGGCAGGTCAGTGAACAATGTGTATTCTTCGACCTCTTGGCAAGCGGCTGTTGGCTTTCTGTGTAATCGATTATGAAAGCCTGACGCTTGCATGGACAGAGTTCAGTCAATGACCCCTGGCAACCTTCAGTCACTAGAGAAAAACTTGTATTCCTTGACTGGGTGTCAGCGAATACACTTATTCACAAAGATGCAAAAAGATAAAATAAAATAAAAATGTAAAAAGCCTTATGTGGGTGAGGAAATGCATGCAGCAAGTTACTTTTGAGTTTGGGTGCAAAATGATTACTATAAGTTAGAACACATCAGAATTTGGGTTTATTCTGTGTGCTGAGCCTCAGAGGGTTTCTGACCTTCTGACAGCAGACATGGAAAGCACTGCAAGTGCAAACTAATGTTTTTACAGTTTAATCCAAATCAAATCCAGACACACCCAGAGTGGTTAACCTTCTCTGCGTAACACCAAAGCAGAAAGTAACTACAGTGATAATTGTAACTTGTAAATGTGAACACAACTGGTTATTCTACTAATTTACTGTCAAAGGAACTGACGTGTGCATATGTGACACTTTGTTTATGCAGCAACCGTGAGCATCATTAAATAAATGTTTCCTATTACACAAGTCTACACACACACACACGCACACACACACAGGCTATATACGGCTGTCTTGCATGCCTCTTTATTGACAGTTGACAGCTTTAAGCCAACATGAAGTGTGGTTTTCACTCCTGCTGTGTAATTGACATCCTGTTGCTTGTCAGCCTCTTTTTCTACCTTTCCTTCAATCACAACATGACTGCCTCATTCTCACACTAACAGCGCAGGTCACATAACGAATCCTGGGGAAATGATTTGGTTGTTTGTTTGGAATGCAAATATCTATCTTTTTGTGATCTTGTGTGCTTGAGAAGTGAAGCTGCATCTCTCTCAGAATGACTACAATAGATATGCTACCTATTTATGTGGATGATCATCAGAGATGGGCAGTAACGCGTTACTTGTAACGCGTTACTGTAATCTGATTACTTTTTTCAAGTAACGAGTAAAGTAAGGGATTACTATTGCAAAATCGGTAATTAGATTACCGTTACTTTCCCGTAGGAACGCTGCGTTACTGCGTTACTAAAACCGTGATTTTTTTTGCGAGAATGTCTCATGACAGTGACGTAAGCAAGTGCGACGTTGGTGACAGCAGCTGTGTGCAGATCAACAATGGATAATATATCGAGTGCGGGAGAGAGTATGAGCGTGCAGCGTTTAAAGCGTGGAAGTACTGACCTTACTTTGAGTTTGATTCCATAAAAAGTGACAAAAACATTAGCGTCCATCGTGCGTGGGAAGAAAACTTCTTTTTACAGCGAAAAAAACCCCTAAACTTCCGAGCAAGCACCGAGTAGCTACGACGTGATGGGAAACTCACAGAGACACTCGCGCGGATTCTTCAACTGACCGCAGCACACCTACACCAGGGTAACCCTCCGCCTACCCTGCTCCTGCTTTACAGGTGAAAATAGAGCAAAAGGACCGCTGAGTCTTTGACTTTATTTATTTTCTGCTGTGTTTTACTTGCATCTGTTTGAAAGAGTGAGTGAAAACACAAAAAATATTTTATTTTATGTGCTGGAATGTGTAGAAAATAGGTTTAAATGTTAAACTAATTTATTCAAGTCAGAGAATGTTGCATATAATTAAATGTTTTGCTTGATGCATAAAGTTAAAAGATTAAAACTGATAAAACAAGTTAAAAAAAAGAGACTTTTCCATTTGATTACATTTTGTATGATGGATTATGTAGAAAAAGTAGAATTGGGCTGAAAGATCTATCACTTTATCACCTCTTCAGGTTGTAAATCGTGTTTTTAAAAAGTAACTAAGTAACTAAGTAACTAAGTAATTAATTACTTTTGAAAATAAGTAATCAGTAAAGTAACGGGATTACTTTTTGGGGGGAGTAATCAGTAATTAATTACTGATTACTTTTTTCAAGTAACTTGACCAACACTGATGATCATAGCAGAATTATACTACATTACATTTACAGGTTCAAAGATCACCACACAGGCTGCTTCTTATGTATAAACAAAAGAACATATGACACAGATGTTGCTGACTTGAGATTTATTGATAAAAAAATTCAAACCGAAACATCAAACAAACAAAAAAAAAAAAACCTCTACACTGGGTACTGTGCAGTCTGGAGCAAAGCCTTTCACACAGATGAGCCCAAAGATTTTTAGCCACGATGCAGAACACCATGTTAAGTGAAAGCACAGAATATCAGTCAAACACGACTCGTTGGTGGTTCTGGGTTTGTTTTGCAGCCAGGTGTTGATTGAGCCAACCGCGAACTCCTCTGAGTACCAAAACATTCTAGAGTCAAATGTGAGGCCACCTGTGTGCCAGCTAAAGATTTGTCTAAACTGGGTCATGCAACAGGACGATGATTACAAAGCACAGCAACAAATATGGAACAGAACGGCTGAAGAAGAAAAGAACCATGGTGTTGCAATGGCCCAGTCACTAATTGTGGGGGCACCTTAAAAGAGCTGTGAATAAACTAATGCCTGCAAACGTCAGTGAACTGAAGCAACAGTTTAAGGAAGAGTGGGCCAAAATTCCTCCACAGCAATGTGAGACACTGATAAAATCATACAGAAAACAATTACTTCAAGTTGCTGAAAAGGGTTCAGCAACCTTTTAAATAATGATGTGCACCATAGTTTTTCGCACCCATTGTTTTTGTATTTTAACATCATTTTATTAAATAATAGTCTAATAAGTGTAATAAGTTGTGTTATTGTTCCTTTGAGGTTGTATTTGAATAATTTTCAGACCTGTTAAAGACCAGATGGATTTTGATGATCTCTTTATACGTAAAACCTCTGAATTTTTCTCTGTAACATGACAGTTAATAACTCTCTACAGTGTAACACATCTGTCTGGCAGACAGTTATCTGCTATCATTTTAAATTCTGTTGTGCTTTGTTGATTGTGAAATATCTATTATTTTTTGTTGAAGAATGTAAATACAATAAAAAAAAACTATGAAAAAAGAAAATATCACAAACAGGTTTTAAACCTTGAACTTAGCAACACTGAATTCTAAAAACCATTCAGGGTCGGTGTGATGGTAACATTACCACTGTGTCCAATATGAATAACTTACTTATGTAAGCAGGTTGAAATGTTTTACCTCCATTATTGATGACTAAATGCCTCTGGCAACATCACATTTGATCCCTGTAGTTAAATAATGATTAGTTGGTGTTGGGCTGTGAGGTATCTGCTGTTGTGTTGTTGCTAATGGACACTTTGGAAACATCTCACTAAGGACAAAAGACACAACTTAAAAGACCATTATGGCTGGTCAAAGTCAAAGTAATTGTATGGTATTAGTCGGCTTTTAACAGATGTCTGGCCTGACTAATGAAAGGTGTTCTGTAACACCTGCTGGCCTGCGTGGCAATAGCGTAATTTCTATACGAGGATATAATAATGTTCACGTTTGTCATGCTTTTCTTACACGGCTATGGGCTGAAGGACTTTTATTAAAATCAGCATAATATAATCAGATTTTTTTATTTTCCGATCTCATATGATTCTCTTTTTCAAATCAAAGAAATTATATGTAATCACTAGCCCTGTCAATTTATTCCTAAACTGCTATGATGCATACTTCAAGCATATTATCATACAAAATTAAAAAAACATACTGTGAAAGAAAGAACAGGAATTAACTAAATAGCCATAAAAATAAAAAGACTATTTGTTGGCTTAAAACAGAAAAATAAAGACACAGAAGCACAGCAATTTTCGTGTACCTGGCTGTCATTTAAACACAGCATCATCATTATCTTTTCTTTGTTTTCTTAAAAATTATTACCTTCATGGAGAGGTGTTCAGGTTAGGACATCTCTCATTACACTACCTGTGCAGAGAACAAGCATCAAGTGCAAACAACTTTATGAAAGGCAAGCTCTGCAAGCATCCTGCTTTGGAACAAAACAAAACAAAAAAAAGAGAGAGAGAGAGCGAAATAAAAAGGCAGCTAATCCATGAACTAACTGCTGCTGAGACGGCAGGCTGAGCCTCAGGTATTTCATGCACTTCAAAACTTCAAATTAAGGAGCAATTATATTCTCTCCTGGGTCATTACTAATCCTGCTGAGGTAATGGAGCCGCACCTACAGCCTTAATTGCAGGGATTACAACTGAAAAGGCACCATTTCCTTAACCAGAGCTGTCAGAAACAAAATCTTAACAGGAAGAAAGGGAACTCAGCATTAGCAAATACCTCATTTGTTAATGCCGAGAAAACCTTCAGTGAAGGGAAACTATTTTTAATCGCTCTTTGTGCATCCAAAACAGTCAAAATTCAAATATGAACAAAATGATTTTCAAACGATTTAAAACCCATAATCGACTAAATATCAGACCACAGTAATTTCACGCTTTCTCTGCAACACATTTCAAAGATGCATCTTCTGTCATCCATCTCGGTGGCTGTGTGTCGTGAGGAAATCAGGTTTTTTTTTCTGTTTCATAACGAGTCAAATGTTTTCAGTGAATCAGCTAGAGTATGCAAAGCTTTTCCTGAAAAAGACATCATCTGTTTAGCAGCACGTGTTGTGTATATGATTTAGCATACAGTCATGTGATAAAGACTGTACGCTGGTAGAGTCTTATCACTTCCATAAGACTTGAGGAGGTAAGTAGCAGCCCGGTGCTGCAAATGAAGTGGACCTCACAGTCATTGTGTCGACCATGATCTGCTCTGTATGCACAAGTATTATGGAGTCAAATGTGAGGACATCTACCCAACAGCTAAAGCCTGGCTGAGAGCGGGTCATGTAACAGGACATTGATCTCAAGCATAGCAGCAAACTGCTGAAAAAGAAATAAAATCAAGGTGTTGTAATGTGCCAGTCAAAGTCAAATGCTGTGAAGGGACCTTAAAAGAGCTGCGAGTAAACTAATGCCCAAATCTCAATGAACTGAAGTAATATAAAGACGTGTGGGCTACAATTCCTCCATAATGATGTGAGAGACTATAAAGTCATACAGAATATGATTACTTCATGTTCTAGCTGCTAATGGTGGTTATACAAGCTACTAAATGATGGGTGGTTTTTTTTTGGTTTTACAGGAGTGTATAGAGTCCTGACATTTTTTCACATTACCCTAAATAAATGATGGATGGGAACCAGGACCAAAAATCTTGCAGTCATTGGGTTAACTAAATTGCTCTGTATAGCAAAGTATTTGTAGTGGTGTGCTACCTGTCTGACCAGCCACAAGCTTACTGAAATTTGTTCATGCAACAGGGCAATGATTTCAAGCACAGCAGCAAATCTACAACAGAATGGCCGAAAAAGAAAAGAATCGAGGTGTTGCAATGGCCCAGTCAAAGTCAAACGCTGTGAATAAATGAATGCCCATAATCCTCAATCAACTGAAACAACGTTGCAGAAAAATGGGACAGAATTCCCCCACATGATGTGAGAGGCTGATGCAGCCATGCAGAAAATGATTAGTAAGGTATCGCCACTAAAAATGGTTCTACAAGTTTCTGAGTCATCGGGTGTGTTTCACAGGAAACACTTAAGCACACCCGCTTGTCTTTTTGCACATGATTATCAATGATAACATCACAAGCTATGCACTGATTTGCGGTACAGATTCATATGTTTTTCTTCAAATGTTTTAAAACGAGTTACCTACATGATAAATTCTTTGCAAATATGAGAAACTTTCAGTGTTTTTCTTCTTTTGTGGATTTTTGACGTGCCTTCTTAAAACAGTTCTTTAAGCTTTGGCTCCTGTTTGGCCTCTTTCACTAGCATTTACCTCCCATTCAATAACATCAAAACCTAAAATTACACATTTTAAACTTTAGTCTGTTAGGCAAAGATTTAATTATCACCTCTAAAATGAGCACATACTTGATTTGTCTGTTTTAACTGCACAAGAACGCACCTCTTTCCCTACACGAAGATTTGATCCAACTTAAAAGACTCTTCTTCTTGTGTAGTGCAGGTCTGTGAATTTCTAATGCTTTGCTGTGATCACTTAGTAGGAGTCATTTAAAAACCAAAAGAGGGAAAGGACTGGAGAGTCGGAAGAGAGCGAGGTTGAAGAGTTGGAGAGTACGAGCTAAGAGGTATGAGGGACCTCCCCTTCCCATTAAGCGGTATTAGCCAAGATCTTGTTAAAAGAGAAACATTCCCTATTGTCACCACATTGTCTGCAGGAGGCGGAGAGTCAACCTAACCCAATTATCAACCTTTTCTTTTATTACAGGCTGTCAAGTTTATGTTTTCCCGACTGGCACTTATCTATGATTATTACTTCTTTCCTAATAATGTCCATTAAGCTCCTTTCTAAGGAAGCCAAACAGATGAATTGATTGTTGTTGATTTTAATCCTGAGTTGCAAATAATTTGTCAAAATAACTGACTGCAGCCAAGAATGTGACACGGGTCATAAGTGATTGAGTCATGTAATAAGAATAAAAAAGAGGAGATGAAGAGAGGCAGAATATGGATAGGTGTCAGTGCAATGCAGGATTCAGTGCCATGCGTGGGTCAGCATGTTCCCGGACCCTTAAATCACCTGAGCGTTGGTGTAATTATGGCTCTCTGGGACACCACTCAACCCTCTAATACCCAGGGGGCTCTACAGCGGCGCCACTTGTTGCGCAAGTATTTGCATGGCGAGAGAGAGAGCAGCTGGGAGGGAAACGTTGAGAAAGGTGGGGGAAGTGGCTGAGGGTGGAGGGAGCTGGGGTACCCTCGGGCAATTTTGAGGTTAATCTCCTAAATGTGGGCTGACAAAGGAATATTATTGCTGTGAGAATGCGTGCAAAGAGGAATGATGACCCGGGTCGTAGGAGAGAGGTGGGTGTGTTTTTTTGGGTTTTTTTTAATCCTGGAAATGTTTGCTGTTAAGGCAGTGCAGCATGCCACAGTTACGCATATGGGCATACATATTAGGGATTATTGACAAAAAGATGCCTTACACCCCTCACCATCACCCTCACCATCACAACAGTGTGTCCTGACACAAAAACCTAAACCAAGTCTTAACCCTCCAATTTCATTCTGGAGTCATGAGGCCAAACCTGAATGAACTCATAACCCAGAAATGTCTTGTATCAATGGTTTTAAACCAAAATTAGCCTCACAAAGATCATAAATACACCCTACGCAAACACCCTGCGCAAACAAACTTCGGTTGCTGTTAGAGGCGCAATAATACCTTATCTTACTTCACTTTTTGCTCTGAGCTTTGGGATTAAGATAACAATGTCTGGTCAGCCTCTTCAACCTGCACCCTTCTGGAGGCTATGACATACTGTACTGCTGCTACTAATGTCTCTGCAACATAAGCCGTCAAACTTCAAAAGCCACAATCCCAAGTGAGTATTTAGCCAAACGTTAAGATGTTTATCAAGTGATAAATTAAAGATAGAAATGTTTGACATTTCTTTATCTGAGCCACTGCAGTGCTTTTAATTAACTTTGCTGATTTATGGGCATGATATTTAGCGCGATAAGTGATGTGATCAATATGCGCCTGCAGGCAACTGACGGGATCTTTGCAAAGTTAACAAAGAGGGTTGAAGTACAGACACGACACTTGGCGCCCGCTGAAGTAAATATCTGCGCATCATCAGGGAGTATTGATTTGTATGCAGTCTCACAAAAGAGAGAGCGTATTATGAATGGAACAATCCTGTTATAAGTAATGGGTTAGATCTTCAACCATGAAACAAGTTTTCTCCTTTCACAAATGCCTCAAGTTTACTGATAATGAATGCCTTTTGTGTTAAGTATAGTTCGAAGCGGTCTGCATTACAGATACAGGATTCTTTGGTGAGTTATGTGAAGTTTCAAGTCTTCCTGGCGCCAATATATTTTTAATGCCCAAGAGAGGACCTCATAGCTGCCAAAGGAAAATGTCAGTTTATGTGCAAACCCTCTATAATTGGAAAAGCAATAGTCTTTATAGAGAAGCATCACTCTGTGTTCAGCTAATGTTTTTGCTTGTATATTATTTACCAAATAGGACCATAACATAGGTTCGTGTATGGCACACATATAATTAGACAGCCTTTAAAAAGTAGGGTGAAGACAGCTTTTTCCAGGTGCGAATGCTCATAATTTTCATACCCTTTTCTAAAAGTGCTAATATATGCAAAACAAAATAAATAAGTGCTACATAAAAATATTGATCGACCTGTACAAGAAATCCAACTCATAGTTTCATAGCTTGTTTAAAATTAAGCTGCATTTAAAGCACATCTCATTATTCTCAGCCCATGTTTATAGGAGGAGGCGGTGCATGCCATACGATTAAAGCTTCATCTGGCGCCTAACATTTTATTGAAGGTTGCTTCCAGATGTGCATTCACGCGCTGCGGAGACACTGATAATCCAGTAATAACAGGCAACTTGCACAGGCCATTGGTTTCACATGCATGAATCAGTGAATGCAGGAAATTTTTACTACACTCACATTTATGATAGCCTCCGTCTAACCATTGGCGATGGGTGGATAAGTGCTCTGTCTTGTTAACTGTACCTGAAAACTAAACTGAAGCAGTCGATTGATTTGGTGCACGTGGGTCAAGGATCCAGGAAGCTAAAAGCAAGACCAGCCCAGTTACTGGACGTCCCTCAAGTTAATGACGCCTTGTTTTCCTTTTGCATGGTTTCTGTTCTTGCTATGTTCACACACCCACACCACGGAAACCACTAGTCATATCTGAAACCGCACTTCTTGCAAGTGCATGATGTGTTTTTCACAAACTTTATTTAGTATGCCACTGTCTTAATAAAAATATAAAGTGATGGATATAAATTTAAACAAATACATCTGAGCAGAATGCTAAGGATACATCAATCTCCAAAGTTACACCTGACACATCAGGACAGACTGACAAAAGTAATATACACTGACCATCCGGTCACAACGCTAGCAACTGAGCAGCGCTGGTAAGCTGGAGGTTTTGCAAACATTAAAATATTGCAGCAATACTAGCGCAGTAATTATCACATCAGAAATGGGAAGCATTCAAATAATTATTAGAAGCCATCTATACTGCTATTATTCTTATTGACAGCCACAAAAACATACATACATTTTATCACTGCTTTGGAGGCTAGATTAAGAATTTAGGTTTATCGTCTGGTGTCAGAAATGGAAACTCAGATGGTGACAGAAACTTTCCTCAAAATGGCAAAAACAAAAATCAAAAAAATTCCCAAATGGCCTGACCTGGTAGATTCAGTTGGCATGCTATATTGCCAAATCTGTTGCAAACAGTTGCACTTCCACTTAATATGCATTTGGAGAAATAAATGTTTCTCACAACCTTCTTTTCCTTCCAGCTAACTGCCAACTTGTCCTTCTGCTTTCACTGTTCATTTATCATCATGTAAGTATGGATGCTTAAGAAATTAATTCTTTTACTTTTCAACCATTTCACCCATCACTTGTCTCAGATTTGAAAGGGTTCCCAGTAGTTTGCTGAGGTAATTACCTGTAGACATGATGCAGAACAAAGCAAAGAGGGAGGGTCCCTAAATACGCTGTCTAGACTTAGTGTCTCGCTCCTTCTCTCTGTGTCACTCCATTTATTGTGTGCGACCTGTCGTCTGACCTGACGACGAGTCAACCTTAAACTTTAAAGAGGACCCAGTCCACGACTGTCTCCAGCTCATTACTCGCCATTTATCCTTTAATCTTACCATGAAAAAATAGTTTTTATTTCCACCATGTTATCTTTTGGTTAAATTGTCAACAAATTTCAGCCCCACACATGTTAAAAAACAATACAAGGCTTCTTACTCAGAGACAAACAACAGGGCTGTGGAATAAAGAGACAGTTAGTCTCACCCACTTTAATGGGCCTCCTTTGAAGTGGTGAAGATAGTGCTTGTAATCAGCTTAATTGATTGTAACAAGGCACCAGGACCCAATAGCAAAATGGAGACAGAGCACTGCAGGGTGGTTTTTAGGAAATCAGTTGTGTTTGGGTAGAGTAGTAATTCACTATAATGAGAGCCATTACTCCAAAGGCAAACAATGTCACTCACTTCTCCAGACTCTGGGTCAAGCTGGCAGATGCAGTCATTGTGCTGAAACACAGCCACAAGGAAATTACAAGCAAATAGGATTTAAGTGGTACTCAAGTAGTCAAGTGAATCATGAGTAATTGCTCTTCGATCACACTGAAATAAAATGAAGTGCAACAAAAACACCTAAATGTTAGCTTGGCAACACGTATTTCTTGACTAACATTAATCAAAACACAATGTGTATTCATAATGAATGTTTACGAGCTGAAATTACTCTTTAGCAACAAAAACTGACTAAAATCAGCACATTTACTGCTTGAAATGCCCCCTTTCCTCTTTAGCTATAGTCCCATAACTCTCTCCACTTTATCAGTGAGTCTCTGTATTGTTCTTCCCTTTCGCTCTTGTCATGTGGAGTTGATAATTCCTATTTACTCTCAAAGTCAAGAATTGTCCATGAACCAGCAGCTGGCGCTACTAAGTTTGGTAAAGGCATAGACATTTTGTTGTGTCGACATGGAAAAGGCCTGAAGAGGGTAAGAGATATCAGGCTCATTGTTGAGGGGTATTTGGTCCCTATACAAACACAGAGTTCTTGATTGATTCTGTTCATCAATTTTATGGACAGGATTTCTAGGTTCACCTTGAGGGTTTTCAAAGAGCGTTGTGGTCCTCTTAAGTTCTCATCTCTGTTTTTGGGGGATGATGTGATTCTGCTGACTTGATTAAACTTGCTCTGGAGTGGTCTGGAGCTCCATGTGAAGCTGCAAGAGTGAGAATTAGCAAATAGAAATCAGAGGGTTCATAACCAGAAAAGGGTGGGGTACCTGCTCTGAATTGTTGATAGTGACTGAAAGAATAACACTTTCGATACAAGGGGTAGAAAGAAGGGTTTGGGTCTGGACTCTATTTTAGAGATAGGGTGAGGAGCTGAGTCATCCAGAAGAGGTCTGAGTATTGCCACTATTTCTCCAAATTGAAAGGAGTCAGTTGAGGTGATCAAGATGCCTTCTGGTGAGGTGGCTCACAGGTGAGGTGTTTCATGCATGTCCAGTAGATTAGATCTCAGGGCAAATCCAGAACACCCAGATATTATGTCTCTCTGAGCCATAATCGTTCTCGGTGAAAATACTTTGGTGTGCTGCCAGAGAAGCTAGAGGTGCTGACAGTGGAGGCCTGAGCATCTCTGTTTAGACTGCTGTCCTTGTGACCCACATCCTGAGAAGCAGCAGAAAATGTAAATGCCTTTGTAACTCTTTCCATACTGATACATGTCAGTAACTGTTATTTTCATCCGTTCTTGACTTCTTCTGTTCTTTGGGTTGTGGTGTGATGTGTTGCTTTTTTGAGATCTTTTAGCCTACTTTGTCAGACAGGTTCTAGTTAAGGGATTTCTGGGTTCACCAGGTCTATCACAGCCCCACATCCCTCCAAAAAAGTGGTTAACTCATGCTTTAACAAGAGGTGGCAATTACTTCATAGATAGGTTTGGATAGCTTTCCTTCCCTCGTGAAAATGAAATGGTCATTTGTAAAGCCTTCTGTAAACCACTTGTGTGTTTCCTCTCAGCATCTCACTCTGCTTTTCTCTCCTTTTCCTGCACCATGGATGTAAAAGATAGTATTATGGTAACTGCCATTCTGCTAATCAGTCTAACAACAAGCTCCTGTTGCTCCATTTCAAAGGGCACAGGCAGAGGTTTATAACCTTTGATCCTGTGGGTGAAGAAAGGGTCACCACAAATGGCTCCAGTGCACTTCTCACTTTTGGGTCAGAGCAAAGATCAGTTTAGTCGATGGTCTGTCAGTGCCACACTCTCGGTTATAGCCCTGGTCTGTCCTTGGTCCTACTGTGACTGGCGTCTTTAGCTCGTTAAACAGCGGTGAGTCTGAGTCTAGAGTCTACTTGGCGCGCGCGCGCGCGCGCGCACACACACACACACACACACACACACACACACACACACACACAGGAAGTATTTCATAAATAAAGTCTATCTTTTGCAACTGTGCATCCATGTATGTTTGCACCTCTTGTTAGCTTTCCCCACACACTTAGCTTGCAGAACACTGAGTCTGTCAGCCAGCTAATCTCATGATTCAGTTAAACAGCTGCTGAATTAGTCAGTCAGCCCAGAGGTTCTTTAGTCATTTATTTAACCAGCCAATGTTCCATCTAACACAGTGGCCAACTAACCTATGAGTCAGTAGGCCAGCCAGTCAATTCCAAACTCCTGACCTTTAAAAGGGTTACAACTATCTTTGATGTTCCCCTTTTCCTTGTTTTAGTATAGAGGGTCATTTGTTTATCCGGTTAAGTGCTTTGTTCTTTATGACTCTATAAAAGAAGCTTTCAGTAGAGACCAAAGCGGCACATATTCATTTTACCCCAAGGTTGTTAAACAAAGACACGTACAGAAATTTGAATGCATAACTGGTTTTGAAGATGAGGGGACTTCTAATGTTACACTCTTAATCTTGAAATAGTTTTATAAAATAATATACAGTCGTGGTAAAAAGAAGTTACACCCTCTTTCAATTATACAACTTTGCATATGAGGACATAATAAAAAATCATTATACAGTCCTTAGTAAGTCTTAAAATAAGGTAAATGCAGCCTCAGCTGATCAACTTCACATGTCATATTGTAGCCTTTCATTATTTATTTAACAAAAATGAATGCAAAAGTGCAGAAGCAGTGTAAAACATCAGCACACCCCATGATTCAGTAGCTTCTTAACAACCTTAAGCAGCAATAACTTGAAGTGATCATTGACTTTGCCAGTCTCTCACATCTCTCACTCTTCTCTGCAACATTGCTTTAGCTCATTGAGGTTCAGGGGTTATACCGAGATCTTACAGCATTTCAGTCAGCATGAGGCCTTTACTTTGGGCTATTGCTACACCTTGATTGTTTACTTTTTTCATTGATTCTGTTATAGATTTGCTCCTCTGCTTTGGATTATTATCATGTTACAAGACCCAAATTGGCCCATGCTTTACTTATCTGATAGCTGGCCTTATATTCAATTCAATTCAATTCAATTTTATTTATATAGCGCCAAATCACAACAAAAGTCGCCTCAAGGCGCTTCATAGATACAGAGAAAAACCCAACAATCATATGACCCCCTATGAACAAGCACTTTGGCAACAGTGGGAAGGAAAAACTCCCTTTTAACAGGAAGAAACCTCCGGCAGAACCAGGCTCAGGGAGGGGCGGCCATCTGCTGCGACCGGTTGGGGTGAGAGAAGGAAGACAGGATAAAAGACATGCTGTGGAAGAGAGACAGAGGTTAATAACAGATATGATTCAATGCAGAGAGGTCTATTAATACATAGTGAGTGAGAAAGGTGACTGGAAAGGAAAAACTCAATGCATCATGGGAATCCCCCGGCAGCCTAAGTCTATTGCAGCATAACTAAGGGAGGATTCAGGATCACCTGGTCCAGCCCTAACTATATGCTTTAGCAAAAAGGAAAGTTTTAAGCCTAATCTTGAAAGTAGAGATAGTGTCTGTCTCCCGAATCCAAACTGGAAGCTGGTTCCACAGAAGAGGGGCCTGAAAACTGAAGGCTCTCCCTCCCATTCTACTTTTAAATACTCTAGGAACAACAAGTAGGCCTGCAGAGCGAGAGCGAAGTGCTCTAATAGGGTGATATGGTACTACAAGGTCATTAAGATAAGATGGGGCCTGATTATTTAAGACCTTGTATGTGAGGAGCAGGATTTTGAATTCAATTCTGGATTTAACAGGAAGCCAATGAAGGGAAGCCAAAACAGGAGAAATATGCTCTCTCTTTCTAGTCCCTGTCAGGACTCTTGCTGCAGCATTTTGGATTAGTTGAAGGCTTTTCAGCGAGTTTTTTGGACATCCTGATAATAATGAGTTACAGTAGTCCAGCCTGGAAGTAATAAATGCATGAACTAGTTTTTCAGCGTCACTCTGAGACAGGATATTTCTAATTTTAGAGATGTTGCGCAAATGGAAGAAAGCAGTCTTACATATTTGTTTAATATGTGCGTTGAAGGACATGTCCTGGTCAAAAATGACTCCAAGGTTCCTCACAGTGTTACTGGAGGCCAAGGTAATGCCATCCAGAGTAAGAATCTGGTTAGATACCATATTTCTAAGATTTTCAGGGCCGAGTACAATAACCTCAGTTTTATCTGAATTAAGAAGCAGAAAGTTAGCGGCCATCCAGGTCTTTATGTCTTTAAGACATTCCTGCAGTCTAACTAATTGGTGTGTGCTATCTGGCTTCATGGACAGATAGAGCTGGGTGTCATCGGCATAACAGTGAAAATGTATGCTATGTCTTCTAATGATGCTGCCTAAGGGAAGCATGTATAATGTAAACAGAATTGGTCCTAGCACTGAACCCTGTGGAACTCCATAATTAACCTCAGTGTGTGAAGAGGACTCTCTATTTACATGCACAAATTGGAGTCTATTAGATAGATATGATACAAACCACTGCAGTGCAGTACCTGTAATACCTACAGCATGTTCTAATCGCTCTAATAGGATATTATGGTCAACAGTATCGAACGCTGCACTGAGGTCTAGCAGGACAAGCACAGAGATGAGTCCACTGTCAGAGGCCATAAGAAGATCATTTGTAACCTTCACTAAAGCTGTTTCTGTGCTGTGATGAGCTCTGAAACCTGACTGAAACTCTTCAAATAAGCCATTCCTCTGCAGATGATCTGTTAGCTGTTTGACAACTACTCTTTCAAGGATTTTTGATATGAAAGGAAGGTTGGAGATTGGCCTATAATTAGCTAAGACTGCTGGGTCTAGAGATGGCTTTTTGAGTAAAGGTTTAACTACAGCCAGCTTGAAGGCCTGTGGTACATAGCCGATTATTAGAGATAGGTTGATCATATTTAAGATCGAAGAATTAATTAATGGCAGGACTTCTTTGAGCAGTTTTGTAGGAATGGGGTCTAAAAGACACGTTGAAGGTTTGGAGGAAGTAATTATTGAAGTTAACTCAGAAAGATCAATTGGAGAAAAAGAGTCTAACTTAACATCAATGGTACTAAGAGTAGCTGTAGATAATATTACATCTGTGGGATGATTACTGGTAATTTTTTCTCTAATGATAAAAATTTTATTTGTGAAGAAGTTCACGAAGTCATTACTAGTTAACGTTAAAGGGATGGTTGGCTCAAAAGAGCTCTGACTTTTTGTCAGCCTGGCTACAGTGCTGAAGAGAAACCTGGGGTTGTTCTTATTTTCTTCAATCAGTGATGAATAGTAAGATGTTCTGGCTTTGCGGAGGGCTTTCTTATAAAGCAGCAAACTTTTTCTCCAGGCTAAATGATGATCCTCTAAATTTGTGACACGCCATTTCCTCTCCAGATTACGAGTTATCTGCTTTAGGCTACGTGTTTGAGAATTATACCACGGAGTCAGGTACTTCTGATTAGAGACCTTAGTTTTCACAGGAGCTACAGTATCCAGAGTCGTACGTAGTGAGGAGGTGAAATTATTAACAAGATAATCGACCTCTGTTGGGGTAGCGTTCAGATAGCTGCTCTGCTCTGTGTTGGTACAGGGCATTGAAGATGGTAACAGTGGGTGGATTATATTCTTAAACTTAGTTACAGCGCTTTCAGAAAGACATCTACTTTGATAAAGTCTACTCTCCACTGCTGTGTAATCAATTATTGTAAATGTAAATGTTATCAGGAAATGATCAGACAGGAGAGGGTTTTTAGGAAACACTGTTAAATGTTCAGTTTCTATGCCATATGTTAAAACAAGATCTAGAGTGTGATTAAAGTGGTGGGTGGGTTCTTTTACATTTTGAGAGAAGCCAATTGAGTCTAATAACAGATTAAATGCCATGTTGAGGCTGTCATTTTTAGCATCTACATGGATGTTAAAATCACCCACAATAATTATTATATATGTCTGAGAGTTGAATGCATGACTGCAAGGTTAAGAGATTTTGCCGTGAACTTTAACACTTAACATGCTAACCGAGGCCTGTAGATTCTGAGATAAAGCTCTTAATGTCTTCGTTGTATTGTATTGTACTGTCTGATGTCAGGGTGAATTTGCTGGGACATCCATTCCTGGGAAGACTTGAATGTTTTCCACTTGTGAATAATCTTTCTCACTGTGATGGACTTCCAATTAAAAAAATAATCTAATAACCCCGTGTGCTCCAGAGCAGCAAACTGCAGAACTTCTGTTTTATAGAGGTGCTCAGAGGTGCTGATGACCACTTAATCAAGTGCATTTGATTAGCAGCACTTGGCTGCTATAGTGCTTATAGTTAATTGTTACTGAAGGATTTTGGTTTAAATTTTGCTAAATAAATAATGACATGCTGTAATATGTTATGTTTTGTAGTTTATTTGAGGCTGTATTTGACTAATTTTAAGACCTGCTAACGACCAGATGATTTTTATTATGTACGTAAAACTTTAGAATAAAAAGAAGGCGTGCTTTCTTTTCTACCACAACTGTAGTCTATTTAAGTGAAACCAAAGACGTTAAATGGCAATTAAATACCAGGCTTGTGACATGCTTTGCAAGTTTTAGGGTCAATGCACATGACCCTAACTCCTAAATATTTCCCACGTCTTTTGGTGCAGAAGAATAATTCAGATCGCATTTTGGGTATTTTCTCCAGTCGCAATAATCAAAACACTCTCCCCCTTTACTTTTTTGCTGCACAGATAAATTAAGTTTGTACCACTAAGTTTGTCTTGTGTGTAATCACATTTCATTCTCATATAATCCAAAAGAGTGCGTGTAACTCAGTCGTAACAGCTGGGAAAGTTGTGGCTTTTCTACCATGAAATGTTATTTGTTGTAATGAGACAAAAAATTCTTTTAAGGGGATTTGTTTTTGTGGTTCAAGTTGTTTGTTGTGTGGAAGGTGGATTTCCCCAATCTCTGGAAAACTTCCCAGAATACTGTGCATGTTCACACGATCACATGCAACACACACAGAGCAATACAGGCACACTTGCCCTTTGAGCGGCACTTAAAAACAATTATACCATTTCAGTGCCTTTCCATAATAACAAGCCTCCTCGTGATTTACACGATGGCCTCATCATAAATTCTACCTGTCAGAACTGATTAAGATATAAGGTGTCACTGGGAATCAACACAGTTGTACGGGGAACAAATGGCCCCTGGCTAGTTTCTTTCCCTCTCTATGGAGGTTAAGAGTTTGACACGGAAAATAAAGTCATGAGGCCCGTGATGCACACTGAGTCATACAATAAAAGTCTGATGATGCCCCTTATTTCTGCTCCTGAGTTTCCAAAGCCTGAATAAAAAGTTACATTTTACCCAATTAATATGAAGCTACCCGTCTCTGTATTTATGTTTATGCTAGTTATTCTAACTGAAAATACAACAGTGAGCTCAGTGGCTTAAGAAATGCACAACAAAAATGCATTAAATGAGCTTACATGCATGGTGAAAAGAATGCCAGCCTTTTTGCACATTTTCAGTTGGGTACAAAGAAAGGTTAGGACAAGGTCAGGCTTGAATGCAGCCAACGAAATAGTCATAAAATGAAAATAAGGCCCGATAATGATGGGTTAGGGTGAAACTATGAACTCACATTAGTGCGCAGGTAGTGTTCATCAAAGCGCAAAGAAGAGTTCCAAAAATATAATTGCATTTGGCTGTTTCCCAAGCAATTATCACCTTCAAAGGACACTTGCTAACTGCATTGCACCGACACATTCCTTTTGTTATGAGGCAAATTTTTCAATATTTCCACTAATGTCCCAATACAACCTACAGTAGAAGACAAGTGAATAAAACAGTAGCTTGTTTGATCTCTTGTAGTTGACAAATTTCTCTGATTTCATGTGTGTGTGTGTGTAATGTTGTAAAATATCAAATAACAACATATTGTGTTGTTTCAATATTTTATTCAACTCCTACAATGACCTATAGTCCACTGCCACTTTCTTGAGCCCTCCCCTGCATGCTCGCAGTCATCAGCTGACTATCCTGTAACATAGCCCAGGATCAAGCCAAGCAACGGATTACCTCCTTCTCTTGTCATTAGCAAAGTGGGCATCAATCTTTCACGTTACAGGAGGCCTCATTTTCTGGCTTCTGAATAGATCTGTCTCCCGTGTTAACAGCTAATTGGCTCTGGCGCCATTGTAGCATTGAAGGTAGTCATTTAGGCACATTACAGGCAGCGGCTCCGAGAGAGAGAGGAAGAGAGAGAGAGAGCAAAGAGAGGAGGAGTGGATGAGTGATACAGAGATGAGATGAGTGACAGTACTAAGATAACAAGACAATAAAAACGATGCGATTAGCTCAAGCGTGCATGAGTCAGTTTATTACATGTCCCACTGGTTTGACAAGTTACTCGCGTTACTGAGAAGAATGTCACTTCCCTGTGTGTACAGGACTGTGTCTGTTTTTGTGTATGCACGCCTATGCATATGTCTGAATTTGTGAAGTCAAGGGATTGTCGTCAACTTTAGACATCACTTAAATTATTTGATAATATATTATTTTATTTTATTAGAGTTTTACGCTGTAAATAGGTGGCATTGAGGTTCAGTTGCTAGCACGGTCACCTCACACCAAGAACTTGTTTGAATCTGCTGGAGTTTCCATGTTGGCGCTGTGCCTGTGGGTTGGGTAATTGGTGATTCTAAACTGACCAATCTTGTCTGTCGCTCTGTTAGCACCGTGATAGACTGGTGACCCATTTAGGCTGTACCCTGCCTGTCACCCTATGGCAGCTGGGAAAGGTTCCAGCACCTCACCACAACCCTGAAGTGGATAAGCAGTTAAGAAAATGGATGGCTGGATAGCATTAAATCTTTTCAAACAAAACAGAGCTTTAATTAAACTTTAAAGACTGACATGTTGCATAACTGTGGAACACAATTTAGCTTTAGAATAGAATAGAATAGCCTTTATTGTCATTGTACAGAGTACAACGAAATTGGAGTGCCACTCCCTTGGTGCAAGTTTCAATAATAAATATAAATGTAAAATATAAAAAGTACAAAAAAAACAATCGTAAGTACTCAAACAATAGTATGTACAATATATACAGGATAGCAGCATTAATATAATGACAGTATGAATAGCAGCATAATATAATGACAGTGACGGTATGGAATAGGTTCAATTGTTTTTGTGCTTATTTACTACGGTGATAGCTCTGGGAAAGAAGCTATCCCTGAATCTGTTTGTCCTGGTTTTATGTGACCTGTACCGTCGGCCTGACGGTAATAGTTCAAACAGTTGGTTGCTGGGGTGAGAGTGGTCCTTGATGATATTGCCAGCTCTGCTGAGGTACTGAGAGTTTGCAGTGACCTCCAGGCTGGGCAGAGAGCAGCCAGTGATCTTCTGGGCTGTGTTGATGACCCTCTGCAGTACTTTCCTGTCTGCAGCTGAGCACCCTGCATACCATGTTGTTATGCCGTACGTTAGGATGCTCTCTATGGTGGCTCTGTAAAATGTCACCAGCAGCCTCTCCTCCAGGTTGTTCCTCCTGAGCACTCTCAGAAAGTGGAGACGCTGCTGGGCCTTTTTAACCACCGCTGTAGTATTTGCAGTCCAGGAGAGGTCATCAGATATCTGCACGCCCAGAAACCTCATGGAGTGTACCCTCTCCACACAGCTCCCGTGAATGTAAAGTGGGGCCGGGTCTGCTCTGCCCTTCCTGAAGTCCAAGATAAGTTCTTTAGTTTTCGTGGTGTTCAGTTGGAGGTTGTTAACTGAACACCACTCAGTCAGTCTGTTGACCTCATCTCTGTAGTCCGACTCATCCCCCCTTGAGATGAGTCCAACCACTGTGGTGTCATCCGCGAACTTTATGATGGTGTTTGAGAGATGGGTAGGGGAGCAGTCGGATGTGTAGAGCGTAAACAGGAGGGGACTCAAAACACATCCTTGTGGAGACCCGGTGCTGAGTGTGATGGTGCTGGACCGGTGGGGGCCGAGTCTGACAGACTGTGGTCTATTTGTCAGGAAGTCCTTGATCCAGAGGCAGATGGGGGTGGAGAGTCCCAGGTGAGACAGTTTCTGGACCAGGATCTCCGGGATGATATGATTGAATGCTGAGCTGAAGTCCAGAAAGAGCATTCTCACATAGCTTCCTCGGTGCTCCAGGTGACTCAGCGCAGTGTGGAGCGCTATGGTGATAGCGTCCTCGGTGGAACGATTTGTCCTGTAGGCAAATTGGTGGGGGTCCAGAGTGGGAGGCAGACCGGCCCTGATGTGCTGACAGACCAGTCTCTCAAAGCACTTCATCACTACAGGCGTAAGTGCAACAGGCCTGTAGTCATTTGGGCTGGCCACAGCTGTCTTCTTGGCGATGGGGATGATGGTGGAGGTTTTGAGGCAGGGCGGGACGGTGTTTGATGACAAGGAAAGGTTGAAGATTTTAGTGAAGACTCCGGTCAGTTCGTCAGCACATGCTCTGAGAACCTTTCCATGTATTCCATCAGGACCTGCCGCCTTCCTGGGATTCACTGACCTTTAGGGATTTAGAGAATCCATATTGAGTTTAATGAGTGATAACCCCAAGAAATGCAGCAGATAGTCTATATGATTACTACTTGGAGATTCATATATAAAATTTTAATGTTACATAGCAGCATAAAAAAATGGATAACTTTCTGCTTTTAGTTTTCCTCAGTTAGCCACATAATTATGAAATATTACAGGAAATTTCTGGTTCATAAAATCTGACAATTTATTGTGTTTAATTACTAAATGTAAAAAATATGTACAAGTAATCCCTAATCAAACTGCTTTATACCGTTGGTTAGAGACCAGTTTTTAAAGGTGGATGATGTCATGAGAGTGGGCAACCTTAACGTGGGCATCTTGGCCCCGCCCATCTGCTGTTCTGTGTGCAAAAAGCAGCCAATATGAAGAAAACCGGCTTAAAAAGAGGATGCTAAAGAGGTAAGATGAAATTAAAGAAACATTGTGAATAGCATATCATGCAGTGCTTGGATCCTAACTGGGCCCTTTTTGCATAAACAGTACTATAAAAACAGTGATCCCATTTTACCCTCTAACACGTTAATTTACCAAATCTGTATCAGCACAGATAATAACATTTGCTAGCGTTATAACGTGAATGAGTGATTTATTGGGAATGTAAATAGTGTGTGAGTGCAGTCCAGCCTGCTGATTATCCCAACCAAACATTCCACCACTTCAAAGCTTCTGCTGTAATTACAATGCTCTGAGGTGTGCCCGACTCGCACAACCACAGGCCTCTCAAGCTTCTCTGACAGATACACACACACGCATACAGTACAGAACTCCACACAGTAAACACACACACACACGCACAAACATGCTCAGACAAATTGCTTTCGCTATTATCAAGCTTAAATGATATTATGGAAAAAAGGAAGTGGGACGTGTGGGTAATTTTGCTACACCCAGAAGAGCACCCCTCTTATTTTTACCCCTCCTCTTCTTCCTTCCTTCCTTCCTTCCTTTATTCCTCCTTCTACTCTTCTTGTGAAATCTGCTTTAGATCTGTGGTAACACAACAATTTGCACGTCTAAACCATAAATACATGTAACACACACACACACACACACACACACACACACACACACACACACACACACACACACACACACACACACACACACACACACATATAGCCCATAAATTTGCTAATGCAAAGCACATATAAAAGATTATCACTTAACAGCTGATATTACTTTGTCTGGGTGGAGTGTGACAGGATGCAGCTTGTACAGCTGTCACATGGGTCATATTTTCCCAGTACTTGTAATTAAATAATTGATTTGATTAGTGCCAGTGGTTCCTTTATTACAAATCAATTACTTCTTTAAGCCAGGTTGAAAGATAGATTGATACACAAACCAACAAGGATTTAACTATGTGGTGTGCCCAACTCATGCAGCTAGAATATTGCCTCTTTCAGCAATTTCTCATGTGTTGCATGGAGGTGCGGTCTTTACATCTGAGGTTTTTATACTGAAAGTGAGACCAAATATAGCAAGAAGGAAACGAAGAAATGCACAATGGGCAGAATGTGAGAAGAAAGACAGAAAGAAATAGATGCAATGAAACATTATGAAGCATTAAAGAGAGTTAGAGGGAAGATTTGAGATACAAAAGGAGGTAACATGCCAACGACAGTGAGCCAAGAATGAGTTATATGACTGAATGACAAGGTGCCTGCAGGGCAAAGAGAGAGAGAGAGAGAGAGGTGGAGGAGGAAGGAGGTGGATCCTGCAAAAAAGGCAACAGTTTCTCCCCTGAGGAGTCGGCCCTTTCATCTGGCCGCTCACTGGCGCCTTCACAAACCTCTGATTGTCTGTGAAATAACCCAACTTTAATAAGACAGCAGCAGCAACCTCCTGGGAACAGAGTCCTGTTCCACAAGGCTGACATACAAGCTAGTCAAGCCTGCTAGCTACACGTAAAAGTGCTGAAATAAATTATTTTATTTGCTGTTTATTAATCCCTCCCCAGGGATGTTTGAAAAAGAAGTGCCTTTTTCTTTTAAAGCACTTTGTGTACTGAAAAGTGCCTATAAGCTTTCTGGTGTTTTCCCACTCTATTTTAATGTATTATATAGTTGGTTTTTCTTTTTTTTTGTTCTTTTTTTGGCATACCCTTTGGGCATACAAAGCCCAAAGGGTATGCCAAACGCAGTTATTCTCTCCCACAGAAAACAGCGCAGCTGAACTGCTTAAAACACCCTTGTTTGTAGTCTAGGCTTTTCTTCCGTGAATGTGTCAGGAACACACTGGCATAACACCCACCAGGAGCTAGTTTGAGACCCCTCTAAAGAAAGAATGAGCAGCAGCCCTACAGTTTTCCATTTGTATTTACTCTGCAGAGCTGCTTTTCGTGCCTCATCCACGAGTGAAAAACAATAAATGTTGTGTTGTTGCCTGCAAGACTGAACACAAGTGTTTTTATTTACCGCTACTAGCTCCTAAAGACCTGAACACTCAGTGAACTACCTTTTTTGATGATAATGTCTCCAGCAATGGCTTAACGTTACTCTTGGGTTTGATCGCCTTCCCACGGGCCCGGTGTGTGTGTGAAGTTTCATGAAATTGGGTTTGGTAGGTTTTGTAAAATCTTGCTGACAGATAGACAAATGGCACTTTCAGCTCTTGCCCCAGTGGAGGAAGATGTGGTCACAGTTCAAGTAAACTTGAAAGCAGTAATGATGACGCTGCACACGGTTTGTGAGTCCAAACCCTGAAACAAAACAGCTCAAAAATCTGTATGCTATCTGTTATAACTCATTTTTTCTGTTGCTGAACTATCTGACCGGTCTGGGCAGACAGAGCTTTTTGGGCAAGAGCATTTAAAGATGCAAGAGCGAGTATGATAAAAAATAATGAAAAATGTAACTTATTCCCACAGCTCTCCACTGGCCGTCATGGCACTGCTTCCAAAGCCTAGATATAGCGAGTATGCTGAATCAATGTGATACAAAATAGCACATATCATTTAGTGGTAGGACTGTTGAGTGTTAAATATGTGCAAGTAGTTGAGAAATAATAAATAACTGATGCAGGCACGCCTGTGGGAAAAATGATCATAAGATAAGTGGGCCATTCTTTAAGCTAACCACCATCAGGACAGTCAGACAGAGTTTTCAGATAAATGTCTGGAACAAGTGTAAAGTTCTCCACTGGGACTCATGGACTGGTAAAACATCAAATTCTCAATAGAAAAATCCCACTGAGTTTCTTCACAGACTTTGACAATGAGTTACTTCATGTCTAATTTGCAGAATGAATGGGATCAAATCTTAGGCCAGGAAGACGAACGTGTCGGTCACAGACACGGAGAGAAACACGTGAAAGTCTAATCTAATTTGTGTCCAGTCGCGCCTCACACCCAAGCTGGACTTTGCTAAGGTTTTAGCATCAGTAAATCGGCCATGCAGTTAAGTAACATCCTCAGAAATCTCAATGTGACACGTTTCTATAAATGCCGGACTTACATACCACACAACAGAAATGTCGGATACAGCGGAAAGTCCCAATATAAAGAACATCAAACAAAGCAGAGAGCGAGAGAGATGAAGAAGAAAGGGATCAGTGTTTCATCTCCGGGTATAACTCTCCATAATTATCTGCATAGGGCCCGTGTTTACACATGCACTCTCATGAGGTTAGAGTTAGAGCTAATCCATTACTGAAGCTTAACATGTGATAATGCTGCAGAGCTATTGTTTTTGCAGGCAATGTGGAAAAATTCACTTTAACAAATAAACGGCGGTTAGCAAACAACAGATAAGAGAAAATTCAAGCTTCTGATTCTTCGAAATTAAATAAAACCTGAAAAAAGAAGAAAAACGTGTTTTAACTTCATTTGGGAATTTGCCCCTTTCAGATGACTAACTACCACCTCCTACTAATAATCATAATCGTTATTTGCGCAAATATAACCAAGTAATATGAGTTTTCTATGTTGTCCCTGAAAGCAGCACGTGGTCGCCCATAAACATTTTGGGCTGCTGTGATTGGTCTAAGTTGAGCCGTGTCAACGTGCCGAGTCTACATACTCGCTCTCACACTACAACTTGACAGCTGAACAGTACGCTCGTAGGAGTGAGTTACACCTGGGTAAACTTACTGCTTCGTCTCCGTGGAGTTCACCTGTTTTACGGAGGAGACCCGGAGGAGAGAGATGGCCTCCAAGGAGAGTTTTAACGACTTGGGATGCAGTTCTTCCGAGGAGGACAGCAGCCGTGCGGACTTGACAGAGGAGTCGGGGGAAGAGAAGGCATCTCCCGTGGTGCGTCGGCATCACCCCTTCAGCGTGGAGGCGCTCATGTCCGGGAGAAAGACGCACAGCCGGAGTGGAGAGTCCGCCTGCTTTACACCGAAGGAAAGTTCGGTGGCTTTGTCCCCGACGGGGTTAAACTCCTTGTATGTGAGCCGGGAGACGTGCACCCCTCCCGGGGGAAGCCAAAAGAGCTTAACTGCTGCCCCCTCGTCGCCAGTGAAGTCTGAAACATCAGAGTCAGAGGACTGCGCACCGTGGGTTACTACCAGCGCCTTTTCCACACAACCTCGTAAGTTTCTCCTCTCACATTAAACGCCATGAAACTTATTTATAGCTAATTTCATTATTCAGTATCCTGCAGATGTTTTCAGTTTTTTTCCTAAATACTGGAAAGTAATTCTCTGTAAGCTGTGCTGCAAAGACGCATTCTGTTAATTGGTTGTTTACTGAAAAGTAAGGCTAGAGTGTAAATAGTATTATTTATCTGGCTGGGGTTGGTAGGCTGTAGCCAACTACTCAGTTTTTACATTCAAATCAAATTTTGAGATAATCAAATGATTTAATGACCCTTCTTAAATCCTAATTGTTTCTTTTCCCAGGTCACCTCAGTCCTGCCTGCCAGCTGAGGAAACACAAGACCAACAGGAAGCCCCGCACACCCTTCACCACATCCCAGCTCCTCGCTCTGGAGAGGAAATTCAGGCAGAAGCAATACCTGTCCATCGCCGA
Organism: Diplotaxodon limnothrissa; assembly: GCF_057381915.1. Classification (NCBI taxonomy): domain Eukaryota; kingdom Metazoa; phylum Chordata; class Actinopteri; order Cichliformes; family Cichlidae; genus Diplotaxodon; species Diplotaxodon limnothrissa. Next base: position 22,515,193 of record NC_140605.1, read on the forward strand.
GCGAGCCGAGTTCTCCTCCTCCTTAACTCTCACAGAGACTCAGGTGAAGATCTGGTTCCAGAATCGCCGAGCCAAAGCAAAGAGGCTCCAGGAGGCCGAGCTGGAGAAACTCAAGATGGCTGCTGATGCCAAGACGGCTGCAGTGGCAGCCGTTGCTGCTGGAGCTTTACACCCTGGCTTTAGGTTACCACTGTCACTGGGTGCCATGTCACTATATGGACAGTCATACTCCTCTGCATATCACCACCACAGACCCTTCCTGCCCATTTCCCCTTTAGGAGTGTACGCTGCTCCTTTGGGCTACAGCATGTACCACTTATAAAAATGGAAATATCAGCGACTAAAGGATTCCAAAAAAATGAACACGGAGGAAATGTGCTCAAAAATCTCTATGTATAATGTACAGTTTCAACTGCACAAGAAGTGTTTGTAATAACTTTCTGAGCACTTCAGAATCTGTTTAAAGATCTATTTTCCCAACAGTGAGGATAAGAGAAACTTCCTCTCTTGCCCCTTTTGGACTGCCTGTTTACACGACTTGTCTTTATGAGGAGGGGTGTTACTGTCCAGCTCTTTATAACCTTCAGTTGTTTACTTCTGCAATAATTGAGCAGGGCGAGGACTTGCACTGGGAATCATAATGCAGACTTTCCAATTAAGTCTTACTACTTAACAGATAAAGCACCTGGGGCCTTAAACTCAAGACACTTTGCATGGATGAGTGGGTCTTTCAGCAACTCAGGCAACTTTTTGTCTTTTTAAAAGAATTTTTTTCAATCTTTTTGAAATTCAAATTCAGGTTATTTGTGTCTTTTTAGCAGTAAGATTCATCCCTCTAACTGTATGCTATTGTAATTACAGTTTTGTTGATGTTTTCTCTTGTAGCAATAAAAGTATTTTCATTACACCCTAATTTCTTTACGAGACATTTACAGAGCATAGACATATTTATTCTCTTTAAAATGCAATGCTGGAAATGTATGAATTGTGTATTTATGATTATGAGAACATGGTACAAAATTTCTAACCGAGTATGTATTTATATTGTTCTTCTCCCTTTGAAAGGGCCTGCAGTGTGCTATGCAGTTTATATATATATATTTTTTTTCATTTATATGAACCAAACTATTAAAGGCTCACAGACTGTTTCCTTTAAATGACATTCAATTTTATGTCTTAAAAAAAAGTAGCAAAATTTAAACATGTGCAGCGTTCACTCAACATATCTCAAAAAAATCAAGCGGTATGTAAGTTAAACCAAATAGCTGTGTTGCTCTTCTTCTTCAGCACTTTTCAGCTACAGCTGCTTTCTGTGTGTGTGTGTGTGTTTGTGTGGTTTAATCCCATGTCTGTGTTTCCCATCAGACAGTGGTCAGTTCAAGGCAATGTTTGACAAACCATAAATGACACCCATAAATTATCCAACTTCACAGAGAGTTCCCGTTATGACTGAGCTGTCTCTTACCGCATTTGTCAAACTTTTCTTTCCCGTTATAAAGCTCAGATGGATTTTCAAGAATTATGTGTTGTTTTGACCATGACGGTGCACTGATGACCGATAATGAGGCTTTTAAGTTTCACAACAGTAGCATAAAAACACAAGTTTTGGGAGTTGCGAGTTAAGGATCTGTAGTTGTTGCCTTTCATTTTCCTTTATGTCATATTGATTTTACATTTCTGGAGCTCACCAGAAATAGCTGCAATATTTTTGTTGAAACAATCAATGGTAAACTTTCTGTGTCGTTATGGACGAGGTGTCGAATGTCAAAATTATATTAGCTATATCACTCATTTATGACTTATCTAGCTGAGTAGCTCTCTTATATGTTACGGCTCTTATCCTACTTGGTGCCTTAATAAACTTAATGTGACCGATCACTGCTGAGTTAGGCTTGAATTAGCCACTTTTTACCAGACCCGTCCACCTTAGTGCCATGTTTTATAGAGTGACTGTGATGGTGTGTGGGTCCTCTGCGTTGTTGCAATTGTAAAAGCAGCTTACAACTTCCGTGTGACTTTGATGTAATGAGGAAATCGTTTATAGGCAGTGGTGTTTTTATGAGGTTCCTCTTTAATCAGAACAAGGCTGTGAGGCGAGGCAGACAGTCTAAGGGGAAGTGGCAAGCAAAGAAGTAGTTTACACAAGCAAGCAATCAGCTTAATGAAGAGCAGATTGTCAGGAGAGACTCAGAATCACTTGTGAAACGTCATGTTTGTACTAATTGCTGGAGGAGTGTTGCATTTTAGTGGCGGAGAATTCATAATTGCCGGTCCTTTAGTTTGGAAGGTTGTCATTAGGACTGGCGATTGCTTTTCATCTTTTTTAGTTGATGTTCATCTGACAATGATTGGGCATATTTGCGGTTTTGTTTGTTACTTAAAGACAACATGTGATTAAGAGAGTCTCTGGTTCCAGGTCTTGTGCATGTCTCCTGCCTCCTCTGGTGGCTGTTTGTAACACAGCAGCATGGGGAAAAAACTAAGTATAAGAAGGTCACATTGCAACCTAAATATGCATAAAGTACAGTTTTATACAGCAAACTGCAACACCACATGAAAATACAGTCACCAAGTTGGGAAGTATTACCAGTGACATGTTTAGAGACTATACTGAACAAGCATTGAATGTCCATGGAGAATCATTTGCTGTACTTCTCTGAAAACAAGGTTTTGGAATATCTAATTCACTTATAAAATAACTGCATAAATATACACACTTACAGGTACAGGTGATTGCTTTTTTAATGAATCAAGGAACAGTAAAACTTTTGTGGTGGCCCACAGCTTTTGGACTCCTTTCCTTAGGGATGTAGAGATGTGGAATTAAAAAAAACCCAAAACTCTAGTACGGTGCTGTTTTCAGTTCATTAGATCACCCAAGTTTGCTCAATCTGTATAATTCTGCTTCATCACATGTATTCTTTGCCTTTAAGGTAAGCTGGGGACACCAACAGTTAACGTGTCAGGACAAACTGAACACAACAACCTATAATGCTTGGTGGGGTAGAAAAATGTTTTCTAAGAATAAGCCAGAAAGACTGGAACCAGCAGCTCACAGCTGGACAAACTGCCCTGCATGTTTGAGACATGTAAATGTGCTTTTCACAGGATTCATAATAATTGCAAAGCAATAATAATATTAAAAAAACAGCATTGAAGATTCTCACTTCGCAATGGTGTATTCTCTTTTGTGCAAATACTATTAAAGCCATAGGCAGTGACGCCCACAAACAACGAGAAAGGCTCGGTGAGCTTCCATGTAGAGACAAGGACACATGCACGAGAATTCTGTTATTAGTGTGTGTCCATGTGATGTGTGATTGGTGTTTGGAGGTATCCCTCGAGAGCAATGCAAAAGCAGATGCAGGGATATTCCCTGCAGCAGCCTAGCGGAAGAGGAGGGTGGCCAAGGCTTCTAAAAATCACACTGGACAGGCACACACATATGCCTGTTCCACGGGATCCCATATTTTAAGTCTTTGTTTAACCATCACATAAGTGCAAACACACACAGTGGAAAACAAACAGTTATATTTGAACAGAAAATACAATAATCACTGAGAACTTTACTGTAACATGCATCACTCCATGAATCATGGATTTATTTGTGCATGCTGGCATTAATTGGCTTAAACCAGTGTGTTTGTGTCATTATGAATCCAGCTGTGGAAACCTACAAGTTTCAGGCCTGTAGCATTTCTGCAGTATTTGCAGCATTCCCAGATTGGCTCAACCCAGTTCCTAAACGAATTGGCTTAATGCTTTTTGACTCTTGAAGCTGTTCCATATACAGCATGACGACTTCAATTGCGGTAGGAACTTTACATGAAATGAAACACTTGCACTCATCAGGCAGCTTGTTTTTCTCTGTTCGTGTCCCATTTCACACACATACACAGTTTCCATTTTCACGATGAATAGTCACTATGGAAATTTTATGAAATAACTTAGTCAACATTGTTTACACATACAGCAATAAGAGTGACACTCTAATGAGTCTTATAAACTAAAAGGATCTGCAGGTCCACAGTGTATTTTATGCTTCTCAGTCATAGTCATGCTTAAATGCATCTCTCTGCTACTGTAAAATCAAGCCTCAAAGAGGCTTCTGAAAGCACGGCTAAAAGGCGATTTTTACCGCTTGCACTGTGTCTTTCATGTCATGAATAACCTGCTAATGCAAATGTTATACTTGCTTATCTGAAACCACAACGGCATCTTAAGTTTTCACTCGTGCTCTCGATGCAGCACTTGGAAAAGAATATGAGAGACCGATGCTGATTTAGGTTTGATTGCTGGGAAATGGAGATCCTCATGCAAATGCTGAGCAGCTGTGGTAAAGTGGTTCGGATTTACTCAAGAGAAAACAAAGCTTAGCTGATTAGTGGTATTACTTCTGAAATTCACAAATAAACACACTGAGCATGTTTACAGAATGTGTTCCAGGGATTCTTTGATAACAGTTGTGATGCTATTTTAATAAAATTGTATTTTGATGCAGTAGACTGAAGGATCGAAACTAGGCTGGGTTTAAAGTATTACTAGATATGCAATAAAACAATAACAGTGTAGTGCTGCAAATAAAGATACTCCTATCAGTGACAGGGGAGGTAACATAAATGAGCAACTCCCGATTTTATGAATGAAATCAAAAATATTGTAACAGATTGTCTGTTAATTTAGATGGATGTAAGCCTGAAAACCTTTCTCACGATTAAATCATTTTAGCTCAATAAGAGAAGGAAGGCCTCAAATTTCAGTTCTACAGCCCACACAAATGTCGCCTGCTTATTCACCTCATTAGCAAAAGCAGAGACGAGTTGAATGGAGGAGAAGTTGATGAGACTTTCAAGGATGGTGAAGAACCTGTTCAACCTTATATCCAGCAGGTGTCACTACAACAATAATTTTCATCAGAAGTAGCCCCACTGTGCCACCAAAAAAATACAAAATACAAAATCCTCCAAAGCCTTTCCAAAATCACGCTGCTTTAAATTGCTATTAAAATAGTAGCAATTAAAATTTATTTGTCAGTGGTCTAAAATAAAAAAAAGGTTGGTATTTTTTTCTATCACATAAACTGCTGATAATTGGAGTCTTTTAGGTAGAGGAGAATGTGTCTAAATGGAGCATTTAAGGGGGGAGGGGGATGTTTTTTTGGAAAATGCAGATGATGCTGCACAACGAGAAGAAAACATGCTATATTTCTGGTATTGCTCCACCACCTTTTTGCATCTAAGTGCTGGGTGTGTGTATGTTCACGGCAGAAGGAAGCCTTGAGCTTAAGTGTATGTGGACAAAGAGAAAGAGTCTGAGCACTCTACCTGTGCCATGTCCATTCAATTAATTATAACTAGCTGAGTTGTCACGGGCGTTTTGCTTCATGTGCTTCCACAATTACTCAGAGACACAAGCCCATGCACCCAAGCCTGGCATCACCGTAGCACCTTTCCAGCTTACAAATTAATGTCACAGTGAGAAAGACTGACATTATAGCTCAAATAAAGTGCTAGCTGCACACAGCCCTGCACCGGCCTCTCTCATTTTTTCTTCCACCTTATGCACACTAACCAAACACACATACAACACACACACTCTCCCTGTCTCACACAGTCACACACACATAGTTGTTATTGCTCCCGTTGCCTCATCTTCTCTTCTCTTGCCTCGCTCCCTGTCACAGACCCGATATGAACACGAGGTGATAAGCTTTTGGCAGACATGTTTCATGCGGTATCTGTATTTTCCAGAACACAGACACAGAATAATGGCAATACTCCAGGCAAAGAAAAATATATGATTTGTTTAATTTAAACAAATTTTTAATTACCAAGTGTCACCTGATTTTTAATATATTCTTCAGAATACAATAGTGGTTTTCTAAAATGAGAGTACTTAGCTTAGTATGGGGGAGGCTCATTGCTTTGTCATGTTTGTACACAACAATGATGCTTTATGGACTGAGCTGGTGGCTTGGTTGAAATTACTGCTTTGCAGTAGCTAGCTTCATATACCTTGTAGAAAAACCTAGTTTCTATACATATAAATCATCTTATACATACAATTTTAAGTTTCAGCGTTAAGTCCAGGGCATTTAATAGCAAGATTTGATTGATTTTTTTCCTACCTTTACACATTTGTAGCTAGAATAAAGGAGCTTTAAAAGATGCGATGATAAACAATGTGCTGCTATAAGTTACCATAAATGACCAATTACCATTTACTAACTGCCTTGAAAGTAAACAAGGGGGGGAACAAAGTCTGGATTTTCTGTATCCATACGCTTTATCTAAAAGATATTGTCTGTCAGTGATAACATGTGGTCCAAAGGCTTTCCTAGGCTTGTGTTCACTCATGCAAGTAAATGCCACAAATATAATATGGGTCACCATGGGTCTTTTTAATTCAGTAAATGCTTGCATACATGCTCAGCGGTTTGTTTACATGCTACTATAACACGTAATGGTGGCTGTATAGTGTGGTGACTTTAATGCAAAGACTTCCCCAACACATCCACCCTGACAGTGCTGTTGATCATCTATGTGCAATATCTCGGTCTTTAAATGTTCTGTGCAATATTTTTGGCTTGTGCATGTTAGGATGCCTGGGTCGTTGACCCAGGGTTTTTTGAGTTTATTATATTATTTATAATTTATAGTCTTTGGGTTTTTGTTAGAGTCATGTCTTATGGTTTGTCTCTGTGTAATCCTTAGTTGCTGTCTCCCCTGTCCGTTATATCCCTGTGTCCAGTCAGTGTCTGTGTCTGCCCTGGTCCCACGTCTCTGTTCCCTCTGTTGTAGTGCCTGCATGTGAGTCTGTGTCTTTGTTCAGTCTGTGTTATGTGTTTCCTGTTTTACTTTGAAGGTCTCTGTCTTATCTCAGTGTGTTCAGTTTACGCTTCCTTGTCTCGTCAGTTCTGATTTGCCCCAGCTGTGTTTCCCTCCTGTTGTCCATTCCCTGATTGCTCCCTCTATGTATTTAAGCCCTGTGTTTCAGTTTGTCATTGTTGTGATCTACTCTTATCTACACTCATGTATGCTGTGTGTTTTGTTTTTCCCCTGCCTATGTTAATGTTTGTACTTTGGAAGTTTGTTATTGCACACAGCCGTCACATAACAGTGCAATTATTTAGGTCCCAGTCTGTTTCAATGTTTCCTACACATACACAATGTTCCACTCACATATGTATACATATACACTGTTTTTTATTTTATTCTATTTATTTAATTATTTATTTATTTTTTTCCGCCTTCGTTGTACATTGGTTTCTCTTCTTCTTACTTTAGCACCTTTGTGGTCCAGTTACCCAATTTCGCTGTGCAAGAAACTGCACAATGACAATAAAAAGCTCTAAGACTAAGTCTAAGTCTAAGACTTGATCTCTATTTACATATCTCTAAAAATAGATTTTAATTGGCCCATAAGAACAGACCTACACCTTGATTAAAAAACTATCCACCTATTCATCTTCTTTCACTTATTTAATTTAGGGTCATGGAGGGACTGGAGCTGACATTGGGCAAAAGGGATGGTACAAGGGCTAACACACAGAGACACATAATTTATGATCACATTAACACCAACAGCCAACTTAGACTAATCAATTAAACTAATCCAGCGCATGCCCTTAGGCTGCTGAAGAAAGTAGGACCCACACAACAAACAGATGTTGAATGATCTCAAAGCACTAAAAGCAGGGCCAGCGGCATCTCCCATCAGTTTATCCATGATGTACAACAACATGAAAAAGCTCAAGCCATTGTTACCAAGACATGGACACACCCATAATTAATGACAGACACTACAGATTCGACTGGGATGCTTATGCATCACAGTGAAGTCTGCTTCCAAAGACAAAAGCCAAATGCATCCCACAAGATGGCAACAATTTAAAGGATAGATGCAAATGGCCAAGAAATGTTATGACGCAAAGCTATTTTACACGCAAAAAGAGAGACTGCCTTCCAGGGGTGTAATTTCCAGGGGGGCTAGGATGGTTATGACCCCCCCCCCCCCCCCCCCCCCCCCCAATAATCCGACCCAACCAATATAACCTCCCCAATAAAATTATGAATTGACTTGCGTAAATAGGCTGTTGATTTTTTTTTTACTCATTTCAGTTATTACCAGCAAAATAATTGCATGTTTAATCATCTGGGAATTTACCCAGATTTATTTTTTCATTTAGAGAGAGATCTTGTTCAATGTTCAGCACAAAGTTACACTGATGCTGCCTTCACTTTGGTAAGTTTTAAGTTTTTCACAATAAAAGCAGTGCTTGCCCTGCTTGCTCTAATACAATACCACTGATGTATACTATAATAATTAAAAAAGACTACTGAAAATGTATGGATACAATTTCAAATGCTGTTAATTTATCCTAAATTAGTCCATCACTGACTTTGTCTTTATGTGTGTTTAAGATTTCATAGCTAAAACCCACTCATTATAAAATGCACTTTAATTATGAATGTCGTGACAACTATCATTTAAACAAACAAACAAGCAAGCAAACAAAAAAATCACAATTCTACTTTGATGTATGACACCTTATGTATTACAGGGGTCTTTCCATTTGTATTTTTTAGATTGTACCCCCAGTTTTTCAGCCACGACCCCCCCAACCCCCCCCCCCCCCCCCCCCCCCCCCAAAAAAAAAAAAAAAAAAAAATATGCTAAGGCAGTGTTGTAATATTCAAATTGGTCTAATAAAATGAACAATACAAAACAAAAAGTTTTAAGATTGCTTAAACCACTTTACAAATATTGACCCTGTCAAACCTTTCCTTAAAAAACAAATAAATAAAAAACCCTCATAGATTTGACTGCAGCTGTGATGTTGTATGACCTAGCATCCCCAGGCTTCTACCTTTCTACCTATAAAACCCGGAGAGCAGTCAAATGGTGGAAGTGGAAGCTAAATTGGCTAGTCATTCATATGTATATTAGGCTGTTACCTGGGAATTCTGGAGGGAGGGGAGTGGGGGTGTGTGATTGAGGGGGTGGGGGAGCTGCTAAAAGCGGTGAGCTTCCTTTTGTGTTTCATCTTGATGCATTCTCAATCATCCAGGGAAACAAATCTCCAAAAGTCACCAACTTGGAGTGTTTCAGTTTGCCATCTTAGGGAGAAATCAACACACATGGGTGTATGTCCTTTGTTGCTGAGATTTATTGATAAAAACAGTACAAAAAACCAACCATTTGTACACATATTTACAAATGGCCTGCTGAGTGGTGCATGGAGCATGTTCATTGGTTCATGGACCTCCCTGAACTAATGGCATTTATTGCAATTGTCATCTTGCGGGGGGTTACCAGGGTTCCATCTCTAAATGACTGCTGGTCAGCAAACCTGGGAAACCCACAGATAATTGGAATTATGGCACGAAACCGCTTCCAAAACATCATGCAACACCTACGCTTTGATGACAAGTCCACCCGCTGTGATCGAGCAAAGACTGACAAGTTTGCTGCAATTTCCAGTGTGTGGGGATCATTTGTCACCAACTGCATCACGTGCTACAACCCTGGTCTACATATCACCATTGATGAACAGCTTTTCCCATCAAAGACTCGGTGCTGTTTCCTGCAGTATATTGCAAGTAAACCTGACAAGTTTGGGATCAAGTTTTGGGTGGCTTGCGACCTAAAATCCAAGTACATTTGCAATGTCTTCCCATATCTTGGCAAGGACCCCAGTCGTCCCACTGGGGAGAGACTTTCTGAAAATGTAGTAATGAGGCTGATGGAACCATTCCTAGACAAGGGCAGAAATGTTACCACGGACAATTTCTTCACATCGCTTTCACTTGCGCAAAAACTTCTTGGACGGAAAACCACCATCCTCGGCACAGTCAACAAGATTCGCAGGGAAATTCCTCAATCCACTAGACAGACAGATCGCAATGAATTCACCACTCAGGTATGTTGCAGGTCTTTTGTGGTTCTATGTTTATGTGTTTCATTGTGTGTAAAAGGGCTATGGAAATAACAATTTATCTTATTTTTTAGGTGTTTTCAACCTCTGCTGCCACGCTGACGGCGTATGCGGCCAAACGGAAGAAGACAGTCTATATTCTTAGCAGCATGCACAACGTGGTTCAGACTGATAACACTACCAAAAGGAAGCCAAACACTGTCACCCTTTACAACAAAACAAAGTGTGGCGTGGATGTGATGGACCAGATGGTTCGGGAGTACACTGTCCGCAAAGGAACACGGCGCTGGCCAGTCGCCGTGTTTTATAACATGATTGACATGGCAGCACTGAATGCACATGTGCTGTATCAAGCATGCACCGGGACGAAGGAAAGACGGGTGGACTTCCTGGTGGAGCTTGCAAGGGAGTTGGCTCGCTCTCATGTAGCTGCGAAGAAGGCAAGAAAAGATCAGTTGCTTCGGACACAACCCTCCACACCGAGCCCTGGAAAAAGGGCCACGTGTCAGGTCAAACACAGATGCAAAAAAAATCAGGCCACTGTGCGATGTGTTCACTGCTACAGGTACACATGTGGTAAATGCAGACGACAGATACCGTGGCAGTGCCAGGATTGTGAGTGATTGCTGAAAATGTTGAAATGTACTCACTCACTTTTTATCATTATTTGTAAATATGTGTACAAATGGTTGGTTTTTTGTACTGTTTTCATCAATAAATGTCAGCAACAAAGGACATACAAAGGACATGTGTTGATTTCTCCCTAAGATGGCAAACTGAAACACTCCACTCCCCCACCCCCTCAATCACTCACCCCCACTCCCCTCCCTCCAGAATTCCTAGGTAACGACCTAATATACATATGAATGACTCCAGCATTTGACTGACTGCTCTCCGGCTTTTAAAGGTAGAAACGCAAAATGATGACTCCGCGGGGGTCTAAGGTAGAAAACCAAAATGACTGCTCTCCGGGGGTCTAAGTGTTTAATAGTCAATTAAACACGTTCCATGGGGCCAGCTTTGAATCAAGTTTGCAGCCATGTGATTTGCAGGCTGTCGAAACCATATGATGTGTGAGAACATTGCTTTGGGATAAAAGCTATTTATAGATTCTCATGTATAACTTCATGGGCTTTTTTATTGCTTGTTTGCTCATTAGGAAGAATTATGCACATGTATCTGCACCAGTTATAAGGGATGGGATGGGATCGGTGTGTGTGTGTGTGTGTGTATGTGGAGTAGTAGGGAAGAGGGGGCATGGATGACTGTTACATATCTGCATGAATTTGAGTGTTAGGAGCACACAAGCGATCACAGATGATTGGGCTGTACATCACATGTGTGAGATATGGATGGATGTAATGATCTCTACATGTTGGTCTAACGTGTAGCAGATGTTTTAAAGATTACAGGATGAATGCTTTAGTAACCAATTCATTTAGTAAACTGATTAGCTACTGTGTACCATTAGAACAGCTTTAGTGCCCATTGGCAGGGATTGGCAGTGATTCTGCCACTCTCTCATATTCTACTGGTGTCCTGCTAGGTTGAGATACGTCCACCGCAAAGGCCACAGAATATGATTCAGTTTAAAACCATTCATCCTGGAAGTGACCACACTTTTGAATGATTTATCATCACCCTTCCCTTTAAAGTAGACATAAAACACTATATGAATAAAGGCTAATTTACACCATGGAGTCCTATACTGAAAAACTGTCATAGATATAACACTATGACGATGATTTAAGATAAAACATATTTTAAGTTTATAGAACATGTTTTGTACTTGTGCCAGAACAGACATCACCAGATTGATTGGATGGTTGCTGCTAATAGACTAAATTATAGTAGCTAACTAGTGATAAAAACGGTAACTCAGTGGAGGGAAATTAAAAGAAAACAAATAAAAATAAGTGCTTGTGTAGCACCTGTGGCTGCAGCAATGTTAAAAACCAAGAATATGCTGTCCACTTTCACTCTGTCTCTTAAGTAGCACAGTAAGTGGTTTGTTGGCTAGCTAAACGGAAATGGGAAAATCCCCTTATAAGCCTTAATGTTAGGATTGATTGAGCACTTCATCAAGCAAGGACTGTGTGCAGGAGAGCCTGTATGAGTCAGGTGCAGCTGTGGTTCACCGGACTGACAAGCTGGAGTCAGACACTCTGATTTTTCCTCGTCCAACTGGATGTACCAAGCAGCTCAATCAGCCAATGTTAGCAAGATGTGATCAGCACTATTATATGCAGTAATACAGACTTTCTTTTCCCCAAAACACCCAAACAGTTTTGGGTGGTACTTCTATTGCCAGGTGTACGTTACATTACATATTTGAGCTAAAAAAAACAACTTACCGTTGCAACGTGTGCTTTGTATTTTCAATGTGGGAAAATACTATAGATGCGTAAAGAGCTGTACGGGGTGAAATGAACCTAAATTCTCAGTTTTCTCATCAGTTGATTGGTTTTCCTCATGTCTGACTCCAGCTTGTCAGTCCAGTGACATGGACCTGTGCACCTGTATCAAACAGGTCAAACCCTCATATTACGCCTAAAAGGTGGATTTTCCCATTTGAGTTCAGGTGGCCAACAGTGAGAAACCTAACCACTTAAGAGACAATTTAATTTGTTTTCATGTTTTCCCTTGAGTTATTGGTTTTATTACTAGTTAACTAAGAAAAAAGAAGAAAGTCTATTAGCAGTAACCAAACTACCAACTCAGTGACGTCACGCTGTGTACTGACACAACATGGCGCTAAACTTGCTCTAAAAACATTCCTAAATCCACTTAGAGAGAATTAAAACTATGGCCGTTTTTTAATTTTTATTTTTTAACAGCAGGGCTAAATGATGTAAAATTAGCCTTTATTTGTGTAACATTCAGATCCATTTTGAGGTGACCATCATGTTTGCAGTCACAGCTGTTTTTTGAACTTGCATAGTGCTGCAGGATTTTCTTTGCTTTTAAAATTATTTATTTATTTATTTCACCAGTGTATACGATGTCTGAGTGATGTACCAAATTGAACTGGGTGTCCAGAGTGTACAATACTATCCATTTTCTTCTGCTTATCCAATTCAAGGTCATGGTGGGGCTGGAGACTATTGCAGCTGTCATAGAGCAAGAGGTGGGGCACACTCTGAGTTACACACACAGCCTTACATGTAAAGAGATGATGGTCTATGACAAATGTATTATTATTATTATTTTTTTTTTTATCCCTGGCTACATGAATAAAAGTTGGCCTTTCTGGCTGTTTGCAATTCAACATCTAATTTATTGACGTTCTTTTGTACCAATAAATCACTCTCCTGCTTTCAGTTTCCACCTGTTCATGAGAATATGTGTTTCTAGGGCTCAAGGTACTAATGTTAGGTGTTCTACTTTCCTCACCAGCTAGTTGCTTTCTTTGTTTATTGCCCTCGGTGACAGAAATCGTGAACAGGTGTATATCAGAACTTTATTTGCTGTTGCTGCTAAAACATAAAAAAAATATTGATAATAAGAAACCTTCTGCAACTGCGGCAATCTCTTAAAAGAAGCTAAAAAATTCTGGAGAGCTGAGGAATTTGCATATTTGGCTAAAATCTTGAGCAGCAACCTTGAGTAGTCATTAGATCAATATGTAGTCCATTAATGGAGATATATGGCGCAGAATGTACTGTAATATCTGGACTATACATGAGGAAAAACACAGTCAGACCACACAGTACATAGTATGCGGATCAGATTTTATGTCCAGCTGTGTGTAAAATCACTTGTGGGATTTCATTATCCCCATTTCAGCTCGTGGGGTCAGCTGCCCCTTCTATGGATGCATGTATATGACTCATAGGAAGTAGGGAAGACCTCCCACATTGCAGTCTGCAGCGGGAGGGTTGAGCTGTCAGTCATCATCCCACACGTTCATCTCTAAGAGTCAGCAGAACTCGCCACTGCTGCGTCACATTAAAGGCATGATGACCTGAGGGTGGTGGTTGCCTACTTTGTCAGTCTGACAAAGCTCGTTTGGCCCTTTTCATACCGTTGCAAGGGCAATTTGCTGTGTGTGACCTTTCAAAGGGCAATGTAACATGACAAGAGCTGTTAACATCGGAAAAACCCCCAAGGGGTTTCTGAAGATATGGGCCATTCTTACAGTTTTAGAGTTTATCTATTTGTCATCTATAAAATGGACTTCCCCTTTGTTTTCTGTGCTTTTCGTGTGCCTCTGAGGTCCACAAGGTTTTATGCGGACCAGCCAATCTCTCCTTTCCTGAACAAATGGTGTAATTTCATGGTTTCACTTTCAGAGGAATTGGAGGCAGGATGATACCAGAGAAAACTGTCAGTACAAATCTTGAGGTGGGACCCGGCCTTTATATCTAATATAGCGCCTAATCCTTTCCTACACAAGCCACGCGGTGCAAGCTGAAACAAACAAACGAATGCTTAAACTGTGCATACAGACAATAAACACACAAATGTATAAGTTCTGACTTTCAGAAAGAATTCATAGCTGAAAGTTTGAACACAACATATTCTAACAGACATTAGAGAGATTTCAGTGCAAATACTTTACATTACATAGAGAATCATATGAAATGATATTACCACAGTTATATCTTTATGCTAATCCTTTTTTATAAATAGGTTGTCTCACTGAGATCGAGGTCTCTTTTATAAAAGCAAATTGAAACTTTATTCAAGAGAAATGACTTGCATTCTTTCTGAATGTCATCACTCAAATTCTCATTTCTTGCTGGTATCACTAATAGATGACTCAGAGTCCTGCATAACTCACAAAAGCGAAACCCAAGTTTTGTTTCTTCGGTTTCAAAATTCTCCAGAGTTTTCTGATTTGGCATCCAGTCCTCCACCACTTCCTCCTCTACACTTCACATTACAACTGTTTCCTTATAAGGAGAAAATGTGGCAAGATAGTAGCCTGTAAATTACAGATAGCGAGCGTAACCCTATTTATTTAGACTGATTTTGATCAGTTGGGAACCCAGTGGTAAAAATCCCACTTATTTAGTGTGCAAGGTATAAACATGTCAACACACGTATTAGTGATCGGGGTGTGGTAAGGCTATGTTTGCATTACTACATTCACTTCCATATAACTGCCAGGAAACAGTATAATTTTAGACTCTACAAAAGACACGCACAATAATTTGCAAAGCACCTGTAAAGTGATTATATTTAGTGACACTAATGAGTCATATCACTGCAAAGACTTCACTCACATGTAATGTGATTACAGTAATGTGTTACAAACGCATCGCTCCCATCCCCATCTGCATCTGCATCTGTGTGTGTGTGTGTGTGTGTGTGTGTGTGTATTATACACCTTCCAATAGTTAAAATGACACATTACCAGTTATCTGTAAACTATGGATGGATATATGGACTCTCTGACATGTAAATGCTGCATATATCCACGGATCTTGAGCTACACTGATAATCTGTCAAGGTTTTGTGCTTTATTATGTATCTTTCTTTCTAAATGTGGAAAAAACAAATGCTGTAATAGAAGATGGACCCAGATGATTTTCAAATTTACCTTAATTGCAGAACATTGTTATAGAGTGCTAGCCAAGACCATTAAAAATGTCTCTTGTCACCACTGGGTTACAGAAATATTACCATATAAGGTAGATGCACAGAAGTAAAGAAAGCATAAAGCTATCCTTTTGCTACATTTTCCCCCATCAGACAGTAGGAGAAAACCCAGTTTAAAATAGCTGGTATCAATAAATTATTATACGTTCAATATTAAAGAAGAGTGAAATCTTATCTGGCACAATCTGTTGCTCTTTGTGTACAAGTGTGTGTGCATTAATACTGATGTTCTATCTATAAATGCATGCTTCTCTGTCTTCAGTTATCAATACAAGGGCGCCCACTTTCAATCCATTTTGTATGGAGATCTAGCACGTATGTTTGCGTGTGCATGTGTGTGGCATCAGCTTAAGTATCGCTGCTCCTAAATAGAGGATGTCAGTGAAACGGGTAGCCTCTGGGTTTTAGCTTCCACTCTACACGCTGGGAACGTTGTTCTATTCTAGGAACTTGCCTAAAAACAGAGAGGAACACAGTTGTGGCATTTTCTGACACTCCTATCTCTGGTGCAGCTGCTGTTTAGTTCTGGCCTTGGAGGGCAGGAGGGAGCGAAAGAGAGAAAGGAAGAGAGAGACAAAGGACGAAAAAGGCTGACAGGAGAAATTTACCCTGAAGGTATTTATTCAGCCAGAAAGCCACACAGTTACATAACCAATTGGCTAGCTGGGCAGTCAATCAGCCAGCCAGTTAGTTATCCATCAGTCTAAAAAGGAAACTGGCCCAGTAAACACCTATACCGCCAGCTAGAGACAAACTGAGCTGAGATGTTGAAAGACGATAGGCTTCGGACTTTGACTGTGACAGGTGTGTGCCTCACTTTCATACGGCACCCTCATCAGACAATGCTAATAGAAAGTGGCAAGACTGGAGGTGTGAAACAGGAGGCAGAGTGGCTGAAGGGAACAAGTCTTACCTTTATGAGGTAAATGGAAAAAAGGCCGGCACAGGGGCCTATATATAAGAAACAGGTATTCATATTTTGTGTCATGATTTGAGGTTATGTATTTGATTTTGGCGTGTATGTGTGCTTGCAAGTGTTGCCATCTTACCATCTGTATATTGTATTTTTAGACATAAGTGAGCTTATGAATGTAGAGTTATGGAAAAAAGACTTTTTACAGGACTGTGTGCAGGGCTTGATTAACAACAAAATAACAAAATAACGCAATCTTCCCAGGAGTGGACATCCCACGGTCAGGCCATGCAATGCTCACAGAAGCAGCAAAAAATGAAAGAGGTACATGGCCGACTCTACATTCCTCAGCATGATAAAAGTAATGTTCATGACAACACAATTAGAAAATGACTGTAAAATAAGTGTAAGTTTACAAAAAAACTGTAATAACTGGTTTCAAAAGTTGTATCTGAACAAACCAAATGACTTCTGGAACAATATCGTTTGGACAGCACCACATTTGGAGGAGCACAGAATTTCAACACAACTATCTCACACCAAGCACAACACTGAGAGATCATTTAGGCTTGTTTTGCAGCCAGGTGATCTCGGCACCTTGCGTTTATTGAGTTGATCATGAACTCCTCAACATGCCAAAGTATCTTAGAGTCAACTGTGATGCTATCTATCCAGCAGCTAAAGCTTGGCTGAGATTCAGTCACGCAACAGCACAATGATCCTAAGCACTGCAACAAATCGAATCAGAATGGCTGAAAAAGAAATGAACGAAGGTTTTGCAAGTTCAGACCTTAAATTCTGGACATTGTTTTCACTTCATCACTTAAATCACTTTGAGCATATTTGCACTGCACAAGACATAATGTGGATTGCACAACACTGGTCACTATATTCTTCATTTCCAGTTAATACTTGTACAGCTGCTGTTATTGTGTATATATTTATTTATTTATATTTCTTCATACATTCTTATATAGTTCTATACTGTGTATTGTGTATTTTGTTGTACAGTTATTTTATTTTCAACTTTAATTTATATATTTTATCTTATTCTTTCCCAGTTAAATTTACCCTTCATTCTAATTTGTGTGTACAGTTATTTCATTTTTAACCTTAATTTATATTTTATTCCTTCTTAGTTAAATTTACCCTTTTTAATTTTTCATATTTATTTCCTATCTTATAAATAGCCTTTTCCTTTTTTTTTTTTTAGGTCAGGTTGAGCAGTTGTCTAAGCATTTCACTGCATATCGTACTGTGTATGACTGTGTACGTGACAAATAAAATTTGAATTTGAATTTGATTGAAATGCTCTTTAACAGAGTTGTGCATGAATGAATAAAGTCAAACCTCAATGAATTGAAGCAACACTGTAAATAAGAGTGGGCCAAAAGTCCTCCACAGCAGTAGCGGTTTTTGGTACGGGCGACATGGGCGGTTGCCCGGGGCGGCATCGTGGTGGGGGGCAGCATCACGGGCATCGGCAAAAAAATAAATAAAATAAAATAGAAATTGCTCATATTCATGCTGCCCCGACGTCATGCCAGCTCATATTGGGAATGGTATAAGCACCGATCGGTTCTCTAGAGGGTGTGTTCGCCCAGTGCGCCAAACAGGCTAGGACCCCACTGCTCCACAGCATTGTGAGAGCCCGATAAAGCCACAAAAAAATCATTACACTTGAAGTTATTGCTGCTAAAGGTGGTTCTACAAGCTACTGAATCACGAGGTAAACTTAGTTTTTCACAGGACTGTAACCGAACACATAACACATACAAACAACCAACAGAAAGAAAATATTGCTGATATTGGTCCAGTTACATTCTTTAACTAAGTTCTTTAACTATCGTGGTTTACGCCAGCAACAGTATGTCTGAAGTCTGAAGCAACAGTAGGTGCACCGAGGTCTACAACACACAGCTGTTCTGACTTTGACAGATGTGGTATGGGTGGGTACCATGTCATTAAGCCCCCCTGGTTAAAATCAAATGTCATATTCCTTGCCGCACAGGAGACAGTGAGCTTCCAGTATTGATGTTTTTTACAGAAATGATTAATAATTTTCACCGCTGATTGAAGATCTAACTTTTAGAACTTTGGTTTATTCAGAGTTTGTTTCAACGTCATCTTTGCCACCAAACAGCAAGAGTACAGTGATGTGTGTTTCCTTGGGGTTACTGATCGTGAATTTTGAGTTACTCTAGGTGGTGCTGTATGACTTTGCTGATCATAAACACTTCCTTATTTCATCTTAAGTGTTTTAAAAACTGCAAGAAAGATAAAACCCATCACTTGCTCTTTCTACTTGACATTCCATGCTTAGAGCGACTCATATAAGGCTTTTATTTAATTGGTTTACTGAATGCGGAATCACACTGCTGTGTTATTGCACTTGGCAATATAAAGTAGCAGAGACCATGTTTATTTAAATAAAAGGGATGATTACTTTTATCATCTAGTCTTTATTCTCTGCCATCTGTTTTCTCCCCCGACTCCTGCATCCTTCTGGAGTCAATTCGAGGAGCGGAAAGATCTAACACACAAACTAATCAAGAATTAGAAACGACTGCCATGCGAAACAAAACTTGAATCAATGCTATTTAAGTAAGCTCCACAAACCAAACAAAAAAGTTTTTAAGAGCTGCAAACATTAATATATTGAGTATTTGTTTGATGTATGCGATTGTGGAATCATTTCAACTAACATTAAGTTTTATTCATAAGGTAATTATGGGAACCACTGCAAGGACTTAGAAATATACCAATCATGTGTATAGAAAGGAATGCACACACACACACACACACACACACACACACACACACACACACACACACACACACACACACACACACACACACACACACGGGTTTACAGAGCAAATTACACCGACCCAGTCCAGTGAAGAGAAAAATAATCTGCTGTATTCTCATAAATATCTCAAGAGTAATCCATATGCATATCTCAATTTAATTTGCATATTACCCCATCAGGCTGTAAACACACAGTCTTGTATTTTTCTCCTTCTATCTCTTCCTTCTCATAAAAACCCTCTCAAACTGACAGAATATGCAGCATAATCTGGATTGCTGCAGATGAAAGGTCTGTGTGAGGCTGAATGTGTGGGATTCTGAGACGCGTAGTTATGCACACTTCCAGGATTTCTCAGGGGTTGTGGCAGGTACATGACAGAGGCTGCTGACACAGCATCCCGCCTCTCTGCTGTGGCTTACAGATTAGGCCAACCTACAGGAATACAAGTGATGTGTGAAGAATATATATTTATATATTTTTAATCTAAGGTCACTGTGAATGGTTTACAGCAAGGACATTGACACACCTAAGGACAATATGAGGGTTTGTGAAATGGAATTAGAATTTACAGACGTGGGTGAAGAATATTAGTCTATTATTATAAATATGCACTTATTAAGACTTTAGTTTGGCGGTTTTATGTGACAAATAAAGAACCTTGAACCTTGAACCTTTTATATACTTACTCTGACACCATAGTCAAATCCTGAGAACACACTGGATAATGACTTTTAAAGTCAGCACTAGTAGTTATTCTGACCTTTTATTTAACCAATTTAACCATTTAACTACTAACCAACACGGTCAGTATTAAATTGCATTGTAGGCACTTACATACTTACATATCATTTATTTAGCTGACTCTATGAAAACAGCCAAAAATAACACAGTTTGATAAAATAATTTTTTGCACCAACAAGGTGATTTCAATGACCTAACTAAAAACTTACCTCAGCACTGTGTGCTTCATTCATTTTACACTTGTACAAGTGGAGGAGAAAGAGAAATGGCGGGCCTAAAACATTGTCTACAATAGTATCTGAAAGCCATGTCCTTAAGAAATGGGGGGGGGTCCTTTAGTTGAACCATCTACTGTTCACTGAACCCTCCTCAGACATGGTCTCAGTAGAAGGGTGGGCGTCAAGACCAGAGACAGGGAGAAAAGTTCTGCTGCCAATTTTATCTGAATATTTTGACTGATAACATCCTAAGATTTACGTATCTGTCATACTGACTGCATATTCTGACTCTTAATACTTATTTTGTTATTGTTGTTTCATTCTGTTGCGACTGTTTGACATTTATTTATGCTGGAGAAAATGGGGGATATAAAAAGTGTTGAAAATAGAGGTACAGTGTGTGGTGTGTAAGTTTCCAAGGCAACTGGTAAGGTGAAAAAAATCACAGATTAACTTAACGGATCTATGGAAATAAAAGCAACATAATTAACTTAATAGCCACAGACACACTTATATTAGTCCTGCTATTTGAAGTTATTCCACCTTTTATATACACCATCAGGTATAACATTATAATCACCTACCTAATATTGTGTTAGTCCCTCTTTTGCTGACGAAATACCCACGATTCATGGAGGCATGAACTCCACTGGACCCCTGAAGGTTTGCTGTGGTATCTGCCACCAAGACCTTAACAACAGATCCTTTTAAGTCCTGGAAGCTGCAAAGTTTGGTCTCAGTGGACTGGACATGTTTGTCCAGCACATCCCATAGACGCTTGATGCTTGGACTGAGATCTGGAGAATTTTTCAGCAAACTGTGATGTACTTTGTAATCTGACATCTATCAGAACCAGCATTAACTTGTTTGACTGTTGGATGGCACAGCCCACACACAAACAGCCGTGAACCTTTAAGGTACCAAATGCTTGTTGACACATTAACCATAATTACCTAGTAAGCTAACTGTATATGTAAACAATGGTTGTATTTCTATAATTGTTCTAAATACTTTTGATATATTTAACTGCTCTCTAATGTGCTGCCCTGATTTACAGTCACTTTATTTCTAGTCTAAAAACCAAAGAGTAAGACTAATTGTAATATATTTACAGGTCTTTAAAAAAATAAATAAAGTAGCAGCCATGCTGGCTTGTGCCTCTTTTTTGTGCCAACTGGAAACAGATAAGAGGCGTGTTGGAAAAACAGAGTGACATAAAAAACATGAATAAATAAATAAAATCAAATAACGTAGAATGTACATATATTTGTGTATCAATATTCATTATCCCATGGCCTTCGTGTTAGCTTCTCTGGGATCTAATAAATAATGACTTGTTTATTACCAGCTGATTCTCCTTTCAACAATTTACCATCACAGGCTGCCCTCACACCAGCAATTAACTATAATTACTCTCCCCCTTCAAACAAAATATGTCAGTGCCTGGTGCTTTGATATCCTATTTCAACTACAAATGTGATGAGCCTCTCTCTTCTTCCCAGCCTGTCATGGGGGAATAACAGAAAATCACAAGGATTTGATAGATAAGAGAATGAATTCACTGTGTGTCTGTGAACCTTTAAAAAAAATCGAACAAGCTAACAGAATGTCTTTTTCACAACAATCGCTGACAAACACACGAGACACCCTTTGAATTTTGTAATCACTGAGATGCTAATGCAAAATGACAGAGATGCTCTATAAAATTAAAGGACATTGATCTGATTATTTGCTTATTAATAATATCACCATATTACATTTTGATAACGTGTCTGCCTGCTACCTTTCATACTTATGTCTCAGACTGATTTGTCATCTTTTCAAAAGAAAGAAAGAATAAGAAGGAGAAAGGAATAAAGGGGATTTTGTGATTACCAATCTGTGGGGATGCTCAAAGACCTGGAAAGGAAAAGGTTGCGTTTAATTAAAGAGCTGGTTAGCGCTATATAACAGTTGTCATATCAATAAGGACATTCCTGTGCAGCGAGTGGAAGAGACTTTCAGCTTTACTGAGCAGCATGAGCAGAGGTCACAAGCAATTTAACAGAAGGGAAGTCAAAGGAGCTTGCAAAGAAAAGCGTCTGGACTTCTTTAAGTTGCTTGAAGACGTTTCACCTCTCATCCGAGAAGCTTCTTCAGTTCTAAGGTCAAATGGCGGGCGCCTCTTTGCTGACTTTATGAATGCCCAATTAGGATAACCGCATGTTGTGAGTGCTTCCTTTACATGTGTGTGTTCCTTCTTTTTTCCTTCAGGCTTAGAGGGAACATGTTCTGCCCGGTGGTGTAGAGTCCTAATTACTCCAAGTTTGTGTTCCAGAGGGTATTGGGAGTGTTCCCATGTTCCCTCTAAGCCTGAAGGAAAAAAGAAGGAACACACACATGTAAAGGAAGCACTCACAACATGCGGTTATCCTAATTGGGCATTCATAAAGTCAGCAAAGAAGCTCAGAAAATAGGATCAGACACCAGCGAGGGAGGATAAGAAGGACAGACGCAACAACATTGTCATCCCCTATGTAGCCAGTGTATCAGAAAAACTCAGGAGAGTTTTCTCCAAGCATGACATCCCGGTGCATTTCAGACCCAGCAACACACTCAGGCAAAAACTGGTTCACCCGAAAGACAAAACTCCAAAACACAAACTTAACAATATAGTGTATGCTGTACAGTGCAGCGAGGAATGCCCAGACCTCTACATTGGAGAGTCCAAACAGCCACTTCACAAGCGCATGGCACAACATAGAAGAGCCACCTCCACAGGACAAGACTCAGCAGTCCATCTGCATCTTAAGGATAAAGGACACTCTTTCGAGGATGCCAATGTTCACATTTTGGACAGAGAGGACAGAAAGAGGAAAGAGGAGTGAAGGAAGCCATCTATGTCCACTGTGAGCGACCATCTTTGAACAGAGGCGGTGGCTTACAACACCAACTGTCTGCCATCTATAATCCAGTTTTGAGATCCCTCCCCAGACACCTTAACGCCCACTCACATCCTGGGCCATCTGACCTCAGGAAATCGCGTGATAAGGTGGGGCCAGGATTCACAATGAGCTTACCCGAAACCCTGGCTGATTGGGACCCACACCCATTTTCACACCTTGTCTCAGGCGATTAGAGGATCATCAGGGGGTCCTTTTGTCCCTCTGTGGGGGGTTACTCCCACTGGGTTTAAATCTGGGACTCTCCACCATTTGACCTTAGACCTGAAGAAGCTTCTCGGATGAGAGGTAAAACGTCTTCAAGCAACTTAAAGAAGTCCAAACGCTTTTCTTTGCAAGCTCCTTTGACTACGATGACCTGGATGACTGAGAACCTTCACGGACATAACAGAAGGGAAATGCACTTTAACTCCTCGATTTATAGGAAATAGAAAAGTATAAAAACATTAGCATTTATTTTTCTCAAAGGATCCTCTGGGCATATTTGTAATCTACGCATTTCAAAACATTACACATAAGAGTGATTTCTGTGTCCATAAGAGGCTTCCATTTATTTCTAAGTAGAGATGGACCTTTATATGGAGCAGACTATAGACACTATGTTGGGGAATCTGGAAATGTATATTTTTCCAGTTATATTTTTATTCATCTTCGCACAGTTTCATATTCCACTAAATGAGATTTGAATGCCACTTATGCCCGACTATCTTTTGATGAGATCCATTGTTAGATGCAGCATCATTGTCTGCAAGCTGTGAGATCTCCCCCTGCGGTGCAGTTCAGGCAAGCTGTACGACCCCCTCAGTTCAGCTTTAACCATTTTAAAGAAGTGTAAAAGATAATGTTTTAAACTGACAACACATCAACAATAAACTGTAACTTCTCTTTGTTTCAACAACATAGTTGCATTGCTGTTGCAAGAATACTCTAAAGTCACACCTGCCTTCTCTTTACAAGAGATAATAGTTATCCCTATTATTACAGAAAGAAAAAAGCACATGGAAAGTCCCTAAAGGCCCATTCCTTTCTCAAGATAAGAAAGATTTTATCCTACACAGAGGTGTGTATTAAAATGGGTTCTTAGGGACCACTCTGAACTACCACTCTTTATGCCATGATCCCTGGGTTTTGTTCTTCTTCTGATTATCGTTTGGATTTTTTGTTCGTATATTCCTGAGCTCCTGATCTCATTTTATTCCACGGCGAATCCATTTTTGAATCATTGGTTTCTGTGTTGTAGTGCGGAGTTTCTGTTTGTTTCCCCATGGTTTGATTTCTGTTTTAAGTTCTTTGTTTTTGTCTAACCTCCCCTGAGGGCTATGCTGTGAAGAAGGTTTAACACAGCCAGCCTATATAGTGTTTTTACATAAAAAAGGCCATTTCACACATTTAATCTATTATGAACATTTAAAAAAGTAAGTTAATTGCAACACTGTTGTAAATAAAACAAGAGATTAATGCTGTAGAAAACTGTTAACCTTGGCATTTAAATGGTAAATGGCCTGCATTTGTATAGCGCTTTTCTAGTCCATAGGACCCCAAAGCGCTTTACACTACATTCAGTCATCCACCCATTCACACACACATTCATACACTGGCGATAGCAAGCTACATTGTAGCCACAGCTGCCCTGGGGCGCACTGACAGAGGTGAGGCTGCCGGACACAGGCGCCACCGGGCCCTCTGACCACCACCAGTAGGCAAACACGGGGTTAGTATCTTGCCCAAGGATATTTGGCATGCAGCCAGGATGCAGCCTGGGATCGAACCACCGACCTTCTGATTAGTGGCTGACCTGCTCTGCCACCTGAGCTACAGCCACCCATTTAGTGCGCAGTGCAGTAATTCTAGTTAATTAATGCTGACTGCACTCTTGGTGCTGCTGTTTATTTCTAATGTGACAACCACACATTAGCTCTGAAACTTTAAGCTGGATCTAGGTTACAGTGCCACAGCCTAATAAGGGAGACAAGAAAATCACAAAGTGTAGCTAATTTTGTTGATTGAACAAATATTCTTGGTGTGTTCTGTGTGTAGCTACAATTTCAGAAGTATACATTCTCTGTTAATTAGTATGGTAATAGTTAACAAGTTGCATATATAAAACCTATTCCACAGCAGAGAGTCTATATTACATTTAACTCTCGTCACACTAATTGGGATCCATGCAGTCGTATCTCAGAGGTTCACTATTTGACATTGTCAGTTTTTCCACTAATGATGTGGCATTATTGTTTCCTATTTCTATATGATTAAGGCTTCTTAAAAAATACAAATGTTTTGTGGTTCCTGCTGACCCCATTCAAAATCACCTGATTCCACAAAAGAAGTTTATTACGTAATATAAAACTAATGATTTAGTCAATGTTTGCCATGGGCCCTAAATTGAAGTATGGGGTAAGGATACCCTGGTCATCAGGGTTTTTTTCAAACAGCCCCATTGTCTCCCCAGCTGTCATGGGGAAGGACTCTAGAGGATATCTGGATCAAACGCTGTCTTCTCCTCTCTGAATTTAAATAAAGTCTGCAGGATTTTTTTTATTTTTATTTTTTACATCTATTATGTTTATTTAACGTATGAATAATATACTTTCAATCATTATCATCCTGTTTAAAGATCCACTTTCTTTTTAGCTGATTTCACATTGTATGCAGATTCATTGGGTATTGTGATGCTAACAGTTCCACTAATAAACCTCACCTGCAATGCTGTGAACAAAATAAACAAGTAAATAGAGTCTGTAAACACATTTTCCCACCTCTAGACTGTATTGCACCCTTAGTATTTCAAAAAAAGCCAGTCTCCAAACAGCTGCCTTCCTGTGCATGTCTCTTATTCTCTGAACTTATGTATATTTTCTGCTTCCTGTGGTTCACTGATTGTTTTTTTAATGGTCTCCAAACTGAATTTACATACTTCATGTCCACCATCTGTTTTCAGCTAAAACCATCATTGGCACAGTTGTCTAGAGCTGTGCCAAATATCTTTTTCTGTGGGTCAAATATCAGCGCATTTAACAGTTCATGAAACAACTGTAAGAACTTTATGGAAGTTTTCTAGTAATTAACTGTCCAAGAGACACTGTGCATTCCCAGTAGCAGGAATATAAAAGCCAAATCAGCAATAGAGCAAAACACTTTTCAGCCAGTCTCCTGCTAGCTACACTACAAGCCCAGCTGGAGATTTCAATAAGTGAAAAGACAAAGAGGAGGAAGCCACGGGAGATGAGAAGCGCTCAATCACCCCACAGTTTAGATTGCAAGGAAGAGCTCTCCACTGAAGATTCTGCTCTTATTAAAGTTTGCACAGCTTACTTGATTTGCTTCACAAGTTGTAAGAACATGTGGAAAAGCTGCACAGCATCATTGTTTCTCCAGTTATTCCCAAATACTTTAGAGTCACACAGAACTTTCCGTTTATATTGCGAATCTTTATAATCTGATGGTTAGTTATGTTACAGTACGGAACGTTTTCTCTAAAATATGCATTTAATATTAAATGATACATTTCAGAAGTAAAGCTCAAAATACGAGATTACATTAAAGACATGGTGTATATGGGAATTGCTAATGTACCTGAATTGATTAAATAGTCTGACACTTTTTATTGATGTTGTAAAGATCCCCTGAATGATCACAGCAAAATTTTGTGCATTAGCTCATAATACATTTTCTTTGCAATGCTTTTGTGTTCCTTTGCAATAGTGTCCACGTTATTTGCCTCACATATGCTTCTAGAATACTTTGGTATACCGAGGGAGGAGGTCAACTCCATGACTGCAAGGTGCCCAGATCCTGTGGCTGTAAAAGAGGCTCAAATCATCATCCCTGCAACACGAGTCTGACAGTTGGTATGTGGCGTTTGTGCTGAGACAAAGTAGAGATGTTTGACTATAATCCACGGTGCCATCTTTGGTGAAAACCAAACACAGATTACTGTGTTCCAAAATCAACTTTGCAAACCTACAGAAAATGCTTTCTTTTGGCAACTTTTCTAAACAAGCTTTACCTTTTCACTCTTTCTAATTGTACTGTAATGAACTTTAACATGCTAACTGAGGCCTGTAAAGTCTGAGTCCGTAGTTGTTGGGTTTTATTGCAATTTATCTGTGTCACAGTCTGTAGGGTATGAAGACTGTCATGGTGAGCAGGACAAAACCCCCATGTCCAGGACTCTCATGTCAGACATAAAATAACAAAAACTAACCTTTATTCAGGTGAATTGCAAAAGTTCCTCAGGGGGCAAATAAGAAAATGCAAAATACTAGGGCCAAATACAGAAAACATGCAGCAGGAACACAGGCAAAGAATGCAGACACTCTAGCAAAGAACACTAACCAATTGAAGTTTTAAAGTCAAAGGTTAACAAGCGAAGCCGGGACACCTGGGAAACAACTGAAACTAATTCAGTGAACAAGAATTACACAAGTAAAACTAAAAGCAAGGCACAAGACTGCTGAAATAAAACAGAAAATAACCTAAGTGGAAAACACATGAAGACAAGATACGAAGGAACATGAGGAAAACAGAAAACTAAACTAAACCAAGAGTATATTTTAAAAAATGACTAATACATAAAAACTGAGAAAAAATTCAAACACCAAAGGAATTAGAACTTGACTGAGAATAAAGCAAAAAGAAATGCTAAGGAGATTCAACATGAGAATGTAAACAACAAATTAAGAGCCAAGTAGAGAATATTTAAAAAATAAGAATTCAAAGTCCAAAAACTGAAATCCCTTGGTGCAAAATCCAGGACCATGACCCCAAACCCTGCATTAGATTCTAGAGCAGTATGACCTTGGGGTGAATATGCTGGTACTTCCACTTTATACTTTATATTGTATGGTAAAGACTGTAAAATAAGACAGAGAAAACACTAACAATCAGATGACCCCCTATGAGCAAACACTTGGTGACAGTGCGAAGGAAAAACTCTGTTTTAACTAGAGATTGCACGATACCACTTTTTTATGTCCGATACCGATATCATAAATTTGGATATCTGCCGATAATCAATAAAACTGTTTTTTTAATATATTGCTGCATTTTGTATAAGTTCATACTCAAGTTTAAATAAACAACAACACTAAAGCTATTCTGTTATACCTGTATGTAAAAAATACACTGCACCCAAAATATTTCATAATTCAGCAATACTGAACAATCTAATAAACTTAAACCTACTCCATCCTTCCTATTCTGGTATTTTAAAGAGTACTTAGCAGAAATATTAAGCAACCTAACTACCGTAATAGTGTTGCAAACTCCCAGCAAAAAAAACAATAGGGAACCACCCCCCACCCTCCACCTCATGATGCTTAATCGATGTAATCAACTTTAATTTGATGCAGTGTGGGGAAAAATTCACAGAAATAAAAAAAAAAAATGTCTTGGATAAAAAATTTTCAAGAATAATTAAGATTCAACATCTTTCTTCAACAGAATTGCAGACTGCACAGATGGTACAGAAGTAGTATAGCTTACTAGGGTATATTAGACTTAACAGTTACTATATACAGTAATGGACTTATATATATTTTACATAAGATTAAAACTTTGGCTGTAAGATTCAGATAATTATTCATTAAAAGCTAGACATTTTAAATGAGAATAAGAAAGAAAAGTATGTCTTTGTGCCCCCTTTTCCCTGTTCATGCCCTATCGGCCCCCCTGGCTAAACTTTGCTAGATCCGCCCCTGCACAGTTACCAGCCGTCAGCTGCATAGAAAAGGATCCTGGTGTAGAAAGTAATATTAAATAAATTCTAACTATAGCTTATCAAGGTTAAACGTGCTGCTGTTGTTCAGCTGCTGGTTTCCTCTTTCTGGCGCAAAGTGGGCTAAAAACAAACAAGAGAGACGGACTCGTGACAGAAAAGCCGATCAGCTGATCATTAATCAGTTTCACGATTGAAGTAGGAGCAAGAAGAGGCAGTCGCTCCATATATCGGTTGTTAAGCTTAACGTGGGAATGCTTTACAAACATTCAGAGATGAACTTAAGCACTTGCTTTACTTCTCTCTGGGATAACTTCATCGGAGATGAAATGCTGGTTTGGTAGCGAGGCTACAAATACACACAGCCGCTCTATCATGTGATGCAGACTGCTCCGATGTGCTACGGTTATGAGCCGAGTTAAGCCGTGTCACAAGTTTTGTGAGGTGCTTTTTTTGATATTTAATGGATCGGATTACATTTTTTATTTCTCTCCGATATCCGATCCAGTAATTTACGTCAGTATCAGACCGATACTGATACGTAATATCGGGTCGGTCCATCTCTAGTAAAGAAATTTGCTTTTGCATGAATGAATAAAGTCGTTTCCTGCACTATACTATATAATTATTCTTTTTCACCTGACCATTTATCCATGCTGTACTATTTGAACCTGTAGTGCTAATGTGACAAAAGTGCATACCACACATCTCAGAAATACATCATCAATGCAAATCTCAGCTAGCTTAAATTTGTGCAACAGTTTCAGTTTAGTGGAACAACCAAAGCCCATTTAGCACCACACATGCTGTGAGAGTCATGTCATACCAGAGCTGCATTCATAAACCAAACCACAGTCTTTCTCAAGAGCAGTCAGTAAGAGATTCAGAAATCCTGACTGGCCTTTTAAAGTCTAACATTAGGGAGCCACAAAGCATTTTCAGAAACACATCATCTTACAGCGTGTGAACTCATACACCAATAGATATACGACACCTAATGCTGAATAATCTTCCACTTGGCTCTTCAGTTTGAGATACCTTTTCCCAGCTGTTTGTGTTTAATACCTCCTCTGATAAAGCCCCAGGCTTCAGAGACACACCGTGAAGATTATGGTGCCCTGCTGACAGGGCCGGAGCTTGAACCCTGAGGTTTTCTGTACTGACGGCTGGAGGCACAATTAAGAAAAACACATGGGGATACCCTGGTCTCTGCTGTTTCAGTTTATAGCCTGAATATTCTCTAAGAATATGTTCATCCTGCATACAATATATATATAAAATATATTAACTTTGATACCACTGCTTTTTAGATTTGTATCTTCACAGTCTCTAATGTATTGATATTCTGCGCTTATTTAAAAGAGCAACCATAATTTTTATATGTTGCAGATTTCATACTGGCACTTATTAAAACATTTAAAATTCATGCATCCACTATGTTTAACACATTAGTATACAGCAGTATTTATCTTATGTACCAGTCTTTTACATACTAGACCATCCAATAACACTTATCATAGCCAGTAATGAGGTAATATCTATTTTAAAAAATGTGGGAAAATTATTAGTGAAATTCATTCTTAATTTTAGTTTATTTATTGCTTTTGTGTTTTTGAGAACGTTTGTGGTAGTTACAGCTGGTATATCAAGTGAGCTCATTCACAGTGTTTAACGTATGTTAAAACATCCAGAAGGACTAGACTTTAAAAAGACTTCAAGTCACTTTTGACCTTAATAAGGCAACTTGTGAAAAAGTCTAGCTGCAATTCTTTCTGTGACTCAGTCTATGGATGTATAGGAGTCAAAGTGCAGAAAAAAAAGGAATGTCGTTAACTGTAGTCACCATACTTTAGTCTGCCATGAAGTAAAGTAGTTACTGAAAGGATGTAGCACTGAGAAGCACTGAGTAGTATAAGAGTACTGGTGTGGGATTGTATATGCATATCTTTAATATCGTATCATTTTTGCAATCTTCAGATATCACAGTTGTTGTCAAAACTTTCAAATTGTGACACCCATATTAGATATAGATTGATACGGAAATCCCAGATGTCATGCCCCTTTTTCAGCACCAACACAACCAGGGGTGATGGATTATTCTCACTAAAAATAGCTGCTGTTGATGAAAATGCTTTACATGAATGTGGCATTTTATGCTGGGAGGTATCTATGAGATCTCAGCCTGTCCCCATTGATTTCACATACAGATGTTCCTCGATGGCAGATGCAGCTTAATGGGTGGAGGAGTACCCTTCTGTCAGCCTGGCTACATCTTACAATATCCAAAGGATCATTGTTTGCCCATATTTTTTAGGGGAGAAGGTTTAGAGTGTGGAGTGAAACACCTAGACTAACACTAATTTAAACATTCCACTGTTTGGCTCATTTATATCAAATCATGCCCATTGTTAAAAAAAACTAAACAACAACAACAAAACCAGGAGGTGAAACATTTTTCTTTGTGATTTCAGTCATTTTTTTGCCCATTGTTACCATTTCAAAACTTAAAAAAAACCCTTCTGATCTGGAAAGATGTTTAAATGTGCAATAGAAATAAAATGCACTTAATGATTTTGTTGGTCTCACTGACTTGACATCTTTATAAAAGCTTAATTCCAAAGCTGTGATCCAAAATCCAAAAGAGAAACTGGCTGTGTGTTGAACAAAAGCCAATTTATAGGATGCAGAAAGAAATTAAAAACTAAAATCGATCATTTTGTCATAATAAACGTATTCTTTCTGTGGCAAACTGGAGAATGAACACTAACAGAGGCATTGTTAGTTTCATAAATAGGGATTCATTTTGTCAAAACATGCATTTTGTTCTGAAAGTGACATCCAACAGTAAAAGCTGTCTATCTGTAAACTGTAAAATTAGGAGTTTTTGTTCCACAGTACCCTAATTTAAGCATGCACAATTATCCACTTATTCAGTTCAGAGTCACAGGGAGACTACACTCGCAGGGCGAAAGGTGGGGTACACCTTTGGACAGGTCTAATGCACAAAGACAGAGAAACATTCACACTCACATTGACACCTATGACCAATTTAGAATAGGCAGTTGACCTAACATGCCAGGAACAAGCCCGAGTACCCGGAGAGATTAACACATGCACAGAAAGAACATGCAAACCTCATGCAGAAAGGCCCAATCAGGCCAGTGGATTCAAATGCAGGAGCTTATTACTGTAAAACAATACTAACCGCTACAACACTACTAATACTGCAGCTATGCAGTATTACAAACATAAAGTAATATGCAGTGTTAGTTCAATTTTTCAATAAATAAATAAACTTTCATCAGTCCTACTTGCTCTCATTATAACTCACCTGTCTTAATATTATTTCCTTGTACTTAAAAGTGAAACAGTGCTGACCTGTGCTCTTTTCATTCTCTGGCTGAAAGATGTTTTTCACCCTATTTGTGCTTAACATATTAAATTAGGTCAAGCAACCCACTTTTTACATCCAACTTTATGTTGCTAATTAAATCACAGATTGTGAAGATGAAGGGATAAGAGACAAAATCCCCTTCTCGCCATTTCCCCCCTCCTGCAAACATTGAATTAAAGGTTATGCAAATGGAGCATAGCTTGTACAATCTGATACAAAGTCTTTTTCCCCATCTGCAAAACGCATCTCTGCTTAAATACACCGGTCAGACTACAAGGATTTGGTCAGTTTCACTTTTATTTCTTTTGTTCTTTAAGCTCTGTGGATCTGCACATTTGATTTTAAATGATTACATCTAAATGTCAATGGATTTTTCCGCCATCTGTCTTTTTGTTTTTTGGACTGACCTCTAAAAGATTTAAATAAACCAGTGACATGACGGCATGGTCACAAAGTAAGGACACAAAGCAAGGATTGCTCTCCTAGATATAGATGGACATGCTTCCTTGATGACCATCCAAAGTGAAATATTTCCGATTTTTTTTTTTTTTTTTTTTACATTTTTTTAAATTCTTTTTCATGATGGCTTATAGCCCATAAAAATCAAAAGTTGAATAATTCTCATTGTTAGGATATTCCATTCTGCCTTGAAGTTTTCACAGTCTGTGGTGATTTTGGGATGCCAGTCCATCTGCCAGTGTTGGTTTGAACACTGTGTTTTATCAAGTCCAAAGTCAGTAAAAATGTCTAGCAGGAGAGTTTAGAGCACTTCATGCTTTCATCTGCTGACAAGCTTTATGGAGTAGTAGTTTCCAGTAGTACTACCTGCCTAGTGCCCAAACCTACTACAAGATAATTTGCTTATCATGTTATTACTGTGCAGTGTTCAGGCTGGCACTATGGAGTGGTGTCAAGAGGAAGATACCTGGCCCCAAAAACACAGACAAGCTACAGGTCAAAATTAAACCAATCTGGGCCTCAATACTATCTTAGCAGTGCCACAAGCTGCTTTATTGCCATTTTGATGCAGGCTTGAAATATTCCACTTTACATCAATGAATACATGAGATATTACCTTTCTGAATTAAATTACAAGAAACTTTTTTGCAATATTCTTTTTTTTTTGGTTGCACAAATGTAGGAACTCATATATCAAATATAGCGGTGGTAGTCCTTTTATGGCTTGTGCATGTGGGAGGCCGGGAAATGGATGTTAATTAGGAAGCAACAGGATGAATATGCAGGATGTATGCAAACAGATACTGAAGCTCTCTGTGGCTTAAATATGCCTCAGCATCCATATATGTCTTTTTTCAAAGCTTTATTTACAAAAATAGTCCATGACACAGAAAAGATACAAACACACAAGACATTGTTGGCATAAAAATTAAACTGTATATATACATATATGATTGCTTAGCTAATTT
Source organism: Diplotaxodon limnothrissa (assembly GCF_057381915.1). NCBI lineage: Eukaryota > Metazoa > Chordata > Actinopteri > Cichliformes > Cichlidae > Diplotaxodon > Diplotaxodon limnothrissa. Next base: position 22,548,900 of record NC_140605.1, read on the forward strand.
TATGCCTTTTTCTAAGAATGGTTCAATCACACACACTAAATCAAAACATTTATTCCAAGATTGAAATCTCTGTCCCAAATATGTTAGGACAGAGGGAAACGAGGACATCCGTAGGCCATACTGTGTGCAGTTCTTGCAGGGTTTTTAATCACGCCACAAATCCACATGTAAGCAAAACAGGAAATAAAAGCTCGGCACAATTTTTAGGTAAGCAGATGTTTCATGTAGCACAGAGAGGAACCACTTGATATGTTAGTGTAAAGCTATTGCAAATACTGAAAATTTTCATACCTGTTTCCACTCTTTTCTTTCCAGTCATGTATAAAGTCATATGATGCTCATGATAGTTTGTATCTATTTGTCAGCAACCAACTTTGCTTAACCACACACAATTTTTTTTTAGCTAAATAACAAAATTTATTGAGGATATTCAACCTTGTAGAAGAAAGATAAGCCTACCAAGATCAGAAATGGCTATGACTTTGAAACATCAGGGATGAGCCCTCAGCAGTATAGCTCTGTGTCAGACCTGTAGCCTGAGTACTGTATTTCCATGGCCAGAGGAGAAACTCACCCCCCACCCTGTGTTTTGGCTGGCAGATGTTTTCTTACTCATGGGACCTGCCAATTCACATTCATTCCCTTCTGCCTTGGAGAGTAGAGTCCAAATTTAGACAGTATATCTTGGTAATTGACTCTATTTCTGTTTCTTCACACAAGCAGTTTTGTCTTTCTGACAAGTAGAAAATGCTCAAAATGTGGAGGGGAAAAAGGTTGTACTATTTTTATACAACTTGGTGTACTATTTTATATAAAATACTGGCTTGATGGATTTATTACTTTTGAAAAAAACATTTTAGATGTCTGTCAATAACTTACAGCTTAGCTTATAACTAAAAATTGTGTTTTTAGACAATATTAAGCAATAAACTAATATCACATTTTTATACACTAACTCAAGAACACACTGAATTTTTGAAATCTGAAATTAATCAAACATAAGAACTAGTAAAACTAATTATTCTGTTCAGTAATGCAAGTCAGTAACTGTATTTTGACATCTCAATCAAAAAATAATAATGCGCTTTACTTTATTTAATTTTTTTTTTTTTTGTGAAACAGTAAATTTGAAAACTCGTGGATACCAGCAATATGCTGTGTTTTCACATTAAAAAATAGCCGCAATGAAGAGATATATATTCTAAAAAGACACAGACCCTGCAGACAGTAGCAAAAAAATGGGGGAGTAAGTGGGCAAAAAGAGAGAAAGTTTGATACTGAGCCAAAACAGGAGGCACTATGCAAGATGACAGATTGGCCCAAAGTCAGAGGATTTACTTTAACCAGGCAGAAAGTCTGTTTCCCATGGCCAGAGGGTTCTTCAGATGGCCATCTATTTCAGCACAACCCTCATCTGCTGTTATTTCTAATGCGTTATACTTGCCTGTCCTACTTATATATTTTATATGTACAAGTGGGAGAGGGTATAACCATATGTTATCTGACTCAGCTGCTTAATCCAAGCATATTAGGACATTGTTGTCTGTGGAAAGTTTATAGTGTCCTTACAATAGAGGACACGGAGCACCACTGAAACCTGCCCCTCTGCCATATATCAGCTTACACTTAGTGTCCTTGAGCAAGACATTGACTTGCCAGTGTGTCTAAAGGTACTGCTGGGGGAAAGTGACCAAATCTCTGGCCCCCTGTGAAGGGGCACAGATATAAAAATAACTTCAAAGAGGAAAGGGATTAAAATGAACTGCTTTGAAATTGTTAAAAAAGATAAAGAATGTAATATAAAGCAACATTTATTCAGAATGATTCACTTTATGAGTAGTTAGACACTCTTAATGATACAAAATGTAACAATTTGACAACATATCACAAAAACCTATTATGTGTCATTTGGCTGGAAGTTGGCTGGAAGCATTTTGGAGATCCTCAAGGACACCTGGCTGAATGCAAATATTTTGGCAAACCAACAGGTCCCTCTGTTGCTGATCAAAAATCTAAATATTTATTAGATATTTGCATCCAGAGCAGCTGTGCCTTCAAGTACATTGACATGCACTGGAAATTTTATAGGGAGGGAAGACTGGTTTTGTAATGATGCAATAAATAGTTATAATTTAATCATACACTTAAAGATAATTGATAGAGTTTGGTATAAAAAAAGTCACTGCATATTGAACACATTGCACGTACGCCAGAATTACTGTGTTTTAAATGATGAAGGTATACTATTAGCTGGTGTAGCTATGTTTGACTTGTGAAGTAATCTCTGGTCAGTAATAACCTGGTCAGCTAACAGGTGCCCATGGAGGGAAATGATGCACACACAGTTAGTAGATGGTTTTAATGTCTTTTCAGAGACAAGGACAGAGCAGCAAAACAGGCAGGACACAATGTTATGCCAGGTCAGCTGAAAAGTGAGCTCGCATTTGCTTTATAATGCTGAATGCTGCTATCGGCTAACGGGGCTGTGTAAGCACAAGAGATAAATTACACTCATTGAGGCACACACATTAAAAGAAAAACATGCAAGTACAATACACAACGCCTCATGTTACCGTTAGTCACCATTAGTCATTTCTAAAAGTTACTATAGCGAAGGGCACGCATACTTAAATGCATTTAACAAGTAATTACATGCAGCATTTAGTCAGGACCCTCGGTAGGAGAGACTGCAAACACAATAAACCAGACTGACCTTTGAAAAGGTCAGAGTGCAAATAAAGGGTACGTTTGAATTACAGATTGTTAGATTGTTTCGCACTCAGTTGACAGTGATGAAGCGATGCAATTAGAAAAAACAAACAAACAAAAAAAAACATCAAGGATTTTTACTTTATCCCATACTGTATCTGATACTTTGTTTCTTGCAAGTCATATGCAACTTTATTCTCAAAATGTTATTAGGATAAAATAGCATTTTGACTTAAATCTCAAAATTTCTGCTTTATTTTCAAAATGTTTAATAACAGCTTGATAACGAATAACGCTGATTTGTAAAAAAGCTTTCAGGATACGCTTCCAAAGCTATTCAAATGTAGACTGGTTGAGCTTTAGTATTCCTTTAAGCTCTCCTGAACTTTCTTATGAGACATAATATCATGGGTAACTCAATTTTCTTCAGGGATGAAGAAATAACGCTGATTTCACAAACACCTACACCTGTGCACATTAATTCAAACAATCTAGGCCTTCATCAAATGCACAATGAGCACAGACTATGAATAGCACAGTCACAGCACCTTTCCGCAGGTGTATTTTGCATCTGGGTCTTGTTATTTCCTCAGACACAAGAAAAATACAGGAACTTTTCTTCATATAAATTTTTCAGCATTTTCAACAACATACAGTTGCACATTATATTTGGTTATATTTGGCTACACTTCTCGTAGCCTGTTATATCAGAAAAAATAAACCAGTTATTTTTTTTTTTTATAAAAGGGCATAAAATACACACATGTTTCACTATTGTTGTATGGTGTGTCATAAACCTCCAGTGTACCTGGGCAAATATTAACAGGACCAACCAGTGTGAATATGGTTTACTTTAAATCCATAAGTTGATCTGTGAATGTACCTTTCCTGTTTCAACTAGTAACCACAGTCCTCGCATACATGGCTCTCTTCCTTTATAGGCTGAAATGAAATGTTGTTAAAGTTAGGAAACATGTGCAGGCTAAAAATCATAATAATATAATGTATTACTCGCCTGTCAAATCTTGCCACAAATATTAAAGGGATAAAGACTAAATGCTGTGGAAATTAGTCATAGACCATTTTATGAAACAGACACATTTTTTTCCAACAATGACAAAAAATCAAAACCGACACATTCATATCTGTGACACTGAACTGAACATGAGGTTTCCCATCGAGCATGAAGGATTCACAACTAGGTCATCTTGCAGAGCAGCTGTGCAGAGCCTCTGCACACACAAGTCTTCATTAATGCAGGGTCAACAGTGCAGTAACCTTTTCCACAGAGTGAATGGAATATTGTCCTCAGGGTCTTACAGCTGACTAAAATTGAAACTGGAGATGAACTCCTACACAATTTTTTGAATGCCGTGCAGGAAATAAACAAATAAATACGCAATTAAAACCATGGTCATGCCTGCGTCTCTCTGCTTCACAGATTTGCTGAAAGATCGTGTGAGGCATTCCAACTCTGAAGGCCATCCAGAGCTACTGTCTAAATTAACAACTATGTAGCCACTGGTGTGTCCTTACTTTATTTTATTAAGTGTTCAACTTAATAAATCAACATCTAGCAGTGTAAGCTATAGAACCAAATACACAATGTCCACCTGTGCGGCAAAATTATCTGGCAATGGATTAACGCACTTGGATTTTAACTTAAAAAATAAAAATTTTGTCGGTTTGAATTGCGAAAACAGATTTATTTTTGCCACTTACAGAAATCAGAAAGATGCTGTGAACACTGCAATTTGCAACACTGCAAATGGCCGTTGTCGCCATCAGACGAACAATGAAGAGCACAGACAAAGAAAAGCTGACTGTATAATTTGACTGGCTTATCTATATCACTGCTTCCATTATTTGAGGCACCAGAAAATCAGTGGGTTCTATTAATCCCATTTTTCTCAAGTTATGAAGTTGTGCCATCAGATACAACTAAGGGGAACAAAATAAAGGATGTTACTTCAATAATCACATAAATAAATCTTTGCTTAAATGAGGTACTTGTGTGTATAAAATATTGCTCTGTCCAAATGTAGATGGCGAACAAAAATCCTAAACTGGTGACCTACAAGTGAAAAACACATGTTTATCTTTTTGCAAGAAATACGTGCTCATGTGAGAGATCTTACACCATGCAGAATTTACTCTGTCTGCTTCTTCCCTCCACAGCGGCTCTTTCATAATGTACAGATTACTTTAAAGTCGCCTGGTTGCCGGGTTGAAGCTGATACCAAGTGACAGTCGTATTTTTAAAGTCAATGCTATTTCTTTTAGCCAGTGATGCATTTAAACAAAAAAGAAAATATGAATTTAAAGTTTATGTTACTTTTGCTCAAACTAATTTGAAATAAAATATTGACAACAGCAGTAGATGCTTATGTTGTTGCTTATATGTTAGCCGTTTTACCTCAACCGAGAAAGCCCATTTTTGTCTAACCCAGTGTTACAAGATGTTTTTCTCCATCTGAGTCGATGGTAATTAAACTCTGGAAATAGGTGTATATCTGTCAAGATTGCCACAAATAGCTTCTGTGTGCATGTGTGTGCAGGTTTTCCTGTTTATTTTGTAGCATCCAATAAATCAATGATGTAACTGACATTTCCACTTCTCTAGTTTTGACTTGGATTCGTCAAAAGGTCCTCGTACGGGTAACTGCTGAACAACTTCCAAAAATACACGTCATTAAATAAGAAGTAAAGGCAGCATCAACAAGCAGGAGCACCAGATAAAACCAGCAATTTTTCTGCATTTGTGGATGAGAATACAAGGGTATATTTTTCAGCCTGGAAATCTACATGCAAGCAGTCATTGGATTATGTGCAAAGATTTGTGAGCATGTGCTCTAACATTCATTTGCATATGTGTGCTTTTGCAATCATGGATTCTCAGATGCTGCAACACTGGTTGAGATTCATTTGTCCTACCCCCCAAACTCGCCCCACATACAGTTGCAACTTCCTTCCTGCAAAATCTCCAGAGTCTCCACTGAAGCACTTGAATAACTACATCATTAATAAAGATGAACACATTTGAAAGAAGTCAGATATGCTCTCTGCTTTGTAGACAAGAGAATGAGATTTTAGACATCATCACTTTGCTGTTTCACATTAAATGATGCACAGTGCGAATTTTGGTAAATTGTGCTACACTGCATTTAGATTAATTGCCACATAAGACATATTGATTAGGGATGGAAACTGATAGGAATTCAGCAATTCCAATTTCATTATCAGCATTGAGAGGGAATAAGAAGCATTTTAACGACATTGCATTCTACATTGAATGTAGTTTAATTGCATACTGGGGGTCAAATCTTTGTTGTGATCATTGATGGGTTATTCACCACGTCAAAGCAGTATTTCTTTTTTTTACATTTAAATGAAATAAATATGGGCTTTACGTGGCACTATCACATAGTGACAGTCAGTCACACAAGTGCTTAATATGAAACATGAATAAATATCATGAAATGAGAGATGTTTTAATATCATCATCTGATATATTTTGTCATATCATAAAGCACAGCCTTACTATCTCATAATTACCATTCAAAAATATAGACCTGAGGCTGCAGCCCCACACATCAACACAAATTCCAAAGGTGATCTAGTGAATACAAAATTGTGTAAAAAAAAAAAAAAAAAAAAAATGTGGAATATAGCAGTAGTAAATAAGTGAACATGGAAAAAAAGGAAGTGAATGTTTTTGTTATTTCAAATTTCTGGTGTAACCGATTTGTTTAGGTATAACTCTTATTCATGGAATCTAGAAGGTGAAGGTAGAAGGTGACTGTGGCGGGGTCTGTTTGGTGGCTCGGCTGTAGGGGAGGAGTAGAGCAGTGGTGTCAGGGAAGGCTGGTTTCTGCAGCCGGCGAGCATCATCTAATCATGCCTTCCCTATTTTAGCAGCGGTCGGATCGGAGAGGAGGAGACAGCTGCTGGAGCAGAGCGCAGAGCATTGTACACTGCAAATTGGACAACAGTGTAACCAAAGCAAACAGTGTGAATAAAATAAAACGAGAACACAGACAAGCGTGTTGTGTAGGGTCCTTTGGGTCTACAGTGATTTTTGACTGTGCATACATCAGCTGTTAAGTTTGTATTTTTGCTTTCTTAGCAGGTGTCCAAGTAATTTGGAGTACACTTTGCAAGGCATCGAATATATTCTCTCATCTTTAAAGTTGATGAATTTTTCCTAAAAAAACCCCAACCCTATGATTGTCAGTTTGGGGGGGAAAAAAATAAGTTTTGATGCACCACTACACCCCTTCCTGATAGGTTTCACTGACTGCACAGATATTAAACCATTTTCCTGGCATCTATAAATTACTGATGCATCAGAACAGTCAAATGAATCAATAGGCTAGCAGGGAAGGAGCTGGAAAAAGACCCCAATCACCCCGGTTTACAGCAAAATAACAGCAAGAGGCAATTTTATGAGATCATCAATAATTCCAGGACAATAAGTCTGTATGGTTCAGATGTCAAATACAATTTCACAGCCAGTAATCTAACACAAATACTACTATCTGCTACATTTTTTTCTCTACTGTATTTTCTGTACTGTTACTAGGAAATTAACCAGAAAATTAAAAGGCAGCTGTTCCTATCAGTTGTTTCAAGAACTCAAGAACAGAAAATGTATATATGAATGTTCCCTTTTTCTTCAGTGTTCTATAGTAATATACTTTTTTCTTCTTCTTTTGTCTGCATTTGGTGGAACTAATCTACAGCTTAATCAATAATGAAATCCCTACTCCCATGGTTAAATTAAATGTTTTCAATAGTTTCATTATAAACAATTAAAATAATAAAACCTTAAAGCATTCTTTATATACATCACTGTGCAAACATCTTGAGTTACCCCTCATTTCTTTATATTTTCCTTCCCTGGAGCAAGACGTGGAATTTTAACATGGTCTTGAGAAATAGTTCTCTGGGCTTTCTGAAGGTCTTTTGAAGGTTTTCTTTGGTCATTCAATGCTTTTTTGCTCACTGTCAGCTCGATCCTTGTACCAGACCATTTTCAGAGGAAATTGATTTTTTAACAACAACAACAACAACAACAATCTTTATTTATAGAGCACATTTAAAAGCCTTGGGCATACCAAAGTGCTTTACATAAAACAATAAAAAATAAAACAGTTCACACATTAACATCAAATACATAAAAGTAACGGATTATGTTCACAGATAAAAGCCACCAATAAGAGTAAACTGCAGCACATAGGTTATAGCAAGGTAAGACTGTACCACCATGATAAAAGACACCAATAATGGAAAGATAGCAGAGAATTTAATACAATACAATAGGTCAATAGGTCACTGCAAGCAAGCCAGCATTTAACTGGTAGAAAAGGCAAGTTTAAAAAGATATGTTTTTAGCCGTGATTTAAAAGAATGAATAGAATCAGACGCCCGGATGCCAATCGGGAGATTGTTCCACAGCTCCGGTGCAACTAGAGCAAACGATCGATCACCTCTAGATTTCAGTCGAGATCTGGGCTGAACCAACAGTAACTGTGAGGATGACCTTAAAGCCCTAGCAGGAGCATATGGGTTTAAAAGTTCCTTAAGATAGCTTGGTGCAGTGTTATTGGTAATTTTAAAAGTAAACAACAAAATTTTAAATTGAATACGATATTTGACAGGCAACCAGTGCAGATCAGCAAGGACAGGAGTAATGTGGGCAAACTTCTTGGTTTTAGTTAGAATGCGTGCTGCAGCATTCTGAACTGTCTGTAATCTATGTAAAAGGGAAGAGTGGAGACCACAATAAAGTGAATTGCAGTAATCAAGCCTTGACGTTACAAAGGCATGGATGAGCTTTTCTAGGTCTTTATACGGGATATAGCGCCTGGCCTTAGAAATAAGGCGAAGCTGGTAAAAACTGGATCTGACAACAGCAGACACTTGTTTATCAAGTTTAAATGAGCTGTCAAATAAGACACCCAGATTCCTAACAGTGTCAGAGAAAGAACTAGTGAGAAAACCAAAGGCATCCCGAAGTTTGGCACGAAGGGCATTACTACCAAAAATCATAATTTCAGTTTTCTTATCATTAAGGATAAGAGTATTTGCCAAAAGCCATTTCTTGACCTCACACATGCATTCTCGAAAGCTATTCAAAGACAGAGCAAGATCATCGTTTAACTCAAAATAGATCTGGATATCATCCGCATAATAGTGAAAAGCAATGTGGTATTAAAACCAGTTAACACTAACCTATGGATAAATGGTTGTATTTCAGTCAGTGGAACTGGGGATCTTCTCACAATTGATGGAATGTTGATGGAACAGAAAAGTATAATCAGATTTTCATCCATCATGCAATACCATCTGGGAAAAGTGGTAAGGACTTCATTCAGGATATTAATGATTGCACATGATGCACATTATTGGTGATGGATTTGTCTCCCCACAGGCCAGACCTCAATATTAATGAAGAAACGTGGCATCATCTTGACAGAGAATAGAACAAAAGGCAGCCATCATCCAAAGATGAGCTTTGAATGTCCTTCAAGAAGCCTGGATGACTACTCCAGTTCCAATTTAGTTCAGAGTGTGTTTAAGAATAAATATGATCATGACCAAACTCTATTTTTGACTTTCCAAAAGAATAAAATCAGTTCAATGAATGTGTGTCTTCAAAGTAAGTCAGACCAGACATATGTCCAGTTCTCCTTCATCTGCTTAACTCAGCATGGAGTCTAATCCTGCAGCCAAAGAGCAGGCAGGCATGTGCAAGCTGGCCTGCAGGAGGCACAGAAGGTCAAAGGATTAAGAGAGAGCGTGAAAGACCACCAACAGGAGAGACATTATGTACATGGTCAAAACAAAAGGAAGAAAAGGGTAAAAAGTGAGAGGACAGATTAATGCATGGAGGAGGTGGTCAGGTCTTGAAAAAGGATATTGGACCGAGCATGTAAAGTATGTCTTTGATCAAGGTACTGGAAGGACGAAAGGCAGTCAAGTGGAAAGAGAAATGAATCTAATTTGACTTTGGGTTAAATAATGTGAGATGGGAAATGTTCTAGTTTTCTCTTTTGCACATATTGTGAGCTGACTGAAAGTTGGAACTTTTTCAATTCTTAGATCAGAGTAAAATTTTCCCCCTTTCAAATGTAAAATACAAACTGTGGCTGTCGCCTTGAGGTCTTAAACTTGTAATGTCAGTATCAGTGTGATAATTCTGTGCATTATTAAACATGCAAACCTTAGCTTTCAAGTGATTTTAATAAACAGCCTTACATTATTTAGAATGTAAATGGACTCTGAGATGTGTTGGTTATCTAGAAAAGACTTGGAAAGGTGGATTTTAGCAGATCAGACTCCTGGGACACGTTATTTGTTTGATTTACTTCCTCAAATGTTATGACTTTCCCAAAAACTCATGTATTCATGGATTTTCTGTGCTTAACTCTTCAAGTTGTTACTATCTGTGTTAGAGTATGTATTTAGAGTTTCTCATTTACCTTGTTTTGAAAGTATCACTCTCACTTTGGTGTTTTATTTACCAATTTTATTGCTCTTCCTTTAATATTCCTTGACATTGCCTGGGGAAATTAAATACAGTAGATGGCCTTGCCTGGTCTTTGAATTTAGTAAAAACATTGAGCGACTACTATGGGCCTTGTATGCCACAAAACTAATTTCATGTCAGATCCTGAACTCAGATAATACAGTGATCTGTTTAATGTAGACTGGCAAACTGTCAGGGTGTAACATGTCTCTCACCCAACAACTGTCAGTCTCAACTACTTACAACCTCAAGAAGATGGATATTTGATTTAACTTAACCCAGTTTAGATACAAAAGTGTAAAAATTAGACAGAAACTAAAACAGAACAGACCTTGTTCTCATAGTATTATTGCAGTGTGAGTGTTTTGACGGGTCTTCATGCCCTTTCTTTCTCAGTTCTCTTCTATTTTCATCCCATTGTCTTTTTTTTCACCATCTACTAATAAATTAATGAACACAAATAAAATCTACTATTCTGACTAAAGGCAGTTGAGATATGTTGCATTTGTTAACTACACACAATTTCAATCATTTTATTTCTGTTTTTTGATCAATTCTAGATGAACTGTTTGAATTGTTTGAATACACATATATGTATTAGCTACTCTATTTTTTTTTTTAATATGCTCTGATAAATTTTATTTGCATGCATTGTACGTATTTTAAAACAAATGTAAATGAGGCTATTGGCTATTTGTACACACCAACAAGAAAATTTGTAGATGTAAACCTGTATCCATTTGTTATATGTGCCACATTTGGCTGCTATATTTTTGGCTCCGTGTAACACCACAGCTAATATATTATTGTGTGATTTCTATGTTACAAAGAAAAGTATGCAAAAATTGTACCATGGGGACAAGCAACCAAAGATATTCAGAGATAGGCAAAAGATTTAAAAATAGAGTGAGAGGGAAAGACACAGAAGGGACAAAAAGAAGCAGAGCAGAATAATGGGATCGCAAATCACTCTCTAGATCAATTCCCTGCCCTCACGCAATCACTCATAGCAATTATGCATGCCGCCATGAGAGATCGACTGTCAAGGAGTAAAACAAAAAGGCAAAACAAAAGACACCTCTGCATTCCCTTAATTACAATTGTTCCCACCATCTCCACAGGCAAGTGGGTCCCCCACTGTTCCATCTGTTTTTCTTTTTTTTCTTTAAAGCATTGGTTGTATGTTCTTTAGCTCACAATCACAATAGTCTCTCAGAGAGATAAAGAAGCTAATCCAGGTGTTTGAGGCCAGGATATATTTTTAGAGTGAAATGACAGCACTGCTCTTTTCCAGTTAGGAAATTCCTTTTCTTCAAGAAATTTTGTTTATATCAAACTAATCTACAAAATCTTTGAAAGTGAAGCTGCTTTCAGACTCGCACTGCATTGCTGGATTTTAGTAGATACTACCAAGAGCGAGCACTGATTTTGCCTTACCAACTCCCTAATAGACGGTCTGTGTAATGACCAGTTGAGCCCTTATGAGAATAGCACAGGTAATTGTCTGGAAAATTTACAGAGAGCAAGTGGTGCACCCTACCAGTGCAACAGCTCTTGCATGTACAAAAATGAATATTTCCAATGCTGCAAATACATCTGATGCAGACTATGACCTGCTGAGTGCTGCATGGAAGAAAGGGACAATGCCTGGACCTGATTTTAGTGATGTGTGGGAACAGCTCGTATTTAAATGTAACTGCATAAAGTTTAATTTAATGACAAACAGCTTTACTATTTTTCATTTGCCAAAAAATTCAGGTGTTTTTTTTTGATGGAAGATTTATTGAACCTTCTGTCGAATTAAAAAAGATATATTAAATATTATTTTGTAAATATGAGTCGTAATTTATCAGAATTTATTGAGTTTTTATTTATTTAATTTATCATGTAATGCATCATATTAGCTACATTATTCATTTCTCGTAATTTGTTGCTTTAAAATGTATTTTGCAATTTATTGAGGTTTTTCAGGGGGAATAAAGCCTCAAAAACTCAATATCAAACATGACACACTAGCCGTTAAAGGGGTGCTCTATGTTGACTGTTGCTATGTGTTAAATTTGACAGTCGTAAGTCATAAGGTTTCCATATTTACTGATTCACATACAAATTGAGCTGTGAATCTGATTCCACTTTTGTTGTTTATGAATCAAAAATATTTCTGAACCAAGAACCTCAATCCTCAAAAAACTGTGACACCAACAACTGACACTCCTTTAAATAAATCGATAAAACAGAACTAAAAAGATTTTCTTCAGTGTATTGTTCATCTGGCATAAATGTATACTACTGTGTTGCTAATCTGCATTTCATTTTTTTTTCTTTTTTTTTCCTTTTTTTTATTTGTATTAGGGAACAACTTTATTTTATTTACAAAAATCCCAAACTCCACAGGATTAGGTGAGATTGCATTTAATAACCCTAAAATGCATCATTTGAGGCTCGAGAGCACTCCCCAAAACACAAAATCAATTTCTCACAGTGACCACGTACACACAAACCAATATTTAGCTACAAGCTAACAGCTACCTGCAGTCCATGGGCAGGGTCAGCGGAAAACAAGTGAAATAGAGTAAAAATCCAACAAAAGTGACAAAACACATATGCCTGTACTGTCCGGAAATTGTGGAACAGTGAGATGTTTTTCCCCAATTTAGACACTGTACACTAAAGCAAAATAAAGAAAAAAGCTAAAGGTCTGCACATGGTATATACAACTAAAAGAACGGTGGCACTATATCCAGTCATTGTTAGTAAAGGTTTTTCCTCTACCTCAGTAGTTTTTAGTCTAAAGTTAACCAGAGACTAATAATAATGGATTGGATTTATATAGCGCTTTACAATGCCACTATTCATTCACTCTCACATTCACACACTGGTAGAGGCAAGCTACGGTTGTAGCCACAGCTGCCCTGGGGCAGACTGACAGAAGCGAGGCTGCCATATCCCGCCATCGGCCCCTCTGGCCAACACCAGTAGGCAGTAGGGTAAAGTGTCTTGCACGAGGACACAACGACCAGGACAGAGAGCTCGGGGATCGAACCGGCGACCTTCTGGTTACAGATACGCTTCCCAACCCCCTGAGCCACGGTCGCCCCAAAAACATGTTCTTACAAACTTACAAACATAATATAGCATCTTTCCAACCTCCCAATGCAGATTAAAAGAGTACCGCTGTCTCTATATGGTTAATACTGACGACACTGATAGGCTACTGATGTTAAAGGACACAGTTTTATAACAGTGGCAGGACAATAACAGTATTTATCTAGTTAGTGATGGCCAAACAAAGTTGAATTTTAATGAGATCCCAAAAGAATCATGATATGCTTTTTATTATGGAGCTCCGTAAGTGTCATTGGATTCAAAAAGAGTGGCTTGGTGCATGGTAATGAGTACTACAATCATGAACTAAGGGATAAGAAATGAGGCAGAAAGACAGTGTGGAAATATGCGAGAATGTGTGGCACCTTTTCCTGTTGATTGATCAAGGTGTCTCAATCCTCTAAGTGGACACCAGCTTTAATGAACCTGAGGCAGTTGGGCAGAGGCGATTGCTGTAGAGTGATGATTACTGCTCAAACACAGTCAGAGTCACCTCAGTGTAATGAGGAAGCCCATTACAACAGTCCGCCCGGTGCTTTGGTAGTTGGCTAAAAGCCCCAATTTTTACATGTGAGAATTGTCTGTCCATTTCAGACTAGGCTGAGTCATGGAAGAAAAGTGAAGTTGGCCGGGTTTGTTGTATTTATTTATTTATTTTATGTAAGCCTGAGGCTCTGTGTGTGTGTGTAGCAAACTGATTATCCAGTGTTATTCTCTATAGTCCTTCTTTTCAATCTACAAATGTGCTTCAAATCCATCTTAGTGCTTCGTAATGCTTAGGTGCATGTTCTGCGACAATATTTCAAAATGAAAGCAGGACTGTGTGCGCTGGACTTGTTTCAACCCGTCACAGCAGGGACCGGGGCAACTGATTAGATCAAAGAACAATCTTCACTGCCAGTATGTGCAGAATTTTCAGAAATGTTTAATCACTGTTAAACCAGCTTGTGCGTTAACTTATAAGGGCCATTGTAACTTTTGACTCTCTGGTCATGTAGATGAATGTATCTATCAGTGATGAATTTCATTTTGTTATTCAGAGAAGAACTCATGACCTTGACCTTACTGCACTTAAGCCTATCCCCCTTATCGCTCTATATCTAGAGAAAACTCAATCTGGTCAGTCTCTGACGTTTTTTTTTTTTATCATTTACAAAGAAAAGCAAACTATGCTTTTTAGCTTCTTTAGCCTGCAGCATATTTTTGGTAAAATAGGATCCCTGTGTTTCTATTTCAGCCTGAGAGTAGGAGGTTTGCAGTAGGCTGAAAACCTTTATTCCCCCTGGGGCATTGCTTTATTTACTTTCTGGAAGAGCTGCAGGGAAACATTTGACTTGTTATCACTCGGTATGAGAATTTTAATTCAGTAGATGTAACATGAGACTGCAGATGACATTTGCTATTATTGAATATTTGTAATCAATATTTGTTTTTATATGTGTTTTATGCTTGTTATTTGCTGTGCATGTGTCTTGTATTTGCTATTATTTAGTACAACTCAGATATATATAGTAAGAAAGAGAAACTTTAAATGTTTTTTTTTTCGAAAGGATTTTTTTATCTTATGGCGAACATTCTTCACAATTCATCTTTGAGAATGAGGTCACAGTCCTTCTTTATGTCTTGTAACCTGAGCTGTGCTGTTCTATGTCTTGGTTGTTGCTGTGGTTGTAAGTGCATGTTAGTGTATGTTACTTCCTCCCTTTGAAGCTGCTGGCCCTTCCCACTATCAGGAAGATGAGAGAGTGACCTCCCACACTGCCTTGTTAACGTGAGATTGCAAAGTGCAGTCAGGAGCATTCAGCTGTAGGCAGTTTTCCTTCGCCAAAGAAATGAGAAACTTCAGCTAAAAGAGATTCAAACAAAGAGAAGGACTGGACCACAGTTAAAATCAGTCTGGGTTTCTGTAGTGGAGAGCTTTAGAACATGTCAAAGGGCTTGAAGTTTGGTCTGGTGTGTGGTTTCAATTTTAGTTTCTTTTTTTGGTCATAGATGCTCTAGTGCATCTTAAAGAATGGAAAATTTGATCTTTTCAGTCATACCTCTCTACGCGGAAAGATTAAACTTATACTTCATTTATCTTTCTGGGGTTGCTGAATTGGGAGAGGTAGGCTTTAAGATTCTGCTTTTTTACAGTGTTTCCTGCCAAAGGTATTTTGTTCATCTTCTACTACAGCAGACATCATGGAGAAAACAGTGGGGAAAAAAGGGGGGGGTGCTTTATATTTTATCGAGCTCTTAAACCTCCCTCAGCTCTTGACACTTTAAGTATGAGGATTATCCAAGTGTTTCTTTATGGGGTCAGACATTGTCTGCATTTGCCAACTTTGACTAACATACAGTCTCTCAGGGACATTTATGAGACGTACAAATGTGCTGTGTTATAGCCTAGTTAGAAAGAATACAATCCTGCTGTACTTGGCTAGAATATTTAAAAAGATCAGACTTGTTCCAATTATTGATTTGATGCAGTAGGAACAGTGTATCTACAGCACCAGCAAAAAGTCCTTTTTAACAGGAATGCTCAAAGTAAATCTAACTTAAGTAAGTAAAAGGTGACAGGTTATGTATGAGTTGGTAACCAAAAGATGATTCCTCATGTGATCAACAGCTAATGTTGCAGCAGACACAATCTGAGCAAGTCCTCTAGAGACACTGTCATTTACCGGAAGACAATTTACCCATTCCCGTAGATCTAAATGTTTCAGTTACTGTTCTTTGAAGCTCTTTCAATCCTTGCCCCAACAATGAACCCTAATTTAAAGTCATGTAGACTTCTTCCTCTGGCTAATAGTCCTGCTAATACTTTTGCTACAAAAGCATAATTCAATGTTGGTTGTTTAATTGCGCTCATGTGGAGGCATTTCTATTTGTTGTGTTCCTTTGCAAATTGTATTCAGTATTATTTCCTTCTTGCTTACTCATGCACACACACACACACACACACACACACACACACACACACACACACACACACACACACACACACACACACACACAATAGCAGCTAGCTACTAAGTAGGGCTAAGCTACTGACCGCATCAGATGTAAATTATATAAATAAAAACCACCACACTCTTTTCCAGCTTCATGTGAAAATGTATTGTAATTTTAGAAATGCATTCATGCTTCTATAAAAAAAAAAACTCAGGAAAAAGCCTATGAAGTTTTTTTTCCTTAATTAGTAAGCATAGATTTTATTAAATAAATCTATATTTTAAATGATAGAATTAATGTAACTTTTTCAAAATGTCATTTCAATAAGTTCAGTAGAACACATTTCATTTAAATTGTATTTGTTCTGTATGTTCCACGTATTAATCCTTGTTTTAGCATGTGTTATGAATTCCTTCTTTTGTCCTTCATATTACCTTCATATTACATGATTTCGTGGTCACCCCTGACATCACCCCTGCCATCTGTCAGTGTCTTGACAGCTAACCTACATACATTCCATGTGCCACTGCATGGATGGTGGAAAGGCTTATAGAACCTAGGGCCATGTGAATCTACTCTTTAGGCTTCACCCATTTTCAACAAGCTGTTAGACCTTCTTCTCTGGACCTTGGTCTCTTTCTACTT
This sequence comes from Diplotaxodon limnothrissa, assembly GCF_057381915.1. Classification (NCBI taxonomy): domain Eukaryota; kingdom Metazoa; phylum Chordata; class Actinopteri; order Cichliformes; family Cichlidae; genus Diplotaxodon; species Diplotaxodon limnothrissa. The sequence continues at coordinate 22,565,827 of NC_140605.1, forward strand.
TCTACTTGTTCCCTTTGCTGTCACCACAAATCAATTCTTTTTAAACCTTTATCCGTACTGGAAGAAGGGTAAACAGTGACTCATCTTTCTTGAATCTTATGTGAACAAGTCCATGTGACTCTATCGGAGAGATAGCGGGCACATTCTCTGGTTGTAAGTTTATTTCATCAGTCAGGGGTGCTTTAGAAATGTTATTGGTGTGCGTAAGTCATGGCATAAGTAAGGGCCATGAAACAAATGTTTCCCTCTGCTTCCTGCCTCAGGGTGTTTACCTCCTAAACGTTGCACTACACCAGCAGAGCGTCCATCTTCACAATTCATGCTGTGCAGCCATATTTTTAAACCTGCAGCGTATTTTTAAAAAAAAAAATTCCTCTACTTCCGCTTTGTGGGCCTGTGTTGCCCACTCAAGTAAAGCCAAATAGGAGAAAATAAATAAACCAATAAAAAATAAAACCAAATGTATTTTTTTATGCTGCCTTAAATCATTATGCAAAGTGAAAGTCAAACATCAAAAGGAAGTGGCATTAACCAAAACACAAAACTTAGTTCTAATGAACTTCATTCTTTAGAGTCTTTTTTGCAGTTGAGCAACAATGGCCATATCCCAGCAAACATGCTTTAGTGGGCCCACAGTGGGTACCTGTGAGTGAATTATGGGACTTTTGAGAAAATTACCCCACACAGGCTCCAAGTGGATGTGCCAACAAAGGAACAACAACAGTTATTGCCCTTTGGGTTTGCCTACTGAAACCCAGGTGGGGCCCATGTAGCCTAGCAATATGTCAATGGGAATGATCACAGTTTGGCCCTTTTGAGGGTTGCCCCAGGACCTACAGTAGCTTTACCTCCCTTTCGGTGGGCAACCCACATAGAAAACACATACACGGGCCACAATGGGCAAAACTACTATGCGTCTGTGTAGGCACACAAAACAAGGGATAACACAGTGGAAGTTAATCTGGATCATGTTGACATATTGTAAAAGAACTCAAGAAGTGAATGTTTTTAGGCCATATTCCATTTTCTAACTTAGATTAACTTGTTTGGTAGGATCTGAGTTTTGTTTTTCTGTTTTAAATATATTTAAATATTAAATATGTGGCACTACTAGCTGTGGCAACCCTTTGTGAATAAGAGAGTAGCTGAAATGATTTTTTTCTTATTTTTGTTTAAACAAAATTCTAATCCATGGTCTTTACAGTACCATTTGGTAGTGGTAATGGGCAGTGGGTCACCCATTGTAGGTCCCTCTCTACTTAGTGTGGGTAGCCCACAGTCCACCCCAATGCATGCCAAAGTCAGACAATCACTGACAACATAGTTCTACTGCAAAAACATGATGATTAGAAATATCTGTGTTAACTTCAGTGAAAGAAATATATAAGCACCAGTAAGCTGCAAACACTGAGAGCTTAGCCATGGGAATGACTAAAGTTGTCACCACATATACTCATTACTCTGCAAATAGAAGGAAATATGAATGAATATAACTCAGAAGATGAAGCCAACTGGGACCAAAAACCCAGCATTAAATCATTTAGCAACACAGCAAAAACATCATTACTGTAGATGCTGCAAAAAAACATAATTACTGTAGATGCTGCAAAAGAAAGGTGAGCTGTTAAAAAGTCTGCAAGATGCCTCCAGTAATGTACAGTGTGTCAATGTGAGCATCTAGCACTGCAATACAACTGAGGTGTGGTGTTATCAGGACGTTCTATTTGCCATATATAGTGTGACAAACTAAATGCAGTTACGACAAATGTTAAATCAAACAGATGCAATATGTGTTTAATTGAGCGTCTTTTGACATTTTGAGCCTTTTTAAAGTTGGTTAATTTAAAAAGCCATCACAAAAAAAGCTGAGTCAGATCCTCGTGACCACTCACAATACAGCATTGTTTCATACTGGTGTTTTGTTTGTTTGTTTATTTTGTTAGTTAGGTCTTTATTACTATTATTACTTTATTTTATATATATATATAAAAAAAAAAAAAAACACCCAGCACGCCCCTGCGGGCGGTTTATCCTTCAAGCTCGGGTCCTCTACCAGAGGCCTGGGAGCTTGAGGGTCCTGCGCAGTATCTTAGCTGTTCCCAGGACTGCGCTCTTCTGGACAGAGATCTCCGATGTTATTCCCGGGATCTGCTGGAGCCACTCGCCTAGCTTGGGAGTCACCGCACCTAGTGCTCCGATTACCACGGGGACCACCGTTACCTTCACCCTCCACATCCTCTCGAGCTCTTCTCTGAGCCCTTGGTATTTCTCCAGCTTCTCGTGTTCCTTCTTCCTGATATTGCTGTCATTCGGAACCGCTACATCGATCACTACGGCCGTCTTCTTCTGTTTGTCTACCACCACTATGTCCGGTTGGTTAGCCACCACCATTTTGTCCGTCTGTATCTGGAAGTCCCACAGGATCTTAGCTCGGTCATTCTCCACCACCCTTGGGGGCATCTCCCATTTTGACCTCGGGACTTCTAGGTTATACTCGGCACAGATGTTCCTGTACACTATGCCGGCCACTTGGTTATGGCGTTCCATGTATGCCTTGCCTGCTAGCATCTTGCACCCTGCTGTTATGTGCTGGATTGTCTCTGGGGCATCTTTACACAGCCTGCACCTGGGGTCTTGCCTGGTGTGATAGACCCCAGCCTCTATGGATCTTGTACTCAGAGCTTGTTCTTGTGCTGCCATGATTAGTGCCTCTGTGCTGTCTTTCAGTCCAGCTTTGTCCAGCCACTGGTAGGATTTCTGGATATCAGCCACCTCCTCTATCTGCCGGTGGTACATACCGTGCAGGGGCCTGTCCTTCCATGATGGTTCCTCGTCTCCCTCCTCTTTCTTGGGTTTCTGCTGCCTGAGGTATTCACTGAGCACTCGGTCAGTTGGGGCCATCTTCCCAATGTATTCTTGGATGTTCCTTGTCTCATCCTGGACTGTGGTGCTGACACTCACCAGTCCCCGGCCCCCTTCCTTCCGCTTAGCGTACAGTCTCAGGGTGCTGGACTTGGGGTGAAACCCTCCATGCATGGTCAGGAGCTTTCTTGTCTTTATGTCAGTGGCTTCTATCTCCTCCTTTGGCCAGCCTATTACCCCAGCAGGGTACCTGATCACGGGCAGGGCGTATGTGTTGATGGCCCGGATCTTGTTCTTACCATTCAGCTGACTCCTCAGGACTTGCCTGACCCTCTGCAGGTACTTGGTGGTTGCAGCCTTTCTAGCGGCCTCTTCATGGTTTCATATATATATATATATATATATATATATATATATATATATTAGGGGTGCAACGATACTCGTATCGATATTGAACCGTTCGATACAGTGCTTTCGGTTCGGTACGCATATGTATCGAACAATACAAAATTTGTAATTTATTTTATCAACTTTCCTTCTGACGATGCTGTCTGTGTTGAGCGCTCAGTGAATCTGCGTTCGACTACTCCGCCTAGGCTGCACTGTCGAGCGCAGATCCACTGAGCGTTCAACACAGACAGCATCGTCAGAAGGAAGAGCGCAGGGCAAGCTAGCGAGACAGAAGTTAAGCTCTCCTTGCAACATGGCAAATTGAACCTCCCCCACCCTCATTCAGATCTGGCGTTTGGAATTATTTTGGTTTTCATGTGACGTATGACCCTGAAGGTAAGCGCGTCATGGACTAAAGTAAAACAGTATGTTGGATGTGCCACGCAATGCTCAATTACATGGGTGGGAACTAGTGTGTTAGCGCAGTTAGCTCGTTAACGTGTTGGCCGTCTAGCCCCACGCATCAGGGGTAGCTCGTTAACGGAGATTTGCCGTGTTGTGGCGTTAACGTCATTTCAACGAGATTAACGCTGACAGCACTAGTGGGAACACAACGAATATGACTGCACATTTACGCCGACATCATCCTAGTGCAAAAACAAGTGGAAGCAGACAAAAACAACAAGCATGCATGCTACAAACTTTACCCGAGTCATTTAGACAGCCGTTAGCACATGATTCTCCTTATGGGGACCTGATATGTTTAATATTGTGGCGAGCTCAGACAAGGAGGAGACGGAGGTGTCGTTTGGTCTTGCTTCCCGTGAGCTAGCCAGGGAGCACAGGCGTTTATTGACATCTGTAGAAGAACACTGCCGCTAGCTAACTGCTCAGCGCGACAACCGCACAGCAACAACAACAACAACAACACACAGGGCGCCCTCTGACCCCGGAAGGACACACCGTCGCAGCGAGAGGGCGTCACCCGTCACTATGGCAACCTAAACAAAACATAACTGTACAAATGAACCCCGAACAGCCCTGACCCGCTACATAGCCCCCACCTAAGGGGTCAGTCGTCCCCGACGACCCCATTACCCCACACAAAGTCCTGCAAATGTCCAGGTGCCTTCTTTTGGCGCACCGGCCGGTGACGACCGGCGGGGGAAAAGTCACTCGGGTCAGAACATGGGGTGCCACCATCATCCCACTTCTGACACCAATGTGGCGAGCTCAGACAAGGAGGAGACAGAGGTGTCGTTTGGTCTTGCTTCCCGTGAGCTAGCCAGGGAGCACAGCCGTTTATTGACATCTTCAGAAGAACACTGCCGCTAGCTAACTGCTCAGCGCGGCAACCGCACAACAACAACAACACACAGGGTGCCCTCTGACCCCGGAAGGACACACCGTCGCAGCGAGAGGGCGTCACCCGTCACTATGGCAACCTAAACAAAACATAACTGTACAAATGAACCCCGAACAGCCCTGACCCGCTACATAGCCCCCACCTAAGGGGTCAGTCGTCCCCGACGACCCCATTACCCCACACAAAGTCCTGCAAATGTCCAGGTGCCTTCTTTTGGCGCACCGGCCGGTCACGACTGGGTAATTATGTCATTGGCATCGGTGAGCCACTGTCAATATGTGACATATTGAAATTGCATTTGAATTTGCGCTTGTTTTTTGCTTTCACTTTGCAATCGCGCGAACTGTGTATAGCGACAGCACTGATTGGTGAGTGATGATCATTTGCGCACCAATTCCTCTGACATCGTCTTATCAATCGTTAGCTTACTATGCAAACATGACAAGTGAAATCTCCCGCAGGAAACTTAAACATGTGAGAGGTTGATCGCGCAGAGAATCGCTGACCGTTATGTGTGTGTGTGTGTAAAAGCAGCAGGATATATATTTTAGTTCTGCTGAGCCAAATAAGACAGGTCAGGGTGAAGAAGTGACAGCCAAAGAAAAGCTTACCACAAAACGGAAAAGTTATGACAAATCAGACTATAAGGCAAAAAGAAAGTGCAGCTTTATGGTTTCATGGACAAAATAATTTCTGTGGCTGCAATATGACGAGCTATATAACCGGGGCTGCACATAAGTGGTCCGCAGGTGCGCGTTCGCTGTCAAAAAAAAAAAAAAAAAAACGCGCACAAGATATGAAGTTGCAACGCGTGTTTGCATACATAAGATTTTCTGGAGGAGGACAGACATTTGTTTAGAACTCTTAAAGATGTCGAAGAAGCAAGCTCCTTTAAGCAATTACTTTGGTGTTCCTCCACCTCCAAACAAATGTCAATAGGAGTCCGAACCACAAAAGAAGCACATATTCTCGGAAAAGTGGTTGCAGGAGGTGAGCTGGATTCAAACAAATGATGAACGCACAGAGATGTGGTGCGGGATGTGCCGTGAAAATCCCACTCTAGCGGGCAAAAACAGTGCTTTTTATATGGACGCAAACGCGCGTTGCAACTTCTTATCTGGTGCGCGTCTTTTATTTTGACAGCGAATGCGCACATGCGGACCACCCGTGTAAATAACATAATGTTCTGCCGGGTGTGTTGTTGGTTTTCTCTTGATTTCTGAGTCGACAAGCGCCTTTGTTACTGGGACCAGTCATTTTAAGAAAGGCCCCCATTAGAACCCATGAGAAATGCAAGAAATGCATTATTGCTCAGTCTGCAATATCTTTCCCAGAACAAACACCAATTGCAAATAACATACTGAAAATAAACCTGAAAAATCTGTTTAGAACAGCGTACTATGTTGCAAAGAGTGAACTACCACTGGCAAAATTTAGCAGTCTTTGCAAACTTCAAAAAGCAAATGGCCTAGATCTTGGTTCCACTTGTCTCTTACCCGTGACTTCAGCGGAAATTTCAAATTCAGGATCTGACACAGACTGATTCATGTCCTACACAGTTCTTACAAGTTCATAGAAATTTCTGTTCAATTAGAACCAAGTACAATGTTGTAATTTGTTTTTCAACAATTTTTTGATTAATGTTTTGTTTCCTTTACAATATTATACTTTAATGTATAATATTGTAAAGGAAACAAAACATCAATCAAAAAATTGCTCTCTTTTTTATTCGGGCTACTTACATTTATTTTGGGCTACCAAAAACTGAAGAGTCCCTGCCCGAAGGGCTACCAGGGATTTTGAAATTTTGAGAGCCCTGAGATATATTTATTTTTTTAATTACTTTTGTTTCAGCAACATTAAATTTAAAAACTGTACTTTTGAGTTAAAATATATATTTATAATTTTAATAAATGACAAATTAAAAAGGCATGAACATTTTTTTTGTATCGAAAAAATATCGAACCGTGACACCAAAGTATTAAACCGAACCGAACTGAATTTTGTGTATCGTTGCACCCCTAATATATGTATATATATGTATATATATATATATATATATATATATATATATATATATATATATATATATATACACATATACTTTATATATATATATATATATATATACTTTATATATACTTTATATATACTTTATATATATATATATACTTTATATTATATATAATATAAAGTGTGGCAATGCCATTTCTGCAGCTGTTCATATCTGACATTTTCTTTCATGTTATACTGTTGACAGCAGATACACACTGCGGTGCATGGATTGTCTGAGTATTCATGACTTGTTGTGGCGTTGAACAATGTCAGTAGGTTGTATTGCACATGACAGCTGACAAATGGGACTGTGAAATAAGGTGTGTACATGCAGATGTCTTAAATTACTCAGTGAGGGTCACAGTATTACCTGACACTTTTTCAAGACTCCAGCTGTAATAATATCACATGTAATTTGCATCTTTTAATTGAATACAAAGGAACCTTAGAGTAAATAAAATAATTTTTGGTCTCTTTCTGTGCCGTCAGAGAGAAGAGAGGAGGCTGCCAGGCAGAAGCCAAGTGAGCAAAGTGAGTAAAAGGACATGCCAGCATGTGGTGAGATGATGAAGGGGGGAAGGGACGTTGTTATGAATATAACTCAACAGACACAGAATAGAGTACTGAGTGTGCAGAAATTTGGACTTGCAATAAAAGAAAATATTATTTTTTATATTGTACAAGTTTGCTTGCAGGTTTTGGCTCTTCTGTAAAAGAAATTGACAAATGGAGGAGATTTATACAGTCTTGCAAAAAACTAAGTGCAGGATATGATTCAATATCTTGTACTGAATGAACAATTTTTTAGCAGTTATATCTTGAAATAATCTTCTGTACAACCTTTATAAGTCTCTCACATTGCTGTGGAGGAATTTTGGTTCATTCGTCTTTAATATATTGCTTCAGGCAAGTTTGCAGGCATTCATTTATGCACAGTTTTCTTAAGGTCCTACCATGGCATTTCAGTTGGGTTGAGGTCTGGACTTTGCAATTGATTTTTTTTTCTTTTTCAGTCATTCTGCTGTAGATTTGCTGGCGTGCTTCTGTTTATTGTCTAATTGCATGAACCCAATTTCGGCCAAGCTTTAGCTGTTGGACAGATTACCTACTACTTTGGTATACAGAGGAGTTCAAGCTTGTCTCTAACTGCTAGGTGCCCAATTTTTGTGGCTACAAGGTACAAAACTTGACCGTTTGTATGTTGCTGATATGCTGTGGTGCGTTTTCACCAAACATGGTGCTGTGCATTATGGTCATTGATCCAGAAGTCTTGATTTGTACAAATGCAACATTACAAAATTGAGTCATGCCGCCATATTCCTTTTATAGAGAAGAGTCTTTCTTCAGGCAATCCTTCCAAAGAAATCATGCTTGGCTAACAAATGCATTTCTTTTGAATTTTTGTTGTATTTGTACATGAAAAAAAATTATAATTCCTTTTTAGTTGAAGCAAGACTTAGGGTTTATATACATAAAGAACTTCTGGTTAGCTGCTCTCTGTTATCATTTTACTGTCTCAGAATATTATGTAGACACAAGCCTTTATGAAAAATACTATTTGATGTGTTTTTGGCTCTTAGAGTAGAGAACAAATTTTGATTATTAAAAAAAGACAGGCTACTGCTTCAATGTGTGAAAACTCTCAAACAGGAGCTAACTTCTGGTTATGCTGCCCATTTATCTGCATTAGATACTGTTGGTGGAAATTGCAGTTTTGTTGCTGTACCCTCTTGGTTAATGTTTAGTATATGCATAATATATTTCCTTCTCCCTGCATTGTTTTAAAAGATTTTCTTTAAACCAGCCTTGTCATATCGATTTAAAAACAAAGTAGGTTCTTACTGCTCATGCTGGTTTTTTTTGTTTTTTCTTTTTTCTTTTCCAGTTTCTTTTCCCTTTCATATGAAAAATGTTTTACTAATTTGTGTTGCTCTCTGAATGCTCAGACTATAAATCATTCTTTACCTCTCTGTCTTGGACAACAACAAAACAGTTTTTGCTGAGTCAGTTCCACAACTTCTAATGTTCACTACTCTCATTTTTATTCCTGCCAAAAACTAAAATTTACTAACATTTTTTACCTCACTAAAAGCAGCCTCACTGGAAACTCAAGCTGACTTTTAAAACATTTTGCAGCGGTACTCACATCCACATTTTTTCCACTCATGATCAGATGAGCTATAGATAAACATTCATGGAAATTTATTTGTGGAGCTTTCCTTTTACAAAACCTGAGAATCAGTGGTGTATGAAGCTGAGGCAAATGGCTTTTTGAAGGATTCTTACTTTGCATAAAGGCCTTTACATATGAGACTAATTGTTTGGTATTCGTTCACTTTCTGACCTTTATCACCCTCTGATTTCTTTTCTGCATGTTGTGCTTAGCTTACTGTTTGCTGAGTGGGAACCTCCCACCAAATATAATTATTTTTACTCTTTTTTACTCTTAGATTTTTTTTGCATTTACAGTCAGCAGCTAAATTTGTATGCATAAATAAAACATGCCTGTAACAGAGCAACGTTGTGGCAGAGAATGACACATAGTGACTGCATAGACACTGAATTTACAGAACATTTGCTTGATTGTTACTTTTGGCCCACTGAATAAAATATAGAGCAGACTAAGTGGAGAAGTAAAATTTATTAGCCTTGCATAAGAGCACTTCTGGTGGGCACTCTCCTACCTTTAATTATTTCAGTCCAGCAAACAATAACAAAAACAAAACAAATATTTGTTTGTGGAAAAACAAATGCTGACCATCATAGGTGCAAATATTGAAGGTTATATAGTACTGTTCAAAAGTCTTGTGCCACTCCTCATTTATGCATATTTTGCTCCAAGGGGCCAGACTTTTTTGCAACACTTCTACCCCTTTTCTATTAGTACCTACTCAGGTCGGCTCAGAACAGCTCGACTCTGTTTTTATAGTTTTCCATTAGGTGGTAGTACCTAGCATCAGGTACCTTTTTAGTACCTACTCTGCCGGAGTTCCAAGCGATCTGACACTAAAATGCAACGTCAACAGACTGCCACCAACTGGCTAGGCAGTGGCGTCACTCAGTGAGTCATGAGAGCATACCTGGCAACGAAGGAAATGGCTTCACAAAGAAACCCAACACTGTGGTCCCTGAATCTGACAAAAAGCTATAACAATCTTTATTTATTTTATTTATAGAGCACATTTAAAAGCCTTGGGCATACCAAAGTGCTTTACATAAAACAATAAAAGGTTCAAACATTGATAACGGATAAAAAAAATAAAAAATAACGAGTTATGTTCATAGATAAAAGCTACCAATAAGAATGACTACAGCACATGGGTAATAGCAAGATAAAAGCTGTACCACCATAATAAAAGATACACCAAGCAGCAGGTATACCATCGCCTTGACGTCCTTCATTGTTGTGACGTTAGTGTTGCATATAAATGACATCACAGGATGTTCAACTATGTTGCTATAACAACCCCACACACATTAGGTGATACTTGATTGTAATGGAAAACAATTGAAACCCAGTCGAATTGAGCCGAGTAGGTACGAGTGAAAAAATCACTTGGTATAGCTAAATCTATCACTATGGTTCCTGGTTCCTCAACATTTGAAAAGTATATAAATTATACTTAATGTACCTGAAATAAAAAATAGGCAGAATGGACCTTTTCAGAATCATGTATTATGTGTACATTATTCTGATGTTGAACCAGGAGATGATTTAATTACCCATACACTGCTTGGTACATTTATAATAATAATGCAATAGTAAATATATATTTTAGAATCTGCAAAATAGAAAAAAAAAAAGGTCACTAAAGCTTTAAAATAAATGATGCAGCTTTCAAAGTTTAGTATTGCATCCAAAAAATACTGGAGTACAGCACAGCAAAAGTCAGACAAATGTAAAAATGCCATGTGTTTACCAGTGTCATTAGAGGGATCCGTGTTGAAAGTGTGGGTGTCTGGGCATGGCAAGATGCAGCGTGTTGTGGAGCATAAACTAAATGAAACCAACAAAATAGCATGCAGACACCAACGGGCATGAGCCAGAATGAAAGAAAGCAGAAACAGCTGGACTGGCTTTTACCTTCGTGGTGTGCACCAAATCAGCTGATTACTGCAGCTGAGCTTTTTCCTGTTACCTTCAGGGATGCCAGATTAGTCAGAGCTGTTTAAACATTCCCACCGACCAGCAGTTAGGCAGGGGCTGCTGCCAGCCCCCTGCAAACTAATATCTCACCTGACATATGCACAAAACATAATCAGTCAAAGATATTCATAAGCAAATAATAAAAGTAATACTTCACATTTGTCTTATATAGTCAAACTGCAAGGTCTCTATCATCAATAAACCAGGTACCTGGGAGAGTGGGGTTTTCAAGCCAATTCATTTTGCAATTAGCCACCTGTTCAGAGGACATAATGTGAGCAATTTTTGTAATTTTCTGTTTCTCATAATTTCTGTCAGTTTACTTATCCAAAAAAAGAAAGCAAAATGTATGTAGCCAGTTTTTTCCCCACTATTATTATTATTATCTCAGTGGCCTTTTGCACAGAGTGCATTTACCTCAGATGAAGTCAGTGAAATACAATGATAATATATTGAATGCTTATTTCGCTGCACGACTGAAGAAAACTGAATTTTAGTTAAGTGCATTTAATTTAGATTAGCCATATTGGAGTTATTATTGATAGGCACATCTATCTTCATGTGTTCATTTAATATATAGTCATTAGAGAACAGCAGGGATAGGGATTCTTTACCTATCTGTTGCTCTTTCCTAGACGGTTATGAAACTGGAGCAGAAATAGTTTTGCTGTTTAGTTTTAGAGGCCTTATCGAAGTCATAAGTGCAGTATCATATTTTATTGTAATACTTTACAATAGCAGTGAAACATACAAGAAATCTAATTGACTTACAAGACAAACAACAGTGGCAAAATTAGCTAATAGTCCTCTAAATGTTTTGGCAGAATACAATGTTGCTATTCAGTAAGTAAAAAGTGTTCAATGACTGAGACTGATGAGAAAATATCAGATCTTCTAAGAGCCAAATGTTGAGAGTTGGCTTACATTTGCACCCTAAAAGTTAGCATCATGACTTCCTCTATCACAGACTAATAAGTACAATCTCATTCTCAAATTGTATTTACACGATATAACTGTATTCAGTCAATCAGATTCTGCTATATTTTCATAACATGTCAGTACAGGCTGTGTCCTATTTTAGAATGAAAAACCGTGAGTATATGCAGATGGTCCATTATAATGACTTGCAGACTCATGTGACTCTTGGCTTCTACTTGAGGCCAATTGTGAGCACAAATATTCATGCATGCCTGAACATTCACACCCAAATTTCACAAGTATGAATCCATATATGCATGCACATACAGTCTACTGCATTCAAGCATATACGATAATGGTTGGTTTATCCATGAATTTCCCAGCCTCTTAAAAACATATTCTTGACTGTACTTCCTGTTTTTACCAAACTGAGTGTCTTATCTATCCTCCCAGATAAAATGTCTCTTGTTGCCAAACGTCCCAATATGTGTCGGTGCAAATCAGGTTGATTGGGGATAAACTCAAAGCAAGTGTGGATATGCATGATGATGCTCTTGAATATAAAATACTATATATAAGATACATTGATAAAAGAACTGCCAGTAAGTAATAGGCTACATCCTTTATGAGAGTGTAACTATGTATGGATTGCAATAAAAGCTTAAAACATAATTACTTTGGCATGTGCATACATACACCGTTTTGCCCAAAGGATGTTTCTAACCATGTGAGCTATTGTAGCATGCATTATAATTAGCTAATACACTTTCTACATATAGTTAAAAATAAGACTGTTGTCAATGTCTGTATTTTGGCGAGTCAAAATTATTATCTCAAAATGTTATTGTCTCAAAAACCACTGGGTAATTAAGCCCAGCAGTTCAAAGCCCTGCTGGGCTTAATTGCAGCCTCATGGAGCAGCCAGGATTGCTGTAAATATAGTCCTATTTGCAAACTATGTCTGAAAATCATGGAAGAGACTCCTTAAAAAAATGTGAATCCCATTTGATCATGTGTTGCCAAACAGAAAATTACAGTCCTCGAGATTTTACGCATATCTGTGGGTAATACTTTCAATTAATGACATGGTGATAGACGGCACATCGGTGTCCGAAATGATCGACTATTTTGTGGAGAGCAATTTTTCAGTAAAAATGCAAACGGTGCACGATGCTGGCCCCACGCCGAGCAGTTGTTTCTTGTGGATTCACTGACTTCACAGCCAAAAATTCTAAATAATAATGAATTTTTGGCTGTGAAATCAGTCAGTAATTTACAAAGAGTAAAATGCATAGAGTGGGAGTTAGAGTTGATACGAGCTGTCTCATTAAACCCTGTCTGACTTTCATTCACATTTCTGGGTTCTTAACTTGTTTTGTCTTCTGATTTTTGTTAGAAATGTAACTGCTGCCTGGATTATGTTCTCTGGCAATGTTTGCTTTTCGCAGCAACAAAACATTGGCAGAGCTGCTCATCTTTGTTTGTGGGCATACGTGTTAAGGGCCTTCACAGTAACACAGTAATGTAACACATTACAGTTACAGTTATGTTCTTACTCACATTACAAAGGTTCTTCGGTTATTTGCATGGCATGTGAGCTAGTGAAAAACTCAGTGATTTTAAAGCTGAGTGTATGCCGACCCTGTCCCTAGCAAACCCTAGCATGCTATCCTTAACTTGTAATTATGGGACAATGCATTTCAAGTCATTTTATGGAATAATGTGAAAGTAATGTAATGAGTAGTGCAACTAATTACTTTCTCCAGTGAGTTATTAAGAAGCATAATCCACTACTTTTAAGTAACAGGTGTTGTTGCTGTTTTTATATGTAATAGCTCTTTATACAAACATAATAATAATTGAAATGGTATATGTCACTGATGGACCTTTTAGTGAAGTGGCATTTATTATAAGTTATTATAAATGTATTTTAGGTAAACCCAGTGGTGGTGAATGTGAGAAATACAAACCATCTGGTGTCTCTAAGAGAACTGCAAATACCTTTGCTCGAGGCATGGGCATGGGTTGACCTTCAGCTAAAAATATGTGTGTGTTAAATGCTCCTGATTCTCTCTGACCACCCAGCTCTTAAGCCACCTGTGACCCATGTAAACTGTTGTACTTAGCTGGGCACCAGATGTCCTGTAAGCAATGTTGAAAATAAGAAAATAATAGGCAGACACCGTTCACAGAGACTGTTTACTTTATATTAACATTACACACATTATATAAACAGTTTTCTGGGAGAAAGTGTTTTTTTCATGTCAGAGGTTAGTTGAGAATGGCCAAACTACTTTGAGCAGAAAGGATACCAACAGTATGCAACCACAGATTGCAAAAGAGCATCTCCAAACATACAGCTCATTAAACCTTGTAGCAGATGAGCTACATTCAATTCAAATTAATTCATATAGCACCAATTCACAACAATAGCTAAGTTAAGGCAGTCTTTAATTGAAGACAAAGACCCTACAATATTAGGGGGGAAACTCTAACAATTAGATTATCTCCAAGAAAAAGGCAAACGCGAGAAGGAAAAGTCCCGTTTAATAGCAGGATAACACTAGCAGAACCGAGCTCAGACAAAGGAATCATCTGCTGCAACCAGCTGGGGAGTTAAGGGAAAGAAAAGAAAAACAAAAAAGGTACAACATAGGGAGGAAGGAGAAGGACACCAGAAGATTTCCTGATCTGATAATTCTTGATATCTGATGTTACGTTCAAATTGCTGGGCCAGAATTTGGTGTACCATATTTTTCGGACTACAGGGAGTGCAGAATTATTAGGCAGGTTGTATTTTTGAGGAATAATTTTATTATTGAACAACAACCATGTTCTCAATGAACCCAAAAAACTCATTAATATCAAAGCTGAATGTTTTTGGAAGTAGTTTTTAGTTTGTTTTTAGTTTTAGCTATTTTAGGGGGATATCTGTGTGTGCAGGTGACTATTACTGTGCATAATTATTAGGCAACTTAACAAAAAACAAATATATACCCATTTCAATTATTTATTTTTACCAGTGAAACCAATATAACATCTCCACATTCACAAATATACATTTCTGACATTCAAAAACAAAACAAAAACAAATCAGCGACCAATATAGCCACCTTTCTTTGCAAGGACACTCAAAAGCCTGCCATCCATGGATACTGTCAGTGTTTTGATCTGTTCACCATCAACATTGCGTGCAGCAGCAACCACAGCCTCCCAGATACTGTTCAGAGAGGTGTACTGTTTTCCCTCCTTGTAAATCTCAGATTTGATGATGGACCACAGGTTCTCAATGGGGTTCAGATCAGGTGAACAAGGAGGCCATGTCATTAGTTTTCCTTCTTTTATACCCTTTCTTGCCAGCCACGCTGTGGAGTACTTGGACGCGTGTGATGGAGCATTGTCCTGCATGAAAATCATGTTTTTCTTGAAGGATACAGACTTCTTCCTGTACCACTGCTTGAAGAAGGTGTCTTCCAGAAACTGGCAGTAGGACTGGGAGTTGAGCTTGACTCCATCCTCAACCCGAAAAGGCCCCACAAGCTTATCTTTGATGATACCAGCCCAAACCAGTACTCCACCTCCAGCTTGCTGGCGTCTGAGTCGGACTGGAGCTCTCTGCCTGTCACGGCCCAGCGGCACGAGGGAACAAAGATGGACACAGGTGCAGAAACCAACCCGGAAGCGAGACGGTAGGGAACAAATGATTTATTTCCGCCCACAGGCAAACAAAAGCAAAAGCAAAGCGGCGCCACCACACTCGTGGCGCGTAGGATTATTTACGATAAAGAGGGCGACCTAGACACCTCTAGGAGACGGCTGAACAGCAGAGGCAGCGGGGAGGTAGAAACAGGACTAGGCAGGGGCCGGGGCACTGGAATAAGAGGAGATCACGGTCAGTGGGATCCAGCAGACAATCAACGATCCTCCACAGTTGAATTGAGTTGCCTTACTTGGTTTCAGGTGGAGGTGACAGGTGGGGCGGAAGCCCGGAAGCGGTCGAAGCGTGGGGAGGCAGGCAAGTGAGTGGTGGGCCGGCAGGCCACGTCGTGTTAGCAGCAGGCAGCCCAGGTCCAGGAAGGCGGGAGTGAGGGAGACAAGATCTCCACTCCAGGTGCTACCTCTGAGGACAAGAAAGACAAGTAAGACATCACACAGCGTCTGACAGAGTTATGATGCTCCACTCGACTGACATGGGGATAGCAGATACTCAGGCGATGAATGGTTGAGAGCGCAGGTCTGATATACTGCTGGCATGATTGCTCACAGGTGGTCAGCCAGGGAGGAGCAACCGAACTCCGCCCAAAGGAGGAGGGGCCGCTGTCGGAGACCTGCAGGTGCCCACCCAGACCATGACACTGCCCTTTACCAATCCAGCCACGGGCCCATCCATCTGGCCCATCAAGACTCACTCTCATTTCATCAGTCCATAAAACCTTAAAAAAAACAGTCTTGAGATATTTCTTGGCCCAGTCTTGACGTTTCAGCTTGTGTGTCTTGTTCAGTGGTGGTCGTCTTTCAGCCTTTCTTACCTTGGCCATGTCTCTGAGTATTGCACACCTTGTGCTTTTGGGCACTCCAGTGATGTTGCAGCTCTGAAATATGGCCAAACTGGTGGCAAGTGGCATCTTGGCAGCTGCACGCTTGACTTTTCTCAGTTCATGGGCAGTTATTTTGCGCCTTGGTTTTTCCACACGCTTCTTGCGACCCTGTTGACTATTTTGAATGAAACGCTTGATTGTTCGATGATCACGCTTCAGAAGCTTTGCAATTTTGAGACTGCTGCATCCCTCTGCAAGATATCTCACTATTTTTGACTTTTCTGAGCCTGTCAAGTCCTTCTTTTGACCCATTTTGCCAAAGGAAAGGACGTTGCCTAATAATTATGCACACCTGATATAGGGTGTTGATGTCATTAGACCACACCCCTTCTCATTACAGAGATGCACATCACCTAATATGCTTAATTGGTAGTAGGCTTTCGAGCCTATACAGCTTGGAGTAAGACAACATGCATGAAGAGGATGATGTGGACAAAATACTCATTTGCCTAATAATTCTGCACTCCCTGTATAAGGTGCACTTAAAATCCTTTAATTTTCTCACAAATCAACAGTGCGCCTTATGTATGAATTCTGGTTGTACTTACTGACCTCAAACGGATTTTATGTGGTACATAGTGCTCAAAAATCTTTTTAAAAAATGTTTTAGTATGACTTTGGTAAGCTATGAAGCTGCACCGCTTGATGGATTCTTGCATTATGGCTACCGTAGTCAGGAGCCTCGCAGAGTAACCTGGGTCCTAAATTCCATCCGCTTCAGGTCCCAAAGTCAAACGAACACTGAGAATTACTGAGAGCTAAAAACTCTTTATTCTTTCATCTTTAATAAAATGATCAGTGCTGCTGCTTTACCAGGCGTAACACTCAAGTTTAACATCCCGGCAACCATGAAAACTGAACTTATTCAATTTAACTGAGTTAGAAGTTAGCAGGAAGTTAGCTTGCTAGTTTCCACCTAAACATGATATACCATGTTCAGACAGATATTAATGAAAACATTAAAACGTACAGCTCTGCTATCACTTCCAACATAAATGAAAACAGAAATCTAAACAGCAGTGACTTGTGCTATGTGATTGCTAGCGGTACAGCTTTGTTAGCATAACATAAACACAGTGAAGATGGAGGATGAACGCTAACTTTTTTCCACTTGATAAAAGTTAACGTGAGGGTTCCCCCCATGGTTATGGACAAATGCAATCACATGGCAGGATGCTGTAAATGGGTCAAACTTCAGTCAGGAGAACAACTGAGATATTCCATCCACAATACAAGGTTAGTCATTAATATACTGCAACAACATGGGAATAGAGCAGCTGCAAGAGAATTCAACATGTATGAATAAATGGTACGGAAGTGGAGGAAGCAAGAAGAATGAGTTGAGTAAAGTTTGACTTATCTAACTGTTTTGTTTAGCTTAATGCGCCTTATGTATGAAAACAGACCCGTTCATAGACAGTGCGCCTTATAATCCGGATATTTTCTGGTCACAATTTGACCTATTAGTATCAAATAAGCATTGCTTAAATACTATGGCCTACCCAGGAATTGTAGCTGACCATATTCGTTCCTTTGTGACCACAGCCAGCCATTTTCTGATGCCGTCTCACAAACACACACACACACACACACACACACACACACACACACACACACACACGCACACACACACACACACACACACACACACACACACACACACACACACACACACACAAGAACACCTGGAAGCTGTCCAGTACTATCACTTTTATTTACAGGCACTGCGTTGCTCCACAGGAGAATTTGTCTGAACTGGGCTGAGCTTGTTTGAGTAGGAGCATTCTTATGTAAGCACCTGTACAGTTTCTACTTGTCACTAAAGTAGCTGCAAAGACCCTTACCACGGCACAGAGAGCGAAAAGATAGACTTAACCTTCTACAAAGCCAAAAAGATGTTTTAAGCTATAGCAGCAGTGGTAATATTTTCGCACTTTGTGTGTCGAGATAGTAAGAATATGTTAAAAGTCTAAAGCGTAAAAAAAAATGTCTAAACATGCCTTTGGCTTAGTTGAGTTTTAAAATAATGATAAAGGATGTAGCCTTCCTGTCACGTGACACCTGGGATAGGCTCCAGTCCCAACTGTGACCCTTGGATAAGCTGAATAAAATGGATGGATGGGATAGTAATGCTAATAATCACAATTATATTAAAATACTCACATATCTGCTTTTTAAAATTTTTGTTTGTCTATTTGTGTAATTATATAATATCTCACTACATAATAGGGGTTGGCATGTTTTTGTTTGTGCACATTCATGGAATATGTGTTACAAAATAGCGTCAGAGAAAACACAGATGAAGATAAAGCTCATGTTTTCATTTAGCACCACTCTCTCTTTCTCTCTCTGTCTTACTTGCTTTCTCCATCTCTGTCTGTCTGTGGTTCAGCCTACCAGCACAGACTGTGTGACCAGCGACAGTGAACTTTAACATGTGCTGACAGCTAATCAATAGCAAATAGTGTTTTTTAGCTTTTAGGAAGAACTATTTATAACAGACTGAGCCATCACTCTCCAAAGCAAATCAGATATTTCCATGGGATGGACCGAATGTTGCATAGCCACATTTCACGAGAGCGTGTAGATGTAGATATATTTGCCTGGCATGATCAGAATATATATTACAGTTTTGTTTTTTGTTGATGTTTTTTTGGCCTATGTAAGGGACTGTTAAAGTCATCTAGAAGCTTGCTTTTTTAAATTCAGCCATTTAGCCATTTTTCATGAATTTCATTGCTGAATTTTCATTAGTGTCCTATCTCAGACAGTTGGGTAGCTAAGCAGTATTTAAGGAAATGTTCAGTTTTTGTCCTTGCCTTTAAATTTAGATATGATAATGAGAAGCTATGATAAATCAAAGTCTGTAAAATCCATCCCACATTGACTCTGCTTTTTGCGTCCATTCATGCAGCAATATTCCTCTGGAAAAATATAAATGCGCATGTGCATGTGGGTGGACATACCATGAAGACAGATATGTCAGGAGCAGAGTGATAATGCTATTTTGATGCAAGGAGACAATCTACTGATTGAGAGAGAGAGAGAGAATTACCTCAGTGCCTCATCGTCAACATCCCTCCCTCTCTCTCTCTAGCCTTCTCCCTCACACTAATGCACGCATACTTAACACCCCACTCTTTCTCGCTCCATCGCTCCCCTTCGTCCTTTTCTACTTCTCACCCCTACTTTAAGTCGTTTCCGCTCTGTTAATTTCCCCCTGCAGTACTTCCCTCACTCTTCATCTCTACCAACCACTGTTGTGGCAGCTGTCATGTCACCTCGTTTCACTAAAGAAGTGACTCTTTATAATTACCAGGTGGACTAAGTCAGAAATCTTATACGTGTTGACATTAATGCTGATGAGGAGTGATATTTGTTTGTAGCACCAGCCTGCGTATATCTGAGCCATCCACTCAGCCTTACGAAGAACCAGTCGATTTGTCGATCGATTAGCCTGCGAGTAATCCAGCTTCTGGGACAAATGGTGGAAAACGTTTTATTCTGTGCCCAGTCAGCCAGGCGCTACAAGCCTGGCATCAGCCAATCAACCAGCAATTTAAATCCCAACTGAATAGTGCTGTCTAACTGCTGTCGGTTAACCAGTAAACAGAAAATGTCATTCACTAATCTCACAGGAAATATGGTGCACAATAATATGTCAAACACATGCAAGTTAACTGTGCTAGATGCCATTCTGTCCAGAAATCCATCAGCCAATTCAACCTGTCCACAACATATAGTATAGCCAGGAAAGTCCCAAAGAAATTGTTAATTCTCGACCTCTGTCTCTCTGCATCTACATGTATGATGAACTCAGTGTCCTCACATGAAACACGTAGCAACAGAAAACAACTTCAGTGTCAAAGGCAGCACGCTAACTCTTGTTTCTTTTTTTTTCATTATAATGTACTGTTGCCTTAAATTTGTAGTCTGTGTAGAACAAAGGAAATGCAAGCATAGTTAAATAGTCCCTCTGCATCTTGTGTACTGTTGCAACATAAATCACAAAATCACTGAATTAAGTAAGACACTTCCTTTTTCAACCACCCGTCAGGCAGGAAATTTGTTACCCAGACATTCAGTCATGCAGTACTAGCCAGTCAGCCGACCAGCCAAACGTCATCCAGCCATCCAGTCATCATCTCTGCTGCCTGCCCATTAAACTGGGTCAGTATTAACAAGACCCACGCCACTGCTGCGAGAGCTCCAGCCCCTGAAGCTGACTCCCTGTGACAGGGCTATGTTACATAAGGAAAACGCGGAGACTGTGGAGCCAGCGAGGCATCTCTGATGGATTTGTTTGTTTGCAGAGTGTCTCTGGTTCAAGATGCCTCTGCAGTTTAGGCAATTCACCAGCACATTTAAAAGGGCGGCCGCAGAGAAAACATCCATGGAGATTAATGCTGCGCTGTTGTGTCAGAGCGAGCATTAAGCAGCTCTTTTTTAAAAAAATAATGAATACAGCACAACAGCTTTTACAGAGCCTTAGTGAACTTACATTTTCTCTGAAGATATTTTTAGCCATGTTGGCTCTACTGTGGGCAGTTTCTGCCTTTGAGGTTACTAAATATGAGAATGGCGATTTGGATTTGCAGGTTAAAATGAAATTCTATAGAGACAATAATGATCCCCAGAGGATGTTTGGTAAAGACTCTGCTGATCTACTTTTTCACTGTGGCAGCAGTTATTAAAATGATTCTATGGCATTTTCTAAAGGTCTCTATAGGCTTATCCACTAAAATCAGAAATATTAAGCTGAATATGTCTTGCACTAAGAAATATATTAACATATACTAAATGGTTTAGCACATATTATTATACAGACAATTATTCTCCCCAAAGGCAGAGTCCTCATTAGTTTGTTGTTCTCCTAAACCCCATCACACGGCTTATATTCCTGAGTGAAGTCAACAACAGTAACAAACAAATAAAGCAAACTTTAAAAAAGCAACTGAAAGTGTCCTATATGCCTACTCTAGGGTGTCTTGAAAGATGATTTCAAAATAAAACCTATAAAAGCCATGTGACATTAAAGCATCTTTGTGTGCAGATGCAGAAGCTTGCTAGATGCTAAACTTCCACCTGAGTGTTAACCACCACAGTAAGGATTTTTTCATGTTAAATTCATAGTAGGCTGACACAAAGTGCAAGCATTTAAACCTCTTGAGTGTATGATACTAAACATCTGTGTTAAAAACAGTTAAAAATTAAGTTGTATAAGTAATCCTTCAGTGAATAACTGCATACATAAAATGTTAATAATAGATGGACTTAGATGCTAACTCTCTAATATTAAAAGCACTGAGCAGTTTTCACGTCTCACAAATGCTATATATGTGTGTGTGTGTGTGTGTGTGTGTGTGTGTGTGTGTGTGTGTGTGTGTGTGTGTGTGTGTGTGTGTGTGTGTGTGTGTGTGTGTGCGTGTGTGTGTGTGAAAAGTATATGCTAGATCACATGAAGACAAATCTAATTAACTCTAATTCTGACATCTTTTCTTTTGCATATTCTTTATCTTTGGTCATCAGTTACATGACTAAAGAAATCTCACCTCTTTCATTTTTGTACCTGTGTTCCAGAAGCTATCTTAAAATAGCTGTTGGATTTGTTATATCTACACAGGTCTCTGAACCTACTGCTGAACCAGCACCTGAAACTGTCCCCATCATTACTACCTTGTCAGCAGCTCCTTTAATAGTGTCTGCGGCCATTACAAAAGAACACAACAGGGATACAGCCATGTAAGAGTCTGCCATCACAGTATCCCTGACAATGAAACGTTATGTTTTGCACTTTATATAGAAAAGTGTGGACTTGCATGGTTAACAAAACTAAAGAAAGCAAAGCAGAGGTGCTGCTGGAGGGACTGCCATTAGGAAAACAAATATAGATTGCAGTGCTGCAATATTCAAAGGAAAATTTGTGTGGAGAGTGAAAGGAAAACACATGAAACAACAGATATAAAAATATTATTTCATTGCATAAATATATGGAAAAGGAAGAATTACATTTTAAAGAAGGAATCCACCATAAAGTGGCTGCAAAAGGCAAAGACCTATGGGAGGAAATGAACCTTAAACCCATCCTAAATATAGCACTGACGTGTGATGATAATGCCTGAGCTGCTGTGGCAGAGCCTAAGGCCCCTCTGCCTCCATGAACTCTCACTGGTCCTGAGACCTTTCTCCTCTGTTTCTATAAAAAACTCCAAATACACACAATGGACACACAGAGACACAGACCAATAGAGATTTATGAATTTGCTATGAGTATTGCATCTGTAACCCCTATAGACATGGTTACTAGTATTTTCTTGTTTTTACCTGGTAATATTATTTCCGACACCCCTTGAACACACTTTGATTTTCTGTAGTTCAGTGAATGCAACAAAAGCACGTTGCTGCATTAAGCTAGGCAAAACGGAGCAAGACACCGAGAGCAATTAACAAGCTACACAACTGGTTTTTTGTGATCCTGGATCTGAAGTGGTTCTGGATATGGATGGCGAGCCAGACCCTGTGAAAACTCTTGGCGAATCCAAAAGCAGTGTGGCCAGCTGTTCTGGATGCAGGAGTAGAGCTACAGTCTGAATTACTTCGAATCGCAGGATTTCAGATAAGCAAGAGCAAAAACTGCTTACTTCATACGGATTGTTTCTCTGGGAAACTATTGAACTCCCAATATCCTGCTCATCAGGAGTCAGGTCTAAAGAGACTACTTATTTTATTTTATTTTGTTGTTATTTTCAAAAGAGCGCTCTTCTCTGTTGATCTTCTGTTAATTTTCTATGCTGTTTACATTGGATTATTGCACCACTGTAACATTGTAATAAACCTGCCGGCTGTTCAACACTCAATTCTCTCAAATTTATTTTACTCCTCTCGAATCTAGTCTATAAGTTTAACCCTACTATACTAAGCAGGTGTTACATAAAAGTGGCGAGCCAGCCAGGAGGAGTTTGGCTATTTAATGCCTTTAATCCAATCATTGGCACACAGTTGGCAGTTTTATGACAATTTTTGCACATTTTTCCACTGAAGTAACATGGATGTCATTGAACGTGAACGTATCAAGGTACCAAATGCTGTACTAATCAGTGGGTTTTCTGGTACAGAGACTGATGAAGAAGTTGTTAAGTTTTTGCAACACTATGGTTCTATTGCACGAACAGTGAAAATTGCTAGTTCTGACCCTGACTTTAAAGATACAGTTATAGTTGAGTTTGAGTATGGCACAGCCATTGAGTCGATTCAGGGTGAACTACCCTGTCACAGAACAACATCTGACCCAAATGTAGTTCACAGCATCCAACTCTTATCCCCAATTTACAGTGCTAAGCTAACGGCTAGTACTACAGAGTCTTACCTTTCTAATTTAAAGGGTATTGCTAAGGTGAGTGGGGTAGATTATGAGAAAATGCTACTTAGTGAACTTAACAAACTTCAGGCCTCTGCTGGGGAAAGGGAGGGTACAGCCCCCTCTAAGGTCATTTCAGTAGATGACCCAGTCCCTTTAATACCTGGTTCTGTTTTGAGACGACCAAGCAGTGAAACTATCCCACCCACTCTGACCACTGACACCATCAATCCTTCCCTTACTGACAGACCAGCTCCTATTTTGAACCCTGAACACTTGACCACACCTGAAGTCCAGAGGGTCATTGTGGAGCACATTGTCAAAAGTACTGACATGTCCCAATCCTATCCAAGCTCTGTAAAATTCAGGTCCTTTTCTGGAAAAACTCCATGCCCTAATACGGAGGTTGACTATGACACTTGGCGAAGTCATGTTGAGTTTTATCTTGCAGATTCTTCTGTTCCTGAAAGACAAGTAGTACGGAAGATCATTGACAGCCTCTTACCGCCAGCTGCAAACATTGTTAAACAATTGGGTCCCTTGTCCAGCCTCAAAGACTTTTTGAGCTTGCTTGATTCTGCATATGGAACTGTAGATGACGTTGATGAGCTGTTCGCAAAATTCTTGAGTACAAACCAAAATGCTGGCGAAAAACCTTCAGCCTATGTGCACAGGCTGCAGACTACCCTTGACAAAGTTGTAAAAGGGGGAGGAGTCCCAGTTAGTGATTTCGATCAGCAGCTTTTGAAGCAGTTCTGTAGGGGATGCTGGGATGATAACCTAATCGCTAGCCTCCATCTAGAGCAAAAGAAATCCAGTCCACCCTCCTTTTCTGAGCTGCTTTTACTCTTGCGAACAGAGGAAGATAAGCAGGCAGCCAAGTCAACTCGCATGAAGCAGCACTTGGGAATTTCAAAAGTAAAGGTGCAGTCCAATCCTTTAAATGTTTACCCAACCACTGAGTTTCAAGCTGCTGCTGCTACTGACAGCTCCGCTCAAGCATCTGCCAAGAAACTGCAAAAACAAATTGCTCAACTGCAAGAACAGTTAAGTTCCTTAAAAGCTTCAATGGAAACCATGGTTGCAAAGAAACCTCAGGCAAAGTTCCCAAAAGCTGTAAAGAAACAGCAGCTAAAGGAGGCACAAACACAGAACTCTCCGTCGGGACCAAGATGGCGCCGCGTATGGATGCCCTGGTGCTTCAGTGCGTTACTTTTGTCTTGTTTTTGTGCATTTCTTCTGTGTCTGGGCACTCCTCTGGATATTCTTACACCAGAGAAGAGCTCCTTAACTGCAGGACTACAACGCCTGTGGATTTATTTCCAATATTTGTCGCATCTGCGGCAGATTTACTGCTGACTCTGATCAGGAAAGTGAGACGTCGAAAGAGAGGTAAGCGAGCCGGCGTACTCGTGCGTTTGAGGAAACGCGGACTGAGAACGGCCCTTCCTGGGATCTTCCTTTCTAATGTACGCTCACTCTGGAATAAGATAGACGAACTGGCCCTGATGAGAAGCATGAACAGAGACGTTGCCTCCTCCTGTGTCTTGTGTTTTACGGAGTCGTGGCTCTGTGAGGACATCCCGGACAGCGCGCTCAAGCTGGAGGGCTTCCATCTGCTGCGCGCGGACCGGCAGGCCGCTCTCTCCGGTAAAACCAAAGGTGGAGGTGTCTGCTTCTACATCAATAGTGGCTGGTGCACAGATGTAACAGTGATTGCTCAGCACTGCTCTCCCTCTCTGGAATATCTTTTTATTCACTGCAAACCGTTTTATTCTCCGCGGGAGTTTGCTTCATTCATCCTGGCCGCTGTTTACATCCCGCCGGACGCAGATGCGCAGGCAGCTCAGTGCGCACTCGCGGAGCAGATTCTCCACACGGAGCGGACATTCCCGGACTCTCTCATCATTGCTCTTGGGGACTTTAACAAAGCCAATCTGAGCCATGAGCTTCCAAAATATAAGCAGTATATTAAATGCCCGACCAGAGAGGAGAGGACATTGGACCACTGTTACAGTACGATCAGCGGGGCCTATCGCGCGGTGCCCCGCGCTTCACTCGGACTTTCTGACCACGTCATGATCCACCTAATCCCCGCGTACAGACAGAGGCTGAAGCTCTCCAAACCTGTCGTGAGGACTAAAAAACTGTGGAGCAACGAGGCTGTGGAGGAGCTTCGCACGTGTTTGGAGACCACAGACTGGGACACAATGAAGGCTGCTTCTAACAGCTTGGACGAGTTTACGGACACTGTCACCTCCTATATCCACTTCTGTGAGGACAGCATTGTGCCATCACGCACCAGGGTGAGTTATAACAATGACAAACCCTGGTTTACTCCTAAACTCAAAAAGCTGTGGCTGGAAAAGAGTAAGGCGTTCAGAAGCGGAGACAGGGACTGCTACAGAGAGGCCAAGTACAGGTTCACTAAGGAAGTGGACATTGCCAAACATCAGCACTCTGAGAAGATGCAGCAGCAGATCTCAGAGAATGACTCGGCCTCTGTGTGGAAAGGTTTTAGGAATATCACCAACTACAAGCCTAAAACCCCCCACTCCACTGATGACTTGCTCTTAGCCAACACCCTCAACGACTTCTACTGCCGTTTTGACGAGCCATCAGGCAGCCTTCACACCTCCAACGGCCCCAACAATAGAGACACTTTGGACACTCATTCCCCCACCTCTCCCCCCTCCATAGAGCCATCACCACCTTCAAACTGTTCACCTGCAACACCTGCCCCCTCACCCCACACAAAAGAGGATTTCACACCACCTCCTCCCACCACAACTCTTCATATTCATGAAGCAGATGTGAGGAAGCAGTTTAGGAGTCTGAATGCTCGGAAAGCTCCCGGCCCAGACGGCGTGTCTCCTGCCACCCTCAGACACTGTGCAAACGAGCTGGCCCCAGTGTTTTCTGGCATCTTCAACTCCTCACTGCAGGCATGTCATGTGCCTGCCTGCTTCAAGTCCTCTACCATAATCCCTGTCCCCAAGAAACCTAGGATCACTGGACTAAATGACTACAGACCCGTGGCTCTGACATCTGTGGTCATGAAGTCATTTGAGCGCCTAGTTCTCTCCCATCTCAAGACCCTCACGGCCCCCCTCCTGGACCCCCTGCAGTTTGCATATAGAGCCAACAGGTCTGTAGACGACGCCATCAACATGGCCCTACACTTCATCCTGCAGCATCTGGACTCCCCAGGAACCTACGCCAGGATCCTGTTTGTGGACTTCAGCTCTGCCTTCAACACCATCCTTCCAGACCATCTCCGAGACAAGCTTTCCCAGATGAATGTGCCTGATCCCATCTGCCGGTGGATCACTGACTTCCTGACGGACAGGAAGCAGCACGTGAGGCTGGGAAAGAATGTCTCGGACTCCCGGACCATCAGCACCGGCTCCCCTCAGGGCTGTGTTCTTTCTCCTCTGCTCTTCTCCCTGTACACCAACTGCTGCACCTCCACCCACCAGTCTGTCAAGCTAATCAAGTTCGCAGATGACACCACCGTCATTGGGCTCATCTCGGACGGGGACGAGTCTGCCTACAGGAGGGAGGTTGAACGTCTGGTGTCTTGGTGCAGCCACAACAACCTGGTGCTGAATGCCCAGAAGACAGTGGAGATTATTGTGGACTTCAGGAAGCACACAGCCCCACTCCCCCCCATCATCCTGACTGACACCCCCATCACCTCTGTGGACTCATTCCGCTTCCTGGGTACCACCATCACCCAGGACCTGAAGTGGGAGCCCACCATCACCTCCGTCATCAAGAAAGCCCAGCAGAGGATGTACTTCCTGAGGCAGCTGAAGAAATTCAACCTGCCAACACGGACGATGATGCAATTCTACACCGCAATCATCGAGTCCATCCTCACCTCCTCCATCACCGTGTGGTACGCTGGAGCCACTATCAGGGACAAACAGAGACTGCAGCGTGTTGTGCGCTCTGCTGAGAAGGTGATTGGCTGCAGACTCCCATCTCTGCAGGACTTGTACACCTCCAGGACACTGCGGCGTGCAGCTCGGATCTCAGCTGACCCTTCTCACCCTGGACACAGTCTGTTTGACCTGCTCCCCTCAGGCAGGAGGCTCCGGTCCATTCGCACCAGAACCTCTCGCCACAAGAACAGTTTCTTCCCCTCTGCTGTTGGACACATGAACAATAACCACATGATTGTCCCCGCCACTAACATATGACCCTACGCTGTGTAACTGCATCATTTCATGTTTGGCACTGATCACCACCTGCACTCATGTATATATCTTTCTACGTAGCACTCTTAATTCTTATTCTCATGTATATATCTCATGTATATCTCATGCACATATCTTTCTTTCTACATAGCACTTTAATTCTTATTGTTTGCACTGAAGCACCGCAGCAATTTCCTAATGTTGTAAACCTCAACATCTGGCAATAAACCCATTCTGATTTCTGATTTCTGATTCTGATTCTGAAAAATGAAGGCTTTGGCAAAAACAAAAAGCCTCGCCCATGGTTCTGCTTTAACTGTGGCGAGGATGGCCATATAGCTCCCTCTTGTGACAATGAGCCGAATCCCAGTACTGTTGAAGCCAAGCGGAAAGAGCTAAGGGTAAAACAAAAAGCTTGGGAAGACCAATGTGACTCTGATTTAAACTAGTTCCTGTTTCAGTTGAGGGACAAACTGGAACTAGAAGCGACAAAAGTCCCACTCAAAACCGCCCAACAAAAAAGTGTTGTGCACAAACAAGTATGCGTCATTCCAGCTTTCCAAAGGGCTTAATTGGCAAGAAGTGCACAGCTAATGTCAACATAGCTGGAGTGAGTTGCAATTCTTTGTTAGACTCTGGGTCGCAAGTAACGACTATTTCACACTCATTTTACCAGAGACATTTGTCTGATCTTCCCATCCAGCCAATCAGTGACTTAGATGTTGAGGGTGCAAATGGACAAGTTGTACCTTATCTAGGGTATGTAGAAGTTCCAATTGGCTTTCCAAAGGAGTTTGTTGAGTCTGAGCCCCAAATTTCTACATTAGCTCTCATTGTCCCTGATTTACGTTCCAGCACAGACTTACCAGTTTTAATTGGTACAAATGCCCTTGATGTTTTATATGAGGAACACTGTAGGGATACTCCTATTTCATCAGCTGTCTATGGCTATAGTCAGATTTTAAAAATCCTTGAACATAGACATGAAACAAAAAGCACAGGAAAGCTTGGACTAATGACACTGAGGGGCAACACACCTTACGTAATACCAGCTCATGAAAGGGTTTGCCTAGAGAGTTACGCCCACCTAAATTC
This sequence comes from Diplotaxodon limnothrissa, assembly GCF_057381915.1. Classification (NCBI taxonomy): domain Eukaryota; kingdom Metazoa; phylum Chordata; class Actinopteri; order Cichliformes; family Cichlidae; genus Diplotaxodon; species Diplotaxodon limnothrissa. The sequence continues at coordinate 22,594,817 of NC_140605.1, forward strand.
ACCAACCACTGACAGATGGGCAGTTGTAGAGCAGCCAACTTCCTCAGCCCTTCCGGGAGGAATCTTTGTCGATTGCTGCCTTATCACAGTGCCACGTCAAAGTCCTTACAAGCATCCTATTTGGATCAGAAACGAAACCGATCATGACATCATCCTTCCTGGCAACTGCGTTCTTGCTGAACTACACATTGCAGACCAAGTCCTTGAAACTCAAACCACGTCGAGTGCAAACTCTGCAGGCTGTTGCAGCCTGTCGGCAGACTCATGTTCATTACCCAGTGACCAGTTGACCTTTGATTTTGGCGATTCACCTCTGCCCAAGGAATGGGAAAGTCGGGTCACGCAGAGTCTTAGTGCCTACCGTGACGTTTTTGCATGCCACGATCTCGACTTTGGCCATGCCACTAAAGTTAAGCATAAGATCAAGCTTAAAGACGAAACGCCTATAAAACAGAGATCGCGGCCCATTCATCCAAATGACTACGAAGCAGTCAGGAAACACCTTAAAATGCTTCTCGATGCTGGGGTAATAAGACAGTCAGAATCTCCCTTCTCATTCCCCATCGTTGTAGTCAAGAAAAAGAATGGTGAGGTACGCCTCTGTGTGGATTACCGCAAGCTTAATGTGCAAACGGTAAAAGATGCTTACGCGTTGCCAAACCTCGAAGAGACCTTCTCCGCCCTATCTGGTTCAAACTGGTTTTCTGTCATGGACTTGAAGTCAGGCTATTACCAGATAGAGATGGAGGAGGAGGATAAAGCCAAAACAGCCTTCGTATGCCCACTGGGGTTTTATGAGTTCAATCGAATGCCCCAAGGCATCACAAATGCTCCCAGCACCTTTCAGAGGTTAATGGAGAGGTGTATGGGAGACATTAATCTCAAGGAGGTACTCGTCTTCCTAGACGATTTGATTGTTTTCTCAGACTCCCTCGAGCAACATGAACAGAGGCTAAAGCATGTTTTGGACCGTCTTCGTGAATATGGCTTAAAGTTGTCCCCGAAAAAATGTCGCTTTTTCCAGACATCAGTTAAATATTTGGGCCATATTGTCTCCAAAAATGGTGTGCAGACTGATCCTGAAAAGGTTGCTGCTATCAAGACCTGGCCAGTGCCACAAAACTTGAAACAGCTGAAGTCATTTTTAGGGTTCACAGGCTATTATCGTCGATTTGTTAAGGACTATTCAAAGATAGTCCGGCCCTTAAACGATCTCACATGTGGCTATCCACCTCTCAGAAAAGGCCAGAAACAAACAGGCACTTCTAAATATCTCAATCCTCGAGAACCCTTTGCAGACAGATGGACACCTGTTTGTCAGTCAGCCTTTGAATGCATTAAGGAGAAGTTAACATCATCCCCTGTATTGGGGTTTGCAGATCCAAAGCTCCAATATGCTCTGCACACTGACGCTAGTACCACGGGCCTGGGTGCCGCTCTTTATCAGGAGCAGGATGGTAAAATGCGCGTCATTGCCTATGCTAGTAGGGGATTGACACCAAGCGAGACCAGATATCCAGCTCATAAGCTAGAATTTCTAGCTCTGAAATGGTCCATTGTCGAAAAATTCCATGATTACCTTTACGGTAACGAGTTCATCGTTGTAACGGATAACAACCCGCTTACATATATTCTGACCACGGCAAAACTTGACGCAGCGAGTTATCGCTGGTTAGCAGCGTTGTCTACCTTCAACTTCCAAATCAAATACAGAGCTGGGAAGGCTAACCAGGATGCCGACGGCCTATCACGGAGGCCTCATCAAACTCTGGCTGCAGATAGTGTGACATTGGAAGAGGAAAACAGGATTCAACAACTCACCTCACGCCTTCTCGGATCCCTTCCAAGCTCTAACAGTGTATGCCCTGACACTGTAGCAGCTATATGTAATAAGCATCTTCTCAATGAGAACAGTGAGAACTCACCTTGTGTCATTCTGGTTGAGTCCTTGGCTATGAGTGCTGATGCCATTCCTGATGCATACAGTGATGCTGAAACATCTGGTCAAGTAGCTGCTCCCTTGTTTTCTGAGCATGAGCTTAAAGAACACCAAAGATCTGACCCAAGCATAAACCACGTCATTCAGTTACTAGAATCTGGTGCTGATGTTCCATGCGAAAACAGGTCTGAAACATTTGACATAAAACTGATGCTCAGAGAATGGAAACGTTTTGAAATGAGAAATGGCCTTCTGTATAGGAAACGACAGTGTGACTCAGTTACAACTTACCAGCTTGTACTCCCTGTCTCTCTTAGGTCTACTGTTCTCAAGCTGCTCCATGATGATATGGGTCATATGGGGTGGGAGAGGACTCATGATCTAGTGAGGGCAAGATTTTATTGGCCTAAGATGGGTGCTGATATTGAGACTAAAATCAAGAACTGTGGTCGTTGTGTTAGAAGGAAGTCCTTGCCTGAAAAAGCAGCACCACTGGTTAACATCAAAACCACACGCCCAATGGAATTGGTGTGTATGGACTTTCTTTCTATTGAACCCGACAGTAAGAGTACCAAAGACGTGTTGGTCATCACAGATCATTTCACGAAATATGCAGTGGCCTTGCCCACCCGAGACCAAAAGGCAACCACTGTGGCCAAAAACCTTTGGGAAAACTTTTTAGTTCACTATGGGTTCCCCGAACGCCTCCATAGTGACCAGGGGAGGGATTTTGAGTCACATGTGATTAGGGAATTGTGCTCAACCACAGGCATTAAAAAAGTAAGGACCAGTCCTTATCACCCGAGAGGTAACCCCGTTGAGCGATTCAATCGCACCCTGCTTGGTATGCTGGGCACTCTGAAGGATGAGCAAAAGATTCATTGGCGTGATTTTGTCAAGCCTCTTACCCACGCCTACAACTGTTCAAAGAGTGAGGTTACCGGGTTTAGCCCTTACGAGCTAATGTTTGGTCGAAAACCCAAGCTACCAGTCGACCTTGCCTTTGGGTTGCCAGTTGCAGGGGACTCACCAACATCCCATTCCCAGTATGTGCGCAATCTGAAAGCTAGGCTTGAGGAAAGTTACCAGATTGCACTCGAAAACTCCAAGAGAGTTGCTGAGCGAAACAAGAACAGGTTTGATAAAAAAGTCAGAGAGTCCACACTTCAAGCTGGGGACAGAGTCTTAGTCAAGAACGTTCGCTTGCGCAGTAAACACAAACTTGGCGATAAATGGGAACACATGGTGTACCGTGTTGTTAAGAAACTGGAAAATGTTCCTGTGTATGTGGTCCAACCAGAGAAGGGTAGTGGTCCGAGCAGGACTCTTCATCGAGACCTTTTACTTGCATGTGGTGATCTCTCAGACATTGAGGATGAGGTTGAGACAAAGCCCAAACCTCCACGTCGACCTAAGACTCGGCAGAGCCCTTCTGAACCTAAAGATACAGAAATGTCAGAGTCTGAGGAGGAGTATGAATGCATTTCAGGTCATCCCTCAATCCAAACCGAGACGTTTATCAGGATTTGTGACCAAACTCAAAACCATTCCAATGTGCAAAATGAGACAACAAGCTCCGAAATTCAAAATGATCCATGTACGCTCGAAAGTGACAACTCTTTGCTTCAACCAATAGAGACAATCTCGGACAAGAATGACCATGGACAGGGAAATCAAACTGAACCTGAACTGCTGAATGAGGAATCTCACTCTAACATCATGGGAGAGAATCATAATGTCCAAGTTCCAGGAGAACCAGATGTTGAGATAGAAAACACAGAGCATAGTGAAAATATCACTGACCAACATGCTGAACAAACACCTGAAATAACTCCTGAAACACCTCAAGTGAGAAAATCTGAGAGATTAAAGCGACCCCCAGCACGGTTTCATTATCCCCAGTTGGGTCAACCCCTTATATCCTTTGCACAACGATTTCTGGATAACTTTAACCAAGCTCTTGAGTCGTTTAGTAGCTATGAAAACACTCAAATCTATGATGTTTAGATACATTTTAAGTACATGAAGGCACTCATGTTTATTCAAAGGGGGAGGGTGTAACCCCTATAGACATGGTTACTAGTATTTTCTTGTTTTTACCTGGTAATATTATTTCCGACACCCCTTGAACACACTTTGATTTTCTGTAGTTCAGTGAATGCAACAAAAGCACGTTGCTGCATTAAGCTAGGCAAAACGGAGCAAGACACCGAGAGCAATTAACAAGCTACACAACTGGTTTTTTGTGATCCTGGATCTGAAGTGGTTCTGGATATGGATGGCGAGCCAGACCCTGTGAAAACTCTTGGCGAATCCAAAAGCAGTGTGGCCAGCTGTTCTGGATGCAGGAGTAGAGCTACAGTCTGAATTACTTCGAATCGCAGGATTTCAGATAAGCAAGAGCAAAAACTGCTTACTTCATACGGATTGTTTCTCTGGGAAACTATTGAACTCCCAATATCCTGCTCATCAGGAGTCAGGTCTAAAGAGACTACTTATTTTATTTTATTTTGTTGTTATTTTCAAAAGAGCGCTCTTCTCTGTTGATCTTCTGTTAATTTTCTATGCTGTTTACATTGGATTATTGCACCACTGTAACATTGTAATAAACCTGCCGGCTGTTCAACACTCAATTCTCTCAAATTTATTTTACTCCTCTCGAATCTAGTCTATAAGTTTAACCCTACTATACTAAGCAGGTGTTACACATCCATGCACATGCATTAACAAGCACAAGCATAGTGTAATGCCACTACCACAACAACGCAATTGAAATAGTAAGGGAATATATTCAACCACTCTCTACACTCACATAAGTCAGGGATACAGATGTTTCACTTTAGATATTTCACAAAAATATTCCATGTAAATACAAAATGCTGGTTTTCAATGATGGTTTCATTTAGTGAGGAAAAAAGTCAAATGACCGAATCACCTTAGCTGGCTCCTTTTTGATGTGAGGACTAGCGGCTGTACTCTGAGCCTCTCTTGGAGGGCTGAACTTCTCACCATATCTCAGCCGCCCTCCAGAGAAAGCTCATTCAGAAATCTCATTCTTTCAGTCACTATCCAAACCTATCAGAACCGTAGGTGAGAGTAAGGATGCTGATCGACCGGTAAATCAACAGCTTTGCTTTCATTCTCAGCTCTCTCTGTACCACCAGTACAGCGTCCCTCTGTCTCTGTCCTCCGATCTCCCGCTTAGCTCATGCCTTACTCGTGAATAAGATCCCAAGATACTTGAACTCCTCAACTTGGGACAGGATCTCATCGCTGACCTGGAGTAGGCAGTCAGGGAGGCATGACTCTCCCACATCATTCCCACAGTTAAATTAATAGGCAGTGACTATAGCAAACGATGAGTCTGTTGGTTTGTAAGTTAATTTGGTACATTTGTTTCACTGCACTTCATGACACTACACTGTATTTTAAATGGTAACACATTTGGTTTACATTTGTTTGAGTTATTTGGCTCGCAATAATCATTTTTCCCTTCTTTTTGGAGCTACCTGTCTGCTGCTGCAGTCCTTCCTGGTTTAAGTAAAACAGAAGGCTTTGGGTCAGCTGGTTTAAATGCAGAAGCCAACCAAATGAACTGAACTATGACTGCATGGGGGGAGAACAGTGAGAATGAATGTGGTTTTTCATATTAATTTTAATTTTAATAGTAAGTTTAATCTTTCCTGGATACAGTGAAGTCCAATTTTTCCAATCTTTGCCTCTGCATCATTTGGCTGCTTGGTTTTGTACAGATACACACATCTAGAAGCAAATCTCCTATAATAATTTATTTACACATCATCATTTACCTGATGAAACATATTTATTTATTGGTTTATTCATTTGTTAAATGCACTCATGTTGTTTCATAAGACAGTAGGTAGACAGGCTATTTTGACATGAAAAAAGTATTTTCAGTACACAGATTAAACACTAGTGTATGTTTTTTTTTTTCTTTCAAAGTGTATTTTCTGTTTGGTTTGATATTGAAAAACAAAATAAACTTGAATATTATAAAAAGAAACCTGTAAGTAAAATATCTGAGGAGCATCTACTCACAGCCACCTGCATGCAGTCTGAAGTATGAACAGCTGGTGGTTACTTTCTTTATCAGACAAATTTGAGCCTAGAAGGATAAAAGCATAATAGCTACAAAATTAAATACACACAGACAAATATAGCGAATTTTATCTGTATTTTTTAGTATTATACTTTTATAAATGAAACTAATTTGAGTGGAAGGTAGACTTGTGTTTCTGCATTGGAAGGAGCTTCTATGAGTCATATTTTAGTCAATAAAACAACTCAATGAAAACCACTTTACTTGTCTTACAAACAGATATTTGTACCAGGTGTTTACACAGATTAATCTAACTGATCATGTTGAAGATGTAAAAATCAATAAGATCATGTAGTGCATATTTCAGACTTTAAAAAAAAGGCTTCCACTATAGATAAATTCTACTAAGTCTTATTTTGATGGTTGCATCCTGTTAGTTCGGTACTCCAGTTTAAAGTGTATTCTGCATTCTTATATTAGATTAAGAATATACTAAAGCAGCAAAATGATCTTTATATATAAAGCTGTGGTGTTCATTGCATCTCTGAATCTGAAGCTGATCTCTGTTTCACCTACAGTGAATGTGAGATTCAGTTCATACTATATAAGATTCTGAACTAAAAGCACACTGAAAAATTTCATGTTGCACATGAGCATTTGGAAAGCTTAAATTTGTTGGAATGTTAAAAGAATTCCCAAATAAAAACACAGCACCGGATAATAAGAGAGAGACTGGAAAATGTATGTAAAAGCGATATTTCAAAAACATGGAAAACAAAAGTCTCTCAGTTGGACTACCCTGTTGTAAAGCCTTTGGGCCGTTTCCCTTGAATGGTTTTGATGTGTTTTGGTGGATGACTGCCAAGCCGAAAGATAACTGCCATTGAACCAAACAAACTCCTGATGTGTGACAGGGGAGGCCAAGCGGAAACAAACAACGCATCAAGTGCAAACCTCTGACTTAAAAATAACTCACTTGGACTTATTATTTCTGTTCTGCTCACTTAAAAAGGCAAAGATAATGATTTCACCAGTAATATAAAGCCAATGAAAGATAAATATATTAAAGATAATTATATCTATGATAACATATATATTAAATTAAACTAACGCCTGCCATTCCAGAGGTTAGATTAGCTCAAATAAATAAATAAATAAATAAAATTTAGCTCTCAAGTGGGCTTCTCCCACATCTAATAGTTAACACATAAACTGCTGAGTATCTCCCACTTCAATTATCACATAGCACAAACTTTGACTTGGCACGGACGCCTGGAGTGTGTATTGTGTTGTGACTTCCTCCCTTCCACCGAATAACTGTCAACACACATCTCTGTCAGGGAAAAAAGTCCAGATTCAGTGCATTTCCGTTCTGCGCTGCTGTGGCTAGCAGAGAGAGATTATGACGGTGCATCACTTCAGGGGAGGGTGATCAGCCAATCAGACTATAACCTGAGTGATCGTGTTATGCTGTATGCATCTGCTCATGTGCATGAGCAGCTGTGCTGTAACCCTGTGTGCACTGTCGGTTGACCTTGGAGTCTCCCTATGCTGGCACTCAGGATGTGACTCCACAAATAACTAGTGCCAACCATTGATTACCACTAGCACACAATGCTGCACAATACAGCAGAGAAAAAGGACAGGGACAGAGATATTGGCTGCACAGTTAACAGTTATTTCCCCGTCTCTCTGTGTGACTGTCTTTCTCTCTCTCACTTTCCATTACTCGCAGGCATAGCAAATACAATATTGGTTGGTCAGTCAGTCGTACACTATCAGGTTGTTTGAGCAGCACTGTCAGAAGGCATTTAAAAGCCACGCTTGGACCAGTGAATCTGAACAAAAGATGTTAGTGAGCTCTATTGAGCTTTATCTTCTCTGTAGCCAGCTGCCCTTCTCCAAAGACAGTGTCTTAATCAGGAAATATGGAGGGTAAAGGAATTAACTCGGTTCAGAAACAAGACTTAAATCTTTGCAGTTCAGCTGATTTCATTAGTGTCCTAGATCTCAGCCTACTGGCTCTCTGTGGCCATGTGAGGTCATATAGATGAATATTAAGCAACCAGCCAAACTTATATAATTTATAATCTTCTTTTACTACTAACCTACAATCCTTAGATTTATATTTAAGCTCTTGCTGGCAGTCATTCCAAGGTCCCCTGCAATGTTTACAGACACGTCCTCCCTAATTTCAGGAAGGCAGGCATGGCTGTAATGGAAAGTGACACTATCTAGCCAGCACTCTTACTTGCTGGAGGGCATTTTAAAGCTGTGGCTGTGGCCGTAGCCACCAAGATGAAAGTCCTGAAACCAAAATGCCTGATTATTTTCACATGTAAGCAAGGAGCTGCACGTTTACCAGTATGCTCGAGTGTTCTTTTCATTCTCAAGAGACTGGCAGCAAAGGATATGTGACTGTGGGTGCTGTTAGATCTTAAGGGAGAATGTACGGTACCATGTTTGAACTACTAAAAGCAGTTTCGCTATTGAGCCCAGTAGGACTCTACCGTCACAGCTATCAGTCTACAAAAGGGATGACAAAGTTTAAAATCCCTCGCTATAATCATTTACTCAAACGCACTCGGTGTATGGTGAAATTTTAGTATTTGTTTTTGTCCATGTTACTCTCTCTGATGGTACAATAGTGCTTTTTGTACGGCTAGAGAGAGCAAATAATGATTTTTTTTTTTCAAGTAAACTATTTGGACTTGGATTAAATTATTTGAATATATACTCTCGAATATATACTCTGATATACTCTCGAATATATACTCTGATATATCTATATATCTATATATATAGATATAGATACATATCTATATATATATATATATATATATATATATGCTCTCCATACATCCGTTTATATCATCCAGTCTTACGACATAGTTTTATGACTTTAGGGAATGCTCAGACTGACAATAGAACTGTGGAAGATTGTTGTTTTTGCACAGCGGGAATCTCCAGATATGGAAGAAAACCATTTACAACATTATGTGGCAACACTGGCTGAGCAAATACAATCACAAAGTACAAGACCTTGTAGCTTTTAAAGCTCTGCAGTGTTCTGACATCTGAAAAGCCTCATGGATTATTTACTCAAATGGGACTTCCTGACAAGGGCATGGGTTCGGTTTTAACATTGACAGGAACACTGTTTTAGTCAAATACCAATATACATAGTAGTGTATGAACATGCTGTCTGTGTCTCCCACAAAGAGACATAGACACAAACACACACACAAACACACACAGCACTATAAAAACATTTCTTTATTTCAAGAATTTGGTAACTTGCCCGAAACAGCAATTGTAGGTTGCCACATTATCTAGTCAAGTCCTCCCTTTTCCAGAACAAATAGTTATCACAAAAATAGGCAAGCATTTTCAGAAAGGACGCAAACACAACAACATGCATAGACTATGGATGAGGACAGACTCTTAAGAATATTATTAGAGATGATGAAGTTACTGAGTTGGTAGCTGGGGCGAAAAACGGAGTACACCCTGGAGACGTCGCCAGTCTGATGCAGGGCTAACAAAAACAGACCACCAATTGCATCTTTTTGGACTGTGGGAGGAAGCTGGAATACCCGGAGAGAACCCACGCAGACACGGTGCAACCATGCAAACTCCACACGGAAAGGCCCCGGCTAGATGAGGGAGTCAAACTCAGGAAATTCTTACTGGATTTAACTCATTAAATTTATGTTTAAAACTACACCCAATCTTCTAATACATGCTGCTGTTTCTTTTTGAACTCATTGCAGAAACCCACCAAAAGCTGCCAGTTAAGAACTGCTCTGCAACACGGAGACAAACACACAGCTGGATATATTACATGTGGGAGGAAACCAGCATATCTGATGGGAACTCAGAGATACAGCCAGAACACAAAAGGCTTTTTTGCGAGGTCTCCTCACTTTGCTATTGTTGGTAGACTCTGAAAATATTCAGCATTATGTAAATGAGAGCAGGATTATATTGTTCTCAGAGAGAGTGATGAATGGTATTTTATTTGAATGCAGTCAAGACAACAAACCAGGCAAAGCCCACGCCATTTATAATAAAATCATCTTTCTGTTGCCACTTTACAGCAAAATTTAATCCATTTTTTTCAATTTCCATTTTATTTTTAAGCAGGAGAACCAAAGTGCGGTGAGCCCGCGGAGAAGAAAACACCATAGAAAATATACTCAAAATGGATGAAGTGAATTTACATTCAGAATGGTTAATTTCCTGAATGCAGAAGGTGCCGTTCTGTCTAATTAAAACTGATCCTTACTTATTTACTCAAAGTAATTAAGCACATATTTGCTGAAGAGCTTTCCTCTCACAGGGAAGAAATAATCCCTACAAACACCGCATGAAACAGCCCCCAATTCCCACTGATGACTTTAAATGCAAGAAAGTTGAGGAAAGATGGTTTTTGACTGATACCAGTGGAAAGGAAACACAAATTGGTAGAAAAAGAAGGAAGGCCTTAAATAGATGGACAATGTAGATTGGGAGACTCGACAGTTATGATAGACGTGGATATGACACACTACAACCAGTTTGTTGTGCTGAACTGTTGCTGTTTTAATAATAGGAGACATTTTCACAGTGAGGTTGTTCAGTTAGGTTGATGCTCAACCAAACTGCAGCCCTGAGGTAAACTACACCAAATGACCAACCATCTTTTATGCACTTCTAAAATTTGCAGCTAAAATATTCCAGTTTGTTGTTTCTCCAAACCACACTGAAGACTCCTCTTGTTGTACTTATATTTAAATAAAATCATTTCTGTTATGGTGATAACAAAAGTCGAATTGTTTGTGTCTATGTGCGCACTGATGAGGGCGCTCTTGAGAAATTAATTCAGCCTAAAATCCACAAATTCAGAAGTGTCATTTAGATAATTTTCAGCCTTTTTGCTTTTCTATTTTCATTCATATAATAAGCACAGAAACTGACAGCACAACTCATCTTGAAAAATTCTGAAATAACTCAAGTTTTACAAGCAATGTGCTTGATTTCTATATCAATTTTAAAATTGTAAGAGTAATGAAAAAAAATAATGAAAGTTTTCAACTAAGAATGTATATCCGTATTCATGTTAACCTGCAGAGGGTAAGAAATGAATCCAATGTGGCAAAACTGACATTTAGAGGATTGCTGATTTACGGCAACAACACCACACCGTGATGGAGCCCTCTGAAACAAATTAAAAAGAGCCAGCTGTGACCCTCTTATAAACTACAATGAGCACGTAATTGAGGTGTCAACCCATAGCTACTCTATTTTGTTGGGCGAGACATGAAAAATGTCTGAGTAACACCTTAGCAAAGTTTTTTTTCCTCGTGTAGATTGACGTATAAAACACAAGATTTCATTTTACAGTATTGCTTAATCAATATGTAAATAAAACTGAATGTCAACAAAGCATAATCACAAAAGGAATGGTTGTATTGGTACAGTTAGTAAAGAAATGACTTACAATATGGAAAACCCCCATTCATCTTGTTATTTTTAAAACAAGCTCCCCTTGGGGACAAGGCAAGAAAAGGAACGAGATATTACACATACTACAAGTGCAATATGACTGTGGAAGACTTTTATCATGCATGAGAGAAAACCACAAGTCACTATACGAGGGGTCAGCAACCTTTCACATCCAAAGAACCATTTGGACTCGGTTTCCACGCAAACGAAAACACTGGGAGCCGCAAATACTTTTTGACATCTAAAATGAAGATAACACTGTATATATTGTTTTTTACCTTTATGCTTTGTGTGAACAACTAAGGTGTGTTGCTTATGAAATCCTTGAGAATGACAGTCTTCATTAATCCCATGCAAACGTACACCTATCTGGAACAATCCGGACATATTACAAAACAATAATATGATAAACTTTCCAAATTGGAGTTGCAAAGGAATTAAATACTTGGAACATATATTGGAAGGAACAGACTTTATTTCATTTGACAGACTAGTTACACAATATGGGATCAACAAGAAACGATTTTTGGAATATCAACAAATTAAATCCATAGTAAAAAAGAAATTTAATCCCAGTGAAGCTGAATTACAAACACCACCAAGTGTGGTACAATTTTTTAGTCTAAAACCCCCCAAATTATTGTCTAAAATATACAGAACACTCTCTAAAATAGATGAATCAATATCCCTTCCTATTGCAAAATGGGAAGCAGATTTATCGATCAGCTTAGACCCAAACCTTTGGTCTCAGATATGCTTAAAAACCTTTCAATGCATCAGAAATCCCAGTTTGCAATTAATACAATACAAAATATTACACAGAGTGCACTATACTGGTCATAGGATGTTCAAGATGGGCTATACGCCTTCCAACAACTGCTCACACTGCACAGCAAATACACCGGACAATTACATCCACGCTCTTTGGTTCTGTCCACCAGTTCAGAAATTTTGGCGTGAGATATGTGAAGACTTATCAAAGTGTCTGAAATGTAACATTCCAGCCTCCCCTTTAGTATGCTTGCTGGGCAACTTGGATGAGGTCACTGCAGAAATAAACACAGCCCATGTTGTTTTTACGGCCATATGCATTGCCAAGAAAATGATTCTCATTAACTGGAGAAATAAAAATAATCTTAATTCTAACCAATATAAAAACCATCTAATAGATCACATTAGTCTTGATACAGCCTCTGCCATCACATTTGATCAATCCCTTTGGGCTCCTTTGATCGGCTTCATCACCTAGTGGGGGTGGGGGGTCATGGTTTGGTCCTGCCTTTGCTATTGTGGTTGATATGGGGGTAGGGACGGCCTTAGGGCGTCTGGGGAGTCCCTAGGGACGTTTTCCCTGGAGGGCCTAACCCGGGGGATGTGGCCATGACCTGTTAGGGGCTCTGGTGGCTCTTAGATGGTGTTTTCCTTGTGGCTGCGTACAGCGGAGATGGGGGAGGGTTTGTGCTGGAGGACGTTGGTTACTGGCCTGGTAGCCTGGCTGCCCCTGGGTGGGTCCGGGACGGGCGTGGAGGCTTGGGGGTCTGAGAGTGCTCCACCCCCGGTCTGGGGTGCTGGCTGGGCCTTGGGGGCTTGAGTCCTGGCTGTTGTGTCGCCGGAGCTGTGGGCGGGTGGGTGCAGGGGGGCTCAGCCCCAGTGCAGGGGACCTCTGGTGCATTGGCCCAACTAAGGGGCTCTCTAACTGGTGGGGAGGTTGTTATATCTTTACAGGTGGTCTCCTCTCTACAGGAGCTCACTCTGCAGGTGTGGGAGAGATAAAGGAGAGGTAGAGAATGAACTCAACCTGGGTGTCTATTGTCTTGTGTAGTTTGGGAGATGATTGGATGATGGGGTGGGTGCAGTTTTCGCTGGGGTGGAGTCGGGTGGGCTGCCCCGGATTCTGTGGGGCTGGGCGGTGCGGCTGCTGCGGGCTCCGGTCCGGATGGGCCTGGGCCCCCTTGCCCTAGTGGGTTCCAGAGTGTGGGGGTGCCTACTGGGGTCAGAGGGGGAGCTGGCCCCAGGGAGGGGCCGCTTGCCCCTCCCTTTCTTCCCTCCCCATCCTCAGCTGCCTCCCTATTCCTGCTCTACCACCCACATACGCAGGGCTTGGGGTGCAGGTATGTCACCAGGGTGCAGGGGAGGCACTCCCCCTCTGTCCCCTTCTGGCCGCCTGTGCCTCAATTTTATTCTGCAACCTAGACATCCACATTACTCACACTCTCACATAACACATACATATAGGGCCTTGGGGGTGGGCACATTTTACAGCATCCAGAGGATGGTCGGTGTATTCCAACCCACCTCTGGCGCTGGTGCCCTACCCTCAATTTTAAATGCATTTAGATACTAAGGGTTTTCGGGAGGAGCTGTGCTGCTCTCTGAGAGGAAGCAGGAACCATGCTCTCCTGCGTTTTAAATGCACTTTAGAACAGCACACAGCAACACTACATATGAGCGGGCGTAGGGAGGTTTGGGGTCTTCACTCACCCCGGCTCTGTTAGCCGTCAGGGCTAGGGGGCTGGGAGGAGGTGCTGGCCGTCAGATTGGGGTCTGGGATGCGGGGCCTCCCTGCTACTGCAGATAAGGAGGTGGTCCGCTTGCCTCCACCCCAGAGAGAAGGGTTACATCTCCTGGGTCTAGGTGCGGCTTGCCCCTCTGGGGACGGGGGTACCTGGACCTGGGATGTAGAGTATGTTTGGGGAGTGTGACTGTCTGTGCAGTGTCTATTTGTGTCTGTCTACACGTTGGGTGAGTGCCGAGTATTTGGTTGTGCATATGGGGTGGGAATGCACGTTTGTGTCCGCGTGCGCCTGTTCGTCTGTGTCTGTATGTCAGGTTGGGTCTTAGACTCAACCTCTCTGGGTACATCTCAGGCCCTCCAAAGTACGGAGGCCTATCTACCCTCACCACATTCCCCGCCGGTGGCTGTTGCCCTCAGACGTTGGTGTGTTGGTGGCCCTTGTCGTCTGGGGCTGGGAGCTCATGTATGTACCGGCTCACTCCTGGTGGCCGATTGGCGGGGCCTGGCGCCTGTGGCCCGGCTGGGCCCCTTCCAGGGGGTGTGGTGCCCTCAGGCCTCTAGCCTCTGGGCCTGAAGCTCGGTCCTCTCTGGCACAGCTGGCACAGCGGGCACGCCACTGCAACCCCCTCTGGCCTCTGCTCCGTAGCTGCTGGGTGACCGCTCGTTTGGGGCTCTACTCAGCTCTTACCAGGAGGGTGGCACGGTCCCCCCCCTTTTGGTGGTCCTCCTCGGGTCCTCGTACTCTAGGACCTCTGGATATCTGGGGCCTGGATCTCCTCCATACCTGCTTCATGCCCTGGGGGACGGAGCTATGGCTCCCCACACTCCCTAGCAGATCGTTACATGGAGAAACCTTTGGAATACAAGCATGCTGATCCACACAGGTGTGCACACAGGTGTACACACGGGTGTTCACAGACGCGGACTACACCTTTCTTGGCTGCTGCCTCAAAGCACATTGTACGCTGTCTATCTTGCGTGCCGCACAATATCGTTTAATATTTAGTATCTACTGTTATCTACTGCTAGATAGTTTATTGTGATGGTGCTGTATTTATTATGTTGCTCTTTTTTTTGTTTGCTTTCTCTTCTGTTTTTTTTTTCTCCATACAGGTGATCCAGGTGTTTTGTTTGTTTTTCTTTCTTTCTTCCCCCCTTTCTCACCATCTCTTCTCCCCTCTGGTTTTCTCTCTCCCTCTCTTTCTTTCATTCTTTCTGCCTGTCCTATCCCCCAGTCATGTCTGTCCCGTTTGTAAAATAAATACATAATTATAATAAAGGTCAATCAAATGGACCAATATGGCAAGGCCATGATGATCCACTTGGTAAAATAAATCCGCTTGGCATCTTTCTTGGCCTTAAGACGACAATTCTGATGGCTAAAGATCCAAACGGGACACACACACAAAAAAAGAAATCCTTGAAGTGCTACAGAGAAAATTACATTTTATTTATGTAATTAACACATTTTGAACTCTTAAAGAAATATAACAAAAGGAAAGTGTTAAAATCTCCCAATTCTTTTAATCTTTAATCCTCTCTCCCTAGCCTTGATAATCTAATGTTGTTATCCATTGTTCCTCTAGTGATTCAAAGTTGGTTTAGAATCTCATGTTCAGGACTCTCTGACCCAGGGACTTATTCTAATCATAATCTATGTGTGTAAGTGTGTTTGCATTTACCCCTCTGCACTCAAAGTCAATACCTACAATATATCCATCCGGACAATAACGCCAAACGAAGCTTACGACCTTCAAAAGATTGAGTGCCAACCCATTATGAGCACATTTGCAATGTGTGTATATTTAGTAAAAGAAATCAAAAATTAATGAACCATTTCTAAGTCTAACACATTATAAGTTTTACCATACCTAAATTATTAAACACACAAACAAAGTCATAAAATGTTCATAAAACCATTGTTTGATGTTCAGACTCAAAAACCATTGTTTGATGTTCAGACTCAACTCAACTAGAACTCAACCTTTGTTCGCAAAATGTGTCTTGCTCTAGTCCAGAATAAATGTAAACCCGTGATTACACAGCGGTTTCAGTTTTATTCTGTAGCTATGCGGGAGTCCTCAGTTCTCAAGTCACCACCTTGGCTAACCAGACGCCGCTGGACCGGCCGGTGCGTCCACAGACAGGGGGGCTGCCACACCATGAACAAGCTCTTTAGGGGTTCCACTCCCAAGGTTGCTACCCTAGTTACCTCCGGGCCGCGTCCGATCTACCGGTTGGGAAACCACTCCCGGAACTAATCCACGAGGCCCGCTAGACATCAACCTTTGATCCTAAAATGTGTCTTTGCTCTAGTGTCCTCCCATTCACACATCAACCGTCACTGTCACCATGTTCATATTTCACACAATGAAACACACAGAGAGCGCGTCTCACATGCAGAAACACACACAGAAACCTCTGAGCTCACCTTTGAAAATGCAAGCGCACCACAAGCCAGACTCCATTTCACCTCTATTTCATATGCTAAACTTTGGCCGCGTTTTAGAAGTTTTCCCCATTTCTTGCAACAGAAGCCAATCATAGACAAAGTTAAATGCGGAGGGTAACGTGGGCTGCAACTCTAGTCTCAACGTAGAATGTTTTTAGTGTCTTGCTAGAGCCAGTTCCTATGACACACTGGAATTTAGCCTCAACTTATGATGTTAGTATCTCGTGCCAAAAACCAGACACCGACAATTTAATGTGAAAATACGTGTAACTCAGCAAACAGATTAATTTGGAAAGCCCAATATGCACATTTGGTATTTATAATACAACAGGCTGTGCTTACCTTTTTATATTTGGACCGGTCCTCTGTTCGCCTCGCCCCACAATCTCACCACAGGCCAAATCTGCCCCTCCTCAGCACACCAAAGATCCGGGTCACGGCACCAAGTTGTTAAAATCTCCCAATTCTTTGACTCTTTGGGCTGAAGGAAGGACAATACTCGGTGTATAAATGCTCAATCAACAATCCTTTATTTCCATACAATCCAACACTTTATGAGCATAAGCCATCATGATGGGGAGACATGCATGAAGGGGGTCACAGCAAATCTCAAACTGGTAGAGGGTTACTCAAGCTCTTATAGCCTTTAGTGGCCCCCACCTAGTCGTAAAAGCCTAAACATTCACATTCTTTCTCTGTTACGGCGCCTAACTTATGACCTCGGCTCCCTGTCTTTCTGCTCTCTGTAAAGGTGGGGGTATGGATTGTGGTCTGTCTCTTCTATTATCGGCACAAGGTCCTCTGCACCCAACACTCTCTTCATGATTCAGCAGTATGAAATGTCAAGAAACCATGTAACACATTCAACAGTGTCAAATAATACAGGTCAATCCAATAGATCTAATGATTTTCACACTCTTTTAAGTCAGAAGTATAATGCAAACTAAAACTATATACTGATCACACACTCTATACTAAGGAGTATAATATGACCTACAGCAGTATCCTAATTCAACTACTTCAATTACAGATATAAGGTAACATATGATAACAGAATAATCTCACAAAAGACACCCAGCTAAACTAAAATGATCCATGTAGCAAACAAAAACTGTTGTGAGCCGCCACCCTTATATCGCCTTTGGGTTTTTGGAGCCTTGACCTGACTTTTAAAAAATAATTGGAAAAAAAGCACTATGCTGCTAAAAGATGAAAAATAGATATTTGCAAAATTCTGCCTAAATATGTATTTTACCTGGTTAATGTGTGTGGCGCACCTGAGCGGCACCCGCAATCACGCCTCGCCGCCTTAACGTCTGTGCTATCTGTGCTGTTGTGTTGGTATGTGTCGGGCTGTGAGCTGAAAAGCTAAAGCCGGCTGTATGCGTACAGCAACTGTGTGTGAAAAGTGGTCAATAAAGAGATGCTGAAAAGCATGTTCATGGAAACATCGTCGGGTCTGCCGTGATATGTTTACAATGGAACGTCTGCTCCTGAACCTCTGCGCACAGCGTCTGCAAATCGGGGCTGTACGAAGTCACTTTTATCTTTATGCAGGACTGTAAGCTGTCATCTGTGAGGCGTGAGCGGTGTTTGTTTTTAACATAGTTCACGGAGGAGAATAGCTGCTGACATAATGTGGATCCGAAGATCCATAATTGGCCTACCTGGGGGTGAAAGTCTCGATAAATGCACGGTGTTTCGGCGGATACACCGGCTTCCGCGAGTGTGACGCTTATTTTGAGCAATGAAAAAATAATAGAATATATTTGTATTTTTATATTTCAATATCACAATAATCTTCCAATTTATAACTACAAGTTAAAAAAGAACTAACATAAATAAATTACACTTCAGCTAAATACTTCTAATTTATTTTCCCAAACCACACGGAGCCGCACTATAAGGACTAAAGAGCCGCATGCGGCTCCGGAGCCGCAGGTTGCCGACCCCTGCTCTATACGTTTACGCAAATATTTCTCCTCTCAAAGATGCTGGTGATCAGGCATAAGGAGGGTTACAGAGGAGGGTGGGTTATATGGATAAAGGGATGTTCGAGGGGTAATTAAAGGACACACTATATTAAATATGTAACATATTTATAAAACAAGAATAAACATGAGAGGGTAGAAATAAGCTTCTCTGGGCTTTCAAAGATAAAGAAGTGTAAAATTCACCATATGGAGTGAATAATAGGGCACTGCAATGGTTCTTTTGAGGATTCATAAGTTGGATGAAGTTTGATAAACAGAAAAAAATGAAATAATTACCTCCATATTCTCAACTTTTTGCACAAGTACTTTTCACAGAATCTGGGCATCTTGGAGAACTTGCCACATTTCTTCAGTAGCTGCAGGCTGCCTTAGTTTTATTTATATGGTCGTAATTACTAATAATATTAGGCGACTCTCGTTTGTAAAGTAAAGCCCTTAGAATATTGTAAAGAAAAACCCAACAGAGTGATTCCCTTTTTAAGGAACAATTATGTGGGGCATAAGGAAGGAGACATTTTTTTGCAGAACTGGAGTGCAGCTATATGGGGTCAAGGGAAGAATGAGTGACAACAAAAGTCATAGTGGAGCTACAAACCATACAAACAGAGTTGTTAGATAGGCTGCAGATTAGAAATGTGTAGAGCTGGGTGCAGTCACAAAGAGAAAGGCTAGCTAGAACGAGAGAGAAGATTCACAAAGTGTGACAGGGAAGAGAGAAGAGGGGAGCCATGCAGAGCATCATGGGAGGTCTGCTAGCAGCATGGGCCTATGGCAGCACACTCTATTTTTAAACTGAAGCCTAATCTTAAAAATAAATAGGGTCGCTGCCTCTGGAAATATATCATAGTGGAATCCCCTACATAATTTTACTACAGCATTTTTGAATATTTTTCTCCACATTGTGTTTTCATTGCAAATGAAGACCAAAGAGTTTTGAGAGAAAAGCCAATGATGATGTCTAATTAAATAATAATGAATACAATGCATTATGAATTCAACAGTGTTGATTTCATGTAGCTTCCTATCAATTACATATCACCCACTGAAATGACTATGTTTGTTCTAATCACTAAATTGCAAAAAAGTAGTCTGACTTATTCTAAGTATTTGAAGATGTGCTAGCATTAGTGCTAACTGAGTTATATATAACTTATAACAGAAACTTCCTAGGTTAGGTTTAGACTTCTTTTGTGAGGGTGACAGCTCGAGGGAAACTACAGAGAAATTTGTAAGACTGCAACTCCTGGTCTTGACTCTGTATTGTCATAGTTTAGGACTTCAAATTAAATCATCAAATCTAATCATCGATTTCTCATTTGTTGCTCCTCTATTACATGCCCATGCTACATTATTGTTTGACAAACCGATACTTAGTCACATTGAGGAGAAATAAAAGGTTGGCACATGTTTTTTATGTGCCAAAAATGAGTTATTGATGCTAGGAAAAATGATGAAATTGTGATATCTGATATAGTTGTTCAGCTCCTGATTATCTAGGAGGAGTTTGTGGACAGAGATTTCGTCTATTACAAGATGAGAGCACCATTGTAAAAAAAAAAATGGTTCATACAGTCTCTTCCAATTAGATCAACTTATTTGCCTGTGTTTTTAAAAATTTATCTGTGCAGTCAGCATCAATACATGCCTTCTTCACAGCCATCAATGGAGAGTATGCATGCATGATTTTACATGTCATCACTGTTAAAAGCAGAAGTAGAGAGAAAACTCGATGTCAGTGAACTACAGTTCATAATTGGATACCATCACCACTAAAGTAAATAACAGTTAACATTCAGTATTGCCTGGTCTAACCCAGTGATGCATTTAATAACCACAGCATCTGAATGACTTTTGGATCACGATGGTCACTCTTTCATACTGTTGTGTTTTCCCGTTGAGCCTCGAGTCCACTGCTTGCTCCGCTGTAGGCCTAACTGGTCATGATCGTTTGGTTGGTTTCTAACAGTGACGTTATCACTCTCTTACTGCAAGAAATCTGTGAAAATCTTTGCTTTTGATATAATGCTTTTCAACTGGGTTCTTGACAATAACACAGAAGTATGTCATACTCAAAATGGCATGACTAATGGCCTCAATGCAAAAGTATCTAGAGTATTTTTTCCAAATCCCAAAACCATGGAGATTATTCCCTTGCCTT
The DNA here is from genome assembly GCF_057381915.1 of Diplotaxodon limnothrissa. NCBI lineage: Eukaryota > Metazoa > Chordata > Actinopteri > Cichliformes > Cichlidae > Diplotaxodon > Diplotaxodon limnothrissa. The sequence continues at coordinate 22,615,422 of NC_140605.1, forward strand.
ATATCTAATATATGATGGGCTGTAACTAGGCCAAAAGCAATGGCAAATTGTTTCTTCATTTTAATATCGCTAGAACACGAAAACGGAAGATACTGTGAGAAAGTTGTGAAAAATCTAATTTAATGATATAGGGGTCTGACATGATGATGTCTTCAGAGATAAATATTTATACACTAAATAGAATAAGACAGTTGACGTGTTGCCATCAAGTTCCAAAAGACTTTCCTGTAAAAACTCTGTTCAGTCATCTAAATTCCCTCATGAAGAAGCTTATGCACAGACTTTGTGTCCCTGCAAGGCAAGTAAATCTGCAAGGATTAATCTCAGATTGAGATCTGTCACTCAGTCTCTTCACTCAGGAAGCCGACACGCCGGGTGTGTTTGGTCAGCCTTATATTATGACTCATTTGTATTCAGAACCACCACATCCTCTAGTCTTCTCAGGTAAAATGCTATATTCACGGAGAAGCTACTTATAAATAACATTTGTGATATTTGAGAGCTGTATCGTTTCCAGGATGGCTTGAGGATAGGAGAAGAGTTAGCACTCAAGCTTAAAGCCTTTTCTTTCAATGGAGGTCATACAAAGAATGATTCCAAACCAGGCAAACAAATTAAGGAAGAGATGGTAAAAAAAAAATAAAAAATCCCAATGCTGAAAAGTAATACACAGTCTGGAAAAGGACAAAAGGAAATTTGTGAGCATATATAAAAGGTGGGCTGGAATCAAAACCTGAGACTTGTGCTTGAAGGAAGAAAATTGAGTTGACAATGAATGTATTTTAAAAGAAAATGAAAACAGTAACAATTATAATGATGACCGATGGGTAGTTATAAAGAATTCAAGATAAACCGATAGTTGTGACCACCATGCACAAGCTTAACAAAGGCGTTACATTTCTTGAGAAAAATATTATTATTAATAATAATTATTTATTTATTTAGCTTCATTGTTCTATTATCAATATTTTAAAGTGACAACACTATGTCACAGTTAGGTCCTGAAGAGCACCTTCAGGACTAGTTTCAGTGCTGTAATTTATTGGGGCTGAGTGGAGAAGTGAGAATACGTGAGTGTGGCAGGCAGACAACGTTGGAAAAAAACTGAGGTTATAAACAAGGAAGGAGAGAAGAGAGACAACAGACACAAAAGGGCTCAGAACAAAACATTCTGCACAGGACTGACCATCGTATTTGGTTATAAGATTTCACGGACGCAGTCCTGAGGTCTCTGTTGTTGTTTTCAGTCCAATTTACCCTTCAACATTTGATCACCTGTGAGTGGCCTGCTGGCTGCTCTTCCTAACCTACAGACACATGTAGTGCCTCTGTTAACCATCCTCCACATAATAAATTGTGGTGTCTGATTATCATAGGACTACGCTGTCTCCTACAGAGACTGTTTTGAAAACACTAATTGCCCATGTGTTAATTTATCACCTGAGAAGATTTATCAAACAGAAATCCAGTGGGCTCATTATCATGATAAACTGTTTTTCAGTTGCAGTCTAAAGTTATGTTTTGTTTCCGAATTGTAGGTATTGCTTTGCTTTCAGTGTGTCAACAACAGCACACCAGACCAATTTAAAGTGGCACCATAATGAAAAACTAGATTTGGGACTTGTTTTGCAATTTATGTGTGTAAAACAAAGTTTTGTTTTGTTTTTAAACCATACTATTTTCACTTCTCCATTGTCTTCAGTATATGTGATTATACAAGAGGTTGTGAAAAAGTTTCAGGAACAAGAATATAAAAATAAAAAACCTTACACAAGAGCTTAACTTGGCTAATCCCCCAGTGAAAAGTTTCTTTTCAGGCATGCACAGATGGATTCAAAAGCAGGTGCTACTTTTGGTTTAGTCCCCTGGAATTGTCACTTCAACCACTTGCACTGTGCCTTTGCAAATTTAACATGGGCCTCAAACTTGCACAGACCGCAAATATCTTTCAAATATGTGAAGGATCATTGATGCGAGTTGTGTCTCCAGCTATGACCATGCAGTTTTCAACAGTTCAAGGGGTTCTGCACTGTGAATTGGTCCCCCTGGGTGAGACTGCCAATGTCTAGTTCTAGTGTAACATGCTGAGGCGTCTGAGAGGAAACATTAAGTGGAAATGAACTGAACTGTGGTGTGTGTCAGTTTGTGCCAGCACAGAGTGCATTGAAAACAAAGACGTTTTTAGTCATGTCCTCTCAGTGTTTGCTCACTACCTGGAACATTCACTGGATTTTGCTTGAAGCTTTGTCCAGTTGAAGTTCAAGTTGAAGGATCATCACTTTGTCATATGGGAAAAGATCTATCTTCACTGCAAAGACACAAGTGAAAGGGGATATATCACTGGAAATCGCACCAGTGTATGAAAAGGATCTTGACTGGGAATCCAAATTTAAATCAGGTCATGTTTTTCATTTTTATTTGGCCATTCACAGAATTTTTGTTCACCCCTTCCTAGGGATGGGTATCGAAAACCGGTTCTTGTTGAAAACCAGTTCCCACTGTTTCAATTCCTTGGAATTGTTTGCCATTTTTGCAAATGATTCCCTTATCGATTCCAGTCGCCCCAAATGACGTCACCACGTTGCGGAGCGTCATTTACCCGGCAGGAAACACGGCGCCTAAGCGGCTCAAACGCTCAAAAGTTTGGTTATACTTTACGAGAACGGATGACAACAGGGCAACTTGCAATACTTGAAAAGTAGATATTTCATTTAAGGGAGGAAACACTACGAATATGCAAAAGCATTTGCTCACAAAACACACGATGACCTTAAATGAATGTCGTGTTTTTAATTCCGCTCCGGACTCGTGAATCTCAACCCAGCAGCAGCGGTAACGTTTGCACGTCCTCTCCTGTTAGTGCGGCAGGTAAATCATCAACTAACAGTGCATATTATGTTAGCGCGATCTGCCTTATTACAAAACCTGCCATTACTGTGCATTTAGGTGACCATGATGAGAGAGACAGAGTCTGGCTGGCTCAGATGCTGGCAGTTTTCGCTGCAGTCTACCGGTAGCGTCTCCTTTCAGGCCAGGATAGACGAATGTCACCGAGCAGTGACTAAGTTTGTGGTAAAAGGCTTGACCCATTTGCCACAGCAGATGCCCCGATTTTTGGTAAGTGAATGTGTTTAATTGTAGACAGGGATATTACAGGATATTCTTGTGTAATTGCTACAGAGAAATTTATGTTATACTTTGTTATTGCTACAGAAGAATATTTATTTTGTTATTTTACATTTAAAAAATTTTTTCCTGGGGACCCGGTGACACCCCATTGAAGAGCCGTAGGCTGGATCTCTTAAGATCTCACTGTTGGTTTTGTAAGGCCATGTTACTCCTAAATTTCTATCTTGTTCAAAGAGAAGATATAAAACAAAGTTCTAAGTTAATCGACCTTAGTGTTCTCCTTTTTTTAAAAAGAATCGATAAGAGAATCGATAAAGAATCGAATCGTTAAACAGAATCGAAACTGGAATCGGAATCGTGAAAATCTTATCAATACCCATCCCTACCCCTTCCATATATTGATTTCTCTAGAGCTTTGAATCCATTGTCCTTCTGCCTGCAGAGTTTAGATGATGACACTGTTGTGAAGCAGAACTGGGATTATGTACTGTAAACCGGCTTTTACGATTATTCACATCACTCTCTCGGTAAATGCTAACTGTCTATCCTCTGAGGGACAAGGCTAATCTGAACCTATCGGTCACTTCATAAAAGTTGAGTTCCTTTCACTTTAACAACAACAAGCCAATAATTAAACAGATTTAACACTAGCAAGAAATAATTTATGACATTGTTAACATAATATAAGGTCACTTCAGGTTAAATTAGCTCGGAACGGTAATTCCAGGTATTGCCGGTGGGCAATTATTGAACATGCATTGAAATGATTATAATTTGCGTTTTATGGGCTTTGCACTGTATGTTATTACATTATGTAGAACTCTTTGTATTAACCGCTGGTACAAATGGGGCACTGCTGTTCCTGCAGTTTGATTCTGACAGCTGGTCCTAGTGGCTGTAATAGACATATACCTTATCACACACACACACACACACACACACACACACACACACACACACACACACACACACACACACACACAGAGAGAGAGAGAGAGAGTAAATTGCACACTTTATTAATCTAAAAATTTTAATTCCACCAAATAAACCATCTTATAGTGATGGGACATCAAAACCCTGGAGGCCTGACTGAGAGACTAAAAAAGGAATCATTACATAAAGAATATGACTGAGGGTGTTTGTTTATTTATTTATTTATTTATCTATTGGTAGCGTGGCCTACCAAATTCAAGCATGTCTGCTTATTCGTCCTTACACTCTAATGTGTTTTTAAGTTAGTTTCCAAGTCAATAGAACATTTTTAATTATTATGACTTTTTTGGCATTAAGACTGCATTTAATTTTCAGTTTTCTGTTTCCCATTCTCTCTGTGCTTCTTATCCAATGTGTCCACTTTCTCCACTCTTACACAAGCAAATAATCACTACACTGAAACCTACATACCAAAATCACATGCTATCATGCTGATCCACCCCCCACCGTTGCCCTGTTTCATTTTCTCTGTGCGGCAAAGACAGCAGAATGAACATTTATGCATTTTATGTGGATAGAACTGGGGGCAAAATAATCCTCATCTCAGGGAAAATGAAAGTGAACTGTGAGATACCAATAAAGGCCAAGATTAATCTATTTTCCCTTTAAATAAGTTCTATTGCCTTTTTTGGCCATTTTAATTTTGAGATACAAATGGTCACATTGGAGTGCCTTGACCTCCTGCCTTTCCTATAAGACCTACATATTGGACGTCTATTGATGCAAACACGTCTTTATGCGATATTTCTAGCAAATCAGTTTTCTTTTAAGCCTAGCTTCCATTCCAATGTTTTAAGTAATCATATGTCGGTTAAAGTGGCAAATGTCTACAATACCTGCAATACTGTAGGATTCTGTAACATATTCTGTAATGTCAATCATCAAAGCAAGTTTTTACAATATATACTCCACATTTTTTATCCTTATGTCTCTAAGTGTGCATGCTTTGACTTTATCAGAGACAACCTAAGGTGAACCAAGTCCCTGGTGCACTTCCAACCACTCGTTAAAGCATGCACTGCTTTCTGAGTTTAAATATGGACGTTTTTTTGCACTATATATAAGCACTTTGTGTTGATATATTTTCATGTGAATAATATGTATATTATGTATCTATGTAATGCATTTTCTGAAAAATGGGTTGGCAAAAATAGACTACATTAAGATCCAAACATTTTGTCCCCTGTTTCGCCTTGACCTACTTCTTGCTTCTTAGTACCTAGCATAATTAGGAGGTTATCCACCAAGTGGTAAAAGGTGACACATGACAAATTGAGCATATATACTTTTGCTTTAAATAGTTTCAAATGGAATAGTGATAACATTACTGAATTCACTTGGCGGGAACTTTTGGACGGTTTGTGTTTCTCTCATCTGTTGTCTATGATATGGACCTGTACCATGTTGAAGTGCCTGGCAAATAGCCACCCAGTTTCGTGCATTTTCATTAGGCCTGGCTGACCGGGAACCAGCAGGACATCAGTATGGTAATACCATGGGAGGTTGTCTGAAATTGGTTTCTTAGATTTGTTCTTGAACTGGGAATGAAGCAGATGAAGTCGAGAATGACACTGATTTGCTTTTGGAGCTTGGGGTTTTAGGAGAAGCTATTTCTTGTATAGATGAATGAAATGTACAGTTATAACATGCAAGTTAATTATTCTGAAGGATCCAGTATTTTCAGAGATGCCGTGAACATCACTGTAAAACACAGACATAAGAACACAGGCACAGCAGAGAGAAGAAACTATATTTTCTGTCTTTCTTCCTTCTTTGGTATCATAAAGTTATTATGAACCCCTCTAGGCATCCCCCTTCTTAACTTTTTCATATTGTTGCAAAACAGCAGGCTTCTATGTCTACAGACTGCAAACATTAATGCGCGAAATGTATTTGCACAAGAAAATCTGTTATAAAAATATTGATAGTATAGAGGAAATCTGACTAAAATGAAAAATATTTCCTCTTTTGCCGCTTCCATTTCTTTAAAGTAACACTCCTCACGCATCAATTTTAAGTTAGGACAGTGGATTGCAGGAGCAGTTTGAAGGACAGGGCTAAAATAAAATAGATCTAACCGTATTTCCAACTAGAGCAAGAGGCATGTGCCCTATTATAGTTAGGTCATTAGTGGCTCAAAGTAGAAATGACTGCAGGAGGGGGAGGAAAAATATCTGTCACAAATGCCATGCATAAATTCTTTGTGGATAAGTAAGAATAATTTAATGTGATTTCCTTAGACAGATGTTGTGCAGGAACAAAAAACATCTTGATTTGCCATTTCAAAAGGCCACTTTGACACCCCAGACAGAAAGGGCAGAAGCAACTTTCCACTCTGTCATCTTCCTTTGCGTACTTCAGTGAAGAACTGGCTTCTCACACTTCCAAGCGTTATGAGCAGATGTCACGCTTGAAGTTATTTGTTAGACAAGAATATTAAGAGAGACAGAAAAGGTGAAGGAAGGTCAAAAGGGAGATAAGAACGTGATAAAGGGGCATAATTAACATTTCAAAAGAAAGAAGCTATACTTTTCTGTGTGCGCATGAAGGCTGTATTTCCTGATGTGCAGACATTTACATGTACAGTTGTAGAATTGTTGATGTTTTTACACCCGGGGTGAGGTAAATATTTACAGCCTCTAATAGACGTTAGTTTCCAATTAGCTGATGTAAAATCTTCCCACTCCTGTTGCTTTGTGGGTGTATTCCAAAATCTTATCGAATTAAACCTGATGCAAATTTGCAGTAAAACGTATTTATTTTTCCTCTCATGCTGACACATCTGCAGTTGCTCAGTCTCTTCTGTAGATTTGTTGACGCTCAGCCAAACTGGGTGAACATTTACAAAAATCTAACCTAAGGCCATTTAGTGCTCTCCAATGACAACCAATGACAAGTCTGATCACCAGCCTGCTGTACTTGCGTCTGAACAATTTCACTTTTTATGGAGCTATATGTCTAGGATCATAAGATGTGTGCAATATTATCTTTGTTGTTGTAACATCACAAATTCCCCATTTGCTGGAAAACACAAACTATGATGCACAGAATGCATTAGATGGGTGATGGACCATTTTCAGAGACTACATTGCTTTGGACTATTACTTTTGGACTCCATTTAGGGGTATTGGTCTTTTCAAAGAAGATATTTTGACATGTCTTACTGCAGTATAAACAATCATTTTAATGTTCCCATTTAGCTGCTTCAGTTACTGAGGAGTGAGCATGTGCAAGCCTGGTGTCTGTTACAAATTCCTTCGAAACTTGCATACAAAAGAATGATTGTAAAAGGTGCATCAGCTGTCACAAAAATGAAATTCAAATTTGCTCCATCCCTAACTCATCAAGTCAATTGTTCCACTATATCTCCTCTAACACATCCACCAAACTCCTTGTGGAAAGTAGCCCTTTGTTAGATATTGTGCGAATGCGGTCACACGGCATTCGCCGTGACCGCATTCCACTGTGTCCACTGTGGCCTCTCTGCATGTCTGTGTCTGCAGCTTCGGTCCTCCTTTAACCAAACAGACACACATGCATGAACAGCAGCTACATTTATATATTGCCCCGCCCTCACAGACGGAATGGTTTTACTGGCTGGGAACCCCCTTCTGAAAGGCTGACATACATAAACATATGTAGAGTTCCACAAGGTCATAACTCTAAATATGTTTTCCCCTCTGTCAAAGTTTGAAAAATGTGATTCTGTTTTTATTTTTATTTTTGCTATTTCAGTCATTTAGTCAATTTGACATTTGTTTCCATATTTGTGATACTTAATAGTATCATTGCTGGACTCAAATGTTTCCAGTTTATTGGATATATTTCTTCATACAAAGATAGTTGACGTTGGGTCGTGGTACAAGTATTAAAACTATAACAAATGTTTGTTTTGTTTTGGTTTTGGTTTTCCTTTTAAAAGAGACAAAAATGATCCGTGTGGTAAGGAATTAGAATGATGTCCTGCAAATTGTACTTCTTTTCTTTGGAGTAGATGTATTGGTGTATCTGTTAAAAGAAAAGAATGAAAGAGTCAAGATAGATAGCGTTAATCAGAGTGACTGTAGGGAAGGGTAAGAAATCTTACAGGAGGATAGAGATAGAGTCAGTCTAAGGACATCTAAGCAGGGCTATAATTTCCCAGAGGGACCCTGCAAGAATCTTGTGGTCCCTGGTACCACATTTTAGCTGAAGAGAATTCAATCTGACCAAATGAAACCAAATTAAAATCCCATGGTCAAAGATGAGCCAATTTAAGCTCAACCAGTACCCACTTGTCTCAGATAACTACTGACAGGTCGGACTTGTGTGAACCATACTGTTCAAAAGTTTGGGCTCACCTACAAAATTTCACAGTTCTCCAGAAAACTCTTGGAATACTTTTATTCATCAAATGAGTTGGAATAGAGTCAGTACACTGACAAGGCAAGAAATATTAATTTTGTCCTTCAAACTGTCAATTTGCAGCAATCACAGTCTAAGGGGTCTTTGTCATTCTAGCTGTCAGTTTAATCTGGAGGTGTTTCACCTCCTGCTTCCCAAACCTCCCTCATATTAGACTGGTCAGATTGGTTTGTCTCTGTGCAAGATGATTGCTTTTTTCGCTGCATTGTTCTTGTGTATTTGAAGCTTTGGTCTGGATCACTGTCCTCTTGAAAGAGAAAATTATCTCAAAATAACCAGCATCTCTGATTACATTGTAAATGGAGTGACATGCAACCTCGTTTAAGATCCTATTTTTCCTTTACAAAGCTGACATTTTTAGTATCACATAAGCACCTGCACACCATTTCTCCCATTTGTTTGATTGATGGTTTCTGAAAATCCTTCTAGCACCTTGGAGGTTGAGATTATTTGGAGCAAAATAAGAGCACATGAGTAATTATTTGAAAAGTATATGTTTTTCTGTGTGTTTTGTGTCCTGTGTTGCATTCTCCTTCTTTTTTCTTTTATGTGCCGCTCAAATATGGGCTCCTTTCTCCAAGTTTGCCTGGATGGCCAGGTAACATTTAAAATATGCTGCCACTTAAGAGCCTCCGAGACACTTATATATTTTTGCTCTTCGTCACTTGTACACTGGGGACTCTGTCTGTTGTGGTTTGAGTCAGATTGGGTGGTTTATGATTCCATTAAAATTTAATTTGCACCATTTTGGATCAATTTCACACTCCTCAGTAAACTGCAGAGACTGTCTAAGAGGCAGACACAGAACATATGAATTACCCCTGTTACTGTGATCTGTCATAAATTCATGATTTTTAACCGTATGTGGTATATGTGTCAAAGCACCACTTTATTTCATTGGTGGAGTGAAGTTAAATGCATTTGTATCTATCCTACAATTGGCATCTGGATTTAAAATGATTTACCTTCACCTTGTGGAAAAACGTTAAGCTAACTTCTAACTCTTTTTCTTATCACTTTTACTCTATAGAAATCTCAGCACTCTCACAACCTGCTGGACTGGAACACTTTTTATTTCAATTTGTACCACCATGGGTACATGCACATGCGGGAACTGCACTCATCTCCTCTAAATCTAAAAGCTCTCACGGTTCAGTAGGCTTAAAGCTTTTAAAAGCAACTCTGATTATGGAGACGTGCTTGTATTTAAATATATTAAAAACACTGTAGATCTCTCAAAACTTCCTACTTTAAAAATGTAATAAAGTACTTTGTAGAAAAAACAATGATGGCCCAAAAGCCAGAGAGCAGTTTGGGTAGTGAAGTCAAATGTGAAGGTCTAGATAAGGATGTATTCGGTTGAACATTTTCAGCATAATCAAGGAGGAAAAACATACTGGGCATTACATAGAATTTACATCAAAATGAAGATGATCACAGAGGTGAGGAAGCAAGAGGCCAAATTGTTGCTGTCTGTGAAGGAACTGCTCCTCTTTGCCAACAAAATGGGAGAGCGTGTCTTGTAAAGAGCTCCACTTTCTGTCTTCTACTGGTAAATATATGGATCATTTTATGCTGTACTAATTTAAGACATTAACATCCACTGCCTAAATACACAACTGGCTTTCTCTACTTTTTTTATGCAAGCTAATTGTTCACACACGCAAATACACTGCATAATTACTAGCACACATCTGCTGGCCACGTTTCTGTAGCAGCGTTGGTCTTAATTAAAGAACACTGTACACTTGCTGAACTGACTAAACCAACAGACTGTGAGTGTCAGTATTCCGGCCTTAGCAGATGGTTTGCTGTGTAGCAGGAGACAATCTGATATTTTTCATCTTTCACATTCTTATATCGATTTTCACTTGCTATCCAAGGGCATTTCGCCTCCTTATGAGAGAAAATTCTTGGCACAGCATTTCGTTTGAGTCCTTGCTTATAATGTTTGTGAGATGTATGAAATGCAGCAGGAGGAAAGGGAACACTGTGATGACGATATCACTTTCCGTGATTCTATTTGACTCGAAACTGCAAACAAAGGCATCAGAGCGTGGCATTTTTGATACCTTGAGTACTCTGTGCTACTAGAAATAGCAACTTTGCAATGATAGCCACAGAGTGCAACCTGTCTATATTAGCAAAGTGGAGTGGTATGTGCACCCAAAGTAATGGCAACCTTACTTTGGGTGCCCTAAAAACATCGGATGCAAAATCTCTGCACACCTGAAAAAGTGACAGGTGTGGCAGTGACACAAAAACTAAAGTGATACTGGCATCTTACTATAATGTATGAAATGTCTCTTTGTTTGTCTGTGAATTCCCCCTATCAGCTGAGCAACCACAAGTGACACATACATACAGTAGCTACATCTTAAGCAACAGGCTGAAAGGAAATGTTTTCAGCAGTTAGGATCCTATAACACGATATAAAAGAATCATTCTATTTAATGACAATAACATCTTATTTATATCCACAAAAGTTGAAATATGCATGCTAATACGCATGCTTCTTTTCTTTCTTTTCTCAGTCTAATTGAGTTAGCTGACAGCACAAACAGGCAAAACGATACTGTGGCATGGGCATATACTACCATTCAAATTATAATGCTTCAGTCCAGTTGAACTTTATCAAGTATTTAGGAATGTGGCCCATATACCTAATTTATTAAATGTTCTGCAGAAAACACAACTATGTATGGGAGTTCTGTTTCATTGTTTATTATCTTCCTAGGTCTAAATATGTATGGAATATTCTCACAACTGCAGTGATGTGATATCTGCTCCAGGGTGTTCAATATAATTCCCAGTCAGTTTAAAATTGACTCAGACCTTTTTAGGCTGATAAAACAGATGTCACGCAACAACAGCAGCATCTCCTTGGGTCCTGGGCAGTTAACTGGATTAGCACCAGATTTGATACATTCATGCATCTTTGGTTTCGAGTAAAATGTCTTAACAATTATTGGAGACATTTCCTTGACATATGACGTAGACATTTGTGTGTACCGCAGCAAAATAAACAAACTGTAAACGTGATAAATGTAATTCGTGTTCCTATTGAATGTGCAGCCTTTATTGAAAAACAATACTGTGCCCAAGTATTTCATCACAGAGCTACAGGCATGACTAAATGACACCCTCAGTTATAATCAGTCAATCATCATGGACTATTAAGACACCATGAGGAGAACATCATTAGCAGACTCATAGGGAAACCAATGAGTCACACTTAACATGTTTGTTTTTCAAGACGTTGTTAGATACATCCATGAGACTGCATTTTATTTGCTAAACATATTCCTTTCTGTTCATTTTACGGTATTCAGAGAATATTTTTTATGGCTAAATATGGAGCCAAGATGGTGAATGTCTGTATACCATTGTTTTATATTGTGTTGAAACTGTTTCTGATGACTGATATCAATACTACTAAAATACGACAATTCGTCCAGAGAAAGACAAGATTGCCTTCATTAAATTTCATAGTAATCCATCCTATGAGCTTGGATGTGTTTGGTAAGTTTCAAGTTTACCAAATGACACTGCCATCCACAGAGTAACGCTACATGCATAAGGAAATTGTAGCAGTCAAGAGTTATGTGAAAAGATCAAATTTAAAGGGAGCAATGGTAAACATTTTAAGCATGTTAAATATGGATATATCTCTGATTGTCTGAAAGTAAGCTACAGAAGGACTTGTTGGCATTGCTGACTAGAAATTTTATAGACAGTATATACAGTATTAGGTTGTAGCCATGTACCCTATTCATAGTAATGTAATTAGTCTGAACTACATCACTGTCCCCAAAGGTATTTTTATTTTTATTTTTTGTATAAGAGAGAGAAGCCATGCCCTGAGAATCACTGGTGCAGCTGAAAGCTACTTAAGAGATAATGATCTTTCATTATCATTTTATTAGAGCATTTACAAACTTACAGATATGCATTAAATATTTTTTTCCAGTGACGTTTTACTGAAGTATATTTTAAATGTGACCACTTCAACATATATAAATCACTTTCACTTTTAATGGTAAATAGACATTGTGAGACGGAAGTAACAAACATTTCAGCTGATCTGCTAACAGAATAATAATGAAAGCATTTCATCCAGGGCCAAAGCGACTAAAATGTGATTTGTTTGATTTTGCTTAATTGCCCAATCCATTTTTAAAATATGTTGTAAGATGCTCTGTTATAGTAGGGTATTGAAATTACGATGCAAAGCACCTTGAGGGAGTTGTTGTAATTTGGTGCTATTTAAGAAAATTGTATTGAACTGAATTTAATATTTCCAGGAAAGAACACAATCCTTGCAAAAGATAATTAGATCCAGGTCATCTAGTCCAGTTTGCTACCATATCAACTTAGAAGTTATTTTTTATTTATTATTTCTTTAAGTGGTTGGCAACTTCACAAGAAATAACTAAATAAATACAAAAATAAAACTTCACTACTGTAGTGAGAGCTTAGGAATATTCATGGGCAGTGCATATTAAGTTAACAATATGTCCAAGTAGGTTAAACATGGTATGTGTTCACCACATATTACCATACTAAAAATTCATATATTAAAATACTTACATTTGCATTAACCTCATTGGGAAGCTCATAAAAATAAATTTATTATGCTTACAAGTTATTTCAGTCTACTCCTTGTACTCGTCACTGGCATGCAAAAGATTGTTATTGCTATTATGAATTCGTGTTTCATATACATACAAACAAAGTAACAGGAAACCCAGAGTGTGATGAACGATTGCTGAAATATATATATATTTTTAATATCAAACAGCATAAAAAATAAAGGTTAACTGCAACTACTAATGATGCATTGTGCTGATAAATGGGGCAAAAAGTAAATGAGACAAACAACATTAAGATGAATGATAATGGATCCAGGAGCACTATGTTTTATGTTTAGAAGTTTGCAAATGCCAATACGACCAATTAATTTGACATTATTAACAACAACAATGTAACTCATCAAAACACTTCCACTTGATCTTCTAAACAAAATAACTTTTCAATTCTGAGCCATTCCAGCAGCAGCAGCAGCACATACACAGCACATAAACTATTTGAGCTTCTTTAATGATGCAGCAATGGAAGGAAATGTAATTAAACTGGATCTTTACTGTTGGATAATCTGACACAGTTTACACAGACTCATCAATCAGAATTAATCAACTCCACTTAAATATGACCCCCTGTTGTCTTCATGCATGGCAGCTCTACAAAGCCTGAAACAAAAGATGATGATTCATTTATATGAGGAACATGATAATTCTTAAAATTAATGTATTTATTTTGACATCTGTTTGGCTTAGCTACAAAAATGATGGATTATCTATAGTTTGGGAATGACCAGGCTAAAGGGAAGCAAGTCACAAGTAATTGAAGGTGGGTTTTTAGTTTGCAGACACAAAAATGTCCTCTTTAATGAGGAGGATATGCTTCTCATTAACAAACCAGGACAAAGCAAAAACTCAGTTAGACAACGAGTCAACCAGAAGTTTATAAACTTATATTAATCAATAAGAAAGAAAAGGTATGCTGAAGTTACATGTTCAGTGGCAGAAACATGATATTTTAGTTTTATAGGGTAGCAAAAAAATGTTTGAAACAGAGGATAAGAAACCATTGTTGACCACTGATAAAGAGACAAGAGATTTTGTGCTTTTCTAAGTGTCAGGTGAAAAAATGTGCAAAAGTTTGTGGGATACATGAACCACATGATATAACTCCAAATTAAAGAAAGTATACATTATAGGTGCTTTGTCAATACATTCGACAATGACATAAAAATATTTTCTTCTCTAACTCCTCTATAAGAAGTATGTAAGTACGGTTTACTTATAAAGTGCTTTACAATACAGAAATAGGTTGTCATGGTCCCCGTGCCTGCTCGGCTGGCCCTGTGTGGCTACATGTTATGTTTTGTCTTTTCTCTCTCTCCTCTCTCTCTGCTCGCTGCCTGGGCGGAGCTCATTGTGAGCTCCCGGCCTCCACCACCTGTAGGCAATCACCTGTGGCTCCTCACCTTGTTTGCTCCCGCTACTTAAGGCAGTGACTGAGAGCACCTCGCTGCTGGACTATTGAATAACGCTCGTCAGTGCTACTTTAGCCTCAGCCAGTTTTGAGCTCTGTCCGTGAAAGTTCCGTGCTAACCCTTGTTCTCTGTATGCAGATTTCTCGTGTTTGGTTTGGAGACTCTGGACGCTTTTCCCGACCCCGCTCTGCAACCCTGGGAACCCTGGCCCCCTTCTCCTTCACCTGTATATAGTGCACCTGGAGTGTGTAAATAAACCTGTTTTTCTGAGATTTCAGTCTGCGCCGAGTCCTCCCTGCTCCTCCGTGACAGAGGTATAAAATAATTAAAGCATAAAGAGATAAATCTAAATGAAAGCATGCCTGCACAGGTTGGTCTTAAGTTTCTGTTTAAAGATATCAACAGTGTCCAATGCAAACAATGTCCACAATTTGGGACCCACAACCTTGAAAGCACAGTCACCTTTTGTCTTTAACTTGGACTGAGGTAAAGTCAACAAGCACTGATCAACAGACCTCAGATGTGTGGTTGTAGTAGTTCACTGATATATGGAGGCATCTAAAAGTGATCACCAAAATTTTGGGGAGCCAGCGTAAGGAAAACAAAACTGGTGTCACGTGGAACATTTAAGAGGACCTGGTGGTGAGTAGCCTCGCAGCAGCATTCTGAACCATTTGTAAGCTATCCGAGGATGATTGGATCTACTTGAATGAAGTATTTGGGTTAAAAGAAAAATCATGAAACTTATGATCTACCTGGACCATTGTTGTCAAGGTAATGGAAAGACTGCAGCCAGCCATTAAAAAAAAACGACTGACTGTTGCTTGGAGACAGGCCATGAAAATCCAACTTTTTGTTAACACATCCATCTGAAATTGCCCTTTGGTTCATAGGGAATGTTTCACCCCTGAAAGGGTTTTTGAGTTAAACTCAAACATACGGTACAGTGAAATAACAATGCTTTGCTGAACCAGGAGAAAGCTTCACTAATAGAAGAACAATGTAGTAGAAGTACTGTATCTCCTTAGAGGAGACTCCTGTAACATTTTGCTTACATTAGATATTCTTGGGGGAAACGATAGATGTTTGACGTTTGTCAAATCTTTTTCTTCTCATCTCGACCCACAAAAGTTTTCGCTTGCTGCGATCCTCAGGCCTGCTCTTTGTTCTCTGCCTGTTCTCCTCATAAACACTCTTGATCTCATCATAAATTAACATGGCAACATTAAAAAGAAGAACTAGAGCATATTAAATAAATCAGACAAATGCACAAAGATCAAATAGTGGTTTTGTAAAATATATCCTCATATTGGCATTGTATCGTCTCTACAGCTTAAACTGAGAAGTGGAAAATTTGCTAATCAATACTCCCCAACAGCATGTTTTTTTTTCCCTTTTAATGTAGAAAACAGCAATCTAAAATATCATCCCTCACACATCTTCATGTACTTTTATGTTGCTTATGTTTTAAGAAATACCTCAATGATTGTTTCTTTCACTCTTGTAATTTGGTATATTTGTTTAGCCAGTCTCTTAGCCAGGCTACTTTAAAGAAGCCATAGGAGGAAACTGAGATCCTGTTACCATTCCTGGCTCCGCACCAACTGCTGAGGTTGTGACAGGCAAATC